>NC_086282.1:3940731-4602037 GCF_021018805.1 Prinia subflava
GCGGAGCTATCGCTCCGCTGTGCACCGTGGTCAAGGGCGCCTGCGCACTCAGCGCGGGGCCGGGAGCGGGGGGCGGGCAGCGGCGGAGCACACGGGGCTGCGTCCCTGTTGTGCGCTGCTATCAACAGCCCAAGGCGCCTCCCCCGGCACCCAAGTGGGGCAGCTCCACTCCTGACGTATCCAGAGGATACGTCATGGAAGTTCTGCAGTTCAGGCAGAGCATGGTAAGGGAATCATGCTCGACAAGGGTCAGGGGCCACACCGAGGGTTCCTCCCCGCCTGTCAATGCTGGGAAAGCTTGAATGGAAGGTGCCCCCACGCCACTCGCCGGAGCCATGGTGCGGGAGTGGGTGGGGCCGGCCGTGATGACTGCGGAGCACCACTCCCTCGCTGTTCGAGTGGCCGGGGCAGGCTCAGGCCTCCCCTGTCCCCCAAAATTTCAAAATCCGAATCGGAGAGGGAGAAATCTTCCAGCGCAGCAGCCAGACGGGGAGGAAAAGAATCCTCCGACCTCGGAGACGGGGGACCGAGCTCGGACAGAAATCCCGCGCCCCTTTGCGACCCCCCACCTACCTCTGGGGAGGGGGGTGTCACTCCGAGAATCTGCCGAGATCTCGGAGCTGGCGGGATCCATTTCCTGGAAAAGGAGATCGACCTTTTTCCACACAACTAACAACCTGGCTGCCCCCAGCATGAGGGCAGAGGAGAGAGTCCACGAGGCACTCCCCCAAACCGTGCCACACTGTTGCCATGAGTTTTTCCCGGTTTTGCTGAGCGTTCATATTAAAGGAGAAGTTTGTACCTTCTCACGCTCTTTTAATGTAAACATCAGCTATGTTCTATAAACATAGCCATTGTTTTTACATTCCTTGCCGGGACAAACAACACTGTGTGACAGTCCCCTTCACCAATGTGATGTGGAGGTGGGAATTCCTTCCTCCAATCCACAGGCCTCATAGTAAAAGCATAAAAGTAGGTTTTTGTAAATAAACCGGGTCTTCTGCCCTGCTGCTGTTGTTGCACCCAGATCTGTGTCTCCAGTCTGTTTTCCTGGTTAGGCCTCCACGGTGATAACTGGTGCCCAACGTGGTCAAGTTGCAAGCTAGTGAGGCAAGAAAAAAAGAAGAAAAATAAAAAAAGGAAAAAGAAAAAAGAAGAAAAAAATCTGCCTTCTACAGCTGCAAAAAGAAGAAACCCACGATGTTCTCAGAGGAACGATTGATGATGGAACTGCTCCACTCCTTTTTGTTGTCCCGTGATGCTGACTTGACCAGGAAACACATGAGAGAACTGCTTAGCTGGGGAAAGAAACTTGGAATTTTTTATAGTGCTGAAAAAGCACTCTCAATCGACCCATGGAAAACCCTGGGGGAAAACCTTTTTTTATTCGTTCTGAACGGAAATATGAGAGCTAGCGCTCTCTTAGGGACCTGGGGAACAGTTTTCCCACTTCTAAAAGAGGCTGGGGAGGACTTTGAAGTTGATTCTGGGCTTTCGACAGGAAGCAGGACTGGCTCCCCTGCGACCTCCGTCGCTTCTGACGAGGATTGCTCTGATGCAGGGTTGGAGCCGATGCGGGAGATCCCGGCCCCCATGTTGGGGGTTGGGAGCGCCCAGCGGGGTTTTTGGAAAGTCTGGGAAGCTTTTTTCGGTCTGCTCCCCGCGCGGTGGGGCAGGCGGGGAGCTGGGGTGCCGAGGGGACTGAGCGCTCGGCATCGGGTCCCATGCCGAGCGCGGGGGATAGCCCGCACCACCCCGGGCCGCCGTGTCGCCAGCGCCGCGCCCCTCCCCTTGCGATCCCGGCCGCGCACCGGGTCCCCGCCACCGCCTGTGGGGGCTGCTGGGCCCCCCCGCAGCTCGCAGGGGAGCCACCGCCGCCCGGCCCCGCCCTGGCCCCCGCCGCGCCGCGCGCGCTCCAGCAGAGGAACCCGCCAGGGGCGGCCCCCGCGCCGCCCCAGGCCCCGCCCGCCGTGGGGTCGCCCGCGCCGCCCGCCGGCGCCGCGGTCTCCGCTGGGCCGCCCCCCCCTCTCCCTCCTGCGCGACTCGCGGAGGGAGGGCCTCCGGCTCGACCGAGTCCCGCCCGCCCGGTCCCGGCCCCCCGCCGGTTGCTACAAGCGGGTCCTGTCCCGCCGCGCCTCGCGCAGGGCAGCCCCCCTCTCCGGGCAGCCCCCCCGCTCCGGGGAGCCCCCCCGCGCCGCCGCCCGGCACGGCCGCGCGCCCCCTCCGTTCAGAGGGGACGGGGCCGAGCGCTGACGCTGCAGAGCTGCCGCCGGCTCTGGCCCCCCCCACCGACCCATCGGCTGGCCGGGCGGGAGCTGAAAGCTGTGGCCCGTCGGCCACGCCCTCCTGTCCAACACCCCCCCGCACAGAGCAGGGGCTGAGTGAGTCACTGTCCCCCGCCCACCCCCCCTACGGGGCCGGGTCGGCTGTGGGAGATGATAACAGGGCAAAAGCGTTGTCTGATGTGCACGCTTTTCCTGTCATGAAATCGGATGAGGTTTTAAGTCCTGCATCCCAGCCAAACCAGGCTGCTGAGATAACGGAGCTGCTGCCTGAAGATGCAGCTTTGCCCGAGCCAGTTCAGGGACCTGTGGGTTTGGTTCCACAACATCATAGCCATGATGACCGATCATAGGCAGTCCCGTTTCCCTTATTAAGGGATGCGGCAAAAAATAACACAAGTTTCACTGAGGCAATTCAATGGTTCAGTGCAGAATTTGAGAATTTGATCTTTCCTTATGAGATAAGAGGTTTTGCAACAGTGATGCTTGAACCTCAACAGGTTTTTATCTTTGAGAGAAGTTGGAAATTCCTAGCTGGAGAAATGGCTGTCAAAAATAGCCACCTGCCTCGAGACGATCCCTTGTTTGGGGTCGGAGCTGACCTACTTATGGGGAGGAGTCAATATGCTTGCCCTGATGTGCAAGCTGGCCTTTCTTGCGCTGTCTTAGATTCGTGCAGATACATAGGGATATCTGCATTGATAAAAACCAAGTTATCCTTCTTCCCAAAGCAAGACTTCTTAGACATAGCACAGAAGCCAGAGGAAGCTTTTCATGAATTTATATTGCGTCTGCTGTATTTTTTAAAGACGAGAGTCAAGGATAGAACTTTGAAAATTATATTATTGGAGCAATTAGCAAGAAGCCACGCTAATTCTGCTTGCCAGAGGCTCCTGGAAACCATTCCAGAGACTTCTGATGTCATGGAAATGATCCAGACCTGTGCCGTTCTGAACACCTGTGATTCTATGGTGATTACCCCAATGGCTGCTTTACAGCTGGCTGAACAGAGGCAGAATGCTGGACATGAGACAGATATTCAGGCTAGTGGGGAACAGGAAAAGGAGGCACAGAAAGTGACTCCCTTGTTTTTCTGCGCACAATGTGGGGGTCCAGACCATCCTGCAGAAACTTGAAAAGCAGTGGGTCACGCTGAGCCCACGCCAAGCCCGAAAACTCGGAGGCGAAGAAAAAGACGAAGACATCAGAGGAACGAAACAGTTTCCCAAGCTCTAGAACAAGAGCAAAATTCTCTGTTTGGTTTACAGCCATCATCTCAAGTGTAGGAAGTGTTGATGTTGCCACATAGCTATGGTCAGTTTCTTTGGACCTTGCAGTGGGTTTCTAGGTCCACATCCTATGTTGCATGCATTCTTTGAGAAAAAGTCAATTGCTCAATTTGTGTTTTCTAAGTTCTCTACCCTCAGGTTCTGCGATCCATGCTAAGAAGGCGGCCGCTGAAAGTCTGCTGAGCTGCCTCAGGTGCATTGGACTGATCCTGTTTGATCCTGAAACCTTGTGCACCCTGTGCCACCCTAGTGCCACCCATCAGAGAAGCCTCTTCGAGATCTGATCGACATGGACACAGACTGGCATCCTCTCTTTTCCTATATGGCCTCCATAGAGACTTTGGATCCTGTGGAGCTGCTGGACAAGGACTGACTGAAGCAGTGTGAGGCTGAGAGCCAGCGGACTGTTAATCATGGACTCAGAGGAATTGTTTGCTATGGTTCAGTTTTATGTATGGTAGCCATTGTGACCTCTGTGGGGAAAGTGCACGTTGTTTGGGGGTTGTGGTTTTGGGACAGAACTTTTGGGGTTCAGAATTTTCAATTGAGTGGTTAAATTTTTCTTGGAATGCTCCTGCCTTTTGCACCGTATATTCCCTTGTATCTTATAAAAATTTAAAAATATGAGGGTGTTGGTTGAATTATGTTAGACTATGCTCGAGATATTTTGAGCAGGTTATTGCAAGGGGTTCAGGGTGAAACCCTGGGTAGCAAAGGCAGAATCAGACCAACATGTAGCCCTCACACCGTCACCTGAATGAAGGTCGGTGAACTTTATACAGGTTTTTTTTTCTTTCTTTTTTCCTGTCATAGAATTGTTCATTTTTCTTTTTTTGTTTTCTTTTTTAATATACTTAAAAGGGTGAGATGTTGCCATGAGTTTTTCCCGGTTTTGCTGAGCGTTCATATTAAAGGAGAAGTTCGTACCTTCTCACGCTCTTTTAATGTAAACATCAGCTATGTTCTATAAACATAGCCATTGTTTTTACATTCCTTGCCGGGACAAACAACACTGTGTGACAGTCCCCTTCACCAATGTGATGTGGAGGTGGGAATTCCTTCCTCCAATCCACAGGCCTCATAGTAAAAGTATAAAAGTAGGTTTTTGTAAATAAACCGGGTCTTCTGCCCTGCTGCTGTTGTTGCACCCAGATCTGTGTCTCCAGTCTGTTTTCCTGGTTAGGCTTCCACGGTGATACCACACCTCCCCAGAAAATGCGTCCGCCGGATCGCAAAAGAAGCCACGCCCTCTGGCCCATTCAAACAAACCTTGAAGTTCTGCCCAGGAGACAGGAATGTGCTTTCGTTCCATAACAGATTTCCAGACATCCAAAGCTATGGAGTCCTCTTCCAAAACCGCACTGAGAGGCATTGTGCAGCAGAAAAAAAGGGGTAAACCCACCAAACGACAGACCCCCAGAGCCTAGGCAAGGAGTGAAAGGCACGACAGAGCTCACCCAGACAGTCCTACCACACACCTCAGGGTCACCAGATGTCACTGAGGACAAGGAAAGAACCACACGAGGACACGCTGGTGAGCGAAGCAGGAAAAGGGGCGAGTTTATTTACAAAACTCAATTTTATACATTTCCTATGGGGCCTGTGGATTGGAGGATGGAATTCCACCTCTCAATCCACATTGGTCAAGCCAACTGTCAATCAACTTTCTCCTCCCACCTAGAAATAAGTAAACAATGAAAGACAGTTAGCAAAACATGGCCATTATTTATAGTAGAAAGTGTGATAAAGTAAAATTTCTGACTCCAATATGAAGAACATTACAGAAGGCTTAGAAAAGTCTTCAAAACCAGGGTGACACAAACCCATGGTGCCTTGAACACTGCAAGTAGAACCCACTTCACCTGCCAAAAAATTACAGTCGATCTGGACAAGGTTTAAAGAAAGGAAGCAAAAATATTTAAGGGAATTAAATTGCTTTTATGCAGATAGGGACTTAAAAAGAATAGGACTCCAGCATGGAAAATATAATATGGTAAAAGCCTATAACAGTCACAAACAGCACAGCAGAGTGTAGGGAATGACTGCTCATAATTTTCTGATGCAAAACTGCAAGGTTATCAAATGAAATAATACAAAAAAATTAAGCTCAGGAGCAAACAAAAAGAGATACCTTTTCACAAGATGTATGGTTGAGCTGTGCAGCTGAGTCATGGGATGCTATAAATGCCAAAACCTATCTGGGAATTTGAGAAATAATGAATTGGAAAACCTTTCTCAAGTTAGGAAGGACAGCAGTGCTACCTGTGGCTTATGAAATCCCTCAGCTACAGACCAGCAGAAGGTGAGGAGGTTCATGCCCCACCCAAGCACACTGACTGCACCAGTCTGACCCAGACAGATGCTGTGCTCTGGCAAAGGGTGCTTCTCTGCCACCACACTGGGCAATACTTGACTCCCTGCACATGCCTGAGCCTCAGCTCACATGGAAAATGGACAGCTTGCCTACAGAGCTGTAAAAAGGCACCATCTTGCTGCGTCGGATCCATTTGCATGGAACAGCAAAGCTCAGCTCAAGGGCAGTGCTGAGATGTCAGCACGTGTTGTGCAGTATAAATCACAGCACAGACAATGCCTCCATCCTCCCAAAAGAGAAATGATAGACCTCCAGCCCTACCTCAAAGATTCTCCTATCATTAATAGCACCTTATGGTTTTTGCCAATAGGGGCTCAGGAGTACAGTGATGAAAGGAGGGAACATATTTTGGGAAGAAGAAGCCTTTGCCCTCTAAGCAAAAGGCAACTGCACTCATGCTACTCATTTGCCTCCCTTCTTTGAGGCTGAGTTCATGTCCCCAGAAAGGGATGGCAGGGCAAGCTATAGCAAGGACAGGCACCCCGTATACCTTTTTTCCCTGGTACCCCTGACCAATCCAAAGAAGAAAGCACCTCACTGCAGTGCAGCCCCAGACAAGGAGAAAGGCTTAGAGCAGAGCCTGGATTTGTGTAAAGCTCATGTTTATACAGTTGCATTCATTGCACCTTTTCTGCCTTTAAGTTCCCAATCTCAGAAGCTGCAGCACTGGAGGGATTTGTCATTAAGTGTATGGTGCAGGGCCACTGTAATGTTTCCTTTCAGGACAGCAGTGTTTTCAACATGTTTTCCCTTTGCACAGATACATAGCTTTTTTGACTGCAATACTTGTTACTTTTACAAAAGAAAAGTGGGAACATGGAAAATACAGAGATCATCCTGGAGAATGCACATCTGCTACCTCTGTCTGATATAGCAATAAACGTACAGGGAAAGGCCCACAGCCTTCCTAGTACTGGAAATAGATCAGGGGTAGCAGCATCTTTCAAGCTGTACCCTGTGTAGAGCACCCAAAAGAAATAAGGAGGAGAAGGGGGGCAAGATGAGTCATATTGAACTGCCACTCTTCCACTCTTCCGGGATACTGGAGCATGGTATATCACCCAAATTATTAATTATTTCAGACCCAGGACACTGTAAGATAAAATAGACATTTTTGTGTCTATATGCTTGCTCTTCTGTATATACCAGTGAGCTTAACTTGAAAAAACTCAGAGCACTGCACTGTAACACAGATGTCAGCCTTCAGCTGTCTGCAGCATGTGCACTGAGTAGCCCCTTACATGTGATGCTGCTGACTCTGCTCTGCTGCAACCTGATGACTGCTCTTCTCCAGAATGGAGAGATTCAGATCCAAAAGGTTCACTACTCAGCACTGCAGAGGTTTTGTCAGTGTAGGACACTGGCAGTGCAGCTGCAGACTGATATTTCCTTTTACCAGGTATTGTGAGGAAATGCAGAAAAGATCCCTCTACTACAGCAAACCTGCTGCATTTGGGTAGTGCAGGTCTGGCTTTGTGGAGCCAAACTCCAGCAACAGCTGGCTGTGAAGCACAGCAGCAAGTCCAGACTTCCTCCCTTCCCTGCACAGAGGTGCAACTGCCAAAGAATTAATCTGCACTTGTTATTGCTGTCTTTGACCAAATGCTGTGCAACCATACTGCCAAAGAATTTATGTCAGCAGGGCACGCTTGATCTTTGCCAATACTACGGCAGGTTTGATTTATTCTCAACTATAACACACTCAGACTGTGGCGTCTGGCAGCTTGCTTTATTTCCAGATCAATGGGAAATCATTGTGGAGAAGCAGACTTGGGGAGTAGATGTCATGTCATTTGCCCTCAGGGATGGGAAACCTGGATTATTGAGATCATTCACATGCATACAACTCTGAGTTGTGTTAGGAGTGCAGTGGAAGAGTTTCAGGAAAACTTCCTAAATTAATGCAGAAGCTGAGCCTGTTGCAAGGGTTCACTCAGATGGATCTGCCTCTCCCCAAGGATAGCACAGATAGCCCCACACACCTCAAAGAGTCCTATCTGGGTATACAAGTGCAACCAGATGATGACATTTAACTTAAATAATGAAAAGAAGCATTATCTTTTATTTCTCCTGTGCTTCATCTAGATCATTTATGAAAGCATGATCGAGACCTGTGGCTTAAAAGTAGCTTTCAAGGGCCAACAGAGTGCACAGTTCAGTGGAGTTTGTGAAGGTGACTGCAAAACAGTTGAGGGCTTTCCAAAATTGACACCCAGGATTTCTCAGGTGGACTAATAAGTGAATAATTCAAAGCCCCTGGATCGTCTATCTCCCTACAAGCTCCAAATTTTAAGAGAGAACAAGATATGGTAGCAGGCATGTAGACAAAAATAAATTTCTATTTCTGCATTGTGGAACACTCCTTTAATTTCAGCGCTCTATTTGTATTCAAAAGAAAGCATTCAGTGTTGAAGCTTGGAATATAATATGAGCAAAAAGTCTGCAATGTTTCATTTGGGGCTGAAACATTTAATCCAACTTCCAAGTGCTTATTTGCCAGCAAGGAAAAAAAATGCAGGCATGAAGAAATGTCTAAATAAAAAAGCATCTCCTAAACTAAACAGCACTTAAAAATATAAGATTTTACTTGCTAGAAATCTGTTAAGGGAAGACTTTTCTTTGGACAAATATGTGGAAAAATAAGCCTCTCAGAGAGCTTCTTTGAGAACCAATTTTAGATAAACATTATGAAACCACAAGTGGCATGATAAACATGCATGCCATGTTTCTTCACCCAGCTGCAGCTAAGAAACCAAGCAATAAATACTATTTATTTATATTAATAGTATGCTTAGTGAAAGTATTACAATATTTTCTAAGCTTAAAATCATCCATTAATGTATTTTATCATGAGGCTCAGCATTTTTATAGTAATTTACAACTTTAAAAGGGTAAACTATCGCCGCGAGCCTAGGCAGAAAGACACTCAGAGCCAGAGTTCTGGGTTCATCAGAGCAGCAGGGCAGAAGGCTTTGCCCCTTGTTTATTCTTCCTATTATATACTTCTAACAAGGTGACCATGGATTGGAGAGTTAACATTCCCACCTCTCACCACATTCGTCAAGGGGACTGTCACACAGTCTTGTTTGTCCCAGCATAGAATGTGAAAACAATGGCTATGTTTATAGAACATAGCTGGTGTTTACATGAAAAGAGCGTGAGAAGGTACAAACCTTTTACTTAATATGAAACGCTCAGCTAGCTATGAAAATCTCATGGCAACAGTAAACTCTATTGCTCTCTATCAAACCAACAACTGGCTAAGTGCAGAATGTTACCATATGAAGCAAAATAAAATTTATTGCTGCAGTGATTAATACATACTAATTTTGTTTATAACAACCCAAGGGGAATAGTAAACTGATTATGCCTGTGCTGGGCTCTCTCTCACTCTCTGACAGGACACAGGCATGGCAATGCCAGGTTGCAAACTACCAGTACTGCTCCCTTTTCTCTGAGGACAAGGGTTTTGGAGATATTAGCATCACTCCTTTGGTCAGCATATCCTGCTTTGCTCCATTTTGTGGCTACCCCACGTCCAGCTTTTTGAAGAATTTGCAGTTCTCAGACTGCCTAGGCTGCACAAATACCAACTCCTTATTAGTCAGCACATGATTAAATTGTATCAACTCCTTAAGTCTGATTTTCTCATTTTGGGTAACTTCACCGTGTTAAAAACCCAATGTTCAGCCTTGAATCAAAGGTACTAACAGAACAACTAATTAAGGACTTCTGTTACAGTTATTATTTCTACAAAACACAAGTACAAATACTTTTGCTCAGGAAAGTATGAAGCAAAATGTGTTTTCTTGTTTTAGTTTTGTGGTAGAGTAGCATTTTAGATGAATGGTAGCTTAATTTTTAACTCATCAAAAATGTGACAATTCATACTTGTGTAGGAAAACTAAGTATGAAATTTGATTTAAAGAATCAGAAAACTGCATTTGAATATTTAATTGAAAAGTATTCAATTATTTTCAATCTGTAGTTAGGGCAAAAGATATGCTGAAATAGTGTTTCCTCTATTCACAACATTTTAAACATTGGTGGTAGCTCAGAAATTTTCCCTAATTAACAAGAAAAGACTGATATAGTTATTTCATTTATTTCCTCCTACCATTTTTACTTAAAAGGTAGTTCTTTAATTGAACAGAAAAGCAATTTCAGTATCAATCACAAGTCCAGGGAATGGAGCATTATGGCAAAAAAAAAAGCTGGTTTAGCATGCAAGAAAGGGGGCAATTACCATGCTTGAGATTGCAGAGCCAACTTAGAAATCACCTTCCTCCAGCCAAGCTCAGCAGTTGGGAGGCTACAGATGCGCTTCTCAAGCTTTGGAGTAGCAATTAAAGTACCTCAAGGTGCGCATTTTTCTTTTTAATCCCCTCGATGTCAGAAGAACAGTGTAACACAGCCCAACCCATAGATGCACCACCCTGCTAGTGGGGTAAAGAATGGAGTAAGCACTGGAGAGTTATTGGCTCCAGCTGGCAAAGCAAAAGTCACTAGCAATGCCAAACAATGCAGGCCCAAAGAGGAGAAAGCACCTCCAGAAAGTAAACCTTTTGTATTTGAGGCAGTTCCATTCTCCCAGATAAAAGAATACTTGTTGTGCTTTGTTCCCTCCCTCCTTCCGGCCTGCCCCATGTGAGTTTCCCATCAGACTTGTGTTGCAATTCCCTCCTTTCACACAGAGAAAACAGCTTATGAAAGTGGCCAACAGCTGCTTGTGATGGATATTTCATGGTGGGTGGCCTTCAGGTTAAAAACCATCTCTGCCTCAAACCCCTCAAGGTACTTGCCTTACTCTGCTTCAAGCACTCCTTTTATTTCACTAAGTGCAAAGAGCACGTTATTAGTGTTCATTTGCTCAATCTCTCATGCATCCCCACACTGTGGATATTATAAGAGTTCATTAGAGGCCACAGGAAAAAAACTCACAGCAACTACAGAATCACTTTTTATAGACTGCCTCTTCCCACTGCTCCTGTGTGCACAGAATTGGTACCCACCACATTTCTCTTGCAGCAGGCTTGAGGAGACAAGTCACACCAGCAGCCCAGAATGCTGCCTTTGGGCAGTTTCCCCTCTCATGCCCTCACAACTTGCTCATCTCACTACACAGAGCTATTTCTTACGCATTTCTATGGTGGTCACAGGAACCTCAACTCACAAGGCAGAAACTCATTTTACACAACCTTAGAAAGCTGAAAAACTCCCCACTGGCAGACAGTGGCTACATTTCTGCTCTATTTTTCTTTCCTTTGTTTTGGGGGTTTCTTTTCCCCTCATTGTGCTGCAGCACAAGCAAGGACTAGATCCAACAGATTCTAACAGGAATGGTGCACCAACCACAACACAACGTCTCTGCAGGGATCTAACCTGGCACCTACATACAAGTAACTATGTCCCTTTAAATACACCCTCCACTGAACATCAGATAGCACAGCCATTAACTTTCTCTCCCTCATTTTTCACCATAGTTGAGCATTTTCTAATACACTCCCAGGGAGCATCATACAGCAAGGAAACAGCATTCAAAGTTGCAGGTAGAGAGGGTAGGAATCTTCTGGTGGAGCAAACAATCATTTTAAGCCCTGCTTTTAAAGTCAGGCTAATCTGTGTCCCTTGCTTCACACACACAACTTCTTTTACTAGAGGTGCTCAGGACAGGCCATTTACACTGCAATGCTTTAGATTGGGGCACACACCTTCCCACAGAGCCCACTTTCTCAGAGATTAACCAGCATCCTCATGGGAATAGCAAACAGCACCACTAGGAAGTTATTTGACTCTACATTTGTGACAGGATGCATATGGCTGCATTGTGCCTCTCTGCTTGGAAAGTAACCACCTAAAATCAGGTTATTCATCATTCAGGTGACTTTAATTTTCCATCTGTCTTGGTTTGAAAGACAGGTGTCTGCTAGGGAGGGGCAGGACCCCCCTTGGGATGGAGAATTCAAATCCTCTCCCTCCAAATTATTATAATTTAGAAAATTAAAGGTGCTTTACGCAGAGGTATGGGGGTAGGAATAAGTCCTTTACTAGTGTGTCTAACAAGGTAAATAAACAATAACAACTACAACATTAATAATAAACAGAACCAAGAACCTTGAGAGACTTTGGTTTCACAAAGCCTGGGGCAGTCTGATCTCTCGGGACTCCGAGAACACCAAGCTGGAGTGGTGGAAAAATCCCAGGCTGGTGGATGAGATGTATCAGAAGCTCTGTCGGTGGTAGCTGGAGTGGCAGGGATGTCCTGGCAGGGCAGGGCAGGGCAAGGCCACAGAGTGGTGGAAAGTCTCAAAGCAGTGCCAAAGGAACAGCAGTGGCAGGACAGGGCTGTCCCGGCAGGGCAGGAGGAGGTGAGCTCAGGGTTCCGGCACACATGAGCAGATAGTGGTCGATTTTCCAAGACCAGACGGGGAGGTAACAGCGAACTCCTGCAGCAAGCAGCAGCCTGGCCATTCTCTCTCCGATGCCAAAAGCAAGAGAGCAAAGCTGCTCCCAACCCTGTCCTTTCCATCCCCCAAAACTCATGTTATCTCCCCCCTCTGAGAGAAACTCCCAGAGACCCAAAAACAATAGGTGTAGCCCGGTGCTGCCATCTCCTTTGACAACTTTTGTTTTAGACAAGTACCCCGTAGTTAGTCTTCTAGCAACTTATGGGAAAAAATTCTGTAAGTGAAAAAGAAACAAATCTAACCCCCAACACCATCCATCCTCCCAGATGTATTTCCATTTGTTTGTGTGTTTTCCTGTTGCTTGTCTTTATTTTTTTTTTGGTTGTTACTGGTTTGCTTTCCCTCACTTGTTGTCATTCTTCCCTTACTTGCAGCAGCCGACTGCTGGACATTCAAAATCCCTCATGAAGTCACTAAGTAATGTCACCACTTACTGTTTTCCACCTGCAGTTCCATCATCACTAATTACAGCTTCCATAAATTAGTTCATTGGTGACATCTAAATGAAGCCATTTACAAATTGCAGCACTGCTGAGCAGCCCAGCTCCCTGGTACCAGTAATGACTGCATACAGGCTTCATCAGGCAGCACAGGAGGGATGATGTGCTGCATGTGCTGTTCTTACTGTCCAGCCATGACAGCACAGATTTAATTTTATCTCATCTGTTATAAATGTCCAGCCAATTCCAATTTATAAAATATTTTTTATTAATTAAAGAATTACAGAACAAAAATTTGGGCAAGCCAGCAATTGGAAGTTCAGTGTCGAGACCCAGGATCATCACTGGGTGACCCTTAGCTATGGCCTCTATTGCACCTTAACTCCCCCTGTTCACGAATTCAGTCCTTTTCGGGGTCCTCTTTTATACAGTTTATTTTGCCGGCAGCAGAGTATTTCCCCACAGTTCTTTGTCTTCGATCCTTCTTCTTCCGTCCGGTCTGCTGAATAGGGCTTCTGAGGGAAAATGAATATTAAGTCCGTTCCTTCGGAGCATGAATGGGGAGATGAAATCATGAATGAAGAGGCATTCTCCCCGATCCATATCAACCCTAATGGCTGGGTGCTTCACAGTTTCACCGCCCTGGAGGACTGATTCTGATCTTGGTCCACCCTTTATTCTGGTGTTAATGTTGTGCTTCCCGAGTTCCCAGTAGGGGTATTGTTTCTCCCGGATTCTTGGCCTTGCATGTTGCCCATCCTAAAATTGGTTGGCTTCATACCTGTCTCGGTTTGAGGGGAAGTGAGTTTTTCAGGGAAGCTGTGGTCAAACCAATCAGTGGTCAGGTTTGAATCTTGGCACCTAGAGTGGCCACTGAGGGGTTGGACATGCCTCTGAGGACACAAGGGGTTAAAAGCAAGGACTCCCAGAGGGACTTCCTCTTTCTGGTTCCGCTTTCAGGAGAGGAGCATCTTTTTCCTCCTCCCCTGCCCAGCTTACCAGGCTGGGTGGGGGAGGGGGGCCAGGTGGCCAGGCTGAGGTAGGCCCGTAAGGAGGGGGGAAAGAGAAAGAATGGGACTGGAGCTGGGCCAGCCCCATCCAGGATGGAGGGGTGGAGAACTTTGGAGGTGCCTTCCATCCCCCCGTCCCCATCCCCCCCCCCCCCCCCGGTCCCTCATCCCATCTCCTCCCCCCCCCCAGGGAGAAGGTGTCCAGCAGCGTGGGGGAGTTGTCGAGCCTGCAAGTGCCTGAGCCTGTGGCCTTGCCGGGAGCCAGAAGCTTTTAACTCTTTCTGAGGCAGAAGAAAACTATTCCCAGACATTGATTCTCATGGCTGGTGGTTTCAGAAGAGAGAGGACAGCCTGGGACCAAGATTATAAAGGACAATGGAAAAGAACCCCCAGATGGGCAGAGATGAAGAGGAGTGGCTTTTGGGCTAGACTTTTCTTGCGTAATGTTAGCCATAGACGGACCCTGAATTCTCCTGAACATAAATAAGACTGTATTTGGGTGGATGCATTTGGCTCAAAACCAAAGACTTTGTGGCCTGTTCTTGGAACCCTCGGCCCCAGGGGTAAATGTGGGGGGGACTGCTAGTCCCAATATGAGAAGATGGCTGGTTTTTGGTACTTGGCCAAACATCCTTAAAAGAGCCCTATATGCGGTTTTGGTCCATGGACGGTGGTGAGAGCACTGGACATGGAAAGGAGGGTGTCACCCTGGCAGACTTCTCCGGGTGGTGCCATGGGTGACGTGGGAACATGGGAGGGTGGACCTGTTAAGGTCATTAAGATGAGGGTAATGTGCAAGTGTTAACCGTTCGAGCATGTAAGGGATGGAAATTGGGGGAGGAGAAGAAATGTTCTGGGAGGTTTTCATTTCTGTTTCTGGGTGTTTAGGTTTTCTTTTCTTTTCTATTCTCTGTTGTTATGTAGTTTAATAAAGTTTTTTTTTTTCTATTTCAAGTTTTAGGCCTGCTCTGCTCTGTTCTTGACCACATCTCACAGTAGTTCATTAGGAAAAATATACACTCATGGGTGCACTGGCATTTGGCCAGCGCCAACCCATGACAATACCCTACCTGCTTGTGCATTTTATTTTACAAAACATATTTTACATCACATTTTATATACACCATAACACAAATTATTCTACTGCATTTATCACAATTCTCCCCTTTTCTAATTTTACTATATAATTCATGTCCTTAATCCCAACTATTATCCCATCGAGGAATATTGATACCTCTCTCTGTTCTTGCTTGGGCCTCAAACTTTGCCAGTGCTTGTGCTGCTCAATTCTCCTTTTTTCTTTTTAAATTCATTATTTTTAGGACTTGCACACCTTGTGCTGTCCAATAGAAAGGACTAACAAAACCGAGTATCAAGTGCTGTATGGTTATGACTCCTACTATAGACCCTAATACAAGGAGTCCAACCAGCCCCCCTTTTCTCCCTTTGTTAAGTATCCACTCCCACCATGAGTTGTTTGAAAGTACTCCCTCCTTCCGGATATGTATTCTTTCTCCCTGACATTCAGTCCCTTCTACCTTATTTAAGATTTCCTTCTCCTTATTCAGGATGTAACTGACCCCGGCTTGTTGTTAATATATGAGATTTTCAATTTCTGGCTGATTTTCAGCCGTTAATGTCAGGATTTCCATGGTGTAGTTCCCTGTTACTTCTATAGATACCTGCAGTCTTAGGAGCCTTTCGTGTAGGTGAGTTAGGAATTCACATTTCCCTTTTTCTTCCCATGCCCAGGCTGCAGGATCATAAAGTTGTAACATTCTTAATCTGTCGTTAGCTTTTCTCAAGAAATCCTTTTTACATACCCTGTCCCGATGATTGTCTTTTTGTGTTGGCACCAAATCTGACCAGTGATTCCTAGGTAACGCCTTTTCGCTCACCTGTTCCCTTTTTGGTGTTAACTCCTGGCACCAAGTGTCCTTAAAGGGATAGTACCCTAATTCCCGTTTAGACGGAGCTTGGGATTCAGTCTTGTCCATGGTGGGCGGCCTTAATTGTTTTCCCAGGCTAAGCCTGGTCTCATTATGCTGGCCCATTACTGGGCACAAGGCTTTGTTCAGGACTATAAGGGCCATCCAAAGGTACACCCCTCTGCCTATGCCTTCGCTCACTGGGTTGCTGCCAGCAGCAAGGTAACCCATCTTCTCAGCAGCAGGGGTTTTCCTTTTGGATCCTCCGACTAGTCCAAACTGCGTATCTCCTCTTAAAGGTGCCCCACCTGGATAACTTTACTGGCTCTGCTATACAAGGTACCTTATTAGTTCATTGACACTTGGTGGCCAAAACCTGAACTTTGGAATTCAATTTTGCCTTCAACCCATTTTGGTATAAAGAATACCACCCCGAGGAATCAGATTCCAGTAGCCCCAAGCGAGTGGCGTATCCTAAGAACTGAATGGTCAGATTTTGCTCTTCCTCAAAACACTTCCTGCACAATCCTGAAGGCCTCCACCCCCACTTACAGTGCACCACCCAAATTTCCTGACAATATTCACACTTAAAATGGATATATGGGTTGCAGGGACACCCCGGTTCTGAGCAATGAATCGAAGTTCCCTCGGTCATCTGCCGTTTTGGTGGGGTTTGATTTTCAGGTCCCCGGGGGAGGAGGTGATTTTCCACTCAGGCCTTTCTTCTTGGGTTTCAATCTTCTTTACTCTTGAGGCATGGGTCCACCCCTTCTCAGCTGTCCTTATGGCTGTGTCTGTAGTCAAAAGAATGAGAAATGGACCCTCCCAATGAGGGGTTAAGGATATCTCTTTCCAAGTTTTGATTAACACTTTGTCTCCTGGTTGTAGTTTGTGAATGGCAAATCCCAGGGGAGTACTTTGCATTATTATTCCTTTCCTTCTTAGTTCCTGTAAATTCTTATTTATAGCTATCAAGTAAGGTTGGATCTGGGTATCTTCTAACCTAGGGTGTCCTACAGGCATCCCATGCTCATAGGGCATCCCATACAACAGTTCAAAAGGGGATAGCCCACTCTCTGAGTTGGGCATAGTTCTTATGTTTAGTAGTGCTAAAGGTAGGCACTTTACCCATGACATTTTAGTCTCCAACATTAACTTTGATAGCTGGGCTTTAAGGGTTTGGTTCATTCTTTCTACCCTCCCTGAACTCTGTGGGTGCCAAGGAGTGTGGTAGTCCCACCGGATCCCTAGGGTGTCAGCTAACTGCCTGATGATTTTAAATGTAAAATGGGTCCCCTGGTCCGAGTCTATATGGTCTATAATACCATAGCAGGGGATGATTTCCTCTAATAAAATTCTCGCTACGGTCCGAGCTGTTGCCCTGGAACTCGGGAAAGCTTCTACCCAATGGGTCAGCTGATCTACTACTACTAATAGGAACTTACATCTTCCCACCCTAGGTAGTTCAGTGTAATCTATTTGAACCCTTCCAAATGGACGCTATGCCAGAGGTCGTCCCCCTAAGGGGTTTTGTCTTGACCTTGTTTTGTTTATCTTCTGACACACCATACATCCCAGTACTTCCTGCTTTGCTAATTCGTAGATTCCCTTGCACCCAAAAAAATTTTAAAAATGTTCGGCCAATGCTTGAGCTCCCCAGTGGGTTTGCTCATGTAATCTATTTAGGATCTTCCTTGTGTACTCTTTTGATATTAACTCCCTGCCATCCGACAGTTTCCATTTGCCGTCCTCCCACTTAACTTCTAATTTCTTGTAATCCTCTACCTCCTTAGGGGACAGTTGGGATGGATATTACTTGGCATTTTCTTCTCTGATCTCTGGGGTACTTATCGTTAAGACGGCTGCTCTTTTTGTTTCTTTGTCCACTAGATTCTTTCCCCGAGTCCTGAATTCCATCCCCACTTGATGCCCTTTCACATGTACTACTGCAATGGCCTCGGCTCCCCTTACAGCCTCTAAGATTTGTTTTATTAACTCTTGGTGGATAAGTCCCTTTCCACAGGTACGGACTAACCCTCGCTCCTCCCATATTTTTCCAAGTGTGAACTCTCCTGAAGGCATATCTGGAATCTGTGAAAACTGTTCCCTACTTGCCTTTGAGCCTTTTTAGTGCTTGCAGAACTGCATATAGTTCGCAAGCCTGTGCCGACCAGCAGGCATTTAATGGCCCTGATTTTATGACTTCTCTGGATTTTCCATCTATCACCGCATATCCTGTCTTCCTTTTCCCTTCCACGACCCTTGCAGATCCATCTACGAACCATTTTTTGCCCTCCCCCAGCTCCTCCTCTTCTAAGTCTGGTCTTATTTTTCTTTGCAGTTCCACTATTGTAGAGCAATTATGGCTACATTCTACTGATTTTTCCCCAAACAGGAACTGGGCTGGGTTTCGAGCTACTGCAGTCCACAGCTCCAACTTGGGGGAATGAATTAAGATGGCTTCATATTTCAGTAGTCTCACATCTGTGAGTCATTTGTCTGCCTTTTGTTGCAGAATACTCCTAACATTATGTGGAGTATATACTACTAGAGGTGCTCCAAAGGTAACCTTCTTGGCCTCCTCTACCATTCAAGCCACCCCCACTATTGCCTGCAAACACGTCAGCCATCCTCGGCTTACGGGGTCTAAAAGCTTCAAGACATACCCCACTGGTTTTCTGATCCGGGCCCAGTCCTGGGTTAACACTCCATATGCTGTGTGGTTACTTACATCCACAAACAGCTAGAACTGCCGCTTTATATCTGGGAGACTTAGCACAGGGGCGGTTACAAGGGTCCTTTTCAGTTCTTCAAATTTTATCTCATCCTGCTCGGTCCATTTCACCCTATCCGTGGTCAGTTTTTCATATAAAAATTTCACCTTTTGTGCCATCCTGAGCAACTCTTGTAATCCTCTCCCTTGCCAGTCCTCTTTTTTTTTAGTTTTCTCCTGATATCTTCCCAGGATGTAGCCACGAACTGCGTCTTTAACACCTCTCCTACTGGGGAATTGGGGTCTGTTCCAGAGTACATTTGCAAGTTCTTTCTTAGCCTATCCAACCATTCTGAGGGGGTCTCATCCTTTCCCTGACACTCGTTGAATGCCTTGCTGCAGTTCTGGCCCCTAGGTACAGCTTCTCGGATACCCTGGATTACTATATTCCTTAAGTCTATCATGCTTCGCCAACCATCATCGGATTGAGGGTTCCACTCTGGGTTTTGGCTGGGCCATTTTACATTTCCCGGCTAACCTTGGGGATTCCTATGTTCCCATTCTCTCATTCCGGCCTGCCTAATCAGTTCCCTTTCTTCATGATTAAACAGTGATCTCAAGATCGCCATTATATCCTCAAAGGTATAAATGCTAGTCCTTAGGAACTCATCAATCCTTTCCACCATGCCAATCGGGTCATCCATCAATTTTCCCATTTCTTGTTTAAAAGCCCTCATATCTCCCGTATTAATGGGTACGTTTACGTACCCGATAACGCCAGGAGTGGTGAGCACTTCCCTTAAGGGAAGTAAGTTATGTCCATCCTCCTCATTTTCGTTCTCCCCCTCACTAGTTTTTACTCCCCTTTCAACTTGTTTTCCTGACTGGGGGCAAGGGCGCTTGCCTGGATACATCAGAGAGGGTGTGCTGGCTGGGACCAGGGAGAGGACCCGAATCCCTCTCTGGAGGTGGTTCCTCGGAGAACAGGAGAGTTCGGGTGGTGGAGGGGGCATCAGCGGAATTTGAGGTTCTGCTTGCGAAACCTGGCTCTCAAGTGGCGGCGCTGAAACTACCACCGGAAGAGCCTGGGCTTGCTGTGGGGTTTGAGTCAGGTCTTGTGCAGACCCCAGGGAGGGAGCAGGGGCTTGTGCAAGCGGGGGAGTGAGTATCGAATATGGAGGGGGGAGGTTATCGAGGGGATCCCACTGTTCTCCCCCTCACCTCGCATCAGGTATAACCTAGTGCAAGCTCTTTCCCACAACTGGGCATACTCATTTTCATCAAATTCCCTCCTTTCCTTATTTCTTACATAAGTACACAAGGCCTGACAGGTCCACTGTTCAAATGTCCCAAACACCAGCCAAGTTACATGTTTCCTTATTTCTTTTCCTCCCCAGATCTCCATATAGAAATAGATCATTCATTCCTTAGACCTCCTCCTCCTTGCTGGGCAATTCTGCCAGCATTCCAATAACCATCCCAATGTGAAACCAGGGCCTCTATTAATTACATGGAAGCTGGACAGAGCAACACAGAGCACAACCAATATGGTGAAATCATACATTCTCCCCTTTATTCCCGAAATGGCCAGTTATATACAGTTTCAAATAATTTACAGTTACAGGTGTTTTCTAATTGGTATTCAGCATGAAAAAGAATGCAAACAATCTCAGTTTAAGGTAGCTACCATAATTTCACTATAACTATCCTATCTAATGCATACACACACCTAATCTAAATTTTAACCGCACCACAGGCTTATCTACTTTTACACAGGCCCAAACATCAGGCCTGGTTTGGGATAGCTCAAATCTCATTCCACAATACCCCATGTCCATGTTCTCTAAGAAATTCTGTTACAATTTTCTCTTTTTCTTTTTGAGCTATCCAAACTGATTCTAAGGCACAGCTGGTTAAATTTTGCATACACTATAAAAAACAAGGCACAATAATTAAAATAACTATAATAACAATAAAAATCACAACACCAAAATGGATCAAATCTTCAATCCACCCAGTGAGACTCCATGATCTGAGCCATTTGTCAAACAGTGTCCCAAACTACAAGTTTTTTCACGTTCCTTTTCAGCTGTGACAGCTATTTGTAAATTGATTGAGAATGGTCTGACAAGTTCATGCAGCACATGCCCTCAAACTCTTCACATCCATGCCCTTGGGCTAAAAGGAGGAAATCAACTGCGGATCTGTTTTGAAGAACTGCATGACGGATGTCATTAACATCCTCTGCAAGTTCACTTAGCATATCAGATGTTATATTAATTGTTTTCCTGTCCAGCAGGCTAAGTTTTTCAACTGTGTGAGAGCTTGCGCTTAAGCAACTCCTGGGGCAAAGAATAATGCCGATATTACAGCTGCAGGTTTCTATTGCATTCCCCTGGGAAATGGTTTCTCTGCCCCCAGAGACCCCTAGAGCCTGTAACCACATAGTTTAACCCTTCCTCCCCTTTCTGACCCTATTAGCTGTGTTCCAATTATCTCTCCTTACCAGAAGCCTAGATAAGACCCTCTTCTTCTGCACTTGCCTTCTTTCCCCCCTGGAAACCACCTGGAATAAACATCTTGCTGATCTCCAGCAACATTCTGGCGCCCGAAGACCTTAGATGAGGAAATGGGAACTCTCAAATCTGCGGATAAATGAAAGAGGAAAACAAAGAGTGGGCATCAGAGCAGGAAGGCATCTCAACAAGGGAGACAGCAGGATTTCTGACTAAGAGCTCAAGTCAGACTCGCATAGAGGTAAGACCGCTAACCCTGAAAAATGGAGTGGGAGGCAGCCCTCGGTCTGTTGAAATGTATCCTTGCCAAGCGAGGGATGAACACTGAGGAGAGACAGCTCAGAGAGCTTTTAAAATGGGCTAAAGAACATGGATATATGAAAGACGCATCACTGATCTTTACCCCCAAAGAATGGAGGGAGGTGGGCGATGCCCTATGGGAGAAGACGATCGAAGGCAGTAAATTGGCTAAAGAGCTGGGGAGTTTATGGCACAGTGTAATCAACACATTACTGCAGATGAAAGCAAAATGTAAGGTCGCTCTGGCAGCTACAGAGGCACTACGCCCTCCAGCTGCCCCCTCCTCGGTCCCTGAAACAACGACTACCCGGAACGGAAGGTTTTTCGGCACTGATCATATGCGGCCGATAAGAGGACTGCAACAGCAGCCAAAAAGCTCTGCTGTTGACGTGGCAAAAGGGGAAGCAGCTGCCAAAAGGGATGCAGCTGCCAAAAAAGAAACACCTGCCAAGCCATCAGGTGTTTTCCCTCAGTGACATACAGCTCCCGAACCTGTGCCAAGTCATGATGTATCAGAGCAGAGCAAAGCGGCTTGCCGGCCACGAGCTTATCCTCCGCTCCCATCTAGTGGACAAACAACGCCTTGTCCCCCCTGCTAGCATGGATCGTCATCTGCCAGTGGGCATGCATCACCCCCTTCACCTTTTCCTCCTATGGAGGTTGCAAAGAATCCACCTGGTATAGAATCAAATCAAACAAGTGAAACTGAGCAATTAATGAAGGAAGTGCTGAAGAAATTAGAAGAGCTTGCACAACAGAAGAGTGCAATAAGCCGAGCAATCAATTCATCTGGGAGAGACAAGGGTCTCCCACAGAAACAATGGGAAGCAGAACAGGAAATTACGAAGCATAAGCATGCTGAAAAACCACCTCTGATGAATCCTAATGACTTTAGCAGACCCATCCGACCACTGCAAGAAAGTGTGCTTATCTCCTCATCAGAAGGAATTGTGGCAAAGCCTAAACAAGCAGGAAATAGATGGTCGGGTGTCATCTGTGATGCGATCCTGGAAGGGGAATAGCAAGCAGTCTCTGCTGTTGCTTTCCCCGTAGCACTGCAGCAAACACAAACTGGACTAGCTGCAGAATGGAAGCCATATGATTGGAAGCTTTTACAACAAGCAAAAACCACTGTTACCCAATATGGACTGCATTCAGAAGCTGCAAAAAACATTATCCATTATTTGTTCACCTCGGATAGTGTACCCAAATGACTGCATGAACATTGCAAGGTTGCTATCGATACCATCGCTGGACTTGTTATGGAAGAGAGAATGGGAACGACAAGCTCAAAGAGAGGCACAGAAGCCACGACAAGTGGGGGATCCCTTGTATGCAGTCCAAGTGGAACAGCTGACTGGAAGAGGAGCTTATGCAGATACCAATGTACAGCTCACATTCCCCATACAGATGCATCACGCTGCTGCCGCCACAGCCAAACAAGCAATGCTGTCCATCCCTCATGACCGACGAGAACTGTCATTTACAAATGTTAAGCAAGGCCAAACAGAAAATTTTTCCAATTTTGTAAATCGGCTGCATGAGGCATTAGAACGTCATCCTGACTTAACTACTGAGATGCACAGTAACATGTTCAAAATTTTGGCCTTTGATAATGCCAATTCCAAAACAAAGATGATTCTCTCAATGCTTCCAAATGGTGCCTCAGTAGACGAAATGGTGGAAAAAATGGCCAAACAGGTCTTGAGTCAAAATGCTGCACTCATAGCCAAAGCAGTCAAAGGTGATGTACAAGGCCAGACACAAATACTGGCAGCTGCATTGAAGCAACAGGGCAAGAGAGTCAGTACTCCTGATGTGTGTTATAAGTGTGGAAGACCTGGACACATGCATCGAGTCTGTACAGCTACTGTCTGGTGCGACCGATGCCAGAGTGGGAATCATGCCACCATTGTATATCGACGCTCGGGAAATGGCAAGCGGAGCGCATATGGCAACCGTGCGAAGACAACAGTAGCTGCCATCCAAGCCAGGTGTTTGGACAGCCTGCCACAGCCGTAAGTCTTGGAATCAACCTGGAGACAGCTGTAGATATTACCTTAATGGGAACAGATGTAAAAATTCCCACCACCTCTGTAGGGCCTATAGAAGATAGCAAGCGACGATTGGGAGGACTATTGATTGGCCGTTCATCAGCAGGCATTAAAGGCATAATGGTAGTTCCTGGCTTAATTGATACTGATTACACTGTAACAATTCAGATCATGGCCTATACACATGCTCCTCCACTTTACATACCTGCTGGTAGTAAAATAGCTCATTTGATTCCGATACAAAACATGATTGCCAAGGTGACAACAGTTCAAAATACATTGGAACATGGAAGCAAAGGCTTTGGATCGATGGGAGATGCTGCCTGCTTGACATTGGACATGAAAAACAGGCCGGTACGAGACGTCACTCTTATTCATGGAAATGAGAGCCGACAGATCACAGCACTTTTGGATACAGGCGCGCACGTCACCATTGTCACTAGGGCTGCATGGCCAAGTCACCAGCCTTTAAAACAGCATATCGCTGACATAGGAGGAGGAGGAGGGCAGTCAACACCTATGGTCAGTGTCAACGCTGTAACATTAAAAACAGAAGATAAGATTGCCGTAACTCATGTTTTTGTCTTGCCCTTGCCTGCCAGAGTGTTTGCCTTGATTGGCCGGGAATGCCTAAACCAGTGGGGAGTGGTGCTAACAATGCCAGAATCGGTTTTTCAGCAGCGGCCTCTGCTTAGCAGCCACCCATTTTAAAGATCACTTGGTTAACGGACACACCTGTAGTGGTAGAGCAGTGGCTGCTGTCAGAAGAGAGGCTGCAAAAGGCACATGAATTGGTCAATGAACAGTTGATAGCAGGGCATATACGTCCATCTATGAGCCCATGGAACACACCCATTTTTGTGGTCCCGAAAAAAACTGGAAAATACAGGCTCTTTCATGATTTGCGCAAGGCTAATAATCAAATGCAGGCCATGGGAGCTTTACAACCTGGGCTTCCTTCACCGGTGATGTTGCCAGCATCCTGGGATCTTCTTGTCATTGACTTGAAAGACTGCTTTTTTACCGTCCCACTACATCCTGACAATACTCAACGATTTGCCTTCATTTTGCCTGCAATCAATAAGCGTGGGCCTTCACAACGCTATGAGTGGGTGGTCTTACCGCAGGGAATGCCCAACAGCCCCACCATGTGCCAATTATATGTAGCTGCAGCTCTCCGACCAGTTCGTACTGACTGGCAGGACTGTGTTATTTACCATTACATGGACGATATCCTGGTTGCCAAAGCGGTCCCGTTTCAACAGTCTGATGTAGACTATCTTGCAACTGCTTTAAGGAAAGCTGGGTTGCAAATTGCACCCGAGAAGATTCAACGAAAGAGCCCTTGGAAATATTTGGGTTGGATCATAACTGATGCAATAATCATTCCACAAAAAGTCACCATTAAAACTCAAATTTCCACATTCACAGATGTGCAAATGCTACTTGGTGATCTACAGTGGATTCGAACTTTAGTTGGCATCACAAATGATGAGTTGTACCCACTCTTGCCATTACTCAGAGGTACTGATGCAGATCAGCGTGTGGAACTTACTCAAGAGCAGCAAGACTGTATTAACCGCCTTGGTCATCTCATTTCCACTCAATGGGCTTCACGCCGTGTTCTTGACTTACCCATCCATTTGCTTGTAGTGACACAACCCACCACTGTGTTTGCTGTGCTTTATCAATGGCAAAAGAAAAACGGGGAAGAAGAGAGGCCCAAGACAACAGGTGATGCCACTGACAAACTGAAAGGGCAGAATAGACGACAGCAGAAACAAAACAGTTTTTCTATTTTGGAATGGATTTTCACACCCACTCAACCACGCACAAGTATTCAGACAAAAATGGAAGCCATTGGGGAAGTAACCTGGAAAGGTCGCACTCGGTTGCTGGCCATCAGTGGACAGGAGCCTGACAGTATTGGTGTCCCTCTAAGTGTGCCTGATCTGGAATGGAGCTTAAGGCACTTAACAGTACTACAACTAGCACTATTGGGATATGAGGGTGTAGTAACTACTGAAAAGCCAGAAGGAAAAGAATACCAGCTGCTCAATAGATGTGAATGGGTACAACTACCAAAATGTTCAGACGCCACTGAAGAATGGAACAACGGTGTATACAGATGGAGGAAAAGCTAGCCACAAGGCAGCAATTGTGTGGAAAGAGGAACAATATTGGAAGAAGCAAATACTACATGGACAGAAGACTGACACATTGCAAACCTTAGAACTGTTGGCAGTTGTTGGAGTCTAGAACACCCCTCTGGCCACCCTGGAGGGTTTGGAGACCGGACAGGGGGGTCTGGGATCTGTACAGGGGGGTCAGTTAGACCCACACAGATCCCAGGAGGACACTGACTCTGATTGCTGTCCATGGGAGTGAACACTCACATGCAGGAAGAATCACAAATCCTAAGAATTTAAAATAAGTAGTGGATGGTTTATTATAGAATATAAATATAGAAATTAGGATTCTTAGTATATGGGGCTGAAGAGACAAGATGGAGGAATTGGGGAGTGGCCCCTGTCCTCCTAGTTCTTGCTCTCGTCCCCCATCTTGTGCTGAGTTGGGTTTTAGAGA
Source organism: Prinia subflava (assembly GCF_021018805.1). Taxonomy (NCBI): domain Eukaryota; kingdom Metazoa; phylum Chordata; class Aves; order Passeriformes; family Cisticolidae; genus Prinia; species Prinia subflava. The sequence goes on from NC_086282.1 coordinate 3,966,691, forward strand.
TTGGCTTAGAGTAGAACTGACATGTTAGTAAAGGTAGTAGGTATTGGTAAAATTTTGTAAATAAAAAATACGTCTCGGACAGTGGTTGGGTCAGAGGTACTGTACATAAGGTGCGGGGCTCTCTGATATGCCCAGTCTGCCGCGTGTCCTGCTCTGCGGAGATACCTTGCAGAGCTGAGAAAGAACTAAGATAAGGTACCCTGCCAGGGAAGTGCCTGGCAGAGCTGAAAAAGGACTGAGATAATGAAGAATAAACAACCTTGGAAATGTGCACCGGCAGACTCCGCTTGTCATCTCTACCTCTGGTGTGTAACACTTAGGGCAAAGAGAAGACTGAAAACCTTATTACCTCTGGGAACAGCAACCCAGAGGAAACTCCCAGGGAACAGCAACCTTGGGAGAACCCTTATTACCTTGGGGGTCAGCAACCCCAAGGAGAATCTCAAGGAAACAGCAACCTTGAGAGGCAGTATGCTGGGCCCTGTCACAGTGGCCAAACACACCGCTGAATGTAGTTACTGATTCTTTGTATGTAGCAGGTATAGCCCGATGCACTGAAGATACCTTTATCTGAGATGTGGGCAATGATCGGCTGCAAGAATTGTTTTTGATGACACAACGAGCCACAAAAGCCAGACAAGTGCAGTATAGTATAATACATATTAGGAGCCATCAATGGAAATTGGGGTTAAGAGAAGGCAATGCAAGAGCAGATCAGTTAGTTAGTGCAGTATGTCATCAGTCGCCCAAGAACCATTTTGAAGTAGCATGACTGGCACATGAACAGTTCCATTAGAATGCCAAAGGCCTGAGGAAGCAATATCAACTAACACATGCTGAAGCACAGGCCATCATGAGAGCATGTCCTCAATGCAGTCATCATGGGCCTCGGTTAGGCACTGGAACTTTGGCAGATGGGTGTAACTCATATCTCAGAATTTGGAAGGTTAAAATATGTGCATATCACAGTAGACACATTTTCAAAAATGGTGTGGACCACAGCATAAACAGGAGAAAAAAGCCTTCATGTGTGCAAACATTTGACCTCATGTTTTGCTGTAATGGGAGTACCTGAATAGATAAAGACAGAGAATGGGCCTGCTTATGTCAGTGACAATGTCAGGAAATTTGTGAAGATGTGGGGCATTATACATAAGTGGGGCCTTCCAAACTCCCCAACTGGAGAAGCAATTGTTGAAAGGACGCATCGTGTTCTTAAGGACTATTTGCAGAAGTGTAAGGACATTACAGATGCCAAGCAGATATTGGATAAGACGCTGTTTGTGCTAAATTATTTGTGTGTATTTGGGGAGCAGTCAGATCCTCTTGTGATTCATCATGCATGAAGCGGACCGCTGTGGGTACCTAGCCAGTGGACCACAGCAGCAATTGAGTCACCGAGGCAAGCTGGACCCTGAAGCAGAAAGGTGTGAAGAACACCGCTGGAGGCTTGCTCTTGAGCCACTTATCCACCAGGCCGCACAGATTCTAGGGCCCCAATTCTTTTTTTCCCCGATAAGAAATACAGCTCAGCTATTATTGCAGCAAGTTCGGCTGAACATCAGACCTAGCACGGTGTATTTACATTGTTTGCGGCAATCTTGTTATGAATGTGGTAGTTGTGAATGGTGGGCAAAAATTAAGCGTGGAGGTTGCCAGCGAATCATTTGGATCCATAGGAGTCGCCTCCGTTGGCTTGCCTGTTGTATTAGCTGTGATGGTAATTTTCACCCTGGAAATCCTGTGCCAGCATTAAGAGAGTATTTAGGAAATGTGCAGCTAGACAATTTCAGTTTTGAGGATTTGTTTGAAAACAAAGGAGCCAGACAGAGAGCCTGGATGGTTTGGCTCATCCAGCAAACTTTGAAACGTGTAGTGACCCTCAGGGATACACATTATTTAGGACAGCAGTGTAGTAGGGGGGGTGAGAGTCCCCATTCAACATGGGGTTCCTGAAGATAGTTGGGAAAGGATGTGCCAATGGTCGTCGCAATTGTCATTCTAGCCACACTACACAAGGTTGATACTGCCACAGCGGACCCCAGGAGAGCCTTATTTGACCCCAGAGAAAATGGGTAACACTGGCAGGAAGCTTGAATATTACCTCCTTTTGTGCCAGTTTGGCCTTCCCAATGTCACCATTTGTGACATGCTTGGTAGGTATTCCGATAAATGACTCCAACATAAATTTGTTGACTGAGACCCCCATAGGAGATTTTTGTAGCGGTGAGATAAACTATTATGAAAATGGATTGGCGATTAGCTTTACCTCAGTTACTGGAAAATGTATGTATGGAATCAATTCATGGATCCTTACACTACCCTTTTATCCAGGCGATCCTGAGGAGATTGAAATTCTTGGGACACTTACTGCTCCTTCATATTTTTATTTTAATGCATCAGCATATGGGTGGCCACTGGGGATAAAGGATGACAATCGTATAAGGCCTACTTTCGTTACATGGCCAAATGGGTGGAATAATGAATCTTTATGGTGCTTGGAGCTGACTCAGAATAAAACAACCCAGCGTCATCAATCTACCCTAGGCAATTACAAGCTGGCCTATTTTTAGTATGTGGCAATCGCGCCTGGGCTGGGATACCTCCAGCACCTGTTGGTGGGCCATGTACAATTGGACAAATAAGCATGGCAATGCTGCACCGCCATCCTAATATCAGTCACCCGAAGGTCAAAACACAATACAGCCGAACTAAAGGCATGGCCACTATATCCCTTGGAGAAAACTGTGATGATGAGGTAAAGTTATAGAGTAAATGGCAAGTTGTTTTGTCAGCACTGTTTCTCCCTGGAGCTGCTGCTGGCAATGCCTATAACAATTTAGAAAAGTTATCTTGCTGGGTTGTTAAACAGGCTAATGCTACTGCTAATGTTTTATCCTTATTAGCTAAAGATTTATCTAGTGTGCAGCATGTAGTGTTACAGAACCGCGCCGCGATTGACTTCCTGTTATTAACTCATGGTCATGGTTCCCTTTAGGAAGGAAGGAAGGAAGGAAGGAAGGAAGGACTCTCATTTGCGTTTTTTTGGTAGGACTTTATTGGAGCCTTGGCGGCAGCTGACTTAACTTGTCCAGGGAACAGCCATCACAGAGTGTCCCTGACAAATTGGGAGGGTTGGGGTTATTGATGGCAGCACAGGGACTGCTGACCTCTCCTATAGGGTTCTGGCATGAGTTTTGCTGTTGCAATGTGGATATGACCAGCAAAACATGTTTCATCTTGTTCAGTTGTCTCCTTGAATAAATCAGCTTATATACAATCTGATTAGGCATTAAATATAAATATATAAATTAAGAAGATAATTGGTAAATAGGGCTTTGGTAACCAAGTTATTTAAATACAGGGTTAGAGAGGCTAGACTGTCTTAAAAAATATTTCTCTCTTTCTAGGGTAGGATTTAAAAGAAAATTACAGGAGTTTTCCACATAAACCTAGATCTGTAAAAGTCCAGGCACCCAGCTCTGACTGGGTATCTTGGTTTGGAAAGACAGGTATCTGTCAGGGAAAACTGGAGTTTCCCTTGGAATGGAGAATGTAAAAACCCCTCCCTCCAAATTACTACAATTTTGCAATTAGGAGCTTTCAGGCAAAAAATATGGGAATAGGAATAATGGTTGTTTACTAGGAATATTTAAAAATAAATACAAATGCAGTAGTACAAAATAAGCAAACAAGCAAACAAACAAAAGTCCTAGAAAACTGTGTCAGTCAGAGATACGACCTGACACCCTGTTGTCAGGGTGTTGGAAGCAGTCCAAATGAGTCTTCCTGGAGTAACGGATGTTGTTCTGTGAAGTAGAGATGATCCTGTAGAAAAAAAGGGTCCAGTGCTGGCGAGATGGGTCCAGTCTTCCTCCGAGAATTCAGTGGAAAAAACTGATAAATTGGTGTTTGGGATTTCTGGTTTTATGCCAGTGGAAAGGCTTTGGCTCCTCCCACTGAGTGGAGCATCTCACAATGGAATGAAGTAATGTTATCAGTCAAGTGAGAGGCCTTAAATGGCCCATTGACAGGTGATGTCCCTCGGAGGAGGATGGGTGGAGGAAGAGATAAGGAGGCACTGCCTTATCTGGTCTTATCAGTTGTCCCATTAACAGAAGGCATCTGCCCTCTTCCCCCCCTAGAGTTACAAGAGATAAAGAACAATATCTCCCAACTGGTTTCAACAGATGAAAATAGAATACAGACTTTGGGTTACATTTTTCAATCCAAGACGCTGGGAACTCCCTGGAGCTCTTTACAACCTTCAGGAAGAGGAGGCTGTTTTGTTGGTATCAAAGTAATGTGGCCTTGCACCCTTCTTTATCTGCTCACTCAACATGTACCATGCTGGGAACAACTTGGTGAGTCGAATGCCAAATGGATGCTTTATTTTGCAGCTACCCTTTTTGAATTCCTGTTGTAGGCAAGACTGGAAGCAGTGTCATGTAAGACAGTAGCGATACACAATGTGAAAGGTAATTTTATCCACTGTTTCATCTTCCATGGCTACACTCATCATAATCCCACCTCTTTCAGACTCTTTTTGCCTTCCACAAAACAACACATGCCTACCCTGGAAAATCATCAGACACATAATTGCTGTCTTCCTCCTTTGTGGTTAGTCCTGCAAAATAGTGCTTGGTCCATATGTTGCTGCTGACACTATAGAAAAGATGCTATGGAGTAATTGCAGGAGGGGACACTCAGAGGGGGGAGCTTCACGCGCACTGCTCTCCCACGAGGTGCACAATTGCCACCATGAGATTTCCTTGTTTTCTGAGCGTTCATATTAAAGTAGAAGTTCTCACTTTTCTCACGCTCTGCTCATGTAAACAAGAGATTTTTTTTGTAAATACTGTCATTGTTTTTGCATTCTTCTGGAGGAGAGGAGGGGTTGAATGGAAGTCCTGTTGACCAATGTGGTTGAGAGGTGGGAATTCCATCCTCCAATCCATGGTCACCTTTCTAAAAGTATATAATAGGATGAAATAAACAAATCAGGGCTTTCCACCCCTGCTCCTCTTTCTCTCAACTTTCCAAGTCTCCGTGTGGTCATTTCAGCGTGGCAAACAGCGACACGCAGTTGCAAAGCAACCTGACACATCTGCCAGGGTTGTCTAAGAAACTATTAGGCACTACCTCCTGTGCTCAAGAGCTGCAGGCAGTTTCATAGTAATAGTTACTCGGCTTCTTTGACGCAGACAACCATGGTGCTGAGATACTGACTTAAATATCTATCACGGAATGGCATCCTTAATAGAGGCTTTACAGGAACAAAATGTATATGGGTAATCCGCAAATGCTGGTTGCAACTGACAGCTTCGTTATTGCTCTGAGGATGCATGGCAGGCACCGCAGGCCAGGAGCAGGGAGCAGCCATGGGAGTGCACAGCTTTGATTTGCAGGAATGATTCTGCAGCCCACCTACATGGGCTCAGGGTAAAATCAGAAGCACCTGTGCAGGGAACCCTTAAAAGTGCAATATTACAGCATGTGTTGGGTTTGCGTGCCCAGGTTGGGCAGGGTATAGTAGGACAGTGTGCAACAAGGGTGGCTTCTGTGAGAAGCTGCCAGAAGCTTCCCCCATGTCCAATAGAGTCTGTCCCAGCCTCTGGGAATACAGAAGACAGAGAGTCAGACAGACTTGATTAGCATAGCTAGTTTGATAACCAAGATGCCATGGCAGGAACAAACAGAACTGTGAAAATTACAGGAGATGGGATTACACCTGCTTACGGGAAGAGAGAAGATTCAATCAACTTCTGCAAGCAAAGAATTGTTGTAAAATGCATGAGTTTTCTTGATAATTAACCCTCCTTATTCCCCTCAAGGGTCTAATCTAGCTCAGTCCTTCTCAGGCCTAGGAGGATTATATCAAGAAAGACAGGAAAAGGATTCAAAAGAGGCTCTCTCACCCTTTTAGCTGCAGATCTTTATTCCAGGTTGGTGTCCCAGGAGAGAGAGAGGTCCCGGGGGACAGGGGTCTTTTCTCAGGGTTTCTGAGGGAGGGGCAAGTTGGCACACAGCCAATGGGGTCAGAAGGGGAAGGAAGGGTCAGACTACATGACAGGAGTTCCAGGGGTCCCTGAGGAAGAAGAAACCATTTCCCCAGGGGGATGTAACATCTCCTCCTTTTTTTGTTTAAAAGGTACAGAGAGAAACTCTCAAATTCTGTTTGACACGGAGTGTGGGTTTTCCCACCACTTATGGTTGGTAGGGAAACCAGATCGCTTTAGATTTGCCAACTCTATGTGGTTGACTTCTGAGGTAGAAGATATGAGGCCATTAATAACCTTGAAAATCAAACAGCGTAGGATCCCGAATGCTATGGTTACAAGGAAAAGGATAACAAAAAGTAACAAAATTGTTTTGACTACAGAAGTCCACCACCCAGTGAATCCCCAGCCCTTGAACAGTTCCTTGATCCAATCTTCTGATTCTTGCTTCACTTGTCCGATCATGTTGTTCATGCTTCGGAGGGCAGCATGGATGTTTGGAGCCTTTGAGGACAAATTCATGCAAGAGTCCTTCAAATTCCTGGCATTCATGTCCATGCAATAGCAAAAGATAATCGATAGCGGCACGGTTCTGGATGGTGGCCTGTCTGGTAATCTCCTCGTCTTCTAGGAGGGAGCTGATGGCGATGGATGTTAAATTAGCTTGCTTGACCACCCAGCACTCTAGGTGGCCCAATTCACCTAGAGCTTTGGCTGCTGCTACCCACGGAAGAAACAGGGATACAGCAACTCTTTTTGACTTTGCCCAATGAAAAATGTCTGAATTACAATTTGGGTCCAAATTGTCAGCACTCCTTTTTTGAATTTTGTCAGCCGATTTGTTTTTGTGTGTCCATTCACGAATTAAAGTTTGGTTGGGTGTCAACACGGACAATCGCCCTATGGTACATGGCCCTCCGAAAAGCCGGGATGGAATTCCTGCCCATGCCCGATCCCCACAAACCAAGAACAATCCTCTAGGGAGGCTTCTGGGTTTGGAGTGAGATGGGTTGTCTGGTGCAATGTGGCTTATATTATGACACCACCTCTTTGCAGTAAATTCTCCCCGGAACTGCCTTATAAGGTGGTACTCGTCAGTGTTAGGGGGTATTGGGATGATAGAGAACTGGATGCAGTATGTGGCAGGGGAGGAACCCAATAGTTCTAACTCCTGGGGTTCATGAGCTACCCTGGGCAAACCCTGCACCCATTCCGCTAAGGGGTTCATGGCGAACACACCTTGCTTTTGATGATTTTTGTGTGGTTGTGGGGTGTGTGCCTCTGGAATTTCGTTGGACTTGTATTTGTCCAAGCCTGCTGGAAATTCTCCAGCCTGCAAAGGAATTCCTACCAGACAGGAAGACATAGGATTCTTAGCTGCTGCAGTGGACAAACATATGTTTTCTTGCTGAAGTGTCTGTGCCAGGGTTACCCAGACGTTCTGACGTCGTTGAGGGATGATCCATGCAGCTGCCAGACTGTTCAGCATTAGCAGGATGACAACTTGGATGGGGTTCATCATAGGGTTGAGTGGGAGGTAGGTTTTCTCTGGAAGGGAAAAATAAACATTTTTAAAACATGTTAAAAAGGTTCCTGTTTCTGCCAGAAGGAATCCACCTCTAAGGAGGTTCTTTCTCTTCCATCCGGCGGCGTCTTCTCTTCGAAGCATCAGTCACTTGCTTCTCATCCCCTTCTGCTGGAGCTGGATTTTTGGGGACAAAAGGTTTCACCCACTTCTGGGGAATCCACCGAGGGCCTGAGGGAGTAGCCACACATGCATAGCCACGACCCCAGGTCACCAGCTCATAGGGACCTCTGGTTTCCCAAGTTTCAGGATCCCTAATCAAAACCGGTGGACGCTGAGACAATTTAAACTGATTACCACTATTAAAATGACGTACCACAGGTGGACTCATGTTTTCAAATGAACAGTTTAGAAAATTGATGGTGAACATAGCTTTGCAGAGCTTCTGCTGTGGTGTCATCCACGAAGCCGAGGAGTTCTGCCTAGCCAGAACCTGTTTGAGCGTCTGGTGTGCACGCTCGATCACAGCTTGACCTGTGGGGGAGTGAGGGATGCCAGTTTTATGCTCCACTCCCCACTGCTGGACAAATTCTAAGAACTCCTTGGACACATACCCTGGGCCGTTATCAGTTTTGATTGTTTTTGGAATTCCCAACACTGCAAAGGCTTGCACTAGGTGCTGCTTGGCATGTATGGATTTTTCTCCTGCGTGGGCAGAGGCATACACTGCACCTGAATATGTGTCAATGCTCACATGAACATATTTGAGGCGACCAAAACTAGGAATGTGTGTGATGTCTGTTTGCCATACCTCACAGCTGCCCAGGCCCCTGGGGTTAACCCCCATGCCCATCGATGGCATGACCTGGAGCTGGCAGTTCGGACAGGTACCTACAATGGCTCGAGCCTGGCTCCGTGTTAGCTGGAATTGTCGGATCAGGGCTGGCACATTTTGATGGTAATGTTGGTGACTCAGTTTTGCCTGCTGGAAGACATCAGGGAGATGTGCCTTTTCAACTGGTGCAGCAAGGGAGTCTGCCTGGCGATTCCCCTCTGCGATCTCACCTGGCAAATCAGTGTGTGACCTCACATGCATCACGTAAAACGGGTGCTGTCGATGAGAAACCAAATAGATTAGCTTTGAAAGCAACCTGAAGAGATGTTCATTCTCTATTTCTTTGAGCATAGCCTGCTCTGCTCTGGACACTACTCCCGCCACATAGGCAGAGTCAGTTACCAAATTGATTGGTTCTGAGAACTTCTCAAAAGCTCTTACCACTGCGGCCAGTTCAGCCACTTGGGGGGATCCCTCCACAAACTCGACATCAGCTTCCCAATGCTGAGTCCATGGGTTCCTCCAAGTCATCACCGACTTGTTGGAAGCCCCCGATGCGTCTGTGAAGACTGTGAGAGCTTTGAGTGGTCTCCGACTCCTTTTCTCATGAGGAATGAGGTGGAATTCCTCATTTAACAACTTGTGGGACGGGGCATGGACTGATATTTGTCCCCTGTAGCTGTCCAGAGATAATTGGAGACTGGCATTACTCTGCAGCAAATGCTCAAACATCTCTTTGGTCAATCTCTCAGGAGAGTTCTTTCCCTCCTCGGAAAGTCTGACCGGGAGGTGAATGCATGCAAATTCACAACCTGCCAATTCACACAATCTTACCCTGGCCTTCCGAATCAGCTGCGCTATCAGCTCCTGTGGCTCTGTGATGGTCTTGGATCTTTGGTGGGAGAGGAAAGCCCACTCTATTATCAAGAGTGAATCTCTCTCTTCCTCGATCCATTGAAAGATCAAACCATGCAGGTGTGGCAGTTTTCCTAGAACAATGAACTGGAAAGGCACCTTTGGCTCACACCGGTGAGCCTGTCTCTCTGACAAGGCTTTTTGTACCTTTTCGATTGCTCTCTTCGCCTCTGGGGTCAGCTCCCTGGGAGACGTCAGCTCCTTCTCCCCCTTCAATAAATTGAAGAGGGGTTCTAGATCTTGATTTGTGAGGCCTAGCCAGGGTCTTACCCAATTCAAAGACCCACACAGGGAGTGGAGATCTGCTAGAGTTTTTGGATTGCAACCAATTTCTAAGCTCTGTGGAACAACAGTCCTTGCACTGATTTGCAAGCCCAGGTATTTCCAAGGTGGCATCCTTTGAACCTTGTCCTCCTGTAATTGAAATCCAGCAGAGGTTAAAACTTTAACCACTAGGTCAAGCGTGTGTTGGAGTATAGAGTCATTGGGGCCACACACTAGCACATCATCCATGTAGTGAAGGATGATGGCTTCTTTTCTCTGTGCGCGTATTGGAGACAGTAATGAGGCTACATATTTTTGGCATATGAAAGGACTCGATTTGAGACCCTGGGGAAGGACCCTCCAGTGATAACGCTTCATTGGGGCCTGTCTATTGACAGTGGGAACTGAAAAGGCAAACCTTGGGGCATCTTCAGGGTGCAATGGAATTTGGAAGAAACAGTCCTTGATGTCTAAGACAGACAATTTCCAATCTCGGGGGAGCATTGTTGGAGTGGGCATCCCTGGTTGGAGGGGTCCCATGTCTTCTACTATTTTATTAATTTCTCTTAGATCATGGAGCAACCTCCACTTGTCCTTTCCCGGTTTCTTTATCACAAAGATCGGGAAATTCCAGGGGCTTGTTGTCTCCACAATATGTCCCTGAGCCAATTGCTCTTCCACGAGTTTTTCCAGCGCCTTGAGCTTTTCTTTACTCAAAGGCCACTGTGCTACCCATCTGGGGGTGTTTTCCAACCACTTTAACTTCTGGGTAGGGTGCTCCACAGTGGCTACTTGCAAAAATCCTGGGGTGTTTTAGGAATGACCAATTGGACTCCCCACTGAGACATGGTGTCCCTCCCCCACAGTGGGGCCTTATAATCTGCTACGAAAGGACGGACATTCGCCACCTTTCCATCAGGTCCCTCAATTTGCACCACGTTTTCCGAAATCCTTGCCATTGTGATTCCTCCTATGCCCTGAAGTTTGCCTGCCACCGGCTGTAATTCCCAGTTTGAAGGCCACATGCTTTGTGGCAGTATGGTAATGTCCGCGCCTGTGTCGAGCACTCCTGCCACTAGGAGGCGCTCTTGCCCACAAATAATGTTGCACATCATAGAGGGTTTAGGTTCCCCCACCACCTCTGTCCAGTAGACCTCTGGTGATTTACCGTCTGCTGTGATCTCTGCTGGAACCGGTATGGCTTGGGCAAGAATTTGCCCCGCTACCAGATAAAAGGGTGGGTGCATACAACAAGCCAACAACATGAGGCCTATTATTTTTCCCTTTATGGTCATGGGAGCTATCTCAATTTCCAAGGGTGTGTGTGCCGTGTCCCCAATAACAAAATACTCACTGTCCAATCCCATGTGGTAAACCGTCAGGTCCTGTGAGATGTTAGACAGGTCAACTGTTATAACCATCCACTCAGTAGATCTGAAATGGAAACTTTTGGTAGTTACAAGTCTAAAACGGCCAAGTGGCTGCCAAACCTTGTTAGTTGAGCATTTAACATTTACATTTTTCTGCACCTCCACACCCCGTGACCTGCCCTCCCCCCTCTTTTTCTTTAAGAGAGAAGTTTTGCCAATGTGAGTCCCGCTATATTTATATCTTTGCGCGTTGTAGTATCAACAGCGGGCACGCGCTGTGAATTCAGTTTTTTTGTTTGTGAAATTTCTTCTGCTTCTGGTTCTGGGGGCAGGATCTGGCGAAGTGTCCTGGTTTCCTGCAGCGGAGGCAGATGATGCGCTGCAGCTGGTCTGGTGGCATCTGTTGCCTGCTGGGGTGTGGTCCTGCAGGGGCTGTATGCTGTGGGTGTGTTGGTCCAGGATGTCTTTCAGATGTGCAGAACATTTCTGCCCGTCTGGAACAAGCTTCTATCATCTGGGACAGAGTAGGTGGAGGGTCCAAGGGGAGAGTGAGGATAATTCTACGACAGGTCTCATTAGCATTTCTTTGAGCCATCTCTTTGATCAGCTCTGCCTGCACCACGGGATCTGGTATTTGGTGTTCCACCTGTGTCCTCAGACGATCAACAAACTGTAAGAAATTCTCCGTAGCAAATTGTTTAACACTGACATAACTTCCTTTCCCTTCCCTTGATGGTAGCTGATAAAACATTTTCTCTGCAACATTGCTAATCCTTAGTAAAACTGGTTTGGATAATACTCGGGTTTGTTTTTCGGGGCAAGCCCAGGCACCTTCACCACACAGATGTTCAAATGTAATATCATTATTCTCAGTGTCCTTAGCCATATTAGGGTTTTGCTGAATCTCCTGTAAAATTGTTCTTAAAGCTCTTTTCCACATATTGTCCCACAGATCATACTCTGAGGGACATCTGAATAAGTCTTTAATATCATTAGGAACCATTTCATTAGAATCAAATGTGGCTCTAAACATCCCTTTAAAGATGGGAGTGTCCCTCCCAAACTCACGTTGTACTTTGCATAGCTCTTTCTTGTCTTGGTAGGAGAGTGGCTGGTATTGCCTAGAACCTTGCCTTCTACCTACATATGTAACAGGAGCAACAGAGAAAATGTGTTCATCTGCATGTGCCAAGGGACTGGGAACTGCTGCTGATATCCCTGTACCCGAGGACACTGAAGTTACCGCGTTTGCAGTCCCTTGGGGGTTGGGGAGGGAGGGAGTGCTCTCTCCGTGCTGGCTGGGCAACCCAGGCTGTCCCCCTCCCCCCGCCGTGTGGCAATCATACCCCCCACCGTGGCTGTGCGGGGAGGGGGGGCCGGCCCCCTCTGAGCCGCCGCAACAGCCGGGAAGGAGGCAGGGGGAGGAGGGGTGGGGTGGGGCGGCCGGAGGCCAGCAGGGGTTGGCACAGGGGTATGGGGTGGGGGCGGGGGCGGGGGTAGGGGGGGAAGGGGTTGTGGGAGGAAGCTCGGGGCACATGGCAGCCGCCATTGTTATCTGCCACGTGGAGGGATAGCCCCAGGGGCTCTGCAGTCTGGCAGAAGTCCCGGGCCGCCCCTGCCCCCCCACCGATATCAGCCGGAGAGAAACTGGCTTTGTTAAAACGATCCCGGGACAAAGGTAAACCCGGATATAAAGGTGGATCAGAGGGAGGATTACATGGGGTAAGTTTTTGCTCCTGGCTGGGTTTGCTTAACTCTAAAAGATGTTTACGAGCTTGCAAAAATATTGGGATAAATACAGAAGCGGCGTGATCATTATTTTGGACTTTATCTGTGATCACAGTACCCACGTGGTCCCAAAAGGAAACAGTATCTATCTGTAACAATTCAGCTTCAGTAAATTCATGTTCTAACCAACGAACAAATTTTTTTTGCAGCCTTTTGGAAATTTTAACGTTAATTAAAAGGTCCTGGAGTTGTTTTAATACACTCTTTTGAGGAGCCGATAGCTGTATGCCCATGATTCGATATTACTGAAAGCTATTAGCTCAAAATCCAGCCTCCAGCTGCTACAGTCAGCTGTATGTCACTCCTGTGTCTCCTATAACCAGAGAGAACAGGCGGGGAAAACTCGGGGGCTGCGGTCGCGTATTCGTGCCGTTTCTCCAGCCCCGGTGGCACCGGGGGGGTCCCCGCAGCCTTGCTTGGCTGATGGGATATCTGCCGGGGCCGGGGTTTCCCCGAAAAGCAGGGCTTCCTATGCGGAGCCGCTCCACGGGCCGGCGGGCTGCGGCAATCGGAAACTAAAAGAAAAAAAAAGAAAAAAAAAATCCCAGCCTCTGGGTCCTAAAGTCACCCGCTGCTACTTGCAAAGGTAAAATTACGCCTTCCCAGTACTGTACCGATCAAACGGAGGTCTTTACCTGGTCCGTGGTATCATATGCTGAGTCAGAAGCAACTGAAGGTCCTGTCTTTTAGCTCACTCGTGACTGGGCAACTCACAAGCTACGAGCTTATCCCTACCCACCTATAGCAACAACATGTGGCCAAAATGGCTAGGGTAATTGAACTTCCCAAAAAGCTTCTAAGACCCTGAAAGGTCTCCAGCTCCGCATGGGTTTCTATATTTAAACCCAGGTTGGGGGCCAATTGATAATTAACCCTCCTTATTCCCCTCAAGGGTCTAATCTAGCTCAGTCCTTCTCAGGCCTAGGAGGATTATATCAAGAAAGACAGGAAAAGGATTCAAAAGAGGCTCTCTCACCCTTTTAGCTGCAGATCTTTATTCCAGGTTGGTGTCCCAGGAGAGAGAGAGGTCCCGGGGGACAGGGGTCTTTTCTCAGGGTTTCTGAGGGAGGGGCAAGTTGGCACACAGCCAATGGGGTCAGAAGGGGAAGGAAGGGTCAGACTACATGACAGGAGTTCCAGGGGTCCCTGAGGGAGAAGAAACCATTTCCCCAGGGGGATGTAACATTTTCTGTGTGATTTTTAACCTGATTATTGTAGTAGAAATCATTAACCTGTTTGAAGTAGTATATAAGCTCTTGGGAAACCTGAGTAAAATCGAATTCTGATCACCAAATCAGTCTTCCCGTCTCTCATCAATCACCAATAATTGGTGCTCTGTGTGACCTGAGAAGAACTGGCTATCTGCTGGCAATTGGCGACGCCCCTGGAACTGATCGTGACGGTGAAAGAACTGCGTTTGGGCCCGCAATCATCTGTACGCCGGACGTGACAGGTGAGCCAGGGGAACTCAAGGTATGGGACAGGTCATGTCCGACGGAAGAGACATTAAGAAAACCATCCAGCGCTTGCTGAGCAAGCATGGATCCCCCATTCTTAAGCAGGACCTTAAGTCGCTCCTACGATGGGTGTCACGCATGTTCCCCGATACCACCCCTTCCTCTGTTCTTACTCTCCGCTACTGGGACAAGGTCGGCGTAAAGCTCTACGACCTGGCTACGCTGCCTGGCCACGAGCCAGAGCTGCGCCTGCTTCCTGCATGGAGGGCGGTCATGGAAGCGGTTAAAAAAGAGGGGGGGAGCGAGGCAGCCTTCGAGGCTACCGCGGAGACGGCCCCGGAGGCCGTGCTAGACCGAAACCTGCCCAGGTCCCGCTCCCCGTCCCCCGTCCGCACCCCCTCCCCGACGAACGCCAAAGATAAAGCCCAGCTGCCAGCTGCACCCCCACCGGTATCCCACCAGTGACCCCAGAGCCGCCGAACGCTAACCGCTTATGGGGACTCTGACTTTAACAGTGACAGAAAGCCATTCGACCCCGGCCCAGAAAATGATCCGGACTTGCTTCAAATATGCATAACAATTGGTTACAGATAAAAAAGAAAGCCCTTAAAGACAGAGACTTTGCCTTTATTTCGCTAATCAGTGCCTCTTCAAGTTTCACCAAATGGCCAGCTTCTACAGCAAATCATCTCACAGCACGGGACAGCAACGAGTGCAGACACAAGTCCCACAGCAGACGCAGCAGCTGACGCAGTAACCAGGAGCAACCTTCAGCTTCCAGCCGGCCCAGCCCCCATCCACCTGACCGTCTCCAACCTACGTGCAGCCACCCCAAGAAGTGCAGTAACGTTGTCTAATTGCTCAGTTTTTGTCTCCCTACAGGAAATCTATGGACTCTTCCCAGGTCCTCTCAGGGGTGGGTGGAAACAGTCAAAGCTATCAAAGCCAGCACCTGGTACAGATCGTAGGGCCTGAGGGGAGGGTGGAAACTGTCAGGCCTTATGTGTTGTCTGCGCCGCTAGTTTTGTGGGGGGGAGATGTTCCATCTCAGTAGGGAATTTTTATGCAGTCAAATTTTGTATAAAGGTTGTTAAAGCATGCGACTTTAAAACTAACCTAGGAAAAAACAAAAACAAAACCAAAAAGTTTGGTAAATTAATGTCTCTTAAGTTCTTAACAGGAAAGGGGGAGCCCAGGATGGCACCCCTGCTGAGAAGACTGCAGAAAGCTCTTTTATGTTTTCATTCTTTTTTGTTCTTGATGAACTCTAAACAAATGGTTGCAGCCTTTGAGAGAGAACTTAATGCAGAACTGCTTCTCTCCTTCTCTTGTTTAGTTTGCCATTAAACCTAGGTTGAATGCAAATGTGTTATATGTGGGATACTCTAGTACTGTGCATCTCTTAAAAGACAAGGTATTTGCTGTCAGTGTGATCCATCAAGATGCATCAGAAATAATGCACAAATTCAACGATTAATGTGTGTATATAAGTTTGATCCACCTGAACAATTAGAGCACAGTGGCTCACTGCCACTGAGAATAAGGATATATGATGATTTCCTGACTATCATGATATTTACTGAGAATTGTTTCCAGTGCTCAGATATAGCCTGTTAAACTTACATGCTTTTGACAATTTAAATGCTTTTGACAAAGATTGTGATAACCAGCTTGATTTTTAGTTCAAAAGACATCTCCCTGGAAATATTTGGGCTGGTGAATAGGCATGCATTCTATTTCTGCACAACCCTTGCAAATTTCAACTGAAATCAAAACTTTACATGATACACAAAAATTGCTGGGAACAATAAATTGGGTCCATCCCTTGCTTGGGATTTCAAATGCAGATTTAGAGCCACTGTTTGCCCTCCTGGGAGGAGAGCTCAACCTCTTATCACCCCTGAGTATTTCAGTGGGACTCAGAAAAACCAGACCCTCTGCTAATTATCGAATGGGTCTTTTTGCCTAACTATATGCCCAAGACTATTTCCATACAAGATGAACTTATGGCCATGTTGATTGTCAAGGCTCGTCAAAGACTGACCTCTTTGGCTGGGAAAGATTTTGATCGTATCTATCTACCTCTCACAATGTTTTATTTGAACTGGTTGCTACAGATGTCTGAAAAATTGCAAATTGCTTTAACAAATTACCCAGGGCAGATATCTATCCATCTGCCTAAACACAAATTATTAAGTTCATCTTTTAATTTAATCCCCAAGCCAAAGAGAAGTGAGACTCCTTTGCAAGCTATGACAATATTCACTGATGGGTCTGGGAAAACCCATAAATCAGTGATTGTATGGAGGGACCCTGAAACTGGAACTTGGCAATCTGATATTGCTGTTGTTGAAGGGCCTCCACAAATAGTGGAGTTAGCTGCCATGGTCAAAGTGTTTCAGAAATTCAGCACACCTTTTAATCTGATTACTGACTCCCCATATGTTTCAGGTATTGTACAGAGAGCAGAGAATTCTGTTTTGAAAAATGTTAAAAATGACATTCTTTTTTCCTGGTTAAAACTCCTGGTCTCCCTGTTAGACCAAAGGAGGGCTCCTTACTTTGTGATGCATATCAGGTCACATTCCAATCTACCCGGCTTTCTCACTGAAGGTAATGCCCAGGCAGACTTGTTAACCTTATCAGTGCAGCATGTTTTGCCTAACAAAATAGAACAAGCTAAACTGAGTCACTCCTTTTTCCACCAAAATGCTGGGGCTTTGGTAAGGCTTTTCGGATTAACTCCAGCACAAGCCTCTAATATCATTTATATATGCCCTGACTGTCAGTGTTGCTCCCTTCCTAATGTGAACACAGGGGTCAACCCAAGAGGTCTACAGAGCCTGCAAATTTGGCAGACAGATGTGACACACATTCCTGAATTCGGCCGCTTGAAATTTGTGCGTGCTTCTATTGATACATTTTTAGGTGCTCTGTTTGCCTCAGCTCACACGGGAGAGACAGGGAAAGACGCCTGCCGTCATTTCGCTGCTGCCTTTGCCACCTTAGGAATTCCGCAACAGATTAAGACAGATAATGGACCCGCATACATTTCCCGTAGAGTTGCAAACTTCTTCTCCTTATGGGGTATCACCCACAAAAGAGGGATTCCTCACTCACCCACAGGACAATCAATTATAGAAAGCGCCCATGGCTCTCTCAAATGTCTTCTGTTACAACAAAAGGGGGGAGCTGGGGACACTCCTGCTGAAAGATTATGCAAAGCCCTGGATATTTTTAATTTCTTGAATTGTTCAATGACAGACTTAAATCCCCCTATGACTAGGCATTTTACATCATCCACATCGCTTTCCTGCAAGGAGAAACCACCAGTACTAATCTGTGACCCAGAAACTGGTAAAATCCTTGGCCCTTACCCTTTGATCACCTGGGGGAGGGACTATGCTTGTATCTCCTCAGGAAAAGGACCCTGCTGGATTCCGGCAAAAAACGTGAAGCCATTCCGGGAACCTCTACCGACAGCTGACGGAGGCCAGGACGCTACTGCCACCGCGCCCCCAGGAGAGGAAGAGGAGGGGGAACCCCACTCGGACTGCAGTTGATGACATCCTTTGTTCTACCTATAAAGGAAACGGCAAACTTTTGGGTTTGATGTCTCTGTAAAGGGTGTGGGATTTGATGATATCACAGAGCCCTTTTTGGCAAAAGCATAATGTAAAACAGATATAAAGCCATTGAATTTTTAGTTATAACTGACCACCAAAAGGATAGTCCTTGAACCAGGACCAAAAGGGGATAAGCTAAAGAAGGTTTTTTCTTTTTACCACAACATAGTTCTAAACAAACAAACAAGGGCACCATGGAGTTAAATCGAATGCTATACTTATTAGCATTGCTTGCCTTCTGTAGCACAGCCTGGCCTGTTGATCAGCCAAAACACATGTTTGGATAACTCTGGCTAATGCAACCAAACAAGATACCTTATGCCTGGCCACCACATCCCCAGAAAATCCATTTTCAACCTGTTTAGTCAGTTTGCCATTAGATGGCTGGCCAATACCAGAAATTACCAAAAGCATAGTACAGAGCTCAAATCCTGTTGATACATGGGATCAGTGGACTCCTTACCTTCCTATAACACCCTTGGAGCCACAAGGATTAGAACTCCTGGGTTCTGTAAAAATGGATTTTTGTGTTAATTTTGATTACACTGGAAAAAATCAGTCAAAAGCCTGGGATGTTTCTCCCTATCATCCTGCATATAAGAATCAGACCTCTTGGTGCAATTACACTTCTGGCAGCCCTTCTAAATCCAGTAACGCCCCACTGTGGCTGCCATCAGGAATGTTTCTGGTTTGTGGGGATCGGGCCTGGGCTGCTATCCCTTCACACATAAAGGGAGGTCCCTGTAGTTTGGGACGACTGACTGTGCTAACACCTAATATGTCCATGATTTTACAGCACAAATATCCCCGCAGAATAAGGCGCAGTCTGCATGCATTTGATGAATACTGCGATGATGACTTGTCTTTGTGGTCTGTGACCCAGATGAATTGGGCTTCTTTGCTTTTGCCAGGACTGGCTGCAAAAAAGGCCTTAAGTCAATTAAATAAGATAGCTAGCTGGCTGGCAAAGCAGACGAATGCCACCAGCTCAGCTTTATCAAATTTATTAACAGATGTTGACAGTATAAGGCATGCAACCCTTCAAAACTGTGCTGCCATTGACTTCATCCTCCTTGCTCAGGGCCATGGATGTGAAGATTTCGATGGAATGTGTTGTATGAATCTTTCTGATCACTCAGAATCTATCCATAAAAGCATTCAGGAGCTAAAAGACAGTGTGTTTAAACTAAAAGTAGAATCTGTATCTTGGCTAGATAACCTGTTTAGTGGCTGGGGTTTGACACCTTGGCTAAAAGATTTTCTTAGGATAGGAATACATGTAATGATTTTAGTAATAATTGTATTAGCTATGATACCTTGCTTGCTTCAGTGTGTGCAGAGATTAATTAATAAAGCCATCAAGGGGGTGTTCTTGGTTAATACAGAAGGGGGAAATATGGGAATACAGAAGACAGAGAGTCAAACAGACTTGATTAGCATAGCTGGTTTGATAACCAAGATGCCATGGCAGGAACAAACAGAACTGTGAAAATTACAGGAGATGGGATTACACCTGCTTGCGGGAAGAGAGAAGATTCAATCAACTTCTGCAAGCAAAGTATGGTTGTAAAATGCATGAGTTTTCTGTGTGATTTTTAACCTGATTATTGTAGTAGAAATCATCAACCTGTTTGAAATAGTATATAAGCTTTTGGGAAACCTGAGTAAAATCGAATTCTGATCACAGAATCAGTCTTCCCATCTCTCATCAATCACCAATACCAGCCGGTTCCAAGACAGAGCCACTGCTGCCCAAGGTTGAGCCCATCAGTGGTGACAGTAGTGCTTCAGGGATGACAGATTGAAGAAGGGGAAAAAATTACCTCAAGAGCACCTGCAACCAGAGAGTGGAGCAAAAATATGTTAGAAGAACAGCCCTGCAGATACCCAGGTCAGTACAGACAGAGGGGCAGGAAGTGTCCCACGCACCAGAGCTGAGATTCCCCTGCAGCCCATGGTGAGGCAGCTGTGTGCCTTAAGCCCATAGGTGAGAAGTGATCTCATGAAGGACTGCATACCTAAGCAGGTAGATGCACAAAGGAGACTGTGACCCTGTGAGAAGCTCACACTGGAGCAGGCAGGACCTGTGGCCCTGTGGAGAGAGGAGCCCTTGTTGGAGCAGGTTTTCTGGCAGGACTTGTCACCCCACAGGGAGCCCACACTGGGACAGTCTGTGTCTGAGGGGCTGCACCCTGGGGGAAGAGACCTACACTGGAGCAGTTTGTGAAGCACTCCAGCCCATGGGAAAGAGTCATGCTGCCCAAAGATCATGAAAGACTATATTCTGTAGGAGGGACCCATTCTGGAGCAAGGGAAGAATGAGAGGACTCCTCCCCTTGAAGAGGAAGGAGCAGCAGAAAGAACATGATGAACTGACCACAACCCCATCCCTCTGCACGGTTGGAGGTAGAAAACCTGGGAGTAAAGTTAAGCCCAGGAAGGATGAAAGATGGGGGAAAGTTTTGCAAGATTTAGGGTTTTTTTAATTACCTCACTCTGATTTGATTGGTAATGTTAAATTTTTCTTCAAGTTACATCTGTTTTACTTGTGATGGTTATTAGCTGAGTGGCTCTCTCACTGTCCTCATCTCAACTCATCGGGCTTTTGACACACTTCTTCTCCCTTGTCCAGCTGAGGAGAGGAGTTATAGAATGGCTTTGGTGGGTACCTGAATTCCAGCTGTAAAGAAGCAGAGGTGAGTTTTTGGGAGCCTGGAGCTCTGGCTTGCAGAAAGGACCATGAGCCAAGTTCCTCTGCAAACACAAAAAGAAGGGAGACTTCTATGCAGTAAAGCTGGGCTGAGTATAGAAGAGTCCCTGAATGTGGTCTGACATTGAAGTGAATAATTTGCCTTTTTGTTTTTTTTGAGTTAGAGGGAAACTGAACGTGAAAGCAAAGGCAGTTCAGGTATTTGCATGTGCAGAATAAGGTTTAAGGCTCATTGCAGGTGAATGAGGTAGGAGATCATGCTGGTACATGTTGGGAAGTTGATTTAAAACATCTGAAAGCTTAAATGAGACTTAGTGCATTCAGAAAACTACCTGATTCCTCAGAGCAAGGGCAAGGTCTAAATTTTGACAAGATGTATATCCAGTACCCAGACATCTCCTGATGTACAGCTTCCTCTTCACCGTATTCCCTGCCCAAATGGAGACAGAAAAAAAAATCCACTAAAGAACTGGGCCCCAGAGGGGATGCATTAGTGGGCATTATTTTCGAGTTTCAGCAATTCAGAACAAGTAGCAATGCCTCTCTCCACTGCTTTAATGATGTTTGCTGTCAGAGATGTGAGCCACGGGAAAGGACAGGGCTGTAACTTTATTTTAAGCTGGATAGGCTGTAGCTAAATCTCCTGAATCCCTTTCAGCTTTGGAAATGGTTTCCCCTATCTCTGCCCTCTAACTGGTGCCTTCACATTGTTTGTGCTAAAAGGGGAATGATACTTTTAGTCTCAAAAATGCCTTTGGAGCTTTGTAGTGGATCATTTTAGTCAACAGTGCTTAAAGCACATTAATGAGGGTATTCACCATAAAGCAGTTTTATTTCTGTGTGTAACTGATAAACATGAATACAAGAGAATATAAGGGAAAAGAGGTTGGGAAACAGTCTTGCTTGGAAAAGCAAACAAATCACAGATCCATGGTAAAAAGGATATCAAATTATTATAACACTAAAGCTGGCTGTGAATCTTCTGGTGGAACATATTTTTCTTCTTTTTTTTCTCTCTCTCTTTGGGTTTAAGTTCACAGCCGAGCACTTCACCTGGTGTTTGGAGAATTATAGTCAGACTACACTGTGAGAATAGCATTATCTTATAAGGTTTTAAAACAAAAATGGTAGCTGATGCTCATCATGCTGTATTATTTCTGTGCAGACACAAGGTAGTAAAAAATAGATGAGGGTAGTAGCAAACAGGACTGTTGCCTCCCAGTAGGTAGCAGAATTAAAGAAAAAACTTTTAAGACAGTTTAAAAATTAGGAAAAAAGCAGGTCAGGTTGGTTCTGAGGCCCCAGCTGTCCCTTTTTCACAGCTCACCAGATCAGTATAAGGTTTTGATGAGATAGCCACAAAGAGGTGAACTGGGTGAAAGTGCCATCTTTGTTTCTTTACATGGAAAAAGCAAAACTTGCAATCAACCTCACTCAAAAAATATACAAAAAATATATATACTAAATAAACCTTGAGGGCATCAGGAACAAGATGTACTTACCAAATAACCACAGCAGCACAATGTCCTGGCATCACTGAACCCAACACTCCTTTATCTATTGACTGTGATGCAATCCTGAACGCTCTTGTTATCATTTTAACCATACTTTGGTGGGGTTGACTTTGGAGAATCACTGAAATGTTACAGTGAGGTGAAGAATGAATTCTTGTCTGTATCTCCTGCAAAAAAAAAAAAAAAGAATCAAAAAAAGAGAAAGATTTCAAAAAAGAATAAGTATTCAATGTCAGCTGTCCAAACTAAAATTAGAAACAGTTTAAATTTGGAGGGGGGAGGTCATATTTATCAAAACCATTTTATATGGGGAGGAAAAAAACCACACAAAGAATCATGAACTGTTTCTTCCAGACAAATTCTCATTTTTGATTAAATCCATTTCGGATGTGCAAGAGGATGAAATATATCGAGCCTAGGAAATAAATGTGTGAGCAGCTTTCAAGAGTAATCAGGATTTACAATGACCTTTTATTCTAGGCAAGCAATGGCAAGCACTATGATGGATACAGAGAAAAGATTACTGAGAAACAAGGAAATTTGCATCCAGGACCAGCACGAGCAAAAAGGGCACTGAATTGTGCTCGCTTTACAGAGAGGGTTACAATGCCATGTTATTGCAAATGAAGGGCTTGCATTAAAAATGCATAATTTAATCAAGAGAAAAACTACTAATCAGATTGAAATATGCAGACCTGATATTGGTGTTTTAATATTAGTGTTATTAAATTCTACTATAGTTTCTCATAGAATCACCCAAATGTAAATTAATATAAGGAGAAACAGTTAACAAAATTACAGGCCCAGATCAAACATTCCTGTTCATTCGCAAGCATCCCGCTGACTTGTGATATTGGGGATGGATAAAAGGCTTACTATAAAATAATACATGCACTGATCTAATAGTACTTTTCCCAGTCAGAGCTGCTTAAAGTGCACCCTGATGCAGTTGTTGGCTTGAGTCGAATGGCAGCTGAGGATCGATGCCAGCATCTCTGCCTTGGCCAAACACAGAACTGACATCTCCATGTGCCAGAGCCTGAGCATGGCCAGAAGGCTGCCAGCTCAACCCAAAGTCAGCCTGTGCTGTAAGGAGCAGGAACTTATTCCCTCGACATAATCAACTTCTAGAATTAACACCTGCACCAAGAAAACAGGGCTGAACATTCCTCTAATTTAACATATTAAGAAGCATTAATAGCATCACTCATTTGTGCATCACAGATGATGCAAGAGTCACTGCCTCTGCTCAGCATCTGTCAGACTTGTACTTACCCAAGGCTCTTCCTCCACTGCTGCTAAAGTGCAAGTTTCCAAATCGCCCATTTTATGTGAGGGTAAAACAGCTGGCAGGAAGGTACTGTCACTTGCCAAGGGAAATAGCACTTTGGAAATAAAGCTAGGAAAATGCCTCAAGCCTCTTTTCTCATTTGAACATTTCTGATGTGGCAAGCCTCAGCAGAGAGATGTGCTTGTCTTGAAACCCCACCACGAAACTGGGAGCTCACATTTTTGTCTACACACCTGCTTTACAGTGCTTCAGTTACACCAAGGCAGTCACCCTGTAACACCATTCTTCAGAAAATGAAGAATTATTAATATTAACTTGGTTTATAAGGGTGGCCCCACTGTTTCAAGGAGTGTACCAACACCAGGAAAATTACACTTATAATTATTTTCCCCTTGTCAGTTAGAATATGAACACTGTATAAAGAGATTCTGGGGTTTTTGCTTGCACAGCACCTTGTACCATAAGGTCCTAATCTTTCACATACATCTAAACACTAAGTGGCTCACCAAGCCACTTCTCATCTTTTACCTTCTGTCCTGGTTAATCAGGGAGGCCCCAGCTGACAGGAGGTGAACAAATAAGACACCCAGCTACAAGAAGGGCAATGTTGTAGTTTAGATTTGGGGGGGGGGGGGGGCTGGGGAGGGTTCCCCGGGAGCCCCCCGGGCTTTACGTTCATTGGTATTCGCATGCAGGCAGGCAAGGAGACTCTAGACGGCTGGTGAGGTGCTGATGAGATGAGGATTTATTTGGAGTTCCACCCCAGGAAGGCAGCATGGTCACTGAGGGAGAGGGGGAAGGAGGGGGAGAGGGAAAGGGAGAGGAGCAGAGCCTCCGGAGGCCTCCAGGGCAAAAAGAGCTAGCCCACTTCCCCCTGCACTCTTAACAGGGAGTTTCGAAATGGGCGCGGACAGATCTAGAGGCCAATGAGGCTACAGACACACCATACTGCAGGGAGGTTACAGACTTGGGATAAACCATACACTTTCCAGGGGTAAGCCAGAGCATACCATTTCAATAAAATGCAATTCCACAGGGCAAGAAGGAGGATTCCAGGAACTACAGGTCTGTCAGCCTGACCTCAATGCTGGGGAAATTTACAGACATCATCTTGAGTGCCATCTCACAGCACAGACAGGACAACCAGGGGATCTGGTCCAGACAGCACAGGGTTATGAGAAGCAGGTCCTGCTTGACCAACGTGATCTCCTTTTGTGACCAGGCAGCCTGACTAGTGGATGAGGGAAATGCTGTGGATGTTGTCTACCTGGACTCCAAGTAAAACCTTGAACACTGTTTCCCACAGCATTCTTCTGGATGGTCATGGCTTGGACAGGTGCACTGTTTGCTAGGTCTGTGATCATCATTGATCTTGGAGGTGTTTTCCTGTAGCAAGAGCAGGATGACTTATAGAATAAAGGTTGAGCTATCCCAAACTAGGCCTCAGATTTGGGCCTGCAAGGCCTCAGATTTTGGCCTGCCTAGAAGTAGATAAACCTGTGGCACAGTTAGAAATTCACTTAAGGTGTGTACATGCTTTAGTTAGGATAGTTAGGATGGAAATATGGTCTCTGCCTTAAACTGTGATAGCTTACATATTTGTTCATGCTCACTGCCAATAGAAATGCACCTGTTACTGTAAACTATTCTTACTGTATAAAACCAGCCATTTCGTGAATAAAGGGGAGAACGTATGTTATTAACCATATTGGTTGGATTGTGCGTTGCTCTGTCTCCAAACTCCATTCTCAGAGTCCCTATTCTATATTTTCCAAACTTAATGATTCTGCAATTCTATTCTAAAACAGGTACTGAGCATTTAACATTGATTCCCAGTGACACTTTATTTGATATTGTCCTAGCGTGACTTTATGATGCTTGTATCCCCAATCGTCTGTTCTGTTTGTGCTGTATATTGAGTTCTGTGCCTTTAAGACTGGCTCTGAGAGCAAAGCAGGGAAAGAAGAAGTGCCAAGTTTGTTTTGAAAACAGCTCTCCTCCTACACATTCCCGTCTCTGGACTGTGTTCGTCTGAAGTACAGACCGTCGCCTGTGACAGAGATCTTTTTTTGCTTTTTAGTTAGTTTAGCTAGCTAGGGCAGAGAAGTTCCCTGGACTGTTTTTTTTTTCCTTTTTCTTAGGACTTTTTCAATCTGCTCCGGACTGAAAACCCCAGAGAAGCACCGAGGGCTCACACCTGTGGCCCACCAGACCTGGACCTCCAGAGGGACTGGGACTGATAAAGAACTGAGTGAGCTGAGCCACCCACGGCAAGGATTTTCTCAAGTTTACCATCTCTGTTTGGAGCAGCGAGAGGTTTTATTGTTTCATATTATTAATTTTTTAAGCTTGTGGGCATTTTCTTGATAAATAAATAGGTTTTCCACTTTTCCCCAAGGAAGTTCTTTTCCTGGACTGGCTGGGGGGAGGGGCCTTTTGGGTTTGCTTTCCAGAGGGACCCTATTCAGAGGTTTCCTCCCAAATTTGCCCTAAACCAGGACAAATATCCACCTATGAGAGAAAGAGAAGATGCACAGCAGGAAAACAAGGGAAATTAAGCAGCATGTGTGACTCATAATACACAATACTGCTCATTTTGCAAAAATAGCTGTAGACTCTTTTAGACTGAAAGCTGATGTGTCAGTCTCACGTCCTACTTATTTTTCAGTTTATGTGATATACTGTATGAGTGTTTCTGACACTACTTGCACCAGGGGATAAATAAAGCTAAGCTAGATTCCCTTTCCTTCCTTTTTTTCCCCTGTTTTTGCCAGCTGCTACCTCCCCCGATCTCAGGTCCTGCACAAACATAACACCATAGCACGTGTCGTGGTTGCTGGGGGAGGTGAATTTTTCCAGGGAGAGGTAAGCAGGCCAATTAGTTATCAGCTTTCTGCTGGCACCTGGATTGGTCACTCGGAGGTTTGGACACGCCTCTGAGGACACAAAGAGTTAAAAGCAGGAGTCTGGGGGGTTCGGCCTCTTTTTTGGATCCCGGTTTCAGCAGAGAGACGTGTCAGGCCTCCTTCCCCTGCCCAGCCACGAGGCTGGGTGGGGGAGGGGAAAACACGTAGTCAGGCTCAGGTAAGCCGGAGCCCCGGGGGGGAGAAGAGAGCAGACAAGACTGGAACTGAGCTGCCCCGTCCAGGATGGAGGGGTAGAAAACTGTGGAAGTGCCTTCTGTGTGTGCTCACCCCCCTCCCCCCCAAACTCCGGGAGAAGGTGCCCAGCCACGTGGGGGTTGCCGAGCCTGGGAGTGCCTGAGCCTGCACCCTGCTGGGAGATAGAAGCTGTTAACCCTTGCTTGGCAGAAAGAAACTTTTCTTAGACATTGATTCTCATGACTGGTGATTTTGGAAAAAAGAGAAAGAAGCGGCCTGGGACCGAGGTGATAAAGCACGATTAGAAGGAACCTGATGAGCAAAGAATGAGAGGAGTAGCCTTCGGAGCTGGACTTTTCTTGCATAATTTCAGCCATGGACTGAACTTGAGTCTCTTTTGAACATAAACTGCATTTTTGGGTAGATACAGCTGCCCCTGCTTTTGCTACAGTGACTGGCACTTGAAGAGTGGAGCGAGCAGAGAAGAGAGGGGGAGGGTGAGGTGGTGCCCTCTGCCCTCAGGGGAGACCTGCTCTGAGAACCTCGGCCCCTGGGTAAAAAGGGGAGAGCTCGGCATGCAAGTATCCTTAAAAGAGCCCTGTATGCAGCCTTAGACTATGGACAGCGGTGAGAGCGCTGGACATAGGAAAAAGAGAGTGTCACCCTGGCAGACTTCTCCGGGCAGTGCCATAGGTGACATGGGAACACATAAGGGGTAGACCCGTGTTTCCTGGAGAACAGTCTGTGGTGCGAGAGAGACTCCTCTCTCCCTTGCTGAATTGAAGATTAGTTTGTTTTTGAGTGGTGATTGTTTGATCTAAAACCCAAAGGTTTGGTCTGTGAAGAGTGATGTATGGGGAGGTAGAAACTGGGAGAAGAAATGTTCTAAGAAGTTTTTATTTCTGTCTCTGTGTGTGTTTAAGAGTATTTCTGTCCCTGTTCTTATGTAATGTAATAAAGTTTTGGTGTTTTTTTTGTTTTCAAGATTTAAGCCTGCTCTGCTCTGTTCCTGATCACATCCCACAGTAGCTGTTAGAGAAAAAACATATATTCATGGGTGCATTAACATCTGGCCAGTGCCAACCCATGACAGCACGGCACACACACACGGCCATCAGCAGCATCAGGTAACGGCCAGGAAGCTGCTGCTCTCGATTCCCTGCTGTGTTACATCAGTGCTAATGAGGAGTAAATAATAGTAATAAATCAGCTTTCTGCAGTTGACAGTAAGGTGTTCAGTATTCGCTGAAGCCACTGGCAACTTGGAGGCAGTTTCCAGAGGCCCCTGCCTAGCAAACAGTGCAATTCTGCAGACACCATTTGTTCTGGAAGAGCCAGCTACCATATTCCGTGGTATAAACTTCAAAGCAGCACATCCTGATGCATTAGGAAATCCTTTGCAGATAGCAGATGAATGAAGTTGGAGAAGACACCTCATGGGTTACAGCCTGACTCATGCAGCATTTGCCTGGGCTTGACCTCTCCTCTCTAACCACAGAAAGGCTGCAGTAGTGCCCTTCTGGCTTATAGTTTGGGTCAGGGGCTTGCAGATGCTGATAAATCTTGGGGGGGCGGGGGGCATGGGTATGCCCTAGCACAAAGGGCTACATTAAGCCATGCCACCATGTGATTAGAGCTGGCTCAGGCAACCGTCTGAGCTGCAATCCCACCTTAGTTTTACTTCCTACCATAGCAGCATATTCATAGCAGTATATCCTTCCAAAGGAGAAGCCCAGTTCCCTCTGAAGTCAGGTTTCCTACAACCCCCAGAGAAATCTCACAGGTTTAGGATCTGCAGCCAAAGCACAGTGCTCTAACTAGGCCCAGCAGTTTAGCATCCAGAGGGGCACATATGTGCCAGCCACATGACACCCCTGCCAGGCAGCAACAAAATCCTAAACCATCTTCCAAGCGAATGCCCCAAGCAGTGTCTTTGTTTTACTGTAAACATTTCTGGCTTTAACCAACACATTAGGCAGCATTATTCTTCACTTAATTGAGACAGAAAACATGGGGTGGTTCCCAGGCAAAGAAACACTAAACCAGATGGCTTCTTCTGTCTGTGACACAGAGCTGGCACCACCAGCCTCACATTTGAGGACTTTTGCTGTTCTGGACCTCTTAAAAACTTTGTAAAAGACCAGTGTTATTACTTAGGACTGATATGATCTGAGGAGTCAGGAGACAAAGGCACTCAGGCAGAATGATGTCACAGCAGGGACAGGACCCTGCACCTCAGCTGGAATGGGATCTCATTGGCTCAGTCACTTGTAAGCAGAAAATTTAGGAAGTTCCCCAGTAACACGTAGTAGCTCAAGATGTACCATTTCCTGAAACTCTTAGAAGTCCCAAGCAGTGGTATGCACACTGTTTCCATTGCCTTTTTGATGTGCCCGTCATTCCATGGAGGTTGCTACATAGTTAACAGCTAGGAATTGGAAACATGGAAGGAACACCTATCAGCAAATCAAGATGCCATTTCTTTATCTTTCTGAAGGTTTTGGGAACAAAATGTTGGGAGGAAGACAGCAACTGAATTCCACTTCAGTAGAGGGAGAATCATTTCTAAAAAAGAGGTAATCATCAAGATGGGGATACCACTGCTAAGCAACAGGTCTGGAAGAGAAAAAAAAGATGGGGTTTTTCCTGAAAGTCTTGCAACAGCCTTGTCCTGTGCTTCATTGGACTCTAGTGGAAAACAGAAGCTGTCTTGTGATTACAAAACTTCATTTACAGAGCACAGACAAATACACCACTGCCCACACAGAGTTTGAATACATACCTGGTGAAGGAACGCAATACATGTGATGAAAAAGGATGACTATTCTGCATCAGGTACATACAGAGTCTGTTTTGCTATCATTCAGGGAAGATTGAGTTAAATGTTAGTTTTTTCCTACACATGTTCCCATTCTAATGAGCTTCTAAGTTGTCTGCCATGAAAGAAATAAAATTTCACCTGCAGAGGCAATAAGTTTGTTACGTTTGGGCTAGAAACGTGATACCATGGTACGTGCTCCAATGAAAGTTAACTCTTGCAGCATTCAGACCACAGCAGTTTGCCTGTAAAGAACAATCTAAACCAGGATTTCAGTTGCTGTCTTCTGTGAGCACAGTCTCTCAAAATGAAAACATATGCCTATATGCAGAAGGCAGTGACTGCAACAGCAGTCCTGCCTAGGTATAAATTTAATGACTCAAAACCCATGGCTCCAGTTTCCATGGATATAAACAAGATGACACCTCTCCTCAACTCTCAAAAACATAATAATCAAAAAAAGCACTAAGCAGGATCAGAGGAATAAACCTCTGAGAAGGTGAGTGAATGGAGGGCAGAAGGCTCAGCCAGAGCTAGTGGATAACAGACAGGAGCAAGACATCTCATTGGGCACCCTCAAAATCAGGGCCAGCTGAAAAAGCAAACAGTGTCCCCAGCCGAACTGTGCACACCAGCAATGAGCAGATACCTCTTGAGCAGGGCAGGGGTGCTGGTGCTGGCAGATGCCATCTTCCTTTGCCTGAGTACAAGCTCTCTGCATCCATCCTCCAACATCTCTGTAAGCTTGTCTTGGTTTCTTCCCTCCTCCAACACCTGCCTTCTGGAGCCCAGGGCAATGCAGCAAGATTTGCTCCCTGAGAAACAGCATCTGTCACAGCAGTCTGGAGATGGTGGAAGGCAGATGGAACCTCCACTCTCCATGCAAAGCGGGCTGCTTGGCTGGCCTTCAGCAGAGGTACTGTCCTGCCGCCAGCTCCCAGGACATGTTTTCAATCCTCTGCAGACTCAGCCCTTGGGAGCTGCAGCACACAGGAAAAAGGAAAAGAGCAACAGGCATTCTCAAACATGAGAAAAAAACTTCTTCAAAACTTGCTTTCAGTGTATTTTGAATGGGTTTTGAGTCCGCTTGCTCCTGCATTCATTTTAGCAGTATCTGTGCTTGCCAAGGTTACAGGCAGTTGCTATTAGAAGTTTCTTTGGAGGCTGAACTGCCAAAAAAAGTGCAAACAAACCCCATGCCAAAACAACACAGCATTCAGAGCAAGGTGATGTGAGCTACATAAAAAATCTGAAAAAAATCCCCATTCTTGAAAGCCACATGCAATCTCCTGACTCATTTGTTTTGGTCAAATTGGTTCAATTTCCCTTCAAGGAGAGAAGGGAAAAGACCAACATCCAAAAGCCACCACTTCAGGGGACGTACACAATTGATGGATCCGCACAGACTGTGTAAGTTTCTCAGGGTTTTTGGGTCATCTCGGATGATGAGCTGCTGGAGTACGATGGTCCTTTCACGGATCTGGAATCCCAGATATGTCCATGGGTTGGTGTATTGTATTTTGTCTTCACGGATCTCAAATCCTGCTTTTTCTATGGTTTTGATGGTCTTTGAAACTGCTTTGTCTAGGAAAGCTTTGTCTGATGCACAGACCAGGATATCATCCATATAGTGGTAGATGATTGCATCCGGAAATAGGCTTCGAATGGGAGACAAAACGTGAGCAACATACCGCTGGCATATAGTGGGCGAGACATTTAGACCTTGGGAAAGATAACACCAATGATATCTTTTGAGTGGAGCCTCTCTGTTAAGAGAGGGGAAAGAGAAAGCAAACCGTGGAGTGTCCTTGGGGTGCAGCAGAATGCTGAAGAAGCTGTAGAAAAAAAAACTATGTTAATTTGTGTTTTGGTGCATGCAAAGATTAAATATGTTCTGTAAAATGTAACACTGGTTAAAGTCAGGCATGGAACTGACTAATCCCAAGACAGGCAACACCCAGAAACAGCCATTCAGAGGAGGACAATGCAATGCCAGGAATTGGAGACTTTGCCATTGGCATCAGAATAGGGGACACATCAAGATAAGAAATTGTCGGAGTCTAGAACATCCCTCTGGTCACCCTGGAGGGTTTGGAGACTGGACAGGGGGGTCTGGGATCTGTACAAGGGGCTCAGCCAGCCTCACACAGAGCCCAGGAGGACACTGCCTCTGATCCCTGGCCATGGGAGTGAATGCCCACATTGTATGAAGAATCACAAGCTGAGAGAATTCAAAATAAGTAGTATTTCGTTTATCATAGAATGTAAATGTAGAATCTAGGATTTTGAGTATATGGGGTTGAAGAGACAAGATGGAGGAATTGGGGAGTGGCCCCTGTACTCCTTGTTCTTGCTCTTGTCCCCCATCTTTTGCTGAGTTGGATTTTAGAGATTGGTTTAGAGTAGAAACGACATGTTAGCATAGGTAGTAGGCTTTGGTAAAATTTTGTAAATAAAAAGTATGTTTTGGACAGTGGTTGGGTCAAGGGTACCGTACATAAGGTGCGGGGCTCTCTGATCCGCCCCAGTCAGTCGCATGTCCTGCTCTGCTGGAGATGCCTTGCAGAGCTGAGAAAGAACTAAGATAATGTACCCTGCCAGGGAGGCCTGGCAGAGCTGAGAAAGAACTGAGAGATAATGAAGAATAAACAACCTTGGAAACATGCACTGGCGGACTCAACTTGTCATCTCTGGCTCTGGCGTGAAACACTTAGGGCAAAGGAAAGGATGAATAAAACCCTCAAAAATGTGTTACCAAAATTAATAGCTGAAACCCAATTAAACTCTCAAGTGCTTGCCACTAGCACTACTGCATATCAGAACTAGACCGTGGGCAGATATCGGGGTTTCTCCCTATGAAATGATGTTTGGGCTTCCTTTCTTAATGTCCCCTTACAGTACAAGAGATTATTTAGATGGGGAGGAAGCCACTAGGAAATACCTAGAAACTATTGGGAGAACATTAGAACGCCTTAGAAAAAAAGGATATCTTCCTCAAACTTCCCCTCTTGACACCAATGTGCATAACATTAACCCTGGGGATTGTGTATTAGTTAAATCTTGGAACAACACCCCACTAACCCCAAAATTTGAAGGTCCCTTCCAGGTATTGCTAACTACACATACTGCGGTACGAACTCAAGAGAAAGGCTGGACACGTATCACCAGAGTTAAGGGACCTGTACAGCCTCCCGATAATAGATCGAACTAATCTGCACCATCTGCAGAACTAGCAGCGAAAACCTCATCCACTGATCCACCAGAGTGGGTTTTAACCCAAGGCCCAAAAGACTTAAAGATAACTCTCAAAAAAAACCCGAGAGTTGGCAGAGATTGAAAATTGAAAACCAGGTTTGAAGAAAGACTAAAAAGTTTGTTAGAAGTGTTTTAAAGCTCTTAGTGTCACTGTTATAAAAGTTAAAAAGTTTGTTAGTATAATAGTGTTAAAAAAAAATAAAAAAGGTTTATTGTGTATTAACACCAGGTTACTGATTTATTGAGAAAATGATTTATTGTAATAGTGTTGAGAAAGTGTTTTTAAAGTTCCTAGAAGTAACAAAGGTTAAGTCATTTTAAGAGTTAAAACATCCCCCTTAGGGAATTTTACACAGCTTAAATCTTCTATGGAGCATTCCCTAAGGGGCACTAAAATAGTAGGGAAAAAGGGAGTGAGACAGCTAATTGTTGAAGGAGGACTCTAAAGTCACTGAGAAACCTCTCTGACCCAAGAGGCAAGACCGGGTAAGCAAGAACTGAAAGGATGGCTCTTACCGGGCTCTTGGAAGGGCTAGTGCTAATACTACTCATGAGAAGCACTCTCAGGAGAGGTGTGAATGCCTGCACCAAGTGCTACCATCCCATATATGATGGAGAAAATCTTAAGTCCTTAGAGTCCACACCAACCTGAATCCTGGCTGTTTTAACCATTCCCAATTAAGTACCTGTCAGGAAGACGAGAAAGTTTATTGGCTTGCCAGAAATACAGCCTCCTATAGGCAGCGCCTGTTTGGAGAATGCCCCATAGAAGATACCTGGTTTTGCTTTGAGCACGAAGCAGAGACGGATTAGTAGACCTAGTAAAAGAAAAACAATTGACAACAAAAGAAAAAGATAATTTAGACATCCCCCTAGGAAAGAACCTATTTATACACCTAGTAGAAGGAATTAGCAAAGAGTTAAACCTGACTAATTGTTTGGTTTGTGGCAATATCCAAATGACTGAAATTTGGCCATGGGAAGGAATCAGTTTGAGTCCGTTAGAAATTTTAAGATGGAAACAAATTAGGCAGGAACCAGAACCACAAATCCTGGGATCAAGGGGGAAGGAAAAATGGGATTTGAAGTCGAGAGTAATTGGGGAAGAATGTATCATGAGAACAGAGAAAAGATATATTACTCCTGTGGGGAAAATGATATGTAAAAGATAATAGTAGAAAATCTGAGTACAGAGTGGATCCCAAGAGAGCCAAATAGATATTGGGCTATTGGAAAGAAAGAAAAAGAGTGCATTTACCATAAAGGATACAAATTACACAAGTGTGCAGATAAAGAAATAAACCCCTTCTGGGAAATAAAAGACTACCAAAATTTTGGGAATTCCCATTTGAAACAAGACATGAGTTTTGGGAAGTTCCAGAACATTTATTTTGGATCTGTGGAGACAGCATATACTAAACTACCTGGGTACTGGGCAAGGAGTTGCACTATAGGGATTATTAAACCAGCTTTCTTCCTGTTGCTGAAAGAATCAGGAGCACATCTAGGAGTCTCAGTGTATGATGACTTAAAAAATATCAGTAAGAAAAAGAAAAGTACAACTGAGATAGGGGGCTCCCAGGAGTGGAGAAACCAAGTTTGGACCCCAGAAAAAATCATTGAAACCTACAGGCCAGCTACTTGGGCCCGAGATGAGTCCTGGGGATACCATACCCCAATTCATATGCTGGACCGAATTATCAGGCTCCAGGCAGTACTGGAAATGGTCTCTAACCAGACAGCCCTCGCACTTAACCATGTAAGTGATCAGTTAACCCAGACAAAAGCAGTAATATATCAAATCAGGCTAGCTGTAGACTACTTACTGGCCAGTGAAGGTGAGATATGCGGGAAATTCAATTTTTCTGAGTGCTGCCTGGAGATTGATGATAGGAGTGCAGTAATTAAAAATATCTTCAAAGAAATCCGAAAATTAGCCTACGTAGGTACCCAAGACTGGACTCCCCTAATGAATACTAACTGGTGGGACAACTTTTGGTCTTTTCAAGGGACCTGGTGGAAGAAAGCTGCATTCATAATAGTCTGTGCAATTACTGGATTACTATTTTTGCCCTGTTTACTCCCCTGCTTAGTCCGAGCAATAACCTCCACAGTTCAACCAAGTATCCAAATCCCCTAAGTAGTTAATCAGAGACAAGCAAAAATCATGTTGGCAGAGAGCCAAGAGCAGGAACATCAGAATGCAAAAGAAATATATAATAAATTCCAAAAACTCAAAAAATTCTGCTTTCAAGAACAAGAGACAGTAAATTGATGCGGGCATAAGCCCGATCGAAGAAATAGAGAGGGGAATTGTTATGAACAAGTTTATAAGTTAATCGATTGTTATCATGTTCTGTTAATTGTTAAATGTTACCATGTCAAATGTTGATCCCCAAGATGAATGCATAGACTGTTAATTACCCTAAGAAACGGTCCTTTAGTACCCTTTTCCCATTGGGTATTAGCCTTTGTTTCCCAAAATGGCGTGCATAATATGCAAATAAAAGGACACTAAGGACACTGGGTACTACTTAAAACAAAAACCCCTTGAGACAACAAGCCAATGCAAAATCTGAGACTAGAAGTAGTACCCCCAGACTGGCGTAGCAGCAGAGAAGATAGGACCCCCAACCAAAGCAACTCCACCATGTCACTGCAACCTAAACAGTTCTTCACCTGCAGGACCCCCCCCCCCCAGACAATGAGCTCAATAGGACTTCCCAGGCACGCCCGTGAGGATGGAAGCCCCAGCTCTGCTGTCTAGCAAAGCTGCCCACCTCCTCCTCGACGTTGCCAAAGGAAGGGAGCAGTGGCAGTGCGCGCGACCCCACAGGCCCAGAGCTGATTTCTTAATGAAGGCATTAAAAAGGAGCAGGTCTCCTTGCCCTTGTTTATTTCAGCCGCCAGGGCTTTATCGTCCATAAGCTGCAGCAACCGTGTCAGGAGGGTTGATAGGAGTCCCCAGCATGGTCCTTTTGCAGGCAGACTAGCTGCTTGTAGCTCTTAAAAACTCCCTCCCATGAAGAATGAAGAGACTTGTGATGGTAGATGTTAGCTTAGTAGTAAGCCAGTCCCCTTACTGGGAGTTTCCCTCCCCGAAGCCTTTTACCTCCATGTAAGATGGGAGATGGGGGTTCCATGAGGTGTAGCAGTCTGCGGGAGTCTTACGGGGCGCAGCGCCATGCTGTCCTCTCTGGTTGCTCGCAAATCTCCACCATTAGTTGCATCGCATGGCAACAGTGACCATCGTGTCCAGAGATACAGCCACCTGCAGGGAAACTGACGAGACAAGTCTCTCTTTGGTTAAGCACGAGGATCCATTTTTATTTCCCCCCCAGATCGGGGAGGGGGAGGAAGGTGTGGGGGAGAAAACAGAAGGGGGAACGGAAGGGGCAGAAGAACGGAAGAGACCACAGGGGCCAATTCGTGAGGTTTTATAGGGTGTTGAAGGGGCAGAGTTTTAGGGTTTGGGTCAAAGGAGGGGTAAACACAAGGAGAGTAAGATCAGATTTCAGCCTCCTAGAAAAGGGAGGGTTCCACATTAGTGCAGATAATCAACAATTCCAGCTCTCTGGACTTCAGGGAAGTTTTGACATTTTACACCCCCTCCCTATGTTTCCATGCTGAGACTGTCACAAGATAGCTGTGCTGACCACGGCACCACTAACCAGCCACACAAGAAAGCAGTTCCTCTCCTTTTAAGTGAGAGTTTAAGCCTTTCAGATGGATTAAACCTCAGGTGTAGATGGCAAGAATGGAATTCTTGTTTGAGAATGAAGTAACATGAAATGAATTTGAGATGTTCTTAGAACACCAGGAGTATCATAAAAGGGTGCTTTTCCTATTTTTTGCAGTCTTCCCTAAGCAAATGCAAATTGGCTTATTTGCACATTGGGACCATTTCTTAGGTTCACCATTCTTCTTGCTTTCCTCAATACCAATCTTGCCTTTAAGGTAAGGACTGTACTGGACATTCCATCATGGAGTGACCATTCCTCCTTTGAGCAAATAGGCTTGAAGAATACAAGAGCAGAAGAAACAAATTGAGTTGGTCTTCAGTGCAAAGCCACTGATTTTCACCATTTAATTAAGGCTTCACCAAAAAGAAATATATAGTACCATCTTTAACAGCTGAAAATTAGCACACTCCCAGAACAAATGGTCCATGAGTGACTTTTGTGTCTCTACCATCAATTGTCTTCCTGAACAAAGTAGTATCTTACAGGTGGCCCTGGCAAGTCTTCCTGTCCATCAGTCTCTGGAGCAAATGATACTGTCAAATCCACATACTTCTTATCAGCTGATGGTTTCACAAGCTTTTGCATCCTATAAAGAAATGAAGAACAGTTCATAAATGTACCAAGAGGATTGGCAGTGGGAATTCAGGGCCAGACTAGGAGGAATGTCACTGCCACCAATTTGTAGTGGCCCAGCATACTACAGACCAAATTCAAATAGAGAATAAGCCACCTCTAAATTGCACACAAAAGCTGTTCCTCCACCTAAGCTTCAGCAAATCATATTCCATTTTCCTGACAGACACAGCCCATTAAAGTCTCAGAGTAGTAAAAAATCTTGATATTCACAAGAAGGCAGCTTCATACCATGACTTTGACTTCATTACATACCCCACTCATTCAACATTATTTATATAGCTGTAAGAGAAAGCATATAAGCAACGTTTTTGGAGACAGGCTGTAAATTCTCATCTTAGTATGCCAGGCACTCTACAGCTTAGCAGCTCTTCTCACCCCGGGAGTTTGAAGTAGCTTACTCATACTTCTTTGCCTGATACCTACTAGCAGGCCTTTAAAACAGTACTGGTCAGTGCATCCACTTGCTTCAGCAAAGCCTGTGAGCACTGACTAGCACACACTTCACAGGAGCTGTAAGGAACAGATTTTGAGCTAAAGTAGTTCAATCCACAGGTGTAAGGCAGAACTAAACCTGGATGAGACCTGGCTGTTATTTTGCAAAGGCCTTCAGTCAAAACCCAGTGCTCTGCCTTCACATCCTGCCAAACTGTCAGGGTGAAACACCTCAATTTCCTGTCTGTAAGCAGTATTGCAAAGCCTTTGTGAATGTCATCATTTTTAAATGGGCGAAAGTGATGTAGAATCTCAAGCAATTACTATAACTGAACAGACTTCCAGAAATTGTAAACTGCAAGCAATACATTATTCAGAGCTAAGTTGCTAAACATCAGCATTAGTTTTAAGCCAGTTTCAAAAGGTTCTAGTAGCCTTGCTCTGCTTGAACCATGGTACATTCTTTCCACCCCAAAAATTACTGTCAGACTTCTTTAGCTTTCTCATTCTGGTATTCAACAGTTAAAGCAGCATTTTGCCAGTAGTTTCCTTTCCTCATCACAGAAGTTAATTTACTTCCTCTTTTTTTCTTTTCTTTTTTTTTTTACAAAAAGTAAGAAATTATCTTTTTTCTTTCCAGTATCTTTTTTCTTTCCAAAGTATTAATGGCTAGAAACCACTCTGAGAGAAAATACTGCTGTCAGACACGTCCTTTTGATATGAGCAATGAATATAATTTGTATGTGCATTGCATCCCTAAATCAATTTTCCAGTTATACTTACGTCAACTTTAATATTTTAATATGGCCTGGCATCACAGGAACATAGAGCATTTTGACTCCTTGTACAACCGTAGTTGGTTCAATTCCATATTTCTCCTGGAATTCACAAATTGAAACATGTTAGAAGACTAGAACAGCTGCCCAAACCTGCAGATACTACTGCTGCTAATACTACAGCTAATTATTCAAATCCATAGGATCCAAACCAGAAAACCTGCTAATGCATGGATGCTTACAAGAAGTTTTATTAAGATACATTTGAGCCAACTGAATTAACAAGGAATTTGAAAACAGGCTTGGATGCCTTTACTTAGAGACATCCCCATTGACATCAGCTATTACTAAAATTATTCTGGTTTGAACAGTAACTTGATGGAAAGAAAAAAGCAAAACAGAACAGTTTGAACGAACAATTCAACAACCCAAAACAAGAAACTCCTTTTCTCTTGTCTTGTATTAACCCAGGACAGTAGAAAACTTACTCTGACAGCATTTATGAAGTCCAACAGAGTAAAATCCTCTTTCCCATAAATTGTCCATCTGTCCCAGATGGTAAATGATATCCCATTTCTGTTTTAAAAAGTGAAAGGTTGTTACTTTAGAATGTGAACTCGGTCACTCCCTTTAAAGGCATATTGAAGAACTACCATGTCTTCCTGGCAATGTGCTGCTGTTTAATCTTGAGCAAAAATCTTTTCCCTCTCTGCTGCCATTTCTCCAGCCCTCTGACCTTGCTAAGCAAAAGACACAGTAAGACCTCTAAGTAAACATGGTATCTGACAATGAAGTTACTGAGTTTTCAGACCTACTGAAAAATAGCTCTTGTATTGAACAAGATGTTTCCTAAGAACAATACTACACATCTACCTTCTCTAGATTTTTAAATTCTCACAAGTAACAGCTTCCACTGAAAACCAAACTAAGCCTTTTAACCCACTATTTTTTAAACTAGGACAGATGGACTGCATTTTCCAAACAGGAAATTCTTGGGCAATGCATTATGGGAC
The DNA here is from genome assembly GCF_021018805.1 of Prinia subflava. Classification (NCBI taxonomy): domain Eukaryota; kingdom Metazoa; phylum Chordata; class Aves; order Passeriformes; family Cisticolidae; genus Prinia; species Prinia subflava. The sequence continues at coordinate 4,005,759 of NC_086282.1, forward strand.
ACCCTTGGCAGTATTACAAGGATCACTTACCTCTACCAGAACACAGTAAGTAGATAGCAGAGTTTGATAGCAAGTGTGAAGCAATTCATCATCTTCCAAGATTAAACAACAAAAAAATACCCTTGAATATCTAGAATGCTTAACTGGAGTATGGCCATGAGCTGTGGTTCCATCATAGCTTTGCTATGTGAGCACATAACGCCTCAATGTGGCTATCTGGATTTAGTAACTATTCAAATTTCACACTTGTCGGAATGGTTCAGGAAGTTCTAAGCATCAATTAGTATGTTTCCAAGTATTGTCCTTGCCCTTCTGACATTGTCCTTCCTACCTGATTTCCATTCTTCTTACTTCAGCAGTTTCTGTAAAGACCATTATGGGAATGGCTAGGTTCAGAAAACAGTTCTTACATGCATCAGCTGGGTAGCCACCGACAACTTTGATGAGTTCCAGTGCAACCTGCAGTAAATTAGAATTTACTTATTAGGTTTTAGTGTTATCAACTCTAGTGTAGTTAAGAGGCCAGCAACTACCAAGGAAGTTGTTAATGAGATCAGCCTTTGTCCAATCAGCAGAATAAATAACATGGAAATACAACCCACTATGCCACAGAAATTCTGTTGCAGTGAAGGGAAATACTTAAAATATTCAAAACTGTTCTTCATGTAGTACTCTTCCAAAATAGTTTGGTTCACGCAATCTCCACAAAGCATGAAGTTCTGTTGAGATGCCTGAACGTGAACTACTACAGAACAGATCCTTTCCACTCTTGGCAGTGGCATTCTGTTGGAAGTTAGTATTAATGGCCAAAAAGAAACCAAAATGCCAAATTCCAACCCATCTTTCTGTGCTGCAAATCAAAAATAAAAGCACCAAAGGCTCACCATGTTAAGGAAACTTCCCTTTTTGACCATTCAGGAGCCACTCTAGCAGCCACACTCACACCACCAAAGACTTTCACTGCTGGGACTGAATCCCCTTCACAGTGGGTGGCTTCTCAATCACTGCCTTGCTACTCATCCCACTCTCACAGCCAGACAAGGTTTCCTTGCTGGCTGGATCCTGGGTTTCCCTTGGCAGAGTCTCAGACTTCTGGTTTCCTTAAATAATCTTATCATGGTGTAGCAACAGAATAACAACTCAAGCTGGTGCCTTGGAGAAGGGGTCCTGAACAAAGGACTACCTGGGCTTTTTTACCCTTACAGTCTGTCTGCTCAATAGTCCAGGGTCTTCCAGCTCAGTCCTTGGCTCCTGCTGTGTCGCTGAGTGTCTGGTCACTGGGCTGGGCCACAGGTCCCCGTGCCCTTTGTTGTGCAAAGGGTCAGTATCAGTTCATGACCTCTTGCCTGAGGCTCCCACCCAGAGCTCAACAGCTGGCACTGCAGCTCCACACTGAGCTACCTGCACATGTATTCCTCAACAACCACATCTAGAACCAAACATGACCTTTGCTATTGGTACATCAGAAATAAATCCATGTCTTTAAATGAGCCTCTGTCAGGGTAGTAGTAATCAATACCCAGACAATAAACAGCAGTTTTAGGCAAGAAACAGTAAGAGAAAGAAATATGCATTTTAAAAATCAATCTCACCAGCCCTGATACTGCAGCAGTAGCTGTTGCAATGGCAGGAATAATCTTTCCAGCAATGCGCTTTATTTTGAACCGATCTGCTGGCTCGATGTACATCTTGGCTTGCAGGTTTGATGCTGCTGTTACGAAATCTATGTGCCCATTACTATCATCATCTTTCTCAAAGGAGATGGGCTTCATTTGCAAGTCAGCTGCTCATAAAAAAGAAAAAAAAAAAAAGAGCAAAAATTATTATTAGAAAACTGAAGATGTCCTAAACATAATTTAAAGGAACTAGAACCTTAACAAATTAAAAATTTCACATCCTGGAACTTGGTGCCTTACTAGTTTTCCTGTGCTAGGAAATGCCCCTCTCAATACCACTTGCTAAAAGTGAATAATGAAATAAACAGCAACAGAGCTCTGTAATTTTATTCTCCTTGCACCACCAAGAACAGATTTTGAATATTCCTATGGATGTTTCTCATACACCCCACCTCAATAAAGCTCCATTCTGTGAGAATTCCCTTTTAAAGCTTAGTTTATCTGCCAAAAATTCAATATATGGACTCAGTAGCATTGGAGTCAGAGTTTTGGGTTGACACTCCATGGGATTAGTTAGGGATAAGCTAATCTTTCTCCTTGATTCATGGGCTAAAAAAGCTTGCATGTAGTTGTTGCCGAGTGACCCCTTCATGTGGCCAGGCACAATAATGGGATGTGAGCATCCTCATTTTAAATCTAGAAGATGCTGAGGAAGACTCTTAACAGTCTTTACAATTTAGGGTAATTTCAGATTGAGAGCTCTAAGTAGTGACTCAGCCTTCTAATGCCCAAATCACTTGCAGTCCATCTGGGATCCACCCAGCACCCTTCCTCTCCTTAAGAGTTCAATTCCCCACTGCTGCATGCTCGCTGTCATCCATGTTGTAGTCACAAGCAAGCGTAACAGAAAGCCCTAAAATTTCCAGGAATCTCAGAAATACAGAACTGTAGGGTAATGTCAAGCAACAGGACAGGTATCTGCATGGCACTCCAGACAGCTTTACCTAATCAGCTCTACTTCTTGCAGAATTCCAGAATGGCTTCATCCAAAGACCTGAATGCCACTTGTGGCAAATGCAAATGCAGGGCATTACTAAACTATGAAGCTGGTTTACACTACTCACTTTCCAGAACTTTGTGGAATTGCATTTTATGGAAATGGTTTGCTCGGGCTCACCCCTGAAAAGTGTATGGTTTATCCCAAGTCTGTAACCTCCCTGCAGTATCGTGTATCTGTAACTCTATTGGCTGGAGAATCTTACCGCGCCTACTTTGAACCTCTGTGTTAAGGGTGCAAACGGAGAGGGCTCCTCCTCTTTTGCCCTGGTGGTCTTCGGAGACTGCTCTCTCCCCCTCCCTCACCCCTTCTCCCTCTCCCCCCTTCCCTTCCCCCTCTCCCTCAGGGAACATGCTGCCTTCCTGGGGTAAGACTCTGAATAAGCCCTCATCTGATCAGCACCTCAGCAGCCATCTGGAGTCTCTTTGCCTGCCAGCACGCGAACACCCACGACCCTAGAGTGTGGGGGCTCCCGGGGAACCCTCCCCGGGATCCCCCCCAAAATTTAAACTACAAGAGAACTTCATTGGATAGTATAGACTTCTCCAGCTGGAAAATCGCATTTCTTTCATCCTCACTGCTGATGGGAACATGATCTGGTTTTCTTGCAGTTTCATCAGTCTGTACAACCTGCAAGTGTGCACAGTTGTTGAGTAATGAAATACATGAACTTCATACAGCACAAGTGTCAAGTGTACTAAATTCCCTGTCTTCCTTGCAGGCTTTCCTCCCCAGCTCAAGAGAGACACGGATTTACTGGCTCAAGTCCAGCCAAGAACTTCTAAGAACATTAGAGGACAGGAGCATCTCTCATACGAGAAGCTGAGAGCTGTGATGGTTCAGATGAGAGAAGACAAGGGTCAGTGGGATCTTATCAATGTGTACAAGTATCTCATGGGGGGAAGTACAGAGAGCACAGCCAAACTCTTTTCACTGTGCCCAGTGACAGCACAAGGGCACAAACTGAAGCACATAAAATTCCCTAAGAAACATACAAAAACACTTGAAAGAAAAAGTACAAATAAAAACATCCCAGGCAAAACTCTGAGGATGGTTGAACACTGTCACAGGTAGCAGAGAGAGGCTGTGTAGTCTCTGTTCTCAGAGATATTCATCACCCAATGGGACAGCCCTTGATGACCTGCTCTAGCTGTCCCTGCTTAAGCAAGAGGATTGAACTAGGTGGTCTTCAGAGGTTCCCTCTAACCTTAACACGCTCTTATTTCCCTGAAACACATTATAATTTGTGTTAATTTCTCATTAGCATCAATGCAGTAATTGGAGATGTGGGATGTTGCATTCCCCTGGGAAATGGTTCCTCCCTCCCAAGAGACCCCTGGAGCCTTTAACCACTTAGTTTAACCCTTCCTCCCCTTTCTGACCCTATTGGCTGTGTTCCAATTATCTCTCCCTAGCAGAAGCCTAGATAAGGCCCTCTTCTTCCGCACTCGCCCTCTTTCCCCTCTGGAAACCACCTGGAATAAACGTCTTGAACTACATCTGTGGATCAGAGCCTCTTTTGGATCCTTTGTCCTGTCCCTGAAATATTCCTCCAAAGCCTTCTAAGGTCTTAGCTAGCATTGGAACATTGGAGGGGCTACAGGGGGATTTATTTCAGTTGGCACCCATAGTAGGTTTTTATGAATTATTAGAAACCCACGTATGAGCTAGAGACCTTTAACTGGGGTCTCAAAAGCTCTTTTGGGAAGATCAACTACCCTATAGCATTTTTAGCCAAATTCTGTAGCTATAAGTCTTTAGGGAGGAGTCCGTAGCTTGCTCAGTGTCCCAATTGCAAGTGGACTCAGGACAGGAACTTTGGATGCTACTGGCACGGCACCACGGTCCCAAAGGACAGGTAAGTCTCTCCGATTTGTGGTTACCCTGGGTATAACTTCCTAACTGGGAGGGAACAGTTTTTACCATCGGGATTGTGGCAATCCGGCGAGCAGGTGGGCGTTAGGACTCTGCTGCCAAGTTTGTGTAAATCGCTTTTTTTTTTTTTTCTGCAGAACCAGGGCTCCGTCACTGCGGAAGCCGCCCCGCCCGGCAGAGCCGCGTTTTTGGGGGTGAACACGGCACAAGAAGGCTCTCAGAAGCCAGGCAAAGGCGGCAGGACCCCCCCAGTGCCACTGGAGCTGGGAAAAAGTGGCACGAAAAGTGCTCCCGGCCCCGTGGTTCCCCCCCGCCTGTACTTGCAGTAACACAACAATATAGGACTGCCGTGCACGTTTACTGCATCTGAGGGTGGATATTGGACAAATAGCTTTCAAAAACATCAGAAATATGGGTGCACAGATATCTGTTGACCAAACGAGAGTATTAAAACAGCTTAAAGATGTTTTAATTAATGTTAGAATCTCAAAACAGCTGTTAAAACAATTTGTGTGCTGGCTATTAACAGAAAATACCAGAATCTGACGTTCAAAACATAGATTCTGTTTCATTTTGGGATGAAATTGGAGAGATACATTTAAAATCGAACAAGGTGATAAGATGGCATCTCTATTTATTCCAATATTTTCACAAGCTCGCAAGCAGCTATTAGACTTACAAAAAACCAGTCAGCCACAGACAAATTCTCCAGATAACCCCTTTCCTGATTCCCCAACCCTCCCTTATATCCTGGTCTAGATATCGCACCATCCTCCCAGTACCCTTTTAACACACCAGGTTTTCCTCAAGAACACAGTTCTGACTCCTCCAAGGGTGAAATGCCCTCCCAGGGCTTTGGTCAGGTTGCAGGTCCCCTGGGACCTACACCACACGTGTTGGACAGTAATGGCGTCAGCCATGTGCTTGCTCCTTCTTCCCACAATCCTTTCTTCCCCCCAAACCCCGCCCCTCCTCCATACCCCTTACCCAATCCCTTTGTGCCTTCGGCAGTCCTGCCCCACCCCTCCTCCCCCTGCCTCCCCCCAGGCTGCCGCGGCAGCAGTGAAGGGGGCGGGCCCGCCTCAACTCACAGCCGCGGCGGGGGGGGGGGGGGGCGATTTCCTCACGGCACGGGGACTGGAGCAGCCTTTCCCGGGGACCCAGGACACAGGGAGAGGGCTGCCTCTTGCCAGCCCCCCAGGGATTGCAAAGGCTGTACCTCCTATTTCCTCAGACACTGAGAGACCAGCAGAATTTTTAAGACGTCAGGCAAATGTTGATGAAAACATTTTCTCTGTAGCACCTGTCACGTACATCGGTAGGAGAAATGACACAAGGGCTTATCAGCCATTATCCTATCAGGATGAAAAGGAGCTTTATAAAATACAGCGAGAATTTGGCAGATCTAGTGCAATATTTAAGGGCATGATTCGAGCCACTTTTAATTCCAATGAGATGGTGCCCAGTGAAAAAAAAGACTTATTTAGATGTCTGTTATCTCCCTCAGAGTATGATCTGTGGGAAAGCATGTGGAAAAGAGCTTTAAAAACAGTATTACATGAGATTCAACAAACTCCTGGTGAAGCTAAAGACAATGATGGACATGATATCACACCTGATCACCTGTGTGGTGAAGGTGTCTGGCATTGTCCATAAAAAACACTCGAGTGTTATCCAAGCCAATTTTACTTAGGATCTGTGCTGTTGCAGAGAAAATGTTTTATCAGCTACCAACAATGGAAGGGAAGGGCAGCTATGTAAATATTAAGCAATTTGCTTCAGAGAATTTCTTGCAGTTTGCGGACCGTCTGAGAACACAAGTGGAATGACAAGTACCAGATCCGGTGGTGCAGGCAGAATTGATGAAGGAGATGGCTCAGAGGAATGCTAAGGAGACCTGTCGTAGAATTATTCTTAGCCTTCCCCTCGAACCATCCCCCAGTCTGTCACAGATGATAGAAGCCTGTGCAAAAAAAGCAGAATTGTTCTGCGCACCTGAAAGGAATCCAGGACCTGCACACCCACAGCCTACGGCAGCTGGGGTACCAAACCCAAGAAGGCAACCAATGTCACCAGACCAGCTGCAGCCCATCATCTGCCTCTGCTGCAAGAAACCGGGACACTGCCAGAACCTGCCCTCAAAACCACAAGCAGAAGAAATTCAACAAACAAAAAACCTGAATTTACAGCGTGTACCCGCTGTTGATAAAACAACGCACAAAGATATAAATATAGCGGGACTCACATTGGCAAATGCCTCTCTAAAAAAAAAAAGGGGAGGACAGGTCACACGATCTGGGGGTGCAGAAACATGTAAATGTTAAATGTTCAACTAACAAGGTTTGGCAGCCGCGAGGCCGATTCAGGCTCGTTACTACCACAGGTCTTCATTTCAGATCTACTGATTGGACAGTCATTACAGTGGACCTGTCAAACATCTCACAGGACCTGATGGTTTACCACATGGGACTGGACAGTGAGTGTTTTGTTATTGGGGACACAGCACACACACCCTTGGCGATTGAGGTAGCTCCCATGACCATTAAGGGAAAGATAACAGGCATCGTGTTGTTAGAACGCTGCACGCACCCACCCTTTTACCTGGCAGAGGGGCAAATCCTTGCCTAGGCCATTCCCGTTCCAGCAGCGATCACAGCAGAAGGAAAATCACTGGAAGTCTACTGGGCAGAGGTGGTGGGAGAGGATAAACCTTCTATGGCATCCAACCAAGCACGTGGGTCAGAGTGCCTCCAAGTGGCAGGAGTTCTGGACACGGGCGCGAACATCACAATACTGCAGCAGAGCATGTGGTCATAAAACTGGGAATTACAACAAGTGGCCGGCAAACTTCAGGGCATAGGAGGAATCACATTGGCAAGGATTTCAAAAAACATCATGCAAATTGAGGGACCTGCTGGAAAACTGGCAAATGTCCATCCATTCGTTGCAGATTATAAGGCTCCCCTGTGGGGGAGAGGCACCATGTCCCAGTGGGGAGTCCAATTGGTCATGCCTATGACACCCCAGGACTTTTGAAAATAGCCACTGTGGAGCGCCCTACCCAAAAGTTAAAGTGGTTGGAGAATACCCCAAGATGGGTAGCACAGTGGCCTTTGAGTAAAGAGAAGCTCAAGGCACTTGAGGAGCTCGTGGAAGAGCAATTGGCTCAAGGACACATCATAGAGACAAGCCCTTGGAATTCCCCAGTCTTTGTAGTAGAGAAACCGCAGAAGGACAATTGGAGGTTGCTCCATGATCTCCAAGAAATTAACAAAATTGTAAAAGACATGGGACCTCTCCAACTAGGCATGCCCACTCCAACAATGCTCCCTTGAGATTGGCAATTGGCTGTCCTAGACATCAAGGACTGTTTCTTCCAAATTCCATTGCACCCTGAAGATGCCCCATGGTTTGCATTCTTGGTTCCCACTGTTAATCGAGAAGCCCCAATGAAGCGTTATCACTGGAGAGTTCTGCCTCAGGGTCTGAAATCGAATCCTTTCATATGCCAACAGTATGTAGCCTCATTGCTGTCTCTGGTACACGCTGAGAGAAAAGAAGCCATCATCCTTCACTACATGGATGATGTGCTAGTGTGTGGCCCCAATGACTCTATACTCCAACACACGCTTGACCTAGTGGTTAAAGTTTTAACCTCTGCTGGATTTCAGTTGCAGGAAGACAAACGTCAAAGGATGCCACCGTGGAAGTACCTGGGTTTGCAAATCAGTGCAAGGACCGTTGTTACGCAGAATGTAGAAATTGATTGCAATCCAAAACCCCTAGTGGATCTCCACTCCCTGTGTGGGTCTTTGAATTGGGTAAGACCCTGGCTAGGCCTCACAAATCAAGATCTAGAACCCCTCTTCAATTTATTGAAGGGGGAGAAGGAGCTGGCTTCTCCCAGGGAGCTGACCCCAGAGGCGAAGACAGCAATCAAAAAGGTACAGAAGGCCTTGTCAGAGAGGCAGGCTCATTGGTGTGAGCCAAATGCGCCTTTCCATTTCATTGTTATAGGAAAGCTGCCACATTTGCATGGTTTGATTTTCCAATGGATTGAGGAGCAGAGAGAGTCACTCTTGATCATAGAGTGGCTCTTCCTCTCTCACCAAAGATCCAAGACCATCACAGAGCCACAGGAGCTGATAGCGCAGCTGATTCGGAAGGCCAGGGTGAGATTGTGTGAATTGGCTGGTTGTGACTTTGCACGTATTCACCTCCCGGTCAGACTTTCTGAGGAGGGAAAGAACTCTCCTGAGAGATTGACCAAAGAGATGTTTGAGCATTTGCTCCAGAGCAATGCCAGTCTCCAATTATCTCTGGACAGCTACAGAGGACAAATATCAGTCCATGCCCCGTCCCACAAGTTGTTAAATGAGGAATTCCACCTCATTCCTCATGAGAAAAGGAGTCGGAGACCACTCAAAGTTCTCATAGTTTTCACGGACGCATCTGGGGCTTCCAACAAGTCGGCGATGACTTGGAGGAACCCATGGACTCAACATTGGGAAGCTGATGTTGAGTTTGTGGAGGAATCCCCCCAAGTGGCTGAACTGGCCGCAGTGGTAAGAGCTTTTGAGAAGTTCTCGGAGCCAATTCATTTCGTAACCGACTCTGCCTACATGGCGGGAGTAGTGTCCAGAGGGGAGCAGGCCGTGCTCAACGAAATAGAGAATGAGCATCTCTTCAGATTGCTTTCAAGGCTAATTTATTTAGTTTCTCATCGAGAGCATCCGTTTTATGTGATGCATGTGAGGTCACACACTGATTTGCCAGGTGAGATAGCAGAAGGGAATCGTCAGGCAGACTCCCTTGCTGCACCAATTGAAAAAGCACATCTCCCTGACGTCTTCCAACAGGCAAAACTGACTCACCAACATTACCATCAAAATGTGCCGGCTCTGATCTGACAATTCCAGCTAACATGGAGTCGGGCTCGAGCCATTGTGGCCACCTGTCCCAACTGCCAGCTCCAGGCCATGCCATCGATGGGCATGGGGGTTAACCCCAGAAGCCTTGGCAGCTGTGAAGTGTGGCAGACAGACATCACACACATTCCTAGTTTTGGTCACCTCAAATATGTTCATGGGAGCATTGACACATGCCTCTGCCCATGCAGGAGAAAAGTCTGTACATGCCAAGCAGCACCTAGTGCAAGCTTTTTCAGTGTTGGGGATTCCAGAAAAAATCAAAACTGATAACAGCCCAGCGTACGTGTCCAAGGAGTTCCTAGAATTTGTCCAGCAGTGGGGAGTGGAACATAAAACTGGCATCCCCCACTCCCCCACAGGTCAAGCTGTGATTGAGCGTGCACACGAGATGCTCAAGCAGGTTTTGGCTAGGCAGAACACCTCAGCTGTGTGGATGTCTCCACAGCAGAAGCTCTGCACAGCCATGTTTACCATCAGTTTTCTAAATTGTTCATTTGAAAACATGAGTCCACCTGTGGTACATCATTTTAACAGTGGCAGTCAGTTCAAATTGTCTCAGCGTCCACCTGTCTTGATTAGGGATCCAGAAACTTGGGAAACCAAGGGTCCTTATGAGCTTGTGACCTGGGGTCGTGGCTATGCACATGTGGCTACTCCCTCAGGCCCTCGGTGGATTCTCCAGAAGTGGGTGAAACCTTTTGTCCCCAAAAATCCAGCTCCAGCAGAAGGGGATAAGAAGCAAGTAGCTGATGCTTCAAAGAGAAGACACCACCGGATGGAAGAAAAAGAATCTTCCTAGGTGTGGATTCCTTCCGGCAGAAACAGGAACCTTTTAAGATGTTTTAAAAATGTTTGGTTTTCCCTTTTAGAGAAAACCTACCTCCCACTCAACCCGGTGGTGAACCCCATTCAAGTTGTCATCCTGCTAATGCTGAACAGTCTGGCAGCTGCATGGATCGTCCCTCAGCCATGTCAGAACATCTGGGTGACCCTGGCACAGACACTTCAGCAGGAAAACATATGATTGTCCACTGCAGCAGCAAAGAACCCTATGTCTACCTGTCTGGTAGGAATTCCTTTGCAGGCTGGAGAATTTCCAGCAGGCTTGGACAAATACAAGTCCAACGAAATTCCAGAGGCACACACCCCACAACCACACAAAAATCATCAAAAGCAAGCTGCGGTGGTCATGAACCCCTTAGGGGAGTGGTTGCGGAGTTTGCCCAAGATGGCTCAGGAACCCCAAGAGTTAGAACTATTGGGTTCTTCCCCTGCGACATACTGTATACATTTTTCTGTCCTCCTAAAACCTTCTAGCACTAACGAATGCCACCTCATAAGGCAATATCGTGAAAAGTTTACTGCAAAAAGGTGGTGTCATAATATAAGCCACATTGCAGCAGACAACCCATCTCACTCTAGTCCCAAAAGCCACCCTAAGGGATTGTTCTTTATTTGTGGGGATTGGGCATGGGCAGGAATTCCGTCTCGACTTTTAGGAGGGCCATGTAACTTAACATCCATCTCCATCAGCTCTCTCCTAGAAGACGAGGAAATTACCAGACAGGCAACATAGATTTTCTTTTGTTACTGCATGGACATGAATGCCAGGAATTTGAAGGACTCTGTTGCATGAACCTGACCTCAAAAGCTCCAAACATCCATGCTGCCCTTCGAAGCATAAACAACATGATCGGACAAGTGAAGCAAGAGTCTGAAGATTGGATCAAAGAACTGTTCAAGGGCTGGGGATTCACAGGGTGGTGGATCTCTATACTTAAAACAATTTTGTTATTTCTTGTTATTCTTTTCCTTGTAACAATAGCGTTAGGGATCCTACGTTGTTTGATTTTCAAGGCTATTAACAGCCTCATACCTTCTACCTCAGAAGTCAACCACATAGAGTTGGCAAATCTAAAGCAGTCTGATTTCCCTACCAATAGTAAGTGGTGGGAAACCCCACACTCCGTGTCAAAATGAACCTAATGCTTTTTCTTGTTACCTTGTTAAACAAAAAAGGGGGAGATGTTGCATTCCCCTGGGAAATGGTTTCTCCCCCCCAAGAGACCCCTGGAGCCTGTAACCACTTAGTTTAACCCTTCCTCCCCTTTCTGACCCTATTGGCTGTGTTCCAATTATCTCTCCCTAGCAGAAGCCTAGATAAGGCCCTCTTCTTCCGCACTCGCCCTCTTTCCCCTCTAGAAACCACCTGGAATAAACATCTTGAACTACATCTGGGGGTCAGAGCCTCTTTTGGATCCTTTGTCCTGTCCCTGAAATACTCCTCCAAAGCCTTCTAGGATCTGAGCTAGCATTGGAGCATTGGGGGGCTACAGGGGGATTTATTTCAGTGGGACACTGCTTGTGGGATATTTTTTTTTCTTTAAATTAAATATCACACTTACTTTGTTTGAAGGTCTAAACTCTGGTACCTTCACAGATGAAATGACCCCCAAAATGGTTTCCTCTGACAAGTCCTGTTATCATTTTGAAGAAAAACAATTTAAATTCACATCAACCCAAAAGGACCTCCACAAAAAGATTGTAAATAGAATAGGATTTCAAAAATTACTAGACCCAAAAAATCTCACAGGTATTCAGTGATGTTTCAGCCAAACATCATCATTAAAACACCAAGTGACAATTCATTTGCCACAGCAAACCACAGCAATGTGAAGTGCCTAGCACTTGAAAACTAAACAGAAGTGCAAACCGGATTTACAGGAAGGTCCAATTAGAAAACAAACAAGAAAAAACAAAAAACCACAAAGGATAAACAATGCAGAGGCTGTAAGCAGTAAAAAGTAAAACTCCCATGGCATACTTAAGACACTTAATTTTTAAAAAAACCTTAAAGAGATTTTCTTTCAGTTAAGTTGTTATATTGCATCAAAATAATAATTCCCAAGTTCAGTGCTTACTGAAAATACCCACAACACTACTCATTTCTTCTCCAGGTTAGGGATTTAAATAAAATAAATAAGTGTAAGCAGCTGCCAAACAGCCAATGCTGAAGGATAGATTACTGTAAGAATCACTTTAATCAGCTCTTAAATAACTGGCAGCTGGACATCAGGCCAAAACTGAACACCAAGTTAAGGGAACACTGTTACAGTCTGGATTACCTTTTCTGTGAAAGGAACACAGTACACTGTTGCAAAGAGTTTTGCTGTGCTCACTATCACCACGAGCCTAGCTGATAAGGACACACTCAGGAGACAGAGGTCTGGGTTCATGAGAGCATCCAGCAGGAGAGCCAGAGCCAGAGAGCCCGAGTTTATTTACAAAACTCAGTTTTATACATTTCCTATGGGGCCTGTGGATTGGAGGATGGAATTCCACCTCTCAATCCACATTGGTCAAGCCAACTGTCAATCACCTTTCTCCTCCCACCTAGAAATATGTAAACAATCAAAGACAGTTAGCAAAACATGGCCAGTGTCTATAGTAAGGAGCGTGAGAAGCTGCACACTTCTGCTTTAGTATAGAACGCTCAGGAAACTGGGAAGAATCATGGCAACACTCACGATGAAGCCATAGCGCCTAAAGCAAAAAGAATTCTTTTTTGTTGGTTGTTTTTTCTCCTTTAGTTGCCCAAAGGTTTGCAATCATGCTCAAGATCTTGAACAAACATACTGAGAAACAGAATTTCCATCCTTCAGTGTACACAGTACAAAATAGCACATTTTGAAGGACTCAGAAGTTGTCCCCAAAACTAGGCAAATTTTGATGAGTGGAGAGTTACTTAATGAAACTGTATCTTCTTAAACTTTGCAGTCAAGCAAACAATTACAAATGCTCACATGACAATATGATAAAAAGCCTAATCTCAGAATTACTTTGATATTTACCATGACATCAGTTTTCACTCAAACTAAAACAGCCATCCAGTTTCTCAAAGCAATTGTAGATAGACAGCAGAGAAAAGCTGTTTAATCCATCAACCACATCAATTTTTAAAATTATCTGTAATACCCAAGCCATCTAGATCAGACCGAAATTGTGATGAACAAGAAAAGGAGTCCCTTCACTAGGTCATTTGGCACATCCTGCATTTTATGATGTGGACAGTGGGGGCAGGGAGGTGTGACAGCAGGAACTCAGTAATTCTGCAGCCATATAAGATATGAAAGGGGTTGTTCTAAGCCATTTCACATTAGATGAAGTCAGAACAGCACCCTCCAATCCCATGTCAGTGAAAGTTAAATTATCTGCAGTGAAAGTATTTGACAGCTCACCAAATCTGCCACAGGATAAAACTGTGCACTAACATCTATCGATTCCAGTCCAACTTCCAGGGCTATAAAGCCACTGCCTTGCACTTCCTGCTGTGAGTTTTATAGGATGCTATACCATGCATCTGGGACAGTACCATACTTACAAAGGATCATTAAATTCAAACTTCACTGGGAAAGGAGGCCTCTTTGGTGATTGCCAAAACAATCCTGGTAAGAAAACAGACTTAAGATGAAATCCTAAGGAACCAGAAGCAGCAACAGCATGACATATGCCATGAATTTTCAACAGGCATAAAGGGGCATTTGTACTTACTTCCATCTTTTAATCGTGCATCAAGGGGTATCACCGTGGAGGCCCAACCAGGAAAACAGACTGGGGACACAGATCTGGGTGCATCAACAGCAGCAGGGCAGAAGACCCTGCCCTTAGTTTATTTTTCCATTATATATCTGTGGCAAGGTGACCATGGATTGGAGAAGGGTATCGCCACCTCTCCTGTCACATTGGTCCAGGAGGCTGTCATTCAACCTCCCCTTCTCTTGGAGAAAGAATTCATAACATTACCAATATTTACAAAACATGGTCCTGTGTTTACAATTCACCAGCGTGAGAAACTGCACGTTTCTCCTTTAATATGAACGCTCAGCAAACCAGGAAAATTCATGGCAACATCTCACCCTTTTAAGTATATTAAAAAGAAAACAAAAAAAGAAAAATGAACAATTCTATGACAGGAAAAAAGAAAGAAAAAAAAAACCTGTATAAAGTTCACCGACCTTCATTTAGGTGACGGTGTGAGGGCTACATGTTGGTCTGATTCTGCCTTTGCTACCCAGGGTTTCACCCTGAACCCCTTGCAATAACTTGCTCAAAATATCTCGAGCATAGTCTAACATAATTCAACCAACACCCTCATATATTTAAATTTTTATAAGATACAAGGGAATATACGGTGCAAAAGGCAGGAGCATTCCAAGAAAAATTTAACCACTCAATTGAAAATTCTGAACCCCAAAAGTTCTGTCCCAAAACCACAACCCCCAAACAACGTGCACTTTCCCCACAGAGGTCACAATGGCTACCATACATAAAACTGAACCAAAGCAAACAATTCCTGTGAGTCCATGATTAACAGTCCGCTGGCTCTCAGCCTCACACTGCTACAATCAGTCCTTGTCCAGCAGCTCCACAGGATCCAAAGTCTCGATGGAGGCCATATAGGAAAAGAGAGGATGCCAGTCTGTGTCCATGTCAATCAGATCTCGAAGAGGCTTCTCTGACGAGTGGCACTAGGGTGGCACCGGGTGCACAAGGTTTCAGGATCAGTCCAATGCACCTGAGGCAGCTCAGCAGACTTTCAGTGGCCGCCTTCTTAGCATGGATCGCAGAACCTGAGGATAGAGAACTTAGAAAACACAAATTGAGCAATTGACTTTTTCTCAAAGAATGCATGCAACATAGGATGTGGACGTAAAAACCCACTGCAAGGTCCAAGGAAAAACTGACCATAGCTATGTGGCAACATCAACACTTCCTACACTTGAGATGATGGCTGTACACCAGCCAGAGAATTTTGCTCTTGTTCTAGAGCTTGGGAAACTGTTTCGTCCCCCTGATGTCTTCGTCTTTTTCTTCGCCTCCGAGTTTTCGGGCTTGGCGTGGGCTCAGCATGACCCACTGCTTTGCAAGTTTCTGCAGTATGGTCTGGACCCCCACATTGTGCGCAGAAAAACAAGGGAGTCACTTTCTGTGCCTCCTTTTCCTGTTCTCTACTAGGCTGAATATCTGCCTGTGTCTCATGTCCAGCATTCTGCCTCTGTTCAGCCGGCTGTGAAGCAGCCATTGGGGTCATCACCATAGAATCACAGGTGTTTAGAACTGCACAGGTCTGGACCATCTCCAGGACAGTAGAAGTCTCTGGAATGGTTTCCAGGAGCCTCTGGCAAGCAGAATTAGCATGGCTTCTTGCTAATTGCTCCAAAATTATCATTCTTAAAGTGCTATCCTGGACTCTCATCTCTAAAAAATCCATCAGACGCACTATAAGTCGATGAAAAGGTTCACCTGGCTTCTGTGCTATGTCTGAGAAGTCTTGCTTTGGGGAGAAGGATAACTTGGTTTTTATCAATGCAGATATCCCTATGTATCTGCACGAATCTAAGACAGTGCGAGAAAGACCAGCTTGCACATCAGGGCAAGCATATTGACTCCTCCCCATAAGTAGGTCAGCTCCGACCCCAAACAAGGGATCGTCTCGAGGCAGGTGTCTATTTATGGCAGCCATTTGTCCAGCTAGGGATTTCCAACTTTTCTCAAAGGTAAAAACCTGTTGAGGTTCAAACATCACTGTTGCAAAGCCTCTTATTACATAAGGAAAGATCAGATCCTCAAATTCTGCACTGATCCATTGAATTGCCTCAGTGAAGCTTGTATTATCTTTTGCCACGTCCCTTGATAAGGGAAGCGGGACTGCCCATGATGGGTCATCATGGCTATGATGTCGTGGAACCAAACTCACAGGTCCCTGAACTGGCTCGGGCAAAGCTGCATCTGCAGGCAGCAGCTCTGTTAGGTCAGCAGCCTGATTCACCTGGGATGCAGGACTAAAAACCTCATCCGATTTCATGACAGGGAAAGCGTGCACATCAGACAACGCTTTTGCCCTGTTATCATCTCCCACAGCCGATCCGGCCCCGTGGGGGGGGTGGGCGGGGGACAGTGACTCGCTCAGACTCCTCTCTGAGCGGGGGGGCGATTGTCCCGCTGGGCAGGGGGGCGTGGCCGATCGGCCACAGCTTTCAGCTCCCTCCCGGCCAGCCGATGGGTCGGTGGCCGGGGCCAGAGCCGGCGGCAGCTCTGCGGCTCCAGCGCTCGGCCCCGTCCCCTCTGAAAGGAGGGAGCGGCCCGGCGGAAACCGCGGCGAGCGGCAGGGGGGCGTCAGCAGCCCCCGCGGGCGGCGGGGACCGGGCGCGCGGCCGGGATCGCGAGGGGCGGGGCGCGGCGCCGGCGGAGCGGCGGCCCAGGGCAGCGCGGGCGATCCCCCGTGCTCGGCGTGGGACCCGATGCCAAGCACTCCGCCCCCTCGGCACCCCAGCTCCCCGCCCGCCCAACCGCGCAGGGAGCGGACCGAAAAAAGCTTCCCGATCCTTCCAAAAACCCCGCTGGGCGCGCCCATCCCCCGACATGGGGGCCGGGATCTCCCGCATCGGCTCTAACCCTGCATCAGAGCAATCCTCGTCAGAAGCGACGGAGCTCGCAGGGGAGCCAGTCCTGCTTCCTGTCGAAAGCCCAGAATCAACTTCAAAGTCCTCCCCAGCCTCTTTTAAAAGCAGGAAAACTGTGGTCCATGCCCGTAAAAGAGTGCCTGCCTTAGAGTTTCCGTCAAGGACGGCAGAGAAAAGTCTTTTTCCCAGGGTTCTCCATGGGCCAATATAAAGTGCCTTTTCAGCAGTATAAAAAATTCCAAGTTTCTTTCCCCAGCTAAACAGTTCTCTCATGTGTTTCCTGGTCAAGTCAGTGTCACAGGACAACAAAAAGGAGTGGAGCAGTTCCATCATCAATCGTTCCTCTGAGAACATCGTGGGTTTCTTCTTTTTGCAGCTGTAGAAGGCAGATTTTTTTCTTCTTTTTTCTTTTTCCTTTTTTTTTTTTTTTCCTTCTTTTTTCTTGCCTCACTAGCTTGCAACTTGACCACGTTGGGCACCAGTTATCACCATGGAGGCCTAACCAGGAAAAACAGGCTGGAGACACAGATCTGGGTGCAACAACAGCAGCAGGGCAGAAGACCTGCCCCTCAGTTTATTTGCCATTATACACCTGTGGCAAGGTGACCATGGATTGGAGAAGGGTATCTCCACCTCTCCATCACATTGGCCCAGGAGGCTGTCATTCAACCTCCCCTTCTCTTGGAGAAAGAATTCATAACATTGCCAATATTTACAAAACATGGTCCTGTGTTTACAATTCACCAGCGTGAGAAACTGCACATTTCTCCTTTAATATGAACGCTCAGCAAACCAGGAAAATTCATGGCAACAGTATTCCACACAAAATCAGTTTCCGAAGCTGAACTGAAATAGAGTTCTTGACCAACCTGACACTTCTAGCCGTACCACAATTATCTCGGGATCAGCACTCACGCCTGTGGCTTCTAAAAGCTTGTAGGGTTCACCTTCCATTTATCTACCCATCATCCAAAGTGGAATCTGTTCCCAGATTTACTACACATAAACAGGAGGCAGAAAATTCAACTGTTGGGTTTTGGGTAGGTGAAACCTTTTTCTACATTGCTGTCAAGATCTAAGGCACCTTTTTTATTTTGTGCTGTTTGTGAGTAAGGGGATGGCCTCTCTGCTTCTAAGGAATTAACAGCTTCTGTGTTATGCATTTACTGAATGTACATGTTGGGCATTTCAAAACTATTTACTAGCTTAGTGAAAACTGAATTAAGTCAGAAGACACCAACTTTGGTCAAGTTCTAGCAGCAGCACTACTGAGCTCTATCATGAACACTTTTGCCAGCACTATTTTTTGTTGTTTTATTTTCCCCAAATTTCAATGGCATAGTGGAGCATTTCTGACATAGTAACCCATGATGGGCTCTTACACAATACAGTACTTATCCAACTGTCAAATTCGAGAGATTTCCCTAGTCAAAAACACCAGTACAAATTAGAAAAGCCAATTTTACTCAACTGATACTAGTGATGAGTTGGATGCCATTGGAGTTCTAAGCACTGTTTAAAAAAACCCTCTAGATTTCATTACAGCCTTTAAGTCTTTTCTGGAGAGAAGTACAGACATTCACAAGTTCAGCTCTCTGTGGAGACACAAGACAGGGAAACACAGTAGTCCAGAAAATTTACTGAATAAGAAAGCCTACCTGTATGTGATGAGGTCGAAAAAGAAACTGCCTGTTCAGGTTGAATTTCTCGATCAAATCTGGATCTGTAATTGTAACCTAAGTCAGAAGGGGCAAAAGTAATAGCTGAAGTTACAATTTAAGTGTAACACTGAGCAATGATCTTGATGAAATTTCTATAGACACTTGTCAAAACAAAACACTGTTATTGGCATCCACTGTGGCCAAAGCTCTGCTTATACTGACTGAGTAAATTTTGTTTTAAAATCAAAATATGGCAAGACTGCTCCAAGTGTATTCTGCTTCTAATTGCACACCCTTCTATGCCAAGGCCACTGTATCCTCTGTGCAGAGATGAACTTGAAATAAGTCTTAGGCTTTTAACACCTTTAGTAGTCTAATTATTTAATTCTTCCCTGTCACAGCACTTCTAATGAGAAGTAAGGTTAACAGATGAGTTACCAATCCTTTGTCTTGCCCAGTACCAACACCAAGAAGTGTGAAGTTTTTCAGCATTTCACAGCCTATCGCTCCACAGCCAACCTAAAGATCATTACATTTGTAGAATCAGAAATGTAAGTGGAAACCACAAAGACAAGTCCCACTGCAATTCTGGACCATTTATTCAGCAGTGGCACATATCAGAGCTGCCCTCATGTATTTTGAGGACTGTCACAGATGACACGAAAAGAACTACATGAGGACATGCGGGTGTGCAGAGCAGGAAAAGGGCTGAGTTTATTTACAAAACTCAATTTTATACATTTTCTATGGGGCTTGTGGATTGGAGGATGGAATTCCACCTCTCAATCCACATTGGTCAAGCTAACTGTCAATCAACTTTTTCTTCCCACCTAAAATATGTAAACAATGAAAGACAGCAAAACATGGCCATTGTTTATAGTACAAACTGTGAGAAAGTAAAAATTCTGACTCCAATATGAAGAACATTACAGAAGGCTTAGAAAAGTCTTCAAAACCAGGGCGACAGAGGACAGTGGGCATTAGCTATACATACAAAGCATTTGCAAACAGTGTAACAGTGTCAGTCATACTCACCAAGAAAACATTCAAATCGTGGAGCTTCTGGCACAGAGAGTCTCCAATACAAGCCCTCAAGGCATCGCATCTATCTCCCCTATGCAGGCAGGGAGACAAAAACAGGAGACTTCAAGCAGCTATTTATCATGGTAGTACCATTGATGCCAAACTGCACTTTGACGTGAACTAAGAAAGTCAGAAAGAGTCTATAATTCCTTTTAATCCCATGCTGAAATAGGACACACATTCTTAACCCCAAACTTGTCCCTCCAGCAAACAGCACTGAATTTAAAATTTAAAAGACATCTGTGACTGCTTGAGACTCAGATGTGAACAGTACATAAGCCAGCAGATTGTAGTTATATTTACCGTGGGAGAAACTCCTCAGAGCCCGCCTTCTCTAGAGGTGTTACAATGTCTAACATATCTATATATAGCTGTAAAAAAAAAAAAAAAGAAGAAAAAAAAGAAAAATTAAATAAAAACCTGTGAAAAACATTAATGTTATTTTAATTTAAAAACTACCTACATGAACAACAGAGTCTAGAAATTTAGAAGCACTAAGTTTTTACTGTCAGTGGAAGACTACACAGCATCTGGGACCCTACAGTTCACTTCACAATTTTAGTGGACAAGAGAAAGCACTTGAACATAGAGGGGAAAAAACATTCACTCAAACAGGTGAGTTTGCTGCAAGTTTTTGACTTCTGACAGGCATGTTACCCCTCCATAGGTAACTCTGAAGATTGTGACATTTTTTAATCCAACTGTACTCTGACATTTATTCTGAGAGTCTGAAAGCCCTGCTCTTATGTACAGTAGCTTAAGCTGGTATCTGCACTATATCACACCTTTGCATCCATGCAGTGACAAGCCGATGCTCCTTTTGCTAGTGTGGAAAAACAATGTGCTGTCTGAACCCCAAATACAAAAATTTTAACTAAAACTCTCTGTACTTTTATAGTACACATAAAACCACTACTTTTTCTAAATATAGTCTCAAATCTTTTTTTTTTTTTTAGTTCCATGTTATAGAAGTTGTTCAGGTTACTCTGATCATACAGCATTTACAAGCAACTATCCATTCATAAAATGTCAAAATAACCATCCAAAAACCAAGACAGCCTTACCCACTGCTGCAATGGAGAAAATTTTCCTGTTACTGCTTTCAGGACTTCCTGGCTAGCAACACCACCCACTGCTGCAGCCAAAGGAGGCAGAAATCCCTGAGCAGTCCTAGACAGCCATTTCACCACATCTCCATTCACCTGAGGCTGAAAAGTTAGACACAGGAACAGGTTTACCCCCTCAGTGAACAAGTCACTGTTGGACAGTTTCAAAAACCATTATTCTTCACTAAAAGACTATTATATCACTCTGACTAGCAAAAAAGTTTCTAGCCAAAACAGATCCACCATATACCCTGTATTTGTCATATGCATTTGTCTAAAAACGGGATTGACATCACCACAGGATCAGCCTTCATGTCAGGATTAACATTCAGTTAAACCCATGCTGAAATCCAATTGTATTTCCGCACATGGCCTTCAAACAGTAGGCTGATCCATCTAAAGATGGATTCAAAGGCCAGAACAAGGACCAACAACTAAAGCATGACCTTTAGGCAAGTAAATGAGCACATAAAAAAGTAACTCATAATGACAATGATTTCTTACTGTGTTTTCCAGTGTTTCATTTATAAACATGGCTATTTTCAGCATTTCCTCAGCATCTTGAAGGCATCTAGACACCGGGGTAGAAACAATAATGATGACTTAAACATTCCAGAGTTCTTCTAGAAATACAATCAATGAAAGAAAAAAAGCAGTGGATACAGTAGGAAGTTTGGAATCTCACATTATCCTTAACAGCGAGCATTCAAGATGTACTTCTAAATGTTAGGGTTAGTTCAAGAACAGGAGTCTCAGTGGAAAAGGCCATGTGCAAGTAGTCTTAAGATTTATACTTTTTAAGTCATTTTGTCTCATTTAACTCAAAATTACACACATCAAGAACTACAGCTGAATGAAAAACATTGAAAATGAAACCCAAATCATCCAAATATATTTTTTTAAAATCCATGAACTACAAGATAATTCAGGATCACTGAAACAACTTTTCTATATCAATCCCACAATGTGAAAAAGCTAGAACAGAGAAGGCCTTCCTCCAGAAGCATCTTTTGTCTACCTGGGCCCAGCAAGTGTCATTGATGTATTGGGAAAGCCTTGTTACACACTCAGACACATCAGGTAACATTTTTCATCTTTCCATTTCTACATGGTCTATCAGGTACCAGACAGGGAAGGTACCATGCTGCACAGCCAGCCAGTAACTACACAAAAAGGAGAGATCTGTCTGATTCACGGCTTGGCAAACACAGAATTGCTGCTTTACCCAATCTTCGGTCTGTGACCAAAGTTCTTTTAGAAGTGGTTTAAGGCAAGCATGGCAACATGGATCTGCAAAGGTGCCTGTTAAGACAACAATAACTGTTGATCAGTTACAAACTAGAGAGAAATGAAGTACACAAAAACAACTATCTGAACTCTTTCACTTCTTGTCTCTTGAGTATAACGCTCAAAAAGAGTTTTAAAATAACATTAAAAAGTGAATTTGAAATACCTTTTATTAATGTTTTTTAAAAAGTATTGCTCAGTAGTGCAACACCCTTCACACACATTCAGCACCCACTTCAACTAAGTCCAACTGAAGAGTCCCCAAAAGAATTTAGAGCTGAAATTGGAAAGTGCAGTAATCTTTTAACTAAACATTATAATGCATTGCATTTTGCCAAACATCAATATCAAAGCCCAGCATTAAAGGCAAAAAGTAGAAATTATAGTATTCTAAACATAAAGCTACAGATTACAATCCATGTATTTTTACTATTAGAGCACTTATGCCCAAATCCCCACATGCTAATTACCTCAGGCTTGCTAAAATCTGCAGCAAGGCATAATGGATTTGTTATCTGCTTCTCCAGCCGTTCCTGGAAAAACAGAATTCATGGCAACACACTACTTAAGAACACAACAGCCACTGCTACCCGACTGTCCTGGGGTGACAGGACATTTTCATGCTTTGTATCCCAAATCGTGTTTTTTCTGTTCCCATGTTCTCAGTTTGTTTTGTCTATAGCTGAGCCCCTCCCCCGGCTGCTTGCTTTTGGCTTGCTTGCTGCTAGCTTTAGGCGGCTTTGCTGGCTTTGCTCTCTTGCTTTCTGCTTTTTGCTTGCTTTTTGCCATTTTTCTGCTTTTGTCTTTCCCCTTCTTTCCTTCCTCCCTTCCCTGAAGACATCGGACCTGCTTCGGGCCCTGATTCGGGAACGTCAAGGGAAAACCCCCCAGAGTCTGCACCTGAAAGAAGCTTTGGCACCCTCCCCAGCAGAAACTGCTCACCCTCTCTTGGACTGGTGAACACATTTGTTGTCATCTCGGACTGTTTTTCTTGTGTTGGGGAGTGTTTTTTCATTGTTTCTCAATAAACAAGTTTTTTCCACTTTTCCTCTGAGGAAATTCCTCCCGAACCCGGTGGTGGGGGAGGGAGTTGTGGAGATTTTCCCCTAATTTTGTCCTAAACCAGGACAAACATTTTTGGTGGCCCGTACGGGGAGACGATCATACAAAATGGAAAAAACTTTATTCTAATAATATTTTGGTTTCTGTTGTTTTGTGGGCATATTGGTATGTCTCTTTTTGAAGGTATAATGTCATTTGGAGTGAAAGCCTGCCTCTATTTCTGGTCATTAAGGTTCTTTGAAGTTTTAATACCTTTGTGGTCCCTAGGTTTATTTTCTTATCCAGAAATAGCTCCGATATTGTCCCTGATGCATAGCTTTTGTAACCGTGGGGCACTAACCAGAATATTTATTGGGCTGGGCTTGGTTGTGATGATTTGCAAGAGGTTTATAAAAATGTTGTAATCGGTTCCAGGAATGTATGGTTCATGGTTGTGGTTGTGTACTCAGTTTGTTAGGGGAGAAGCGGGGGGGGAGGCTCTTCGGCCTTTGCTTTCCTTCTTCTCCTCTGAATTGTTTACATCTCTATTAGAAAATGTTTGGTCCTCCCTGACTGCCAAGGACACCATCTTTCTGGCATTTAATTTAGTAAGCTTTCTTTATACTGTCTGCAGTTTATATAAGATGAAGGCTGAGATTTCTAGAGGGGCTGGTGAGACTCCTGATGTAGGAGTAAAACCAAGGGTGAAGAATTGTGAGTGGCATGGGAAATGGGAGGATATGGGCCGAATTTTAAAGGAGTTTTCTGATCCTGTAGTCTGGGACTTTCCATCTGAACAAATTCAGAACCCAGCTGAGGTGGTAAAGTATCTGAAAGAGAGGTGCCATGGTAACACTAAGGAGGAAAGGATCATTGCAGTGAGCTGGGCCCTGGCACATGCTTATCGCACCCTGCTACATCTCAAGGTTATTGTTTCCTTGAGATTCTCCTTGGGATTGCTGGCCCCAAGGTAATAAGGTTTTTCCCCAGGGTTGCTGTTCCCTGAGGGTTTCCTCTGGGTTGCTGTTCCCAGAGGTAATAAGGTTTTCAATCTTCTCTTTGCCCTAAGTGTTACACACCAGAGGTAGAGACGACAAGTTGAGTCCACCGGTGCACATTTCCAAGGCTGTTTATTCTTCATTATCTCAGTCCTTTTTCAGCTCTGCCAGGCCTCCCTGACAGGGTACCTTATCTTAGTTCTTTCTCAGCTCTGCAAGGTATCTCCGCAGAGCAGGACACGCGGCAGACTGGGCGGATCAGAGAGTCCCGCACCTTATGTACGGTCCCCTTGACCCAACCACTGTCCAAGATGTATTTTTTATTTACAAAATTTTACCAATACCTACTACCTTTACTAACATGTCAGTTCTACTCTAAGCCAATCTCTAAAACCCAACTCAGCACAAGATGGGGGACGAGAGCAAGAACTAGGAGGACAGGTGTTGTTGTTTAAATTTATGGGGGGTCCCCGGGGAGTACCCCCCGGAGACCCCCAGGGTCTTTTGGGGTCGTGGTGTTCCCGTGCTGGCAGGCAAAGAGACTCAGATGCCGGTGGAATGCTGATGAGGTGAGGGTTTATTCACTGAGGGAGAGGGGAAGGGAAGGAAGGGGGAAGGGAGGAGAGGGAAAAAGGGAGCATCAGGAGGCCTCCAGGGGTAGAGGGGCAAGAGGGGCAGAGCCTTCTGCCTTAGCATTCTTATCGCAGAGGTTCAAAGGGGCGCGGTAATTTCTCCAGCCAATGAGGTTACAGATAACTTGATACTGCAGGGAGGGTACAGACTTGGGATAAACCATACATTTTCCAGGGGTGAGCTAGAGCAAACCATTTCCATAAAATGTAATCCCACAGACAGGGGCCACTCCCCAATTCCTCCATCTTGTCTCTTCAGCCCCATATGCTAAGAATCCTAATTTCTATATTTATATTCTATAATAAACCATCCACTACTTATTTCAAATTTTTAGGATTTGTGATTCTTCCTGCATGTGAGTGTTCACTCCCATGGACAGGAATCAGAGTCAGTGTCCTCCTGGGATCTGTGTGGGTCTAACTGACCCCCCTGTACAGATCCCAGACCCCCCTGTCCGGTCTCCAAACCCTCCAGGGAGGCCAGAGGGATGTTCTAGACTCCAACATCTCCCCCTTCTCTTTGCAGTAAAAATGCTTCTCTGACAACTCTGTTCTTGGCCCGCCGTATGCATTGAAGCAAACACGGCACATACATCAGAAGAATCACAAACTTCAACAGGAAATACATACATACTCTCAAAAGTTCCCTCTACCATGATAAAAGGTTAAACACATTGAACATTCCATCCATTCAAGGCTCAGTTCTCATAATAAGTTGGTTCACAGCCTTTTTCCAGTTGTCTTATGTTCTCATGATATCTCTTCAAACTTATCTACTTGTGTCTCAGCATCAGCAATGAATAATCAATTGCTGTTCTGTTTTCGTCTCACACTGTCAATATCAGTTAACAAATCATTCAGTGTAAGAGAAGTGGCATGGGCATACTTGTTCTGACAACAGCCCTTTTGATCCAATAGTATTAAAATCATCCCTGATACTGTCTGCATTACCATCACAACTTGGATCATATTGTTCAACAGATCTTTCCTCTCTTGTTCTTTTATCAATGTCATGCTGGGTGTTAATAAAAAACATCTCTTGTTGCTGCATGGACCATCCTTGACAACTGCAGGGAGCACAGACTGAATCCTGTCTTCACAAATGAAAAGGATTCCTTTCGGGAATACCATTGAAACCTGGCTTGCTAGTTTATCTGACATCTCAGTGTAGTTACACCAAGGTGATGCACTTTTACAAATCATATGATTTGCAGTGACATCTATGATGTTATCTTTTTTGTGTCACTCCAGGAAAGACCAAATTTTTTTTTTTGCACAAATTCTCTTTTACTGAACCAAAAGTTTTCATTCCCGAGGTTCACAAAGAACCACAGAAAAGAATTTCATTTGAACATCCCATTTGTCCACTAGGTTGAAAATGAACTGTGAAATTACTGGAGGGATGCTCTCTGGGATCGACTACTTGTTCAATCACCTGCCTACTAACAAACTCATAGAACATGATAAAAGGAATTTCCCTGATCTTGAGTATGTCAAATGAAAGATGCTCAGCTCTGATACACTGGCCAGAGTTTCCCAACCATCCTTCCTTGACTGAATCATGGGCGAAACTACCCCACTGCCCAAGACAATCGGTGAGAACACAAGGTACAAGTATAACACTTGATTGAACTGCTTGTTCAAAGGCCTCACTCTCTGTGGGAATCTCTGAAATGCAACACCACTCAAGTCCCAAGAGAAATCCCAAGTCCCAAAATCTTTTGCATTCCGAACGAAGAAATGTCCGCAGTCTTGACAGCCACGACTGTGTGCCTGCTTTTCCATTTCTGGACCAACGCCTGATGCCGTTGACTTTGGCAGAGGTTCTCATGCCTTGCTGATGCTCATTTTCGGCTCCTCTGAAAACACGAGCACAATCCCTGCCCCAAACCTTAAATTTAAATGGTTTTCCAATCCATCCTGTCTCTGGGTTTCTGCTCAAGACTAAAGGATTCTCTTCACATTTCTCTTCCCGTTCCACTTGCTGCTCAGTGAAGTAGACTCTACAAAAGAACTTATCAAAAGTTTAAAACGTACTATTTTTTCCTCAACATTCTGCTTAGATTTGCACTCAGCATTCCTCCCCTCTCCTTTTGCATCATGAAGGTTATTTCAATTTTTTGGAGATATAAAACATGACATGAGTACTATAAAGCATGACAAAAGAATTCTATAATGAAATGCTCAACACAAAAGAAAAATTCGGCATACCAATGAAAATGAAACGTGATTATCAAATCATTTGTGCCATCACCTCAGAGACTGCAAACTGCTGAAACACTTTCCTTCAGTGCAGATCCTGATATTCTTTCCCGGGCAAGACATCGGGTCTCACGACAAAGTTGATTCAGATGTTATATTAATAAGATCAAATTGCCAAGTCAAAATAACTTGCATATTATTTTTTGGAGCAGAAATCTCTGGGCTTTGTTGGCAAACAGCATCCGTCCAAGTTAAAATCAGAGTTTGGCCAGAACTCAAACTTCAAGTTGGAGTGATGCTCTTTAGTATATTCTTTAAATAAATCCTCTAACAACAATGAGCATAAAATGCCCCAAATACAACAGACTGTCATAACGTTTTTACATAAAAGAGACATTTAAAATTTAAGATGAAAAATTGATCTGATCAATTAGGAACTCATCTTTTTTGGAACTTGAAAACAGTTGAGTACCAATTGGAACAATCACAGGTTCAACAGCTGATGGAAAAATCACCAATGATGCTTCAGGTATCTCTCTCCAAGACCTTCTGAAAAACACTTAAAGATTTAACAAACTGAAATGCAGTGTCTCTCCTCACACAAGAGGTACCAAAACAAGCCGAAAATCTCATTTCAAGCGAAATGCATAACACAGTTAAAAGAATCAAATGAAACTTCAAAAGGACATGCTAAAACATTGCATAAAACATACAAGATTGATTACAAAAGAGACAAATTATATACTTAAAATGAAACTTAAGAAAAAATTCTGACTTGCACTTAATAATACAACTACATTTTTCAACAACAGCATTTACGAAATACTTAAATGTTTAAAAAACATAGTAAAAATTCAAAATTACAAATGCCTTTTGAAAAACCCTGTAAATAAATGACAAAGCATAAAAGCTTAACTGTAATATCAACTTACAAGTATTATCAGTTTTTATATATATTTTCATACTATATAATCAATGTAACAATACTTAACACGTTAAATTGCATTTCAAAACCCTCATACACTTGTTAATTTAACATAAAACACAAAAGACTGAAACAATTCATAACCAACAATAAAATCAGGGATCTAACAAATTGTATGTTCTCCTCAAATCTTATTTATCAATGTTCCATCATCATCATTTCAGTTGAAACTGTTTCTTTGTTGAAGAAAAATAACTAAACTTTGCAAATTAAACAAACATACCTTCTATAAATTGTAAATCACTTTTTAAATCAACCAACACTTGAATTCAACATAAATAAATCTTGATAAAAAATCTACAACTTGCAGTAACCTTATAAAATCCATATATAATAAATCAATGAAATATAAATTTATTACTAATTAAACTTCATGAAACTCAAATCTAAACTTAACTTAAACTC
Source organism: Prinia subflava (assembly GCF_021018805.1). NCBI lineage: Eukaryota > Metazoa > Chordata > Aves > Passeriformes > Cisticolidae > Prinia > Prinia subflava. Next base: position 4,034,101 of record NC_086282.1, read on the forward strand.
ATCAGGGCCCAAACTTGAAATAAACTTTAGAATTATATATTTAACAATATGTAACTCAAACTCGAACCAAACCACACAAAAATTTAAACAACAGTAAAATGTGGAAACATAAATTAATACACAATGAATAACTCTGGCTAAAAACTCATTTCCATTTCGTTTTCTATTTTATCTTCTATATGATAAGATGTCCCTTTCTCACATTTTGTGTTTCTCACACAATGATGGATTGCTCCACAACAAAGGGACAAATGATTGTATCTTCTTCTTCTGGTCTTTTCTTACAGTGTTGACATGCTGTTCTGTTGAATCACTTGTTGAAGTGCTGTGAGAATTCCTTCATCCCAGGCTTGGAGGATTCTTTCAAGCTGGTTTCTTCAGATGCCTGCCTGCACTGATATGCCGTGCTGAGGTGTGTCCACTTCACTGCATGCCTCTGCCATCTCTGCCTTCACCATCTCTGCCAGAGACTGTCGACCAGGCATTACACTGATGATGCATCTGCATTCTCCATTGGCATTTCCAAACGCAAAGAATTGAAGCGGGTGTAGCTTTGCTATTTCATTGTTCACTTGCCTGTTCATTGTCTTGGTGAGACAACCAGGGAATGACATGAAAGACTCTGAAGGTCCTTGCTGGATTATTATATATGTGTATATATATATATTATATATGTACAAATGTTTTCAGGTGTTTCAGTCAATGGAACTTGCAAAATTGTTTTTTGTGGTGTATTTTTGATGTCTGCCGGCACCTGTTGTGGCAAATCCCTGGCTTGAATTTTGGCTCTGTCATGTGGTATGTCCCCTGCCACCTGCAACATGGTGAGGGTTGTATTCACTCCTTGCTATTTGTTCCTTAGTTCATCGAGGGCTTTCCTCCATTTAGCATTCCTTCAAAAACTGTTTGAAGTACAGAGATTTCAAACCATTTTCTCGCATGACTTTCTTTCAGTCTCTGAGCACATCGTGATACAATTGCCCCTATCTTGAGTTTGAATCCTGTAGATCATAAGTCATTGGTAACACAATACTTTCCATGCTTCACTATATCACAGTTTTTCTCTTTCAATGTTTTCTTTTTGATTTCTTTGCAGTCTGTTATAACTCTTTCATCCTGTGGATTTGAAGGAATGTGATTCAATTGCTATTACCATGATGCTCTTTCTTCTATTTTGGAGCTTGCTAACATTTCTAACTTTTCTCCCTCTCCTGGATGAGGAGTGGATATTGTAAATCATTTTCCCCCTCCTCTGTGAGGACTGGGGTATTACTTTCTCTGTGCTACACATAATACCTATGTGGCACGGTGAAGGGAAATCACGGCTGAACTTGCCGCTGACCCAGCAGGTAGCCTTGATATAAATGTGTAGGAATTATTTGCAGAGGATTCAGAAAGGGTGTGACTACCTTATGCTGGAAGGGGTGATTGAGGGAAATGCATTGCTAAATTCGGATAAAATTCCAGAGCACAGTCTTTCAACTGAAGAAATAATTGCTTTTTTATAAAAAAAAATCTTTTGAAAATAAAGATGATTATGATTGAGTGGCAAAAGAAGTTTGGGCTACAGTCCAAAAATCATGTGGAGTTTGAACTGACTTGCTGTCACCAACGGTGAATATTTGCTGCTGCTTCTGAGCTAGCATATCTTGAACTTTGTTGTCTTCAGGAGTTAATGAAAGCTTCCTTTGTTACTATTTTTGTTGTTGAAGCTGTGCAATCTGTTTAGAAATTGTTGCAATGCTGCTGTTCCACCATGCATGGCGGTGACGCTGAACCGGCTGGGTTCAGTTTCAGCTTGTCTGCTGGCTAGGCCGTTCTGACTGAGCTGAGGGATTTGGGCTTGATAAAAAACATTGAGGGGTCCCTGGCACAGCCAATCCGTGCCAATGTTGTGATACAACGGGCATATTTGTGAAAAATTCTTTGCCCTGATCACTGCAGCTTTTGGGTGTTGCTGCGTGTTTCTTATAAATCTTAAATGCCATGCGTTGCCATCATGCAACATCATCTTCCCCCTTCCCTTTTTGAGGATGGGGGCTTACAATCCTTGTGATGCATGCTTTAAAAAGCTGCACTTTCACAATTTTGTCACTCGAGTAGCTCCGGCTGGGTGATGCGAGCATATTTGCTGCTTAGCTTTAATTATTTCTATGCCTTGGCATTGCTGCATAATTGCTTTTAATTTCGATTGTGCACCGGGGTCGCTGCGGGACCTCCCGCTGCTTGAGCACTGCTGTGATGAGAGGGAATGGGCAGAACGCTGCTTGTGTTTGCTGCGAGGGGGTGGGGAGGGGGGGCGGTGCCCAGAGGGAAATCCCACCCTGGCCCGGCCTTGCCCCTCTCGCACTGTCATGGGGGCGTGGAACGGAATGCCTCTGGCGTGGCCATGCCCCTCCTCTGCCTACTCTGGCTTGGCAAAGCCCGAAAAGACGCACTCTCTCTGCTCTCTACCGGGGTCTGCCCCGGCCTGATCTGCGCTGGCGGTCCTTACAAATGCCGCCAGCGCCCGCGCTTCCTGCATCCCCGCAGCTTCCGCGTTCCTGTGCTTCCGCATTCCCGCGCTTCCACGTTCCCACGCTCGGTGACCACTGCCTGCGATCCCTGTATTCTTTTCCCCTTTGTCTCTCCCTGTCCCGCTGTGGGGGGGGAAGCGGGGGGGAGGGGGGGCAGTTCTTTGTCCTTCCGTGTTGGATGTTTGGAGGGAGGGAGCTTTAGGGACACGGAGGCGGGGTCTGTGTTGGACTCCCCACGCCTCCTTCCCGGGGAACCCGTATCGTGGTGGAGGGGAAACGGGGGGGGGGGGGGGGAAACGGGGGGGGGACACACAAGCCTCCTTTTGCTCGCGCTGTGCCGCGGCACTGCCCCGTCTTCGCCTCCCTGCTGGGGAGGCAGCAGCCTCTGCCACCGGGCGCACGGCCAGTGCAGCGGGCTGTGCGAATGTTCGCGTGACGGAACCAATCCCGGCTTCCCCGCCCCGTGATGCACGGCGGCACCGCCGGCCGCCGCTTTCGCTCCAGCTCTGAGCTGTGCGAGCACACATGGCCACTAAACCTGCCATGTATTCCTGATGTAAACGGCATTTCATAAAAATCACTCAGAAACGATTCATTCTCCTCACTTTCTTGCTCTGACCGATTCAAAAGTGACTGTGAAAGCTTGCCTTCTCCTTAATGTATTTCTTCACCCTGTTTTCAACCCCTCTTCCCGATTGTTTCCTTCCCAGTGCAGGGTGTCTGCGGGCCGCCCTCTCCCGCACTGTGTGTTCTCCCCCCGCCTTGGCGGCACGGCTGGTGTTCTGTCTGCCCTTTCCCCTCTTTCCCTTGCTGTTTTGCAGTGGGGGATGGGGGGGGCTGCGCTGCGCGGCCGCGTGCCGCCCACTTCAGTGTCCTTTCCGGGGTGCGAGGTAGGGTGCAGAGTGGGGGATGTCCGAGGAACTGTTAGAGACTGCTTTTGAGCGTCCCCTCCCTTGTCTGGGGTTGCGGTCAGCATGTGGGCTCGCTTGGTCAGAGGGCTGGGAATCTAATTCCTCTTTGCCTCTCTGCTGCCGTGGGAGTTTTAATTCTTCCCTGGAATTCTGTAATATCATTTGCAGCAGTGCTCTTGCCGATGCCATTAATTTAAGAGCTTCTTTATCTCTCCTTATTGCTTTTTGATATAGTGTTTTTTTGTTCACCTCTTTCCAAAATTCTATCTGGAACTTTAGTTCCGATTTGTATTGTGGAGTTTCGAGGCAAACCCATTATTAGAGAGCTTCTGGCTCTTTGTTAATTAAAGCCGCAAGTTATGCAGCAGTAATGCTTTGCCAAGTTAATAAGATATGTAGCTATTTCTGGAATGCATTCCCCCCGTGTTCTGGGTTTTTGACCAGTCTCACCTAGGTGCAGTCTTTCCTGGCTGTGGAACTGGAACCGGTGTTGTCCCTGCTGTCCGGCAGCTGTGGGATGACGCAGCCCTGGGCCCCTGGGTCCACGTCGGTCCGGCTGAAGTTCCAGAGTCAGCAACTGCTGAGTCTGTTCTTATCTTCTAAGGATGGAGTTTTTGTCTTCTGAGGGTCTGTGGCTGCTCGGGGAAGTTTGGGCACCACTTCTCAAGGTTATTGTTTCCTTGAGATTCTCCTTGGGGTTGGTGTTCCCCAAGGTAATAAGGTTTTTCCTCAGGGTTGCTGTTCCCTGAGGGTTTCCTCTGGGTTGCTGTTCCCAGAGGTAATAAGGTTTTCAGTCTTCTCTTTGCCCTAAGTGTTACACACCAGAGGTAGAGATGACAAGCGGAGTCTGCTGGTGCACATTTCCAAGGTCGTTTATTCTTCATTATCTCAGTCCTTTTTCAGCTCTGCCAGGCACTTCCCTGGCAGGGTACCTTATCTTAGTTCTTTCTCAGCTCTGCAAGGTATCTCCGCAGAGCAGGACACGCGGCAGACTGGGCGGATCAGAGAGTCCCGCACCTTATGTACGGTCCCCTTGACCCAACCACTGTCCAAGATGTATTTTTTATTTACAAAATTTTACCAATACCTACTACCTTTACTAACATGTCAGTTCTACTCTAAGCCAATCTCTAAAACCCAACTCAGCACAAGATGGGGGACGAGAACAAGAACTAGGAGGACAGGGGCCACTCCCCAATTCCTCCATCTTGTCTCTTCAGCACCATATACTAAGAATCCTAATTTCTATATTTATATTCTATAATAAACCATCCACTACTTATTTTAAATTCTTAGGATTTGTGATTCTTCCTGCATATGAGTGTTCACTCCCATGGACAGGAATCAGAGTCAGTGTCCTCCTGGGATCCGTGTGGGTCTAACTGACCCCCCTGTACAGATCCCAGACCCCCCTGTCAGGTCTCCAAACCCTCCAGGGCGGCCAGAGGGATGTTCTAGACTCCAGCAGCTAGATACTGTAGGGCAGCAGATAGAGGAAAGGGAACAGGGAGATAAATTAGTTACTGTCCCAGTCACTCAGGCTGCAGCAAACATCCCAGGCTCCAGGCCAGTAGTTAAACCAGACAGTAAGCCCCAACCAATGGCTGTTGCTGCAAATACAAAAGGTGGAAAGTGCAAAAGCAAGACTGACCGAAGGGTGGAGGATGATGATGATCCAAGAGAAGGACCATCACCAACATCAGAGACCACACCAAGTGGCATAGATTCCGGAGCCAATATCGATTCCTTCTCCCTGAAGGACCTTCAAGGCCTAAGGAAGGATTATAGGCGACAGCCCGATGAATCTATAGTTAGTTGGCTAGTCCGCCTTTGGGATGCGGCAGGGGAGGCTACCATTCTGGATGGCACTGAAGCGAGGCATTTAGGATCCCTGTCACATGATCCTGTCATCGACCAAGGCATGATGAGGAGGGCTAGCCCTCACAGCCTCTGGGAACGGGTCCTGGACAGCATAGCACAAAGATACCTGTGTGCAGATGACCTCTATATTCAGCAGACACGGTGGAAGACCATAGAACAGGGGATCCAATGCCTGAGGGAGATGGCAGTGGTAGAGATCATTTTTTCAGATGATATAACAACTAGGAATCCGGACTTGGTACCGTGCACACCTGTAATGTGGAGGAAACTTGTGCGCCTTGGGCCACCTGAATACGCTTCTGCTCTAGCAATAATGAAGCGGGATGAGGTATATGAGACTGTGCTCGATATGGCAAAGAAGCTTCGGGCATATGCAGATGCTGTACATGGCCCAACTCATGCCAGAATTGCAGCTGTGGAAACATGACTGCAGAAATTAGAAGACAAAATAGAGGAAAGTCATAAGAAACTCAGGGAAGAGATTAAGGAAGACCTCCTCCAAATCTCAGCTGTACAAATTAGAGGCCCTAGTATCCAACGCAGACGTTCCTCTGTTGGGGAGAGAAGGTACACCCCACGAGCTGAGTTGTGGTTCTTCCTATGTGAGTCTGGAGAAAACATGAGGAGATGGGATGGGAAGCCTACTGCTGCTCTGGCACAATGGGTGCGTGAATTGAAGGAAGGTAAGAAAAGGGAAGCAGCTCCAGTTGCCCGTAGTCGAACTGTCAGGCATAATGATGACGATGATTTGTCCGATCCCCTTGAAGGAACCTCCAAGACATATGTCTCAGGAAAGAAGGATAAACAGGCTTAGAGGGGCCCTGCTTCTAGCCAGGTAGAGGTTAGGGAAAACCGAGTTTTTTGGACAGTATGGGTTCTATGGTCTGGCACATCAGAGCCACAGAAATATAAAGCTTTGGTTGATACCGGTTCTCAGTGTACTCTAATGCCATGGGAACGAGGGAACAGAACCTATTTCCATTGCCGGTGTGACAGGGGGATCACAAGAATTGACCCTATTGGAAGCCAAGGTGAGCCTGACTGGGAAGGAGTGGCAGGAACATCCGATTGTGACTGGCCCAGAGGCTCCGAGTATTCTGGGCATAGACTATCTCAGGAATGGCTATTACAAAGACCCTAAGGGGTTCAGATGGGCTTTTGGAATAGCTGCCGTGGAGGCAGAGGGCATTAAGAAATTGAACACCTTGCCTGGACTGTCAGAGAACCCATCTGCAGTAGGACTCCTGAAGGTAGAAGAGCAACGAGTACCTGTTGCCACCTCGACAGTGCATCGCCGGCAGTATCGAACAAATCAAGATGCTGTGATCCCCATTCACAAGATGATCCGAGAGCTGGAGAGCCAAGGGGTGGTTAGTAAAACCCACTCACCCTTCAACAGTCCCATCTGGCCTGTGCGTAAATCTGAAGGAGAATGGAGACTGACAGTGGATTACCGTGCTTTGAATGAAGTGACTCCACCACTGAGCGCCGCTGTGCCGGACATGCTGGAACTCCAGTAGGAGCTGGAGTCCAAGGCAGCCGAGTGGTACGCCACAATCGACATCGCTAATGCGTTTTTCTCCATTCCTCTGGCTGCAGAATGCAGGCCTCAGTTTGCTTTCACCTGGAGGGGCGTGCAGTACACTTGGAACCGACTGCCCCAGGGATGGAAGCACAGTCCTACCATCTGCCATGGACTGATTCAGACTACGCTAGAAAAGGGTGAGGCTCCAGAACATTTACAATACATTGATGATATCATTGTGTGGGGAAACACAGCAGCAGAAGTGTTTGAGAAAGGAGAGAAAATCATCCAAATTCTCCTGGAAGCTGGCTTTGCCATTAAGAAAAGTAAAGTTAAGGGACCTGCTCGGGAGATCCAGTTCCTGGGAGTGAAGTGGCAAGATGGACGGCGCCAGATTCCTTCTGATGTCATCAACAAAATCACAGCTATGTCCCCACCAACCAACAAGAAGGAAACACAAGCTTTCTTAGGTGCTATAGGTTTCTGGAGGATGCACATTCCTGAATATAGTCAGATTGTGAGCCCTCTTTATTTGGTTACCCGTAAGAAGAATGATTTCTATTGGGGCCCTGAACAGCAGCAAGCCTTTGCCCAGATCAAGCAGGAGATCGCTCATGCGGTAGCCCTTGGCCCAGTCAGGACAGGACCAGAGGTGAAGAACGTGCTCTATTCTGCAGCCGGGAACCATGGCCTGTCCTGGAGCCTTTGGCAGAAGGTGCCTGGTGAGACCCAAGGCCGACCACTGGGATTCTGGAGTCGGAGCTACAGAGGGTCTGAAGCCAACTACACCCCAACAGAGAAAGAAATCTTGGCCGCGTATGAAGGAGTCCAAGCTGCTTCAGAGGTGATTGGTACCGAGGTACAACTCTTCCTAGCACCTCAGCTACCCGTGCTGGGGTGGATGTTTAGAGGAAAGGTTCCCTCCACCCACCATGCCACCAATGCTTCAGAGGTGATTGGTACCGAGGTACAACTCTTCCTAGCACCTCAGCTACCCGTGCTGGGGTGGATGTTTAGAGGAAAGGTTCCCTCCACCCACCATGCCACCAATGCTACATGGAGCAAGTGGATTGCCCTCATTACACAGCGCACCCAAATTGGGAAACTAAATCGTCCTGGGATTCTGGAGGTAATTACAAATTGGCCTGAGGGTGAAAGCTTCAGTCTCACTGGTGAAGAGGGAGAAGAGCAAGTGACCCGTGCCGAAGAAGCTCCACCATATAACCAACTGCCGGCAGAAGACACACGCTACACTCTTTTTACTGATGGTTCCTGTCTCCTTGTGGGGATGAACCAGAAGTGGAAAGCAGCCGTATGGAGCCCCACACGACAAGTCGCACAAGCTATCGAAGGAGAAGGTGGATCGAGTCAACTCGCAGAGCTCAAAGCCGTTCAGTTGGCCCTGGACATTGCTGAAGCAGAGAAGTGGCCAAAACTTTATACTGATTCCTGGATGGTAGCCAATGCTCTGTGGGGATGGCTGAAGAGATGGAAGGAGGCGAACTGGCAGCACAGAGGAAAACCAATTTGGGCTGCTGAAGAATGGAAAGACATCGCTACCCGGTTAGAGAAACTACCTGTGAAGGTTCGCCATATAGATGCCCATGTCCCTAGAAGCAGAGCTAATGAGGAGCAGCAGAACAATCAGCAGGTAGATCAGGCTGCAAAGATAGGGGAGTTGAAGATAGATCTTGACTGGGAGCACAAAGGAGAGCTGTTCCTAGCACGATGAGCCCATGATGCCTCAGGCCACCAGGGTAGAGATGCCACCTATAAGTGGGCACGAGACCGAGGGGTGGATCCAACCATGGATAGCATTTCTCAGGTTATCCATGACTGTGAGACATGTGCTGCCATTAAACAGGCTAAGCGGGTGCAGCCCCTCTGGTATGGGGGGCGGTGGTCCAAGTACAAGTATGGGGAGGCTTGGCAGATTGATTACATCCCGCTGCCTCAAACCCTCCAAGGCAAGCGCCATGTACTAACCATGGTAGAAGCCACTACGGGATGGTTGGAAACCTACCCCGTGTCTCATGCTACAGCCCACAACACCATCCTGGGCCTTGAAAAGCAGGTCCTTTGGAGGCATGGTACTCCTGAGAGGATTGAGTCAGACAATGGGACTCATTTTAAAAATAATCTTATTAACACCTGGGCTAGGGAAAATGGCATCGAGTGGGTGTACCACATCCCCTACCATGCACCAGCTGCAGGTAAAGTGGAGAGGTACAATGGATTGTTAAAAACCACTTTGAAAGCATTGGGTGGGGGGTCTTTCAAGAACTGGGAGCAGCATTTAGCAAGAGCCACCTGGTTAGTTAACACTCGAGGTTCCACCAACCGAGCAGGTCCTGCCCAGTCTGAGCCCCTTAATATAGTAGATGGAGATAAAGTCCCAGTGGCCCATGTCAGAGGTTTGTTGGGGAAGACAGTATGGATTAATCCTGCCTTGAGTACAGGCAAACCCATTCGTGGGATTGTCTTTGCTCAAGGACCAGGTTATACCTGGTGGATAATGCAGAAAGATGGGACAACCCGTTGTGTACCTCAGGGAGATCTGATTGTGGGATGATATCATTGTTCGCTGAGCGTTACCACCATTATCTGTACGTTAGATCATACAGATATGAGACAGAAGGAAACGTGAAAGTGTCAAAGGTCTGAGCAAGTAAGATGGAAGGAAATGTGTTAAGTGTGGAAGGTTTGAGCAAGTGAGAAGAAAGTTTTTTTTCATTGTGTTCAGTAACATGTTCACGATATGGGATAAGGGGTGGAATGTCCTGGGGTGACAGGACATTTTCATGCTTTGTATCCCAAATCGTGTTTTTTCTGTTCCCATGTTCTCAGTTTGTTTTGTCTATAGCTGAGCCCCTCCCCCGGCTGCTTGCTTTTGGCTTGCTTGCTGCTAGCTTTAGGCGGCTTTGCTGGCTTTGCTCTCTTGCTTTCTGCTTTTTGCTTGCTTTTTGCCATTTTTCTGCTTTTGTCTTTCCCCTTCTTTCCTTCCTCCCTTCCCTGAAGACATCGGACCTGCTTCGGGCCCTGATTCGGGAACGTCAAGGGAAAACCCCCCAGAGTCTGCACCTGAAAGAAGCTTTGGCACCCTCCCCAGCAGAGACTGCTCACCCTCTCTTGGACTGGTGAACACATTTGTTGTCATCTCGGACTGTTTTTCTTGTGTTGGGGAGTGTTTTTTCATTGTTTCTCAATAAACAAGTTTTTTCCACTTTTCCTCTGAGGAAATTCCTCCCGAACCCGGTGGTGGGGGAGGGAGTTGTGGGGATTTTCCCCTAATTTTGTCCTAAACCAGGACACCGACAAAACAATACTCTTCCTATAGAGATTAAGAAATAAATATCCTTTCTGACTAGCCATTGCTCTCTTCATTATTCATACCCCACTAGAGGCTAAAACTAATTGTCTACTGCAAGTTCTATCAAAAATGGTTGGAGATGTTTCACATCCTACTGGCAAGACTCATCTTTAAATGCATGTGATTTTTGAGGCTGGCCTGAGCAGAGCCAGGAGCTGCAGTCCATGATCCTTGTGGGTCCCTTCCAAACAAAGGACATTCTATAGTTCTCGGAAACATGTACGTGCTGAACTCTTCTTCCAGTGCTCAGAGCATTAATGCCCAAGAACCCAGCTCTGTGAAGCACACACAAAGTAACACATCTTGGGCGTCTTCACTTGCACAGCTATACCTCCGTGCAAGTAAGGCTCCATCTCTGATGTGTCATCAGTGCTGAAGGAATAAGGTGACACCACTGAAAAGAGAATAAACAGTGACAGACAATTCAAAGTGTCATTGGATGCTACAGTTCTGTATACAACAAAGTGGGGTTTGCCAGTGCTGTTTGTGCTGCAATTTTGCAGTGGGCAACCATGTTTTGAAAGCATAAGCAGAACTGATCCTCCCAACAGGATTAACCCAGAAACTGGCAGAGGGACAAAGTATTAGTTTCACATGATCTGTTATGAAATGGGCTTTTTTTAAGTGGTGGCAGATTTAACAAGAATTCTGATGACCACAGCTCTGTACCAAAAATGAAATCACATTTAATTTTCTTTACACTATGCACAGCAGCATCCAGTATTAACTGCTCTGAGTAGGATTTTAGCCCTGTGATGAGAACTATAGGCAATCAAAAAAGGCAGCTGGAGCATTTTGTCACATTTTCCCCCTCATACACAGGAAGCATCATTCAGGCAAGGCAAAAAGACAGAAAAATTGTTAATTCATGGAAAACTGAAACCAAAAGCTAAGCCATGAATAGGAGGAAGGAACTGACTGCAGCATCAGTTCTAGCAAAATGCAAGGTCCCAGAGGAAACAGATTCAAGGACATGTTTCAAGGGTACTGGTTTTTGTCTCAGACCACAAAACAGTTAGAAACAAACAATCCCCATCCACTTGCTCTCTCTTCTGCTCCAAACAAACAGACATTCAGATCTGGGAACTGGAAAATTCGCCAGCATCCAAAAGGAAGCAACTAACACTTTTGTGGCTAAATCAGGCCAGAAAATAAGTACCTTGCAAATGAGTCAGCAGCAGTTTACCTGTTATTTGGTGTGTGGATCCATTCAAGCACGACATTCCATTAACTTCCCTAAAGTTTAAGAACTGTCCTGTTTCAAGCCTGTGCGGATGATTTTCAAGGCAAGTGACAATACCAGGATTTGACTGAAATAAAAAATAGCAGTCAGCAAGGAAGAAAGTCTTGAGCCAAGGGGTCACGTTGTATTGCAGGCACATAGCTTTTTTCTACTGAAACTGGAGTCTCTAATACTTTTAACATCTCATTTCTGTCACAGCAAGAGAGTAACCTATGACAGCTTTTTCAGTCCTACAATTTTCAATTTAACAATGTTTCTATAACACAAACTTTCCCATTTTCACTGTTTCCAGTTCTCAGTATGTTAGCAAACTGCATTTGCTAGTTCTCAGCAGTCAGATCCATTGTTATGTTCTGAAATAGTAGCAGATTTATCCCCTTTTTCTAAACTAAAAATAGTCCCTATGTGCAAAGAAATTTTCAGAGGCATTAAAAATAGTCTTGTGAATGGTCCTTATTACTCCATGCTTCCTTTCTCTCTGATATCCTTAGAAAGGACATCCAAACTCATTCTTGAAAGTTTGGAAGCTTAAAAAGCTGGACAGCATAGAGAAGAGACACAGCTTCAGCAGGTCACAGACAAGCTTACACTTGCAGGAATCTCAGACAACACCTCTTCCTGTTATGGCATGTGATGCCAACCTGACATGCACACAGAGACCTCACTGCAGTCTGAACACAGCTCATCAAGATATTGTGCTTCCCCTCAGGCTGTAACCTGGTGGATCTGCAAGCAAGCCTGGTCTGTAAAGTCTCCTCTCATACCTTCCTGAGTCCCCAGTATAAGAAAGTTTTCAGTTAAGTAGCATAGAACTTAATTACAGTGGACCACATTCTCTGTGGACAATGAACAACAGCAAAGGAGTTGACTGGAGAAAATTCTGCTCTCATTTAGGGAAACAGTGTCACCCTGATCCTGTCTATGGGACAAGAACAGCCACTTGATGGCATTGAGTTTTAATTCTCATCAGTGTTACACTTCAGAGTAGAAGAAGATACAACAAAATTTAAGTATCAGATTATTAAACGCAGAACATATATACTGTGGAGTCCCTAGTGCCCTTAAAAGAATTCCCAACTGCCTTGCCTTGGAAAAGTGAAGATTAAAGATACCCCTTCCACATATAACAAGGTTTTTTCCCCCATGGTTCTTTGCAAACATTGCGCAATCTGCTCCCTGGGTTTCCCAACATCCATCACCTTCCCATGGTGTCCCCTTCCCCTGGTTCCCCATTGGCTGTGGGGCCTGGGGTCCAGTTTCTGTCTTCTCCATGGTCACTTGCCCCCTTGCCCTGCCCCTTGTACCACCCACAAACCTGAGACACTATATAACCCAAAAATCACATTGTTCGGCCTCTTTTTGGCCCACAGACCTTCCTTCGGCACATAGAATAAACTTCGCTGGAACTAATCTGTGGCTGAGAGCCTTCTGCCTCTCCTTGCTTGAGCTAGCCGGTAACGCATGTGGATGTGTGGCTTGATTGCTTTGCCTGAATCTTCTCAAGCAGTTTCTCCACTGGAGAGGCTGACTGGGAGATAATTAGGCTGCAGCTACACACCAAAAAGACACAATGTTACAAATGGCACTTCACTGTGGTCTCTTGAACCTCAGAGCTTCTCAGTAGCTCTCCAGCAAGAGTCTCCAGTACCTCTGGTCTGGATTTTAAGTTGCTTTTAAGCACCACTACCCCGAGAGAGAAATTCCAATTTTCTGGAACAACTCTCTGGGGGGAAAACCAACAACCTTCTTAGGATTAAGGAAGACTGGTTTCCTTCAGCATAACTTCCACATGATTCTTTTTCTTTTGACCCACTGGAAAGGTGAGTATTTCTGGTGTAGGTCACCTTTTTATATTTTTTTTTCTTCTTTTTTTTAAATCATGTGGGAGGGAGAGGGCTCCATGGGTGGTAAAATATCCAAGGAGCAGCAAGAAGCTTTTTCCCTTATATATAATGCCCTTGTTAGAAATGATGTTACCTTCTCTAGAAGGGATCTAAAACTTCTTTTCCATTGGATTTTTAAATATATTCTGGGTGTAACTTCTGAGTCTGTCCTATCTAAAGAATTTTGGGATAAAGTCAGGAAAGCCTTATACACTCTACAAGTTCAAGGGGAATTTCGTGTTGGGAAATCCTATCCACTCTATCATTCTATTTATGTAGTTATTAAAGATTTGGGAAAGGGTTCTAAAGTTTCTAAATCTTCACCCCAGCTGTTGGAGTCCAGGACATCCCTCTGGTTGCCCTGGAGGGTTTCGAGACCAGACGGGGGGTCTGGGATCTGTACAAGGGGGTTAGCCAGCCTCACAGAGAGCCCAGGAGGACACTGCTTTTGATCCCTGTTCATGGGAGACAATGCCCAGAGTGTATGAAGAATCATGTGAAAAATGCATATTATATGGCTCTACGAAGATATTTTAATGAAGCTGGGACTATAAGTGGGGTCGGAGACGGAGCAACGAAGGTCAGACCAACATGATCATATCATACGTTCTCGTCTTTATTCACTAGATGGCCGGTTATATACAGTGAGAATAGTTTACAGTAACAGGTGCATTTCTATTGGCAGGGAAGTGTGAGCAAATATGCAAACATTTACAGTTTAAGGCAGCTACCGTGTCTTCAAAGTAACTGCCCTATTCTATTGATACCCATACCTTAACCCAGCTTCTACTGCGCCACAAGCTTATCTAGTTCTACGTAGGTTAAACGCTGAGGCCTAGCAGGCCCAGGTCTGAGGCCCAGTTTGGGATAGCTCTACCTTTATTCTATAAGTTATCCTGCTCTTGCTACAATATTTACTATACGTATTATGCTTGGTTGAAAAGTTATGCCGTATTAACATTTGAATAATATAGCAAATGTAGTTTTGTAATTAACATTAAGCTTTAGTAATCAAAAATAAGAACTATGTGTGTGAGATATTCTTTTTTTAGCTCAAGAAAAAGAGAAAATAACCAAGAAATTCTTCGCACAGAGATAACAATTACAGAAACCCCTAAATTTTCCAGAGGAGAGGGATTTATGGCTTCCTAATCAACAGAAACAACCTCTTCAAGCCTTACTTAGACTCAAAGGCACCTGGGGGATTAACAGAAAGTTTTTGACAAGTACCAGACAAAATCTCTTGTTTTAAATAAAATATGCATAATCATGAGGTGACTCCTCTTAAGGGGTAAATTCCCTTTTAAGGCTGTCCTTCTCCTGGCTGACTTTTGTCTAGGAAGGGGGACCCAGCCCAGGCTGCAACTCTTTGCTGTTATTGTCTTATTAATTGCCCTAACTCTAAATTGTTTAACCTTTATTATTATATTTGTATTACTATTTTTTATATAACCATTTTATTGTTATTAAACTTTCATAAATTTCTAAAACAAGCGATTGGCATTTATTACAATATGGTAGCAGAGGATGGTTATTAATACCTCACTGTGGGTGCTGTAGGAGGATTAGAGCGAGAAGACGCGTCCTGCCTTGATTAGGCGGTCTCGCTCTGTCCCCCTGGGGTGACCACAGAAAAGCAGGTAATGATCCGAGGACAAAAAGAGACAATAAAGCAAAGAAAAGGGAGAGAATTTCCTAAACTGCAGTAATTAGCTCCTAAAATTAACGTGTACACGAAGAACAAAGACCCAAGGACAAAGGAGCGGTAAGTAATTGCCTGGATTGGGGGGGTTGGTGCGGACGGAGCAGGGCAGATGAGTGTGTGTGTGTAAGAGAGGCGGGCTGGCTAATCCCAGACCTGCTAAGCGAGTGTGGAGTTTCCCACACTGCAGTGCTGTCTTTTCGCGAGAAAAGCGGCCAGTACGGAGACGAAGCGTGTGATAACTAAGAGTGAGAGAACCTCCCCTGGGGAAAAGTGGGATTGGGTCTCAGGGAAGGAGTGGGACCTCTTGGAGAGAGGAAGCCGAGGATTTTCCTGGCATAATCCATTGGGGAAAATAAAGAAGGTAAAATGTGTGGAAAGGGGCCCCTAAAAATCTGCTGGATTGAGGGTAAGAGTGCCCGAGAACATCCAGGATTAGATAACCTGCTGTATTGAGGAAATTATTATTCCAAGAGCACCCAGGGTTGTTTGATAACCTGCTGTATTGAGGAAATTATTATTCCAAGAGCACCCAGGGTTGTTTGATAACCTGCTGGATTGAGGAAATTATTATTTCAAGAGCACCCAGGGTTGTTTGATAACCTGCTGGATTGAGGGAATTATTATTTCAAGAGCACCCAGGGTTGTTTGATAACCTGCTGGATTGAGGAAATTAATAGTCCAAGAACATCCAGGGTTAAGTTAAACTCTGCAGAATTGAGGATATGCCCAAGAGAATCTGGGGTTGGGAACAACATTGCTAGATTGAGGGATGTCCGTGTAAACAGGGACTGGCCAGGGACATCTAAAAGTGTAATAGGTGTGTTGAAAAATAAAAGGTACCTTGTTGTTGTGGTTGTTTTGTTGTGTGTGAGATTAAGTGAAAAAAATAAAGTGGAGTGAATGTGGACGAATGAAAGTATAGGCAATGTAGATTGCTTTATTTTTAAGCTTTATTATAGTTCCTCGGAGGAAGTGTATTGTATTGAAAAGTAGTGTGAGAAAAAGGAGGTGGTTTTTTTTTTTTTTTTTTTTGGAGAATATAGTCGAAGGAAAAGTGGTATTTGGGTGGTGAAAGGAAAGTGAAAAACAGAGGCAGGGGGTGAAATAGATAAAATCTTGGAAAATGGGACAGAAATCCAGTAAGGAGAATACAGGAAAGAAAAAAAAAGGAGTAAGAAATTATCAACAGAGATACCCCAAGATAGTCCCCTGGGAGTTATGTTAGCCAAGTGGGAAAAAAACCCTTGTACACGAGAAAAAAAGGACAAAGTAAAGATGATACAATTTTGTATGCTTGAATGGCCAACAAAGGAAATAAGATCTGATCACGTTTATTGGCCTAGATATGGTTCCTTTGAAAGATGGATTTGTCAGGCTCTAAATGTGCTTGTAAACTCAAAGGAACCGTTTAATCCAGAAGAAAGAGAATATGCCACGTGTTGGACAGGGGATTTTAGGAAAATAAAAATTTTTAAGGTATCAGAAATCCCCAAAACAAAACAAGAAAAGAAAAAAGGGAAAGAGAAGGAAGGGGAGAAAGGGGAAAAGAGAGGAAAAGAGAAAGAATGGGATCCTCTGCAAGTTTTACCACCTCCCTTTCAATACATGCCTGCATTGCCGGTAATCCCAGCGTCAGTTCTGGGTCCCGGCGAGCTGTTTCCTTCAGCCCCACTGGCCCCGATGTCGGTGCCTGTCCCAGTCCCAGCATATACTGCGGGTCCTGGCTTGTCGCTTGTTCCTGCCCTGGTTTCCATCCCAGGGGTGAGTCCGCTATCCACGGCAGCGGCACCGGTTTCCCCTCCGCTGCCCGGCTGGTCCGTGGCCAGTTCGCTGGCAGCCTGGCGAGTTCCCATCGGCCCCAGCCGTCCCGTCTCTGGCCGCTTCTCCTGCAGCAGGTTTTTCAGCCCCATCCCCAGCAGTTTTTCCAGTCCCAACAGCACTGAGCGCTGCCGCCGCCTTGCCTTTCTTAGGAGCAGTTGGTACTGCCGCCATGAACCACGTGGGGGCTGACCACGCTGCACTTTGGCCACCCCCAGAAATGCTTTGCCCTTCAGCAGTTCCAGCAGCAAACCCCGCCCATGCTCCGCCTCTGGAGGACCAAGTCTCGGTGG
The DNA here is from genome assembly GCF_021018805.1 of Prinia subflava. NCBI lineage: Eukaryota > Metazoa > Chordata > Aves > Passeriformes > Cisticolidae > Prinia > Prinia subflava. Next base: position 4,051,246 of record NC_086282.1, read on the forward strand.
TGTCCTCCAGACATTCCACTTCTGGTCCAAAGCCCCGTTCCCTTGGAAACCGCAGCTCCAGCTCAAAATAAAGAGGTAGGGGACAAATACCATCTGGAGCCTGTGATAACTTTAAAAGTGGATCCCCAAGAAGAAGAATTAGAATTTGTGGTAGATACAGGAGCAAGAAAAAAAAAACAACAAACAAAGTGTTAAATATTCCAAAAGGTTATAGTGTATGTAAAGACACTGTAAAAATAACAGGAGCAAAAAGAGAAAGTTTTACTGTTCCTGTCATCAAAGATGTAGTAATGGAGGGAGAAACTAGATTTTGGATAGAAGATGTTTTGTTGGTCCCGGGAGCAGGTAGTAATTTACTGGGACGAGATTTTCAAGTGAAATTAGGAATAGGAGTGACTCCAGAAGTAAGAGGAAAAAATTTGGCAGACCAGGAAGCTAGGGTGCAGCAGAAAATGAAGCTGAAAGAGTAATGCTAATATTAACTCCAAATGATGAGGAAATTGGAAATTCAAAAATTTAGTGAAGCAGAGGAAAAAGAATTAAAGGAGATAGGAGGTGAACAAGATGAATCAGGGAAATGGAAACTTCCTGATGGAAGGCAATTACTTAATAAAATACTTACTAGAAGAATATTAAAAGACATGCATCAGAAAACTCACTGGAGTACTCAGGCTTTGTGTTATCATTTTCTAAGGAACCATGGGTGTATTGAGATTTTTGGGACAGCAAAGAAAGTAACTAAAAAATGTGTAACTTGTCAAAGGATAAATAAACAAGTAATGAGGAAAACCACACTGGGAGGTCGGGAATTAGCTCTTAGACCATTTCAAAGTATCCAAGTAGATTTTACTGAACTTCCTCAAGTTCAAAGATGGAAGTATTTATTAGTAATAACAGACCATCTAACTCATTGGGTGGAAGCAGTTCCCACTACCAAGGCCAATGCTAACGTGGTAAGTAAAACCCTTTTGGAACAAATTATTCCAAGATATGGAATGGTTAATAGGATAGACTCGGACAGAGGAACACATTTTACATCAAAAGTGTTACAACAATTAATTCAAGCCTTGAGGATAAAATGGGAATTACACACCCCATGGCACCCACAAAGTTCTGGCTGAGTAGAGAGGATGAGCCACACTTTAAAAAGAACTTTAACTAAATTAATAGTTGAAACCCGAATGTCATGGGTACAATGCTTACACTTAGCCTTACTGAGAATCTGAACACAACCCAGGTCAGACCTGGGAGTGTCACCTTATGAAATGATGTTTGGGTTACCGTTTCTGACCCCCCAACATCAAAATACTACCTATGAGGTAGGGGAAAGGAGTGTTAACGGATATATTAACACAATTGCAAAAACTCTTGAAAATTTGAGGTTAAAAGGAATAATCCCTCAAACCACACCTTTAGACTTTAAAATCCATAATATTCACCCAGGGGAATGGGTGTTGGTAAAAACATGGAAAGAACAATCTTTAACTCCACAATGGGAAGGTCCTTTTCAGGTATTGCTGACGACCGAGGCTGCGATCCGGACCAGGGAACAAGGGTGGATCCACGCCAGCAGAATCAAAGGACCTGTGGAAAAACCTAAGGAGTGGATGATAACATCCGAACCGGGTGATACAAAGTTAACTCTTAAACGGGGAATGGGTAGTAATGAACTGGGAAGACCCGAATGATCCAAGGAACGTACGCAGGATCACACCTGACTGGGAAGTTAGACCGAGCTTACATCAGTGGTTTCAAATACCGCCTGGACAAACTTTGAAGCGCCTCTGGTACCCTCCCTGGGGAGGAATACTGCCACCACAGACAAGAGGATCGGGACTGTTTCGGACAGAAAACTCCTGTATTTTGGCCTTAGCCTGTGATTTATACAAAGAGGAGGGTGAATTACAACCTCAATCAGTGCCACGCAATATACCCTGTTTGATTCACCCAAGTATTGGACATGCTAGTTGGATTAAATGTAAATGTTTGAGCTGTGGGAAAAATTGGTATTGTAGTTCACACAATCGATGCTCTTGTTGCAGGAAGTGTCGAGTGCCAACTAGATCCCCTATCCAAGTAGAACTTGAAGCAACTGAAATAATAACTTTGCTTTGTGGATGGGAATTATTAGTGCCTGTTGAATGGGAAATAGCTGAGGAACAGTGGGAAACCACCATTAAGGAGTGTCAAAAATGATTTGCCTGGAAATTAGCTAAGAGAAAGTGACAAGAAAAGAGAGGGCAAGACCAGATTGGCCTCTATAATCACCACCAAGAAGATCACATACACCTGCTGTGGGTTGCAACCCCATAGGCATGGGAGGTGGGAGTATAAGCCATACTGGACCTCTCCTTTTTCTGTCACTCATTTTCTGTCTTTTCCCTTTTGGGATATTGACAAGGCCATGCTACAGATGTTATGGGAAGTTGTATATGGAAAGACACCGAGGCTCCTTCTTTATTTCTCACACTCATGTCAACAGTCACTGTTATAACCCTTCCAAATTAAGAAACTGCATGCACAATGGGCAAAAGTACTGGATTGCAGAGAATTTAGGGGGAAGTGAATGCCCAAAAGGGGAGAAATGGATGTGTTTCACATACACTATTGGGAATAAAGCACAGGATTTGGTAAAAGAGCAATTGATAAACAAAAAGGCTAGGCCAGCACCACCACCTAAACCTGTACCAATCTCACTTGACGATTTGTATACAAAATTGGAACAACAATTAGAAAAAGAAATAGATATTTCACAGATGGGTAAAAATCAGTTTGTGGAACTGGGAGAAAGAATAAGTAAGGAACTTAACATAACCAGTTGTTGGATCTGTGGAGGGGCTTTGATGTCAGAAGAATGGCCATGGAAAGGCAGCAGCTTAGGCCCAACTGAGCTCCTTAAGTGGAACCAGACAAGTATAAGGGGAGAAAACTGACCAGAGGGATGGATTTTGAGTTCAGTAGTCATAGGGGAAGAATGTCTTTGGCGCAATGGGAAAAAGTTCCTTCATGAAGTAGGAAAAACTCCCTGTAAAAGATATAAGGTTAGTAATGGAACCTCTGTATGGTGGGTTCCAGAAGAACCTACCGTGTATTGGACCCAGGAAAAATTAAAAAAATGAAATTGTAAGTATAATAATAAAATCAGACTTTTTCAATGTAATGATACAGGGAAAAATCCTTCCGTTGGCATCCCAGAGATTTCTAAATTTTGGGAGAATATAGATGAGCAAAAATTGGATTATTGGAAAGCTCCAGATGGCTTATTCTGGATATGTGGAAAAAGGGCATACCCAAAACTCCCCTCTCAGTGGAAAGGGAGCTGTACTCTGGGAGTCATCCAGCCAGGATTTTTTCTTTTGCCAGGGCCTGAAGGGGATCACTTAGGGATACCAGTTTATGAGAATTTAAAAAGAAACAAGAGAGACTTAATTGGAGGATTCCAAAAATGGGGAGACGAGGAATGGCCCCCTGAACGTATACTGGAAACATATGGGCCAGCCACCTGGGCACAAGATGGGAGTTGGGGATATCGAACTTCCATTTATATGTTAAATCGTATTATAAGACTTCAAGCAGCCGTAGAGATAATAACAAACAAAACTGGTCGGGCAATAGAATTAATATCAAGACAACAAACCCAAATCAGAGCAGCCGTGTATCAGAATAGGTTGGCTTTGGATTATCTATTAGCTGAAGAAGGGGGTGTTTGTGGAAAATTCAATACACCGGATTGTGTCTTAAAAATAGATGATAACGGAGATGCTGTCCTGGATACAGTCAATGATATCAGAAAAATCGCCCATGTACCAGTTCAAAGGTGGGAACCAATGCTAAATACTAGCTGGTGGGATAATGTGTTGGGAATAGAATGGTGGAAAAAACTAGGCTTCTTCCTCTTATGTGCTGCAGCTGGTCTAATATTCCTTCCTTGTTTGATCCCTTGTTTCATTCGACTCATCACTAGTGTAGTTCAAAGTGTGCAATTAGTGGCCATGGATCAAAAATTGAATACAACAAAAACGGTGCAAAGGATTATGGTATTAAAGAAACAAAATAGAATAGAATAGAAGACCCCTTCCAAGAAGCTAGATTGATTTATGAAGAAAATGAATGAAAAATGGAGGCGAGAAAGCAGTAAATATTGCTCGAGCCAAAGTAATTATAAAAAGAAAGAGGGAGGATTGTGAAAAATGCATATTACATGGCTCTACGCAGATATTTACTATATTTATTATGCTAGGTTGAAAAGTTATGCTGTATTAACATCTGAATAATAGAGTAAATGTAGTTTTGTAATTAACATTAAGCTTTAGTAATCAAAAATAAGATCTATGTGTGTGAGATATTCTTTTTTTAGCTCAAGAAAAAGAGAAAATAACCAAGAAATTCTTCGCACAGAGATAACAATTACAGAAACCCCTAAATTTTCCAGAGGAGAGGGATTTATGGCTTCCTAATCAACAGAAACAACCTCTTCAAGCCTTACTTAGACTCAAAGGCACCTGGGGGATTAACAGAAAGTTTTTGACAAGTACCAGACAAAATCTCTTGTTTTAAATAAAATATGCATAATCATGAGGTGACTCCTCTTAAGGGGTAAATTCCCTTTTAAGGCTGTCCTTCTCCTGGCTGACTTTTGTCTAGGAAGGGGGACCCAGCCCAGGCTGCAACTCTTTGCTGTTATTGTCTTATTAATTGCCCTAACTCTAAATTGTTTAACCTTTATTATTATATTTGTATTACTATTTTTTATATAACCATTTTATTGTTATTAAACTTTCATAAATTTCTAAAACAAGCGATTGGCATTTATTACAATCACAAACCAAGAGAATTCGAAATAAGTAGTAGTTAGTTTATCACAGAGTGTAAATGTACAATCAAGGATTTCTAGTATATGGGCTTGAAGAGGCAAGATGGAGGAATTGGGGAGTGGTCCTGTCCTCCTTGTTCTTGTTCTCATCTCCCATTTTCTGCTGAGTTGGATCACAAGGATTGGTTTAGAGTAGAAATGACATGTTAACATAGGTAGTAAGTATTGGTAAGATTTTGTAAATAAAAAGTACATTGTGGATGGTGGTTGGGCCAGGGAAACAGTACATAACGTCTGGGACCCTCTGATCCGCCCCAGTCTGCCGCCTGTCCTGCTCTGCTGGGGACGCCTTGCAGAGCTGAGAAAGAACTGAGAGATAATGAAAGAATAAACAACCTTGGAAACATGCACTGGCGGACTCAACTTGTCTCCTCTGGCTCCGGTGCTGGACTTTACAGGCAAGAAAAGCTTGAAAACCCTATATACCTTGGGGAACAGCAACCCCGAGGAGAATCTCAGGGAACAGCAACCTTGAGACCCAGCTACTGTGTAACTATCCCCCTGTTCCTCCCCCAGTGTCCCCACAGAATGAGTCTGAAAATAGAAACAGCTTAAACTAAGCTCGGGATTGCTATCAGCTTCCTGCTATTTCCAGCTCCTTCCTACCCCATTCCAAGGCTAGTGCTGGCCAGGCTAGCCTTGGTTCTGACCTTCACCCCTGCCCCAACCCCATCTACCCTGTACTAGCATCCTCTTCTATGAGAAATGATGAAACCGGCCATGTGGCCAGACCTGCTGCTTTAAATGAACTGGCATGAATTTTACCTTGTTTGCTCACCCAAAATGGCGTATGGGACCCCCCTCCCCCCTTCCCCTCCCCACCACGTGGCCCCATTCCCGCGGCGGGCCTCGTCCCTGGGGTGGGCGTTCCCCCTGGGGTCAGCTCTGCCCTTGTCTCAAATTCCCTGGTTCCCACGGCGGACCCTCCCCCTAGCCCCACCCCTCTCCCTGTGCCAGCCCCTCCCCTCCCCGCGTCGGTTTCCCCCACCCCTGCCCCACACCTGATCCTGGCCACGTGCTGGCCACCCCAGCCCTCCCAAACTCAGCCAATCCCTTCCCTGCTTGCTCCCTGCCTGTGCCTTGCTCTTCTACCCTGCCGGTTTCCCCTGCTGAGCAAACTGTTGCCATGTCAACAATCCCGGTTACTCCTGCCGCCCCTCCCGTACTTTCTGCCATTTTTGTGCCGGTCCCGGCTGCGTCCCCTGCCTGCGTCCCAGGCCCCCGACCCCCTGCCGGAGTGGTCCTGCATGCCGCTGCCGCTCTGCCAGCCACAGCCCCTGCACTGGCTGCTCCCCCCCAGCTCCCCCAGCCCTAGGGTACCCCGTGGCCCCGCCGCCTCCTCACATGGCAGGGGCAACCCCGGTCCCCACCACAGCAGCACCGGGTCTTCCCTGCCACCCCCTGGGTCCTGCTGTCCCTCCCTCCGGTCCCTTTCTCCTCCCGCCCGATCCTCCCCCCGCTTCGCCTGGCCCCGTGGTTCCTTTGCCGTGCTTCCACCACCCCTCCCCCTGATACCCGCACAGCTGCTCCCTCAGTTCCCTGCCCAACCCCCACTCCTCCCTGCCTGCCCAGTCCCAGCCCTCATGCTTCCAGCAAGGGAACAGCGACTGAATCTAACCAAAAGCTGCCTACTCTAAACACTACACACTCCAAGCACCGAAATAGGCACCGCAGCCAAAGCCTTCATGCTTCTACGAGCACATCCTCCTCCTCCTTCTCACAGGAGGACAGTGATTCAGACAATGAGTCTCAAAATCACTGGGCAAAGGTTAAAAAGGAAGCAGCCTTGGATAGAAACTGTGAGTTTGCTGAAAAATTACAAATATTAGCTGCTCCAGTAACATACAAAAGGGGCAGAAACCCAAAATGGGAACCCATCCCATATGCAGTGCTCAAAGAATTATATAAAGTCTCAAAAGAATATGGGCAAAATTCACCATATTTTAAAAATCTCTTAAAGGTAACCTTTTCAGCACATGTGTTAGTTCCCCATGATATTAGGCATGTTATGTCCCTCCTTTTAACACCTAAAGAGCTTCTTCTCTGGGAATCAATTTGGAAAAAGCAACTAAAAGCATTATTAAATAATTACAAAGGTGAACCTAGCTGAGCTCACTTCACAATGGAGTATCTCAGTGGGAGAGACAATTTGATAAACCTGGCGATCAGGCCAAACATCTACCCTAAGCTGTGTCAGATGACATTAATAATGCTGCCCAAAGTGCTCTTTTCCAAACACCAGATGGTATCACCCCACTACAAAGTTTCTCTGATATTTGCCAAGGGGTAGATGAAACCTTTATTAAATTTATAGATAGATTAAAAGATGCTATAGACAAGTGGACAACCCACAGGCTAGAGAGGAACTGCTCAACAAGCTAGCAATTTCCAATGCAAACACTGAGTGTAAGAAAATCATAAGAACACTGCGCCCAGAGCCAGAACCCTCCATACAGCAACTAGTAGAAGCATGTACGCAGCTTAAAACCACAGAACATGCAGTAGACATGGCTGTCAGTAAAGGGATAGCTGAAGCCTTTGTTGCACAGAATAAACAAAATATGAGGTGCTATAGGTGCGGTGAAATGGGCCACCTCAAGTTCGAATGCACTAGCCTTTCACAGGTACACCTTGCCAATGACTGTCACTGTCCAGCATGCTTGGACTCTAGAGAACTTTTAAAACACTGTCTCCAGTGGCAACATCACCAGCAGGTACAGCATAAGCAGCAGCAAAAAAACTTCCAGCCATGCGTGAGAGGGCCTCGCGCCATGAAACAAAATGCCAAGCCGTTTCATCCCTCTTTTCCCAAAACCTTGGAGTGTCAAGGCACCGAGGAAATTATCTACGACCACACCCACATGCAGGAACAGGGCAGGCTCTCCGAGGCATACCATTGTGTCCAGTCGGGGACAAGGAGATCACTGGTAAGCGCCCTTTCCATTGACTTCTACTATGGAGCACACTACCAAATTCCAACTGGTAAATATGGACCTCCTGATGGACCAAGGAACATTTTGATCCTAGGAGATGCTACAAATGGACCAGATGGTTTACATGTAATCCCAGAAGTACAAACTGTGGAGCCATGGCAAGAGATCACTGTGACTGTATCGTGTACAGACCCCCCCTGGCGTTTGATTATAGGCACACCAATTGCCCAAGCCTTTCTCGTACCCTCCTGGACTGATGTCTTGCCAGAAAATCCTATGTTTTTTTGGGTAGAGATGCTAGGCGAGGACAGACCTATAACAGAGTGTAGCTTGTCTCACCAAGGTGTCAAAGTTTCTCTTCCAGGAATAGCAGACACGGGCTTGGACGTGATGATTGTGGCTCAGTCCAAGTGGCCACAAGGCTGGGAACTAGTGCCACTCAATGGAGTAATCTCTGAGATTGGAGGAGCACCCACCTCTATACGTAGCAAAAGGTCAATTGTCATTGAAGGTCCAGACGGTCAAATTGCTACAGTAAGAGCCTTCGTGATGAAAGCGCCTGTCATTTTATGTTGTCGCAATGGGAGCTAGGTTAGAAATCCCTTCACAACCACGGGATTTTTAGCTGGGGCCACTATTGAGCGCCTGACCCCATGTCTCATATGGAAATCTGATGAGCCCATTTATGTAGAACAGTGGCCCATGAATGTAGCAAGAGCATGATGTGTTATGAAATGAAGGTTGAGCTATCCCAAACTAGGCCTCACATTTGGGCCTGCAAGGCCTCAGATTTGGGCCCATGTAGTAGTAGATAAACCTGTGGCGCAGTTAGAAATTCAATTAAGGTTTGTGCATGCTTTAGCTAGGACAGTTAGGATGGAAATACGGTAGCTGCCTTAAACTGAAATAGTTTACATACTTGTTCATGGTGAATGCCAATAGAAGTGCACCTGCAACTGTAAACTATCTGACACTGTATAAAGCCAGCCATTTCGAGAATAAAGAGAACGTATGTTATAACCACATTGGTCGGACCTGCGTTTGCTCAGTCTCCAATCCCAATTTTGTGAAATCCCCGATTTTCACATGAAAGAAGTCAAATTAAAAGCGTTTGAATCCCTAGTAGAGGAGCAATTAGCTAAGGGTCACATAGTTCCATCCACTAGCCCTTGGAACACCCCTGTCTTTGTCATTTGCAAACCAGGCAAAGACAAATGGAGACTCCTACAAGACTTCAGGAAAGTAAACGAAATCCTGGAGGACATGGGCTCCCTTCAGCCTGGCCTGCCCTCGCCTTCAATGCTCCCACGAGATTGGAAATCGGCAGTCATTGATATCAAAGATTGTTTTTTTAACATCCCACTCCATCCTAGAGATGCTCCAAGACTTGCATTTACAGTGCCCTCAATTAATCGACAAGCCCCTGTAAAAAGATATCAATGGCAAGTCCCCCCCCAAGGTCTCAAATGCTCTCCTGCCCTTTGCCAAATGTATGTTGCTCGTGTTCTTTCACCTATTCAAGAAAGGTTCCCAGATGCTATCATTTTTCACTATATGGATGATATACTAATTTGCACGGAGACTGACTGTTATCTAGAGACTGTTCTCAAACAGACTACCCAAGCCATTGAGGAAGCAGGATTTGAAATTGCTATGGAGAAGATCCAGCACACCTGTCCATGGACCTACCCTGGACTCCGAATCGGCGAACGGATGATAGCACCCCAGATTACCATCAAGGCCAACCCAAGGACCCTGAAAGACCTCCAGCAATTCTGTGGCAGCATAAACTCGGTGCGTAACCTGATAGGAATCACTACCGAGGAACTCGCACCCCTTTTCAACCTCCTGAGACTCCCTGATGACTTCGACTCCCCATGGACCATCACACTGGAGGCCCAGGAAGTAATACGAAAGGTATCAGAGGCACTGTCCACAAGACAGGCTCACCGTGTTGATCCTGCCCTGCCCTGCCCATCTTTTTGGGTAAGACACCCAGGTTTGATGGGCTCATTTTTCAGTGGGACCCTACTCTGAAGGATCAGATCTTAATAATAGAGCGAGTTTTCATTTCACACAAACCAAACAAGACCATCAAAACACCTCAAGAGCTCATGGCTCAGCTTATCATGAAGGCCAGAGCTCGCCTCAAGACCTTAGCAGGGTGTGAATTCACATACATATATACCTCCCAACTACACTAATCAGTCTAGAACGTGCTCCAAACCAATGAACACCTCCAGTTCGCCCTTGACAGCTACCCAGGTCAAATCTCCATCCACCCACCAAAACATAAACTACTCAAAACCTGCTTTAATTTAATCCCAAACTCATTGAAAAGCAGGACTCCTCTTCAGGCACTGACCGTGTTTACTGATGGTTCAGGGAAATCCCACAAGTTGGTTATGACTTGGAAAAATCCTGACACTCAGGAGTGGGAATCTGATATCGAGATTGTCCAAGGATCCCTGAAAATTGCAGAATTGGCAGGTGTTGTCAGAGCCTTTGAGAAGTTTAAACAACCTCTAAATTTAGTCACTGATTTGGACTATGTGGCTGGCATAGTTGAAAGGGCAAAACACTCCTTATTAAAAGAGGTGCCAAACCCAGAATTATATAGACTGCTCTCAAAGTTAGTATTCCTCCTCTCCCACTGAGAGCATCCATATCACTTCATGCACGTAAGATCACACACTGACCTCCCTGGACCCATCACAGAAGGCAACAGGAGAGCTGACATTTTAGCCATGGCAGTGCAAACCACCTTACGAGACATCTTTAATCAGGCTAAACTGAGCCATGAGTTTTTTCATCAACATGTACCAGCCCTGATCCGTATATATAAAATCACGAGGGAACAGGCAAGGGCAATTGTGAGTTCCTGTCCCAACTGCCAGGACTTTGCCTTACCCTCTATGGGAGCTGGGGTTAACCCCCGAGGGCTCGAAAGCTTACAGTTATGGCAAACAGATGTAACACATTATGCACCTTTTGGGAGGCAAAAATACATTCATGTCTCCATAGATACATTTTCTGGGGCTATCTTTGCATCAGCCCACTCAGGAGAAAAAGGAAAAGATACCATCAGACACCTCCTCCTTGCGTTTTCTACCCTAGGTGTCCCCCAAGCCATCAAAACAGACAATGGTCCTGCTTATGGTTCACAAAATCTCAAACAGTTTCTAGATCAGACGGGGGTGAAACGCAACACTGGCATACCCCACTCCCCAACAGGGCAAGCCACTGTAGAAAGAGCTCACCGCACCCTCAAGAGAGTCCTTGATCAGCAGCATGGGGGTGTAGAAACACTATCAAACGTAGGAAGATTATGCAAGGCTCTTTATGTGATCAATTTTCTTAATAATTCATTTGAAGAGCCAAACTCCCCCATTGTTGGACACTTTTCTAACATGAGCAGAGCTCAGCTCTCAGAAAAAAATCCTGTGCTGATCAAAGACCCTGAATCCAAGCAAATAATGGGCCCATTCAAATTAATAACGTGGGAGAGAGGCTATGCTTGCGTGTCTACAGATTCTGGCCCAAGATGGGTTCCAGGCAGGAATGTGAAGCCTTACATCGGACCCCTAAAGGCAGCATCCGCAGACACTTCTGAACCTCAGGAACAACAGAGAGACCAAACTCAGGAGGCGTGGAGGAGAAGAAGGAAAAGGAGTATAAAAGAAGATATCCGTTGCAAGAAAAATGACCCTCCAGTACCACAAAGGATCATAAGACTGTCTGCTGAACTTCACTCACAAACTGTTTTGCACAGTTACCCCTTTTATTAGTCTTATTGCTACCCTTCTTCAGTTGTTGCACTGTTATCCCCTCTTGTTTTCCCATACCCTGTCTGCTCAGTATAAACTGAGGGGTTAAGGTGGGAAGATAAGAGGGGCTGAGAAAGTTATAAAAGTCTCCGATTTATCTTTTCAGACTCACAGATCAACCCATCATCCCCAAGCGTCCTGCCATGTCTCCTGCGGCAGGGAGTCCCCAGCTACTCCAAATAGGACTCTGCATGATCCTCACATTTCCATCAGCTGGTGCATGGATTGTCCCCCAGCCCAACCAGAAGATCTGGGTGACACTAGCCAAGACCTTACAGCAGGAAATCTATGTCTGTCCATGGGCAGTGTGGACAACCCGGTGTCAACACGCCTGGTGGGGTTTCCCTTAGCAGCAAATGAATTCCCATACGCAGATAAGAATCCTAATCGGGTAGACACTTGGGACAAGTGGACCCAGACCCTAGCACAAACATCAGAGGAACCCTAAGAATTAGAGCTGTTGGGGTCCTCCAAGGCTCCATACTGCATTCAATTTCAATATCAACCTTATAATGCACTCTTGACCCACTTTGAACTCATTAGGTCTGCCCATAAAAAGGACATAAACCCATTCAACAAAGAATACACCCCCTTAAATTGGTGCACTTACACCAGCTCTACAACTTCCGTGTCCTCACTCCATCCCAAAGTGTTGCCTCGGGGAGTGTTTCTTATCTGTGGAGACCGTGTATGGGCCGGGATCCCCTCACGCCATCAGGGGGGCCCCTGTAGCCTTGTGTCTTGGGCTGAAAAATGTAACCAAAAATGTGTATTCTATTTTCATCTGTTGAAGTCAGTTGGGAGATATTGTTCCTTATCTCTTGTAATTCTAGGAGTGTAAAGAGGGTGGATGCCCTCTGTTAATGGGGCACCTGATAACACCAAGATAGCCTGTTTCCACTGGACTCCCAGAAGATGACTGGACCCTTTCTTGAGGATCATCTCTACTTCAACAGAGCCACAACTGTCACTCTGGGAGAACTTACTTCAGGCTGCTTCCAACACCCTGACCAACAGGGTGTCAGATTTGCATTCTGACTCTGTCAGTGTTCCTTTGTACTATTGCATTTATTTTATTTTATTTTATTTTATTTTATTTTATTTTATTTTATTTTATTTTATTTTATTTTATTTTATTTTATTTTATTTTATTTTATTTTATTTTTATATTTCTTGTTGTTTGTTCTCTCTCTATTAAATTGTATTTCTGACTTGGAGTCTCACTGGTTTTGCTTTCAAACCAGCACATATTTTTGGTGCCCAAGGTGGGGCACAAGAGCTACTGAGAAAAGTCAGAATTACAATTTTCTTTTTTTGAAGGAGACACCTGTTCACTATGATACTCAACATGCTTACATGGGTGTTATACCTAGCTCTCTATATTTTTCCACACATGGGGCACTATCTGCTGGTCTTAATGCTCCTGTTTAGACCAGAGTATGGTATCAAATTTGCTTTATTGGTCTGTTATGTCTATTGCATGATAACCTCCGAGGCAATGAACATCATTTGGAATATATACTCAATTTTTTTTGCTTGTCCTAGTCTAGGATGCTACATCTGGGGCCTCTACAATCACACTCAGCCCCTGTGGGGAGGGGTAAAGAATGATTTTTTCCAGCCTTTCAGACCTGACACAGCAGTTCTTGAAAATATTGATTTCTCTCTGGATGCCAAGGACAGTATAGTGTTGTTGTTGGTTCTGCTTTGTCTTCTCTGCACGGCCTGAACATGCTTAGAAACAAAGCGCTACATGGTGTGGTGCAGCGTCTTCTTGAGGAAGAGGAAAAAAGAAGGAAAGCAACAGCATCCATGTGCACACAGGTTATCACAAAAGAGAAAAGAATTAAATGCAAAGCAACGGTGTCAGTGTCTACACAGACTGTCACAGAGGAGGAAGGAACCAAATGCAAAGCAACAGTGTCTGTATCTACGCAGGCTGTCAGAAAAGAAAGGAGATGAAAGCAAAGCAACAGCATCCACGTCTACACAGGCTGTCACAGAGGAGGAAGGAACCAAATGTGCCGTCAGCATCCCCACAAAAATCGTCACTGAACCGGAACAGCCTAAACCGGTAGCAGTTGCCCCTGTTCAGAAGAAGAAATCAAAGAGCAAATCAGTCCGCATAGTGACTGACGAGGATGCGGCAGGACCTTCACACCCAGCAGAAGAGACAGAGCTGGAGATCATCACTCGCTCTCTATCCCTAGGTGAGCTGCATGACTTGTGGAGGGAATTCACCCCCCAGACAAACGAGTCCATCCTGACCTGGCTGCTCCACATCTGGGATGCTGCAGCCAATGACACCCTTCTGGATGGAAGTGAGGCCAGACAACTGGGATCTCTGTCCTGAGATGTGGTCATTGACCAGGGCACTGGGAGAACCCAAGGAACTCTCAGCCTCTGGCAGCAACTGCTAACAAGTGTGAAGGACAGATACCTTTGTAAAGAAGACCTCCAGGTGCACCAAAGAAAATGGAGCACAATGGAACAAGGTATCCGGTGCCTGAGGGAACTGGCTGTTCTGGAGATCATTTTTTCAGAAGACGAGAGATTTCCTAAAAGCCTAGATGGTATCCAGTGCACATCGCAGATGTGGTTGAGATTCGCACGGCTTGGACCAGAGACGTACTCTCGTTACCTGGCAACACTGCAATGGAGGGAAGGTGAGGACAGGGTGGGCACCTTGGTATATAAACTAAGAATTTACGAGGACACTGTCACAGCCCCTTTTCGCACCCATGTCTCATCTGTGGAAACAAGGCTGTCGGCTGAGCAAGTCAGGAGCTTGATTGAAGAGGGCCATCAGAAACTGAAAAAGGAACTTAAGGATGAAATTTACCACATCTTGCCAGAACCAACAAGAGTCTCTGCCATTAGAAGCAGGCGTCCCCCAGCCAGGGAGAGGAGCTACACTCCATGAGGTAACCTTTGGTCTTTTCTTCAGGAGCATGGAGAAGACATGAGTAAATGAGATGGAAAACCCACCTCCTCCTTAGCAGCCCGGGTACGTGAACTGAAAAGAGGGACACCTACCACGAGAAGCTCATCTAGAGTCAATGCTGCTCCGGTCTCTCATGCACAGAACTCCAGACAGTACAGGAATGATGATATGACTGATCCTCTTGAAGGGACCTCAGAAACATATTTACAGGAAGAGAGCAACATGCAGCATGACCAGGAATAGAGGGGCCCTGCCTCTAGCCAGGTAGAGGAAAGGGACAATTGGATCTTTTGGACTGTATGGATCCGATGGCCTGGCACATCTGACCCACAAAAATATACAGCTTTGGTTGACACTGGCTCCCAATGCACCCTGATGCCATCAAGGTATGTAGGAGCAGAATCCATTTCTATTTCTGGGGTGACAGGAAGATCCCAGCAGCTGACTGTATTGAAGGCTGAAGTAAGTTTAACTGGGAACGGGTGGCAAAAACGCCCCATTGTGACTGGCCCAAAGGCCCCATGCATCCTCAGCATAGACTATCTCAGAAATGGATATTTCAAGGATCCAAAAGGATATCGTTGGGCTTTTGGGATAGCTGCTGTAGAGAGAGAAGACATCAGACAACTGAATACCTTGCCTGGTCTCTCAGATGACCCCTCTGCTGTGGGACTGCTGAGAGTTGAAGAATAAGAAGTACCAATCGCCACAGCAACTGTACAGCATAGGCAATACCACACCGACAGATACTCTGTGGTTCCTATCCATGAGATGATTCGTAAACTGGAGAGCCAAGGGGTGGTCAGCAAAGTTCGTTCCCCTTTTAACAGCCCTATATGGCCAGTGCATAAGTCCAGTGGAGAATGGAGACTGACGGTGGATTACCGTGGTTTGAATGAGATCACACCACCATTGAGCGCTGCCGTACAGGACATGCTGGAGCTCCAGTACTAGCTGGAATCCAAGGCAGCAAAGTGGTACTCGACCGTCGATATTGCCAGTGCCTTCTTCTCTATTCCTTTGGCAGCAGAGTGCAGGCCCCAGTTCGCCTTCACCTGGAGAGGCATACAGTACACCTGGAACCGACTGCCCCAGGGGTGGAAGCACAGTCCCACCATCTGCCATGGACTGATCCAGACTGCACTGGAAAAGGGTTAGGCTCCTGAACATCTACAGTATATTGATGACCTAATCATATGGGGGGACACAGCAGGGGAAGTCTTCGAGAAAGGACAGAAGATTATCCAGCTTCTGCTGAAAGCTGATTTTGCCATTAAGCAAAGTAAGGTTAAGGGACCGGCTCAAGAAATTCAGTTCCTGAGAGTAAAGTGGCAAGATGGACGTTGCCAGATCCCAACAGAGGTAACCAACAAGATCACCACCATGTCCCCACCAACCAACAAGAAGGAAACACAAGCTTTCCTGGGTACCATAAGCTTCTGGAGAATGCACATTCCTGTGTACAGCCAGATTGTGAGCCCTCTCTGTCTGGTTACCCGCAAGAAGAACAATTTCCACTGGGGCCCTGAACAGCAGCAAGCCTTTGCCCAGATGAAGCAAGAGATTGCTCATGCAGTAGCCCTTGGCCCAGTCAGGACAGGACCAGAGGTGAAGAACGTGCTCTACTCTGCAGCCGGGAACCATGGTCTGTCCTGGAGCCTTTGGCAGAAGGTGCCTGGTGAGACTCGGGGTCGACCACTGGGATTCTGGAGCCGAAGCTACAGAGGATCTGAAGCCACCTACACTCCCAAAGAGAAAGAAATTGTGGCTGCCTATGAAGGAGTTCAAGCGGCCTCAGAAGTAATTGGGACTGAAACGCAGCTACTTCTGGCACCCCGACTACTGGTGCTGGGGTGGATGTTCAAGAGAAAGGTTCCTTCCACACATCCCGCTACCGACATGACATGGAGCAAATGGATTGCCCTCATTACACAGCACGCCCGTATTG
Organism: Prinia subflava; assembly: GCF_021018805.1. Taxonomy (NCBI): domain Eukaryota; kingdom Metazoa; phylum Chordata; class Aves; order Passeriformes; family Cisticolidae; genus Prinia; species Prinia subflava. The sequence goes on from NC_086282.1 coordinate 4,067,771, forward strand.
GAAATCCAAATCGCCCTGGGATTGTGGAAATTATAACAAACCGGCCTGAAGGTGAGACTTTTGGATTATCTTCTGAAGAAGAGGAAGAGGAGGTGACGTGCTGAGGAAGCCCCACCATATAATGAGCTACCGGAAACTGAAAGACGATATGCCCTCTTCACTGATGGTTCCTGTCGAATTGTAGGCGCTAACTGGAAATGGAAAGCTGCAGTATGGAGCACCACACGACAAGTTGCACAAGCTACCGAGGGACAAGGTGGATCGAGTCAGGTTGCAGAGCTTAAAGCTGTCCAGCTGGCTTTGGATATTGCCAAACAAGAGAAGTGACCGAGGCTCTATCTCTACACCGAATCCTGGATGGTAGCTAATGCCCTGTGGGGATAGCTGAGACGCTGGAAAAAGGCCAGCTGGCAGGGCAGAGGGAAGCCCATCTGTCTGGGAATACACAAGACAGAGAGTCAAACAGACTTGATTAGCATATCTGGTTTGATAACCAAGATGCCATGGCAGGAACTAACAGAACTGTGAAAATTACAGGAGATAGGATTACACCTGCTTACGGGAAGAGAGAAGATTCAATCAACTTCTGCAAGCAAAGAGTTGTAAAATGCATGAGTTTTCTGTGTGATTTTTAACCTGATTATTGTAGTAGAAATGATTAACCTGTCTGAAATAGTATATAAGCTTTTGGAAAACCTGAGTAAAATCGAATTCTGATCACCGAATCAGTCTTCCCGTCTCTCATCAATCGCCAATAATTGGTGCCCCGTGTGAGGACAAGAACCGGCGGTCTGCTGGCAATTGGCGACGCCCCTGGAACTGATCGTGGCGGTGAAAGAACCGTGTTTGGGCCTACAATCATCTGTACGCCGGACGTGACAGGTGAGCCAGGGGAACTCAAGGTATGGGACAGGTCATGTCCGACGGAAGAGACATTAAGAAAACCATCCAGCGCTTGCTGAGCAAGCATGGATCCCCCATTCTTAAGCAGGACCTTAAGTCGCTCCTACGATGGGTGTCACGCATGTTCCCCGATACCACCCCTTCCTCTGTTCTTACTCTCCGCTACTGGGACAAGGTCGGCGTAAAGCTCTACGACCTGGCTACGCTGCCTGGCCACGAGCCAGAGCTGCGCCTGCTTCCTGCATGGAGGGCGGTCATGGAAGCGGTTAAAAAAGAGGGGGGGAGCGAGGCAGCCTTCGAGGCTACCGCGGAGACGGCCCCGGAGGCCGTGCCAGACCGAAACCTGCCCAGGTCCCGCTCCCCGTCCCCCGTCCGCACCCCCTCCCCGACGAACGCCAAAGATAAAGCCCAGCCGCCAGCTGCACCCCCACCGGGATCCCACCAGCGACCACAGAGCTGCCGAACACTGATCGCTTATGGGGACTCTGACTTTAACAGTGACAGAAAGCCATTCGACCCCGGCCCCGAAAATGATCCGGACTGACTCGCTTCAAATATGCATAACAATTGGTTACAGATAAAAAAGAAAGCCCTTAAAGACAGAGACCTTGCCTTTATTTCGCTAATCAATGCCTCTTCAAGTTTCACCAAATGGCCAGCTTTTACAGCAAATCATCTCACAGCATGCGACAGCGAGTGCAGACACAAGTCCCAGCAGCTGTCACAGCCAGAGCCAACCTTCAGCTTCCAGCCAGCGCAGGCCCTGCCCGCCAGACCATCTCCGACCTACGTCCAGCAACCCCAGGGAGCACCAGACTGGACATTTCAACCCGTGATACAGTAACGTTGACCAATTCCTCAGTGTTTTGTCTCCCCACAGGAATTTATGGACCTTTACTACCAGGTCACCATGCTTTGCTTTTAGGTAGATCTTCTACCTCAGTAACAAGATTATTTGTTTTGCCAGGAGTTATTGATTCTGACACGGTTGGGGAAATAAAAATCATGGCTTGGACCCCACAGCCCCCCTGCGTGGTCCCAGCAGAGACCAAAATAGCCCAGCTTGTACCTTTTCCAGCAGCCCCCTTATCCACACCCCCGATAGCTAATCAGAGGGGAGGCGGGTTTGGTTCAACGGGGGTACCACAAATTTTTTGGACCCAGCGCATAACTCCTGAATGTCCTACGTGCAGGTGTAAGGTGTCTCTGAGAGGTAAAGAGTTAATTTTAACCGGATTGATTGACACAGGCGTGGATATCAGTCTTATCTCCCAAAATCAATGGCCTAATGATTGGCCATTAATGCCTGTCCCCCAGGTCCTCTCAGGGGTGGGTAGAAACAGTCAAAGCTATCAAAGCCAACACCTGGTACAGATCACAGGGCCTGAAGGCAGGGTAGCAACTGTCAGGCCTTATGTGTTGTCTGCGCCGCTGATTTTATGGGGGAGAGATGTTTTGTCTCAATGGGGAATTTTCATGCAGTCAAATTTTGTATAAGGGTCATTGGGGCGCGCGAGACCCCCAAACTGACTTGGAAATCCTCTAATCCAGTTTGGGTAGACCAATGGCCCATGTCATTAGAAAAACTGCGCATTTTACAAGAACTTGTAAAGGTACAGCTGGAAAAGGGACACATAGTCCCATCTAATAGCCCTTGGAATTCACCGGTGTTTGTAATCAAAAAGCGGTCTGGGGGGTGGAGGCTATTGCATGACTTGAGGAAAATAAACGAGGTAATTGAGGGAATGGGGCCCCTACAGCCAGGCCTCCCTTCCCCTTCTATGATTCCTAGAAATTGGCATTTAACAGTAATTGATTTAAAGGATTGTTTTTTTGACATTCCTCTGCATCGAGATGATGCACCCAAATTTAGCTTTTCTGTGCCGAGCATTAATATGCAGGCACCTCTAAATCGATATCATTGGTTATCACTTCCCCAAGGAATGCGAAATAGCCCAATTTTGTGTCAGTGGTACGTAGCAAAAACCCTGAGCCCGATACGGGAACAAATGCCTGATGTTCTCTTTTATCATTATATGGATGACATTCTTATTTCTGCAGAAACCGTGGGTCATATGGAGGAAGCAGTGCAAGCTGTCTGCCAAGCTGTTACCTCAGCAGGCCTCACCATTGCTTCTAAAAAGGTTCAAAAGACATCTCCCTAGAAATATTTGGGCTGGCGAATAAGCATGCATTCTATTTCTGCACAACCCTTGCAAATCTCAACTGAAATCAAAACTTTACATGATGCACAGAAGTTGCTAGGAACAATAAATTAGGTCCGTCCCTTGCTTGGGATTTCAAATGCAGATTTAGAGCCATTGTTTGCCCTCCTGGGAGGAGAGCCTAACCTCTTATCACCCAGACACTTAAACAAAGAAGCACAAATTGCGCTTCAAAAAGTAGCTAATGCTATCTCTCAAAGGCAATCAGCTAGGTGGGCTCCAAAGTTGCCTTTGTGGCTAATTATTCTGAATCCTAATAAACAGCCTTATGCATTAATATTTCAGTGGGACTCAGAAAAACCAGATCCTCTTCTAATTATTGAATGGGTCTTTTTGCCTAACAATATGCCCAAGACTATTTCCATGCAAGATGAACTAATGGCCATGTTGATTGTCAAGACTCAGCAAAGACTGACCTCTTCGGCTGGGAAAGATTTTGATATTATCTATCTACCTCTCACAATGCTTTATTTGAATTGGTTGCTACAGATGTCTGAAAAATTGCAAATTGCTTTAACAAATTACCCAGGGCAGATATCTATCCATCCGCCTAAACACAAATTATTAAGTTCGTCTTTTAATTTAATCCCCAAGCCAAAGAGAAGTGAGACTCCCTTGCAAGCTATGACAATATTCACAGATAGGTCTGAGAAAACCCGTAAATCAGTGATTGTATGGAGGGACCCTGAAACTAGAACTTGGCAATCTGATATTGCTGTAGTTGAAGAGTCTCCACAAATAGTGAAATTAGCTGCTGTTGTCAGAGTGTTTCAGAAATTCAGCACACCTTTTAATCTGATTACTGACTCCGCATATGTTTCAAGTATTGTACAGAGAGCAGAGAATTCTGTTTTGAAAAATGTTAAAAATGACATTCTTTTTTCTAGTTAAAACTGCTGGTCTCTCTGTTAGACCAGAGGACAGCTCCTTACTTTGTGATGCATATCAGGTCACATTCCAATCTACCAGGTTTTCTCACTAAAAGTAATGACCAAGCAGACTTGTTAACCTTATCAGTACAGCATGTTTTGCCTAACAAAATAGAGCAAGCTAAACTGAGTCACTCCTTTTTTCACCAAAATGCTAGGGCTTTAGTAAGACTTTTTAAATTAACTCCAGCACAAGCCTCTAATATCATTTCTATATGCCCTAACTGTCAGCGTTGCACACTTCCTAATGTAAACACAGGGGTCAACCCAAGAAGTCTACAGAGCCTACAAATTTGGCAGACAGATGTGACACACATTCCTGAATTCAGCCGCTTGAAATTCGTGCATGCTTCTATTGATACCTTTTCAAGTACTCTGTTTGCCTCAGCTCACACGGGAGAGACAGGGAAAGACGCCTGCCGTCATTTCGCTGCTGCCTTTGCCACCTTAAGAATTCCGCAACAGATTAAGACAGATAATGGACCCGCATATATTTCCCGTAGAGTTACAAACTTCTTCTCATTATAAGATATCACCCACAAAAAAGGCATAGCTCACTCACCCACAAGACAATCAATTATAGAACGAGCCCATTGCTCTCTCAAACGTCTTCTGTTACAACAAAAAGGGGGAGCCGAGGATACTCCTGCAGAAAGATTATGCAAAGCCTTGTATGTCTTTAATTTCTTGAATTGTTCAATGACAGACTTAAATCCCCCTATGACTAGGCATTTTACATCATCCAAATCACTTTCCTGCAAAGAGAAACCACCAGTACTAATCCGTAACCCAGAATCTGGTAAAATCCTTGGCCCTTACCCTTTGATCACCTGGGGAAGGGGCTATGCTTGTATCTCCTCAGAAAAAGGACCCCGCTAGATTCCGGCAAAAAACGTGAAGCCGTTCCGAGAACCTCTACCGACAGCTGACGGAGGTCAAGACGCCACCGCCACCGAGCCCCCGAGAGAGGAGGAGGAAGAGGAACCCCACTCAGACTACAGTTGATTATGAATCTTTCTGATCACTCAGAATCTATCCATAAAAGCATTCAGCAGCTAAAAGATAGTGTATTTAAATTAAAGGTAGAATCTGGATCTTAGCTAGATAACTTGTTTAGTGGCTAAGGTTTGACACCCTAGCTAAAAGATTTTCTTAGGATAAGAATGCATGTAATGATTTTAATAATAATTGTATTAGTTATGATACCTTGCTTGCTTCAATGTGTGCAGAGATTAGTTAATAAAGCCATCAAGAGAGTATTCTTAGTTAATACAGAAGGGGGAGATCTGGGAATACACAAGACAGAGAGTCAAACAGACTTGATTAGCATATCTGGTTTGATAACCAAGATGCCATGGCAGGAACCAACAGAACTGTGAAAATTACAGGAGATAGGATTACACCTGCTTACGGGAAGAGAGAAGATTCAATCAACTTCTGCAAGCAAAGAGTTGTTGTAAAATGCATGAGTTTTCTGTGTGATTTTTAACCTGATTATTGTAGTAGAAATGATTAACCTGTCTGAAATAGTATATAAGCTTTTGGAAAACCTGAGTAAAATCGAATTCTGATCACCGAATCAGTCTTCCCGTCTCTCATCAATCGCCAATACATCTGGGCCGCTGAGATTTGGCAGGACATCTCCACCCAGGTAGAGAAACTGACCGTGAAGGTTCGACACGTGGATGCGCACGTACCCAAGAGTCGGGCTAATGAAGAGCATTGCAACAACGAGCAGGTGGACAAAGCGGCCAAGGTGAAAGTATCACAGGTGGATCTAGGCTGGCAACACAAGGGAGAATTATTCCTGGCTCTTTGGGCCCATGATGCTTCTGGTCATCAGGGGAGAGATGCAACATACCGATGGGCCCGTGATTGAGGGGTGGGCGTTACTATGAACAACATCTCCCAAGTCATCCACAACTGTGAGACCTGCACTGCAATCAAGCAGGCCAAGCGGGTGAAGCCTCTGTGGTACAGTGGATGATGGTTGAAGTACAGGTATGGGGAGGCCTGGCAAATTGACCACATCACCCTTCCCCAAACCCACCAAGGCAAGTGCTACGTACTGACCATGGTGGAAGCCACCACTGGATGGTTGGAAACCTACCCTGTGCCTCACGCTAGACACGGAACACCATCCTGGGCCTGGAAAAGCAAGTCCTGTGGAGACATGGCACCCCTGAGAGAACTGAGTCAGACAATGGGACCCATTTCAAGAATGGCCTTATAAACACCTGGCCCAGAGAACATGGCATCAAATGGATATATCACACCCCTTATCATGCACCAGCTGCCGGGAAAGTAGAATGATGCAACGGACTACTAAAGAATACCCTAAAGGTACTTGGCGGACGGACCTTCAAGAATTGGGAAGTGAACTTAGCTAAGCCACCTCAATGGTGAACACTCGAGGATCCATCAACCGAGGTGGACCTGCCCAGTCCAAGCCCTTTCACACAGTGGATGGAGATAAAGTCCCGGTGGTTCACAGGAAGGGTATGTTAAGAAAGACTGTTTGGATTAATCCCACCTCAGGCAAAGGCAGACACATCCGTGGGATTGTTTTTGCTCAAGGACCCGGTTATACTTGGTGTGTAATGCAGAAAGATGGAGAAACCTGTTGTGTGCCACAGGGAAACCTAATCTTAAGTGAGAATTGTGTATAAGGTTTCATTGTGCATGTATATATATATATATAAGAGTATATTGATTTGGATATGATACAGATGATAATAGAATAAGGGGTGGATAATGTCTTGGGCTGAAAAATGTAACCAAAAATGTGTATTCTATTTTCATCTGTTGAAGTCAGTTGGGAGATATTGTTCCTTATCTCTTGTAATTCTAGGAGTGTAAAGAGGGTGGATGCCCTCTGTTAATGGGGCACCTGATAACACCAAGATAGCCTGTTTCCACTGGACTCCCAGAAGATGACTGGACCCTTTCTTGAGGATCATCTCTACTTCAACAGAGCCACAACTGTCACTCTGGGAGAACTTACTTCAGGCTGCTTCCAACACCCTGACCAACAGGGTGTCAGATTTGCATTCTGACTCTGTCAGTGTTCCTTTGTACTATTGCATTTATCTTATTTTATTTTATTTTATTTTATTTTATTTTATTTTATTTTATTTTATTTTATTTTATTTTTATATTTCTTGTTGTTTGTTCTCTCTCTATTAAAATGTATTTCTGACTTGGAGTCTCACTGGTTTTGCTTTCGAACCAGCACACCTTGGCCAGCTTACTACCCTCACTCCAAACATAACCTTACTTCAAAATTGGAAACAGAAAGGGAAATTGGCATGCCAAAAGAGGTCATATTCTGAATTTGATGAAAATTGTGATAGCCAAATTTATAACTGGAATAAAGGAAACAGGGTCATAGTCTCCCGACTTTTACCTTGGGTGGCTCCAGCCAAGGCCCTCAGTGAGCTTTCACCTGGAATACTGTCTTAGTAAGTAGGCAAATGCTACCTCTGCTGCACTCAGTGACCTCCTTAGTGACACTGAGATTACCAGGCATGCAACTTTACAAAACCATGCAGTCATCGACTATCTGCTGCTCGCCCATGGACATGGCTGCCAGGACTTTGATGGGATGTGCTGTTTCAACCCCTCTACTCACTCGGAATCCATCCACGCACATATCCAGAAGCTAAGAAAGCAAGTAAAGGAATTAAAGACTGAAAACTCAGACTGGATCAGTGAACTTTTCGGACACTGGGGATTGACAGGATGGGTCTTGTCTGTTGTTAAAGGGATATTTTTAATTGTAATCATTGTTTTTATCATCTTGCTTGTGTTTCCCTGCCTAGCTAAGTGTTTGCAGAAATCCATTGGGGAAGTGTTCATAGTTGGCAAAAACGGGGAAGTTGTGGAGTCCCTAGTGCCCTTAAAAGAATTCCCAACTGCCTTGCCTTGGAAAAGTGAAGATTAAAGATACCCCTTCCACATATAACAAGGTTTTTTCCCCCATGGTTCTTTGCAAACATTGCGCAATCTGCTCCCTGGGTTTCCCAACATCCATCACCTTCCCATGGTGTCCCCTTCCCCTGGTTCCCCATTGGCTGTGGGGCCTGGGGTCCAGTTTCTGTCTTCTCCATGGTCACTTGCCCCCTTGCCCTGCCCCTTGTACCACCCACAAACCTGAGACACTATATAACCCAAAAATCACATTGTTCGGCCTCTTTTTGGCCCACAGACCTTCCTTCGGCACATAGAATAAACTTCGCTGGAACTAATCTGTGGCTGAGAGCCTTCTGCCTCTCCTTGCTTGAGCTAGCCGGTAACGCATGTGGATGTGTGGCTTGATTGCTTTGCCTGAATCTTCTCAAGCAGTTTCTCCACTGGAGAGGCTGACTGGGAGACAATTAGGCTGCAGCTACACACCAAAAAGATACAATGTTACAATATACAAATAGATATTAATTTCTTGATTTGGCAGGTAATCAGCACAAGCCATGAAACTCAGTTATGTACTCCTTATGTAATTAATGAGAACAGTCAAGTCATCCATTCCCTTTTAAAGGCACCAAGGAACAGGCTACCCAAATCATCATAGTATAAGCTTTAATCCAGACCAAACCCAACTTGCTGTACAACCCCTCCCACATTGGTTATTATTATATCTAGACTGGAGATAGGACAAAAGACTTGCTGCTGGATGAGTGAGCTTCCTGTCTGAACTTCCAGAACCGAAAAAAGAATCTGAAGTAATTTCCCTTTATAAAACAACAATACAAGATTAAATGGACATCTTAACATTCTGCAGTGGAAGTACTAGCAATAATATCCCCTTCTCATTGCCTCATTGCTTTGGTAGGTTAAAACAAACCTTTTAATTTCTTTTCAAAATATGCTCTCAATCTCCTTAATTATTCCAGTAGCCCGCCTGTAAGTGCAGCAGTTTCTTATAAAAAGGGCACTTTCCACGCCTATTTTCACACTTCCTTAGAAGACTTACCCTATTTTCACACCAAAGTTATGTCCTCTTTCTACATCTCCTCATTTTCTTTCTCTCTCTCTCTCTAATTAAAAAATCAGTATTGTGTTACATAGTAAGTAACAACCAGGTGGCAAGGGTAAGAATAAAGTAACCAAAGTAGCTTTGCTTCTCCTATAGCGCCAATTTTAAATTGCTTAGCAGGTTGCTTAAGTGAAGCACTCTGGCCCTCCCCTTTTCAAAGAGCCAATAATAAGTCCTTTTAAAAACAGTTAAAGCAACACAATAACTTTTATCCCTTACTTGTGTTATATTTGAAATGAATATTTCCTTTGGCTCCTCTCCTGTTGTATCCAGCACTTCAAATTCATCACCAAAGTCACAAAACAAACGTGAACATGCTCCATACACATCTGCACTGATGAACTACAAGAGAAAGTAAAAATCATGAGTATCCCTAGAACAGCACAAGCCAAAGATATGATGCCTCACATTGGACCTTGTTGAAGGCCAGCAGGTTTAATTCTACAGTGGAAACCTGTTGTGTACTCAGGCCACTGACTACACAGCACAGCAGTGACAACAGACCTTGAACATGCAGGAGCATTTCTGAGCCCATTCACAACACAGGAGTAACATCACTACACAGTGAAATGCTGCCATTTCTACTTCTCTTACATCCAGCCTCAGCATGTCCTTCAGCACATTCTTTCAGAACCATTTTGAGTTAACAGTGAAAACTATTTCTTTAACACAAATGCTTTTTAATTAAGGACCAAGCCATGGTTACCTGTTCTGGTATCCAGATAATACCAGTAGCAGCACTGTATTCCCAAAACTCCTGCTGCTTCATCAACATGCCATCTGCATTGAATTATATACCCCATAACCAGCTTTCTCCATTTTTGGAAAGAACATCCTGGAAGTCCAGAATGCCCACAGATTATTCATGTGTTGCATATTTTTCTATTACCTTAATAGGTGGCTGCTGAGCATGACAGAAGTCATTTATCTTCTTCTGCAGCAACAGACTGACTTCAGTCAATATGACACACTGTGAACAAGAACAGAAATACTTCTAAGACACTGAAAGTAATCAGTATCTTCAAGCTATGGGAAAACTTAGCACTTAGAGTAAGTTAGGTGTCCTGACTCCTATCCTCCACACTTAAGAGAAAGCAGTCTTGAGGAAGTTTTCTCATTAAAGCAGACTGGTTACCACTCCACAAGATCTGGAAACATGAGCAAGAGCAGGAGCAGCAAATTCCCAGGTTTTAGTTTGTTTGGTTCGGGTTTTTTTTAACTGCAGCTGTGAAACTCAAAACCTAATTAGAATATTTACCGAAACAGTTATGGATAATCTCAGCAAAAATGTAGATTTTGAATTTTAGGATTAAAGCTAGTAAACACAAATAATACTCATCAGTGCACACCAAGAAGTCTGCATAGGCTTCCAGTATTTCTGGTCATAAAATTGCAGACACAGAATTTCTATACACATTCCTTTAATGCCTAGGACAGTATTGGCTTCCAAGGCACATGCACTGCAACCCATTCAGTTACACATGGCCTGCTGTAGCTGGGACATTCAGAAACTTGGTGTGCTTGTATCTAAGCCACACAGGTAAAGGTTCCCCACTCAGACGGAGCCATGCACACAGGCAGGACACAGCTGACTGAACAACTGCAAGTGCCCTCACTCCACCACAGAGGCACTTACATTTCATTACATACATATATGAATGATCTAATTATATAGCCTGAGCTTCTGCTGCCTGGAATACAGCACAAAGAATATATATAGAACATCTGTGCTACATAGCTGCAAAGAAAGGTCACAGTTTCACCTTCAAAGAAAAAAATTTGTACAGTGACCCCACTTAGCTATTTATTGTCATAGCAAATTCCATAGTAAGTGTATTAAGAAAGTGGTGGGAACACAAACCCACTGTTTCAGTCTTGAAAAAAACAAGCACAACACTTCATCAGTCCAAATACAAGACTTACTGCTTTCTTTACACCATCTCAAAATATACTTCAAAGTTCTTCATTCTATTTAATTACATAAAAAATCCAAGTTTTATGCTCAGAGCAAAATACACCAATACACATACAACTGCTTTAAGAGAAACATACCTGGTAGTGCTTTAGGAAAGACAGATCTGTGGTTTCATCTAGTGGCACAGTTGATGCTGCTACATGGACATATGGATTGAGTTCTGCAATATGAGGAAGTGTGGCCTCAGCCCTGAAAGAAAAGCAATTTTCAATTTTTTATGTATCTACAAAATTGTATTTTCAATACACAATTTCATACTACACATGCCCTACAAGAGACCCTCACAATGTGTCCTGGCAACAACCAACAACTAATTTATTCACACTTCAATTCTTAGCAAGCCTGAGGAAAATTGATGTGTCCAATATCTGTCACAGCGGACACGGAAAGAACCACACGAGGACACGCTGGTGAGTGAAGCAGGAAAAAAGGGGCGAGTTTATTTACAAAACTCAGTTTTATACATTTCCTATGGGGCCCGTGGATTGGAGGATGAAATTCCACCTCTCAATCCACATTGGTCAAGCCAACTGTCAATCACCTTTCTCCTCCTACCTAGAAATATGTAAACAATGAAAGACAGCAAAACATGGCCAGTGTTTATAGTAGAAAGTGTGATAAGGTGAAATTTCTGACTCCAATAGGAAGAACATTACAGAAAGCTTAGAAAAGTCTTCAAAACCAGGATGACACAATATCCCACAGGACTCACGGATGGTCTGCTGTCATGGCTATTGTCCAGTCTTGTACAGGTGGCTGAGAAAGCCCAAGGAAGAAATGCATGCTGGCCCCTGCTATTAAATTTGCATTACAAGCAGTGACACTTTTGACTCTGAACCTCAGTCCCAGTCTAGACTTGCTCTAATATCTACCTGGGCACTGTACTCACAGCCAGCATCTCCAGAGAAAGGGTTTAACAGGTATTTGATATGTACTACCAGCTCTTGGACAACAAACTGCTATTTTTGATGCTGATGAGACTGTCGAGCTCAGTCCTCTCTCACTCCAAAGACTTCACTAACCTGTTCCTTTGACTGGTAACATCATCTTCATGGATGAAGAAGTTGATCCCCAAATCCCATTTTGTGCAGTGCTTGGTGTCATGAACTGTAAGAGCCTAAGAAAGTTTGTCAAAAAGTATTTGCTGGAAGAAATATACAAGGTCACAGCACCCAAAAGCATGGACTAAACCCCACATAAAATGTTGCAAGGAAGAGATTTAGTTGTAGCACATAGAAGAACAAGCTCTTCCAACCTCTTTTCCAAAACTCTTACTGTTTGAGAGAGCAAAACACATCTGCAACATGCACTTCATTCAGCATTTTCCTGCCAGTTTGCAGTGATAACAGACAGCATTTAAATATTAAGGATGATTTTTGCCAGACTGTGATACAGGGGCAATTGTGATCTGAAACTTAATGGAGTCATTTGATTTTTTTCTATTGGAAAGAAGAGTTTTAAAAGGCTTCTTGCTAATAAAATTAATCCAAGCAGCACAAAAGCAGTTGTTGGATTAAAACACCCAACCATTCTAATGTCTACACAAAAGGATTCTAATGGATGACAAAATAAGATATTTTGAATAGTTTGGCTTTCAAATTTGGACCACTCCATTTAGGAGAAGCCACTTTGTACAAAAGGATTCAGTATCTAATCAGCAGCTGGCTAAAATAGTTTATGAGCCATTTCAGAGTGCAGTGGACATTAACCTAAGATTCTGACTGTACCACTAGAACATCCAGATTATTGAAAGTTTTCACCCCTAGGCTCTCAAATGTTTTGCAACCCTTCTACTGAAAAACAGATTCAGAAACTTCAATTAGCTAGTAGTGTTTTGCCTTTTTCTCATGCTTACCCAAGAATACCCAACAACAGAATTGTTTTACATACCTTTACCCTGGCCAGAATGATGTTTTTGGCTGAAAAAACAAAACAAAAAAAAAGCAAAAACAGTGAGAAGGACTATTGCAGGTTACTTGCAAATCTGTAATTGGATAGTTATTCAGGTGGACAATGACAGTATTTCATTATTAAGAAGTTCATAGCTTAAGGGTTTTTTCTCTCTTACATTTGGCTCAAGCATTCTACAGCACTCCTGACAGCAAAATAACATAAGTAAGGTTAAAAAGACTCTCTACATTTGTCATTTGTCAGCTGTTCATCCCACAGTTGTGATTACAGAGATAGTAATGACAATAAACTGCAAAACCCCAGGACTCTGTTCTGGCATCTGGTGCAAAGAACCACTAGAGCCAACTGAAGGAGGAATACCCCAGGCACAAACCAGCCAAAACAAGTCTTGCTCATGAGGAGTAAGGGAAATTGTTAAGAAGTCTCTTGTATCAGGGCAGTTATGCATTTTCACCAAATAGTTCTGTTCTGCTACACACCCTCCCATTTCACACGGGAAAAATTTGGGCTATAGCTATTTCTATAAAACATTCATTGATACTGATGCATAAATGAGTAACTTGGATTACCTACCCTAAACCTTCACCCAGGACACAAGATTTAGCTAAAGCAATCTGGCTCATGGAAGCACATTTTAAAGTAAAATTTGAAATGTTGTTCTAGTCAAAGGAGAATTTAAGTCCAGGATCTTTCCTGCATCTGCAATGTTAGTAATATGCATCATGCATACATAAATTCATTCAGATAGTTCAGACATGCTTAATATATTTAAATTGAAGGTTTACAGGTATCCTGGGACAGTATGTTTACACACACTCATGTCTTCTTAAATAAATGTTACCTAACTTACCAATCTCCACACCAAGGCCACCTATACCACTCAGGAACACGTGGGACTGAGCCATCTTCTGCATTGCTGTGTCTCCAAGAACATACCTCTGGCGACTACAGCAAAGACAAATTCAAATCAAAACAAGATACAAAGTCAAGAGCATATTAAAGCAAGTCAAGAATTCCCAGTCATTAAAAAACTTCATAAAAATGCAAATGTTTATCAAACATAAGATTTGCACTCACAATGCATACAGCAAAATGCATTTAGCACAGACCTTGTCAGTGCAAGGTTTTAGAGAAGATAAAGTTATAATTTTAAATCAGTGCAAAACTTCTTCAGGATAAACAAAGTTTTTGGAATTAACTACTGAAGACACAAATATGCATAAGAATTTCTTTGTTATCAGAAATCTTCAAAACAGAGGGTGTTGGGGGTTAGATTTGGGTTTTTTTTTTTCCTTCTCACAGAATTTTTTCCCATAAGTTTCCAAGAAGCCTTAATGACTACTTAATCAGAACAAAAGGGAGTTCTTGAGGGACATGGCAGCACAAGGCTACACTTGTTGTTTTTGAGTCCCTGGGAGTGTCCCTCAGAGGGGAGAGATGATGAGCTTTGGGAAAGGCAAAAAGACAGCTGGGGGAGGAGAACTCACTTGCTCTCAGCGCCGAGGAGGACGGTCAGGCTGCCTCCCGCTACAGGAAGAGTTCGCGGCCCTCACTCTGCCTCTGTCTCGTCCTGGGAAATCTACAGTCATCTGCTCCTGTACCCGGGAATCCTGAGCTCGCTTTCTCCAGCCCTCCCCCCACTGCTGCTGCTTCTTCGGAGCTTTGAGGTTTTCCTGCTACTCTGTAGCCCTGCACTGCCCAGCCCTGCCGGGACACCCCTGCCGCTCCAGCTTCCAGCGCAGAGCTCCTCATCTCATCCACCAGCCCGAGACTTTCCTCCCTTCCAGCTCGGCCTCTCAGAGTCCTGCAGGGGCACCGAGATCAAACTGCCCTGGGCTTTCTGTGAAAGCCCTCAAGGTTCTTGGTTCTGTTTATTATTAATGCTGTAGTTGTTGTTTGTTTGTTGTTTTGTCATATATACTAGTAAAGAACTGTTATTCCTATCCCCATACCTTTGTCTGAAAGCTCCTTTAATTTTTTTTTTCTTAATTAGAATAATTTAGAGGGAGGGGATTTGAATTCTCCATATCTAGGGAGGTCCTGCCCCCTTCCTAGCAGATATCTGTCTTTCAAACCAAGACAGAGGGTAACACAGCTTTTGTAGTCAGATCCTGAAATCTGGAAGAGTCCTAACTTCCAACTGTACAATTAAACTTATACCATTTTAAACATCATCTTTTTCACCAAGGAAAAGAAAACTTAAATGAGGCTACTGACAAAAAGTTAAGTGACACAACACCAGAAGTATTGCACTGAATTAAGAAGAAGCCTTATTTGTTCTGCATACAAGCAAATTTTAAATTATTTTTTATTTTTTGATATACAAAGAAGCTTTTCATCCCACCATGCTTTTACAGGGATACCATTTGTCCCAGTAGAGACTTTCTGAACTATTACCATGCCAAGTGATATCAAGACACTCCCAGCTAACAAATTAAAACAAAACTAAACCAAAAGAAATAAATATTTTCTTTTGAAATCTACAAAAAACCCTCGAAATATAACACCCTGAAGTCTGGAGGGTAACAGAGATACTGGTGATGAGGACTGAGCACAGCAAAGGCTGAGTGATGAATGAAATTATATCATTACTGCATGTAAATGTAAGTGTTCCTGAAAAGACAGGAGCAACACTTAAAAATCAGACAATCTTACCTATGCAAAGCATCATCAATTTCCATAGAATCTGCTGCCATGATTCAATGTGATTTGTTTACACTAGAAGGGTTACAAAAAGAAATGAGCTGGTTATTCAGATGCAATTTCACAGCTGGGACCCCCTCCCTGCCCCATTCAGGTCTTCATTAAAGGAACTGAAAAATAAAAAAAATGATGTTACACAGGAATCACTTTGAACATTAAGCAACCTGTGGAACACCACATCACCTGGGTAAGGAAAACACACACCAACCGGAAGACAAGAACCCCCAAATCTTCAATAAATGCTTTCAAAATACAAACAGACATTAATTTCCCCACTGAGGAAATGCAAGATTTACTTCTTATATTTGTCACAGTAAGTTTTACTGAAAAAGCAACTTCATTTTATATGAAGAGCTCCAAACTGATCAACTTGCATCTATCTGATCAGTGAGTTTTTTTGAAAAGAAGATAGAAGATCACTGAATGGCTAGAAACAGGCATTTATGCTACATTATTTCTATGTTAATTGAAAACCCTTAAGAAACAAGTGTTTCAGCTAACTGAAGAAACCAACACCCAAAGATCTAAATTATTGCAACATTTAACTAAGACATGCACTTAGACAGTTTGATAGGATTGTAAGAAAAAAAGTAATTTTATGCTATTAAGGCCTTCAGCTGTTAACAAGGATGTTTTCATTCTTAAGTTGGTGATAGCTAAGCACCAGGATTAGGAACAAGCTGCCCCTGGGCAACTTGTTTCTTACTTATGCACACTGGGAACTGGTGCTTCCTGAACCTGGCAGGTGACTGCCACCAAACACAGGATGACCAAAATAGACCTTGTGTGTACTTTTGTAGAAGTGACAGGAACTATTGAAACGTGATATTGGAAATTAGAGGATATTAATCATAGAAATTAGAAAAGTTCATTAAAAGAGTAGGCATTCAGATGATGTATTGCTGCCCTTAGAAAAAACAGAAATATGTAGGAATGCAAGGATGCTTGATAAGAAGGAGAATGCTTACCCAAAGCAGGAGACAAGAATGCAAGTGAACCAAAGATACTAAGATAACAGGTGCCTTGCACCCCCAGGGACAGATAAAACTGACCTTACAGCTTGAACTATGACCAGAGCACCAGTGAGCATGCGCAAGGCGGCAGGGTCAGAAGTTCATCTCAGAGGAAGACTTCTGCCTTCATCGCTGAGACCCCCGTGAGAGACCACCAGAGACAACTGTGCAGGCACAAGAGACTGATGAGCTAATTAGCATACGAAGAGGAGAGGGGGGGAGCCAAAGGATGAATATTCATGAGGGTATTGTGAAACTCAACACATATGTAACATTCTAGAGGATAAAAGAAAATACGTAAAAGTGAGCAGCCCGCATGCCTTTGAGAATTATCTCGCATTGCCCCCAGCGCTGAATAAAACTGCATACCTACTTTAAAACTCGCTCTGCCTCCAAGTTTTAGAGTCCTCTCCGCATGTCACTGTAATAAATGCCATGGGATAATTCATGTTATAAAATTATAAAACGGGATTGTTTGTGTTATAAGGTTGCAAGTACATAAAAATAAATGTAACCAAACAAGCCTGGGCATGTTGCAGTGAAACCAGTAAACCCAGGCTTGGGCTTGTAGCAATGACGTTTTAGGTCAAACAAAAGCTGCTGCCAGGAAACCCAAGGTGGAGCTGGAGAAGTGAGAAGCACCGCCATCACCCACAAGAAAGGAGGGTGGACTGAGCCATCAAAAAAAGATACCAATCTCAGCGGCAAATCTCAACAGCAATATCTGAGCAGACCCACCTCTATTCACCCTCTCTACTCCCTATTCAGACACCCTGAATAACCAAAATTACTATTCATCTCTCCCTGGGAAAATCTATTTTGCAGCTGGGAGAACCAATCGAAAACCCAAAGTTATTATTAATCTTTCTCCAAAGAGCCTATTCAGAAGATGGGGCAGGAGAATAGGACAAAGAACTTTGGGTGCCGCGGGTGAAATAAAGTGTATTTAAGGGGGACCCTGGGACAGGTTTCCCTTTTGTGAACAAGGGAGGGACTCAGTGTGCTAGAGGCTGTGTCCATAAGGTTCACCCAGTGCCAATCCCAGGTTATCTGCACTGCACTTTTGATTGCTGGTTTGCCTAAATTTTTCAGTGAATTTCTTTATTATTTAAAAAAAAATATTTAAATAATTAAAATTGGATCATATTTTCAACAGGAATTGATGTTCTGTGAGACACTAAGTTTGAAGCTTTGAGAAAAGCTAAGGTTACAGTTAACAATAGATGTTGCTGATTTAGCTGAAATGAATAGATAAGCTTTGCTGAAATCAGTTAAAAGTTAGAGGATGGTCAAAAGAAACCAGATTTAAGATAAGCTACCCCGAATCTAGTAACTCATTGCTTGTCAAACAGAGAAACTAATCAATACAACACCAGACCTCCTGTTTCCAGAAACCCACTGAAATAGCCCTGGAAAACAGGCAACAGGGAGTTCTACCATCCATCAATCACATCTGCATTGAAAAGGTTGAAAGTTTATGTTATGAACAAGTTTCCTGGTCGGGAGGGGTTGGGCTGCCCCTGTCCTGGCCCCGTGGCAGGACGGTCGCCCCCGGGGGAAAGCGCAGAGCACGCATTGGCATGTTAAAAGAGCTCTGGGAGTGCAGTCCGCCTCCTCCCAGCCTTTTGGAGGAATGGGGGTTTTTCCTGTTTGTAACCCCCACACCCTAGCAAGTTTGAAGACAGAGGGAAGCTGCCCCGAAGGGAAAGGCGGCATTCTCCTACCTCATTAAAATGTGAAAAGGAGAGGCTCTGGCCTTGATGACCCAGCCATTGTTCGCTGTAACTACTTTCTTTTAGCAGGAATACCTCTGCTGTGACCAGGACAAATGCATATGTATTTGTATATGCAAATAAAACTGCCCCTGTGAATCCTGGGAGGGTTTTTTTGGAGAAACTGCACCTCAAGACAAGAAGCTAGATGTGTCAGAGGAGAATTAGATAGTGCTCTGGCCGAGCAAGAAGTAAATGCACCCCCTGGCCTGGTTTGAAGATTGACCATAACCTATGAGGAGCTTGGATAGAATGGGAACTGGCTAGCTGAACTGACTGAGACAGACAACCGGAAACTCTTGAAGGTTTTCCCTGAGGGCAAAGAACTGACTTTCCACGCCAGTGGCAGACTGCTCACGGCTCTGCTTGCTGATGGTTGACCAGAGAGAACTCCCAGCTGTTCCTATGGGAACAAGGACTCGGCATCTACTGTAATGAACTGGGACAGCACATGCTCCTTCGGATGGCCGCAGCAGCGTGGAAAGCTCCTATTGGACTCTTCAATCCTGCTGATGACTTTAATAATGAGCTGATCACTTTAATAAAGAGCTGAATATTAATAAAGACATATGCACTGCTCTTTTCAGTTTAGAACAAGGAAGACTCGTTTTACTTCCTCCTTTTGGTGACCACTCCTCACAAAAGGACCACCGACCCATTTCAGGGAACAAACTACCCATGCTTAATAGCCTTTTTGTCAATTAGCATACGAAGAGGAAGTGACAGGGGTATGAATATGCATTTGTATTTTGTGTATTCAACATTTTTGTAAATAAAAGGCTTTGTAATTACCTGTGATCTTTGCAGTGCGCATTAGGGAGCTATCCCATGCGCTGCCCGGTGTTGCAATAAACATACACTTTCTAACTTTAACTGTTAGAGAGTCTTTTGTCCGTCACAGCTGAATATCAATATTAGATAGATATTCATATTTTAATAAATCATCTTGGTCACATATCTTATTTCAGCTTTCTACAAACTGCCTCGGAAATTACACATAGCTGACAACCCTTTCTCCTGAGACTGAAAAGTAAAGGCCCAGGCATACTAAGGACTTTTTATTTGAGATCACAGATATACCCTAAAACAGCTTTCAAACCTGCCCGAAATCTAATTTCTATTCACTGTTCAGGTGACTTTGGCAAACATTTTAACATTTCTGAGGTATGGCACCTGCAGGCTGTCACAACGTGGAGACTGCAACTGAGACACTAATTTTGAAGCTTTGAGAAAAGCTAAGGTTATAGTTTATAATAGATGTTGCTGATTTAGCTGAAATGAATAGATAAGCTTTGCGGAAATCAGTTACAAGTTAGAGGAAAAAAGAAAC
The DNA here is from genome assembly GCF_021018805.1 of Prinia subflava. Lineage (NCBI taxonomy): Eukaryota > Metazoa > Chordata > Aves > Passeriformes > Cisticolidae > Prinia > Prinia subflava. Next base: position 4,087,564 of record NC_086282.1, read on the forward strand.
CGGATTTAAGATAAGCTATGTGAAAAATATGGGATGTTAATTCGTGTTCTTATGGGTTATGGCATGTTAGAAATTATAAAAACCACTGTATATACGTTAAATGGGAATATAGTCTTAAATTACAGTCTGCCTTGGAATTCACTGAGACAGGCACTACCCTGGAATTTCCATTTAGAAAGGAGACAAAGGATTTATGGGAAAACCCTGGCCTTCTCTTTGGCATCAGAAAGGACCCATTAAGATAAGCAATCAGTCCTTTCCCCATGGGCGGTAGAGCCATCAGATCATTATCATCAGCCATGGAACACCATCATCAGAGCAGAGCACCACCATCAGAGCACCATCATCGTCAAAATCTCCGGAGATGAACTCTTTCCATTCATAAACTTTGGTGTCTATTCACTCACGGGAAACCAAAAACTGACAATTTAAAATGGAGGAGGAAACTCTTTTCACCCCAGCGAGTAGTTAATGCTGCTTCTGCCTGCGCTGACTCGGAGGCAAGAACACTGTGAAACCAGCACACCGCTACAGCTCCTGTGCCTTTGCTGCTGTTATAAATGCCAATACAATATTCCAATTAAAATTATAATTTTGGTTTATTAACAAAAAGATCGAATTACAGAATTTCGGCAAAATCACCCACAGCGGAGATACTTGACTATTTTTACCCTGGAAAATGTCAAGGGTGAACCGGGACTCAGTACCTGGCGGACTGCCGTCCCCCCTAGGTTCACAAATTGGCCTTGTTTGGGGCTTAGTTTTTATACACTTTATTCCACCTCTGGCAAAAAATTTCCTCATAGTCCCTTTGCGTCCAAGCTAGTTATTCAAATTCATAGTTGTCTCCGGCTTAGCTCAAAAGAGTTCCTTCTCTCCTGCGAGGTGTCAATTTTTTGGTTTCCCGTAAGTGTATAGACGCCCAGGTTTATGAATGGTAAAAGTTCATCTCCAGAGATGTGGATGATGATGGTCCCCTAATGGTTGTGTTCAATGAGGGTGTTGGCTGAAGATAATGATCTGACGACTCTGCCATCCAGGGAGAAGACTGATAGCTTATCTTAATGTGTCTTCTCCTGATGCTGAGGAGATGGCCGGTTTTCCCGTAAATCCTTTGTCTCCTTTCTGAATGTTAAATTTCAGGGTGGTGCCTGCTTTTTGTCATAGCAATTTTTAGAGGCAGACGGAAACTTATATTCTCATATAACATATATACAGTGGTATTCATAGTTTTAATATGTCATAACCCATAAGAACATGAATTAACATCCCATATTTTTCACACTGCTCTTCAGAGCATCTTAATTCTTCTTGGTAACATGTAGCTTCTCAGTTTGTCCCTGGGTTATGTCATGCAAGCAGCTGAGGCTTTAAAAAATGAAGAACATTACTTAAACAGTGAAATACAAGGCTGACATTAAAACTGAAAGTGTTGGCTTCTAAAAGGAAACATACAAGTGTATAAATGTTGAGCCTCTGGTAAGAACTAGGACATAATGTTAGAATGACTTCTTTTACAAACATTTCTTTGAAGCAGGTTCAATACCGGTAGAACAAGAATGAGAAATAACTTGGATGCAGAAATACATTGACCAAGTTTGTCCTACAGTCGCTTGACCATAGTGTTATTAAATCCTCCTTGTAGAAGGAGGTATTTTGCTCTACCTGATAGGTGCACTGGCAGCATCTCAGTGCTGTAACTATAACTGCAGGAGGAGAATGGGGAATATATTCAAGTATATTGAAAGAGCCACTGTCAAATGAGTCTGTGTGAAACAGGTAGCTGAGTTTCTCTTGCCAGTTGATCATGTCCTAGGTTGTTTACAAAAGACTGTTTGGGAGGGCACAGAGATTGAGATGGCTGTCAGCAACCACAGCTGTGGAAGCTGAGCATTTTTATCCAGGGGTGGATCACCATCCCCATCTTAGTACCACAATCCTTTTATGTTGTGTAGTCCCAGGGTGGCAGTGCTGTTTGTGGAGGATGATTGTGGAGGAACAGAACAGCTCTGGTCTGTTAAGAGATGATGCTGGCTTGCTTTGAGGGGAACTTCCAGTCTTGTGTCTCAGGCTGCCGCCGCTGGGCCTGACGATAAATGAGGGACTCAGGAGACATTTCTGGGTTGCGAGCAGATCCGGGCAGGAAGCAGGAACTCCCCAAGTTTATTTACAATGTCACTTATATACATCTCCTATAATGTCCATCCATTGGAGGATTAAATCCCCACCTCCTAATCAACACTGGTCAAACTAACCGTCCATCACCTTTTCTCCTCCCAACTAGAAATATGTAAACAAGGAGAGACAGTTAGCAAAACATGGCCAGTGTTTACATTAACCAGGCATGAGAGAAGCTGCACATTCTCTTTCAATATGAGCACTTGACACACAGGAAAAAACCTCATGGCAACATCAGGCAGTGGCTGAAATGAAAGCCCTCATTTGAGCAGGGACTGAAGCCTGTGACTGCAGGATGTGGTGTGTTGCGATCTGGCTCTAGTAAAATGGATATTGCTTGTCCTCAGCCCATATGGTGTCAAGGGCATGGGAGCTGCATGGGAGTGGCTGGTGGTGTGGTCTGTGATGGAGCTGCCTCATGCTGACTGCCTTGAGTGCTAGCTGAAGTGTAGGAGTTAATATGCACACTGTTTTTGTTTTTCTCCCAGTAGCTTCAGTCGGTCTCGGCTGCCTTGGTTGTTCCTGGTTAGGGGTGCACCTACGTACCCCCCTGCCCAAGCAACTCCGTCAAAGCTCCCAGGCACAGGCAACACTTAGCAAGCTTAGTTATAGTGATATTCAGCTCTTAGCAGTGATCAGCTCTTTTGCAGTGATTCTCAGCTCATAAGCTTGCTAAGGTGCCTTGGCAGACGCAGGGAGAGAGAGGAGAAGCGCCGTATGAAGTTCCACAGATGAATCTTTATTAGCTTCTTTCGTGAAGGGTTTCAGGGACAGCTCTTCCACTGAGCTGGGGGAAAAGTGGGGGTTTTATAGGGTACCGAGGTTTTGAGAAGGGGTTCAATAGTATGAGTCGGGGTAGAAAGTGACCTATTGTCTTACAGGGAGATAAGAGAGGGTCCAAGCGCGGGAGAAGGGTTATTTTGGCCTAGTCACCATGACTAGGCATTTCTGCCCTTAGGCAACTGACCGCCAGAGAGGCCTACCAGGCCTCACGGCTGCAACACACAGTGGAAGAGCTTTGTGGATGAGATTTATGGCCTGTGTCCAATGTAACTCTGTCGCTTGCTGTGCTATTTCAGCAATTTCTAAAAAAAACAAAAGGATGAATTTTGCATCAGAATGTTGTGGTTTATTAAAATATGAATATCGATCTAATATCAATATCCAACTGTGACAGAAAAAACCCTCTAACAGTTAAAGTTAGAAAGTGTATGTTTATTGCGACGCCGGGCAGCGCATGGGATAGCTCCCTAATGCGCACTGCAAAGATCACAGGTAATTACAAAGCCTTTTATTTACAAAAATGTTGAATACACAAAATACAAATGCATATTCATACCCCTGTCACTTCCTCTTCTCCGCTTCGTATGCTAATTGACAAAAAGGCTATTAAGCATGGGTAGTTTGTTCCCTGAAATGGGTCGGTGGTCCTTTTGTGAGGAGTGGTCACCAAAAGGAGGAAGTAAAACGAGTCTTCCTTGTTCTAAACTATCAACCTTTTCAATGCAGATGTGATTGATGGATGGTAGAACTCCCTGTTTCCAGTTTTCCAGGGCTATTTCAGTGGGTTTCTGAAAACAGGAGGTCTGGTGTTGTATTGATTAGTTTCTCTGTTTGACAAGCAATGAGTTACTAGATCCGGGGTAGCTTATCTTAAATCTGGTTTCTTTTAACCATCCTCTAACTTTTAACTGATTTCAGCAAAGCTTATCTATTCATTTCAGCTAAATCAGCAACATCTATTGTTAACTGTAATTTCAGCTTTTCTCAAAGCTTCAAAATTAGTGTCTCACTATCAATATGTTCTCTCCCATTTCCCAAACTCTTGATTAAGATCCCAGCACAGCTCACCTTCTCTCAAGGTTATTGTTTCTCTGAGATTCTCCTTGGGGTTGGTGTTCCCCAAGGTAATAAGGTTTTTTCCCCAGGGTTGCTATTCCCTGAGGGTTTCCTCTGGGTTGCTGTTCCCAGAGATAATAAGGTTTTCAGTCTTCTCTTTGCCCTAAGTGTTACACACCAGAGGTAGAGACGAAAAGTTGAGTCCGCCGGTGCACATTTCCAAGGTTGTTTATTCTTCATTATCTCAGTCCTTTCTCAGCTCTGCCAGCGCTCCCTGGCAGGGTACCTTATCTTAGTTCTTTCTCAGCTCTGTGAGGCATCCCCAGCAGAGCAGGACACGCGGCAGACTGGGCGCATCAGAGAGCCCCGCACCTTATGTACGGTCCCCTTGACCCAACCACTGTCCGAGACGTATTTTTTATTTACAAAATTTTACCAATACCTACTACCTTTACTAACATGTCAGTTCTACTCTAAGTCAATCTCTAAAACCCAACTCAGCACAAGATGGGGGACGAGAACAAGAACAAGGAAGACAGGAGCCACTCCCCAATTCCTCCATCTTGTCTCTTCAGCCCCATATGCTAAGAATCCTAATTTCTATATTTATATTCTATAATAAACCATCCACTACTTATTTCAAATTCTTAGGATTTGTGATTCTTCTTGCATGTGAGTGTTCACTCCCATGGACAGGAATCAGAGTCAGTGTCCTCCTGGGATCTGTGTGGGTCTAACTGACCCCCCTGTACAGATCCCAGACCCCCCTGTCTTGATCCCAGACCCCCCTGTCCGGTCTCCAAACCCTCCAGGGTGGCCAGAGGGATGTTCTAGACTCCGACAACCTTCCCATTGTTATAAATGTCAATCCACTTTGCCAACTGAAATATAATTTGGTTTAATAAAAAATCAAATTACAGAATTTTGGTAAAACCAGCAAGCAGAGTTATGCTGACGATAACCCTGGATTGTCAAAGGGTGAACCGGAAAGAAACCTCTATCGCACTGCAGTCCCCCAAAGTTCATGAATTGGCCCTGTCTGGGGTCCAGGTTTTATAGGGTTTATTTTGCCCCTGGCATAAGATTTCCCCACAGTTCTTTGTTTCCTTGGAATAGTTATTCGAATGCATTGCCATTGTTGTTCTGCTTAATGGGGTCTCCTATGGGAGGGAGAAGTGTCAATTTCCTTTCTCCAGTGGGTGAATGGAAGACAAATTTTGAATGGACAGATGTTCTCCTCCGGTGATCAGTGTGATGGTGAAGCTCTGATGGCTCTGCTGCTTTTGGGAGAACTGATTGCTTATCTTAATGTGTCCTCCTTTCTGATGCCAATGACAGCGTCTCCAGTTCTGGACATTTCATTGTGTCCTCCTAAATGGTGGTTTCTGGGTGTTGCCTGCCTCGGAATTCGTCAATTCCGTGGCTGGCTGGAACTAAGGTTACATTCTACATAACATATTTACAGTTTGCATTTACCAAAACATGATTTAACATACTATAATCCATAAAAACATGAATTAACATACCATATTTACCACATCATCATCCAGTTTAATTTCCCTTCACCTTGAACCCTGCCTTCCCTTAGTTACCCCGATCACTGGAGTAGGTGAGAAGAGTTTAAATCGTTCGTGACACCATTAGCACATCTAGTCTAGAATGGGAGGGATTCAAGCACTCAAAAGTGTCCTTGCATACAAGGAATATAGAATAGTCACCTTGTATTTAAAAATATTTATAACTTTAAAACTGACCGACCAACTACCTGCATCCTGTGGTGTAACCGAATTTCTTAGAGATTGTGGGCATGGTGTGCTGTGGAATGAGATTTGAGCTATCCCAAACTGGGCCTCAGATTTGGGCCTGCTAGGCCTCAGATTTGGGCCCGTGTAGAAGTAGATAAGTTTTGTGGCGCAGTTAGAAATTAGGTTAAAATGTGTGCATAGACTGGATAAGACAATTAGAGTGAAGTCATGGTAGCTTCCTTAAACTGAGATAGATTACGTACTTGTTCACGCTGAATGCCAATAAAAATGCACCTGCAACTGTAAATTATTTCGCACTGTATAAAACCAGCCATTTTGGGAATAAAGAGGAGAACGTATGATCTGACCATATTGGTTGTATCGTGTGTTGCTCTGTTCCAGCTCCCATATAGAGACCCTGGGTTCACCACGGTACACAAGGAAAAAAAAAAAAAAAGGCAAGCTTTTTGTTTATCTTGACTGAGGTTTGGGGAACTTGTAAGGGCAAGATGACCCAAGTTTTCTGCTCTTTGTGAGCATCCAGTACATTATTTTGGCATTTCTTTTAACAGAATTCTAGCAACCCTCAAGATTTACACCTCAGTCCAAGAGCGCACACAGCCTTTGTACTTAATTAGTAACAAAGATTAAGAGCAGCTGGACAACACTGTGCTTGTTCAAACTTGGGCTGTGCTTTGGCAGGATCAGGGTGAAAGTTCTTGTCTGCTACACTGCTGTTTACACTTGCAGAAATAATTGGAGAAGATGTGGGCAAATTTTGGAGAACCACTAGAGGCCACTCAAAGTCTGGGATGCTGAACTCAGAGATGGGATAATCAGAGAAAGCTGTTCAGGATGTCGACTGCAACTCTTACCAGAAAAGGAATTGATGCTAAGGCTGGTATTTGCTTTGTAGCTTTTTCACATAATGCATAAAAATCAGAACATGGAAGAATTATTTTCATTATTTCAACACAGTAATTTCAAAGAGCAGTGCATGTATCTAATGAACGGAATTAACAGGACTCCCAGTGACAAGCAGGGTGGGGGGAAGATGAAGAAGAGTTAAAATATACCAAAAAAAGTCAGCTTTCGTTTTGTCACCTGCATAACTATTACTCTTGTTGGTGATTTTTACCATTATTTTTGTGGTTTCTTTCCTTAAAAATTAACTTTTTTTTTTTCTGAGGTTAACCTAACCATTCCTTTTTTCAAGCATGTACCCATCAAATTATGAGAAATAATAATAATTTTTAAAAATCTGCTACCTACCATCTTTGTGTCCAGGTCATTACATTTTTCAAGACCCAGTTCACTTTGATAGAGTCATCTCACATGAAACAGATTTTGCATAGTCACAGCAAATACTGACAAGCCTTTTGCCTACGTGGAGAATTAGCAACATCCTGTTAATTCTCACATAACCCTTTAACAGTAACCAGGCAAACACTAACCATAGGTGAAACCATGAATATGGGCCTCCTAAGATGAAATGCCATAAAGAAAGAGACAGATTCTGTTTACCTCAGAAGCCAAAGAAACAAGTTCCCAAATGCATCAATTAGCAAGTGTACTCAGGAACTCTCTAGGCTGATGGTACCAAATAAAAGAACATAGAGGTTTTCCCCTACCTTTCTAAGACTGCAAAATTTGAAACATCTGGAGTCATTTGACTTTTCTTTTTCCCCATAGTCTTCTTCTTAAAAAGTATATATGACATTAAAATCTTAGTAAATTTGGTTAAATAAATTAATTTTAAAGGAAATCCCAGCTCCATATTTGCATCATGTTAAAGTCAGCTATAGCTTTTGAGGTAGGAAGCAGAGCTGTCAGTTTACAGACTTAATGAAGCAATGAGTGGGATGAGGCTGTGACCAGGAGAACATCACCACTGCCAGACTTGAGCCTATTCATGTCCCAAATCTCTGCAATTTCAGTTTATGTGCACCACTGTAGATTCATTCTGCATCCAGGTATTGAATGCATCTTAAGAGCCAGAATTTCCAAAGGGAGCTTAAGTTGAAATAGCTGTAAATCTCCTTTCCATTTGCTGGAAAAATCCAACCCACTTGGGTATTTTTGGTCTTTAATTTCCTGGTTTACAGGTGCAATTTCACATTCTTACTGGGGCCTTGATAGTGGAGATTTGGGGACGTACATTTGTTTCCCTGATTGATTTAGTCAATTAGCAAATTAGCAGGCAAAAGTCTTGTAGTTTTTTTTTCCCTAAAAATGTGTTATTTGAAAATGTTAAGGCAAATGCAGTTCAGTTTAGCACACAGGGCAGTCTAGAAGTTACCATAAATCCACATCAACATCTTTCAGTGGGTTTCCAAACATTCTGCCATAGGCTATGGCTTGCCCTCAGCTCTTGCAGGAGCAAGGTACTGACTGGCAAGGCTTTGTCTCCTCTTTTTGGCAACCCATGCAGTGTAGGAATGTTTTGATGGCATATTTAAAAGGACTCCAGCTTCCCAGCAGGGTGGGCCAAAGGATCTTGCCACTTAAAGCTGCTCTAGCAAGTGACACCTTCCTGGAAACCATGTTAATAATGTTGATAAATCCAGATAAACAAGGGCACCAATTACCTAAGTGTCCTAGGTTACAATGTAAGATGCGCCCAAACTATGTCTTCTCCATCTTCACGAGCTGTTGAAACTAGATGAGCAGTGTTTCCCTTGTCCCCTCCCTCTGGACTATCTTCTGTTAAAGGGCCATCAATGCCTTGCCCCATGACTCATAGGTAACTCCCTCTGAGAGATATCTCTGTTTAATGGGCAATCAAAGACCCACTGCATGACTCATAGAATATCAGCCCATTGTGAGATGCTCCACCCAGGGGGAGAAGCCAAGCATTCCCACCTGGATATAATCTGGGATTTGGGACAGCACAGTTGGCCTTACCCACTGAATTCCCAGAGGACAAGAGCTACCAGACCTTTCTACAGGATCACTGCTTCAACAAGACTGTTTCATCTGTACTGCTACCACCACCCTAACTAACAGGGTGTCAGGTTGTATTCTGACTGTCAGTGGTATTTTGTGCTATTGCTTTTATTTTATTTTATTTTAATTTAATTTTATTTTATTTTATTTTATTTTATTTTATTTTATTTTATTTTATTTTATTTTATTTTATTTTATTTTATTTTTTATTTTATTTAATGTTTATTTTATTTAATTTTTATTATTTAATTTTTATTATTTAATTTTTATTTAATTTTTATTTAATTTTATTTTAATTTGTTTTATTTTCTCTCTCTCCTATTAAATTGTATTTCTGACTTGGAGTCTCTCACTGGTTTTGCTTTCAAACCAGCACACTAAGCTGATTTCACACTGAGATGTGTATGGATGCATTTCCAAAAGCAAGAGCCAGCTTTTCCATGCCTGTGAATCTGTATCTGTCCTGGGGTGACGTTATGATGTTTGTATCCCCAATTGTCTGTTGGGTTTGTGCTGGATATTGCATTCTGTGCCATTAAGATTGGGTGTGGGAGTGGGGGTGTGAGAAGCACGCAGTTTGTTTTCAAAGACTGTACTCCGACTCCGTCCTCCACATTCTGGCCTGGAGTGTTGTCTGCTACATGTACAGTGGTGGCAGGCATGGAGAGGTTTTTTTTTTCCTTTTTTGTTAGTTAGTTTAGGTAGCTGAGGAAGAAAAGCTTTGCTGGACTGCTTTTCTTTGCTTTTCCTAGAACTGTTTGAACCTGCTCTGGACTGGAAACCCAGGGGAGCACTGGGGGCTTGCATCCGGGACCCACCAGGGCCTACCCTGCGCAGCAGCTTTTTGCAGCTCCAGAGGGACTGAGAACAGAGTGACCACCTACAGGAGAGACCTTTTCTGAATTTGTCATCTGGTATCGTTCAGTTTATTGTGCTAGGGAGTGATCGGCCTATCAATAAACAGATTTCTTCCCACTTCTCTCAGAGGAAGTCTTTCCCAAACCAGTTGTGGGAGGGGCCACGTGGGTTTGCTTTCTGAGGTGGGGACAGAGGGCCCCTTTGGAGGTTTTTCTCCCAAATTTGCCTTAAACCAAGACAGCATCACAGGCTGCAAGTTGCCAGATAAACATTCATTGGGTTAAATAATGACTTTTGGCTCTCAGCTCATCTAATTTGTTGACAGGAATAGCAGATACAGAATGGGATTTTCTACATGCTTTACTTACATAAGGAATCCTGATGACAGACTGATGTCATTCAACCAGACCTCCTTCACATGATTAGGCCTTGTGCAATCAGCCTCTTCTTTCTTTCCTACTTCAGCTCCAAGCTGAAAATTAGCATTGGGAAAGCCCCAGACAACTCAATTTGAATAACCAGAGGTTTGGAACATGTTTCTTGATGCTTAAATCTACCTGGGCAAATCTCAGGAGAATTGGTACCAGCTGCATAGAGCTCCTCATAGCCAGTTTGCAGGGATGCAACATCATACACAGGTTTTTTCACAGGGGGAGAAGCAAGGTGGTGATTTCTTGAATGAAGCTTCAGATCCATTCTCCAATTTGCATAGAACTATCTTAACTCAAATTCACCTTTGAGTATTTTAGAAAAGCATGTCTTACCTTGTCTTCACTGAAACACCTGTAAAGTTCAACCACTGTTAATAACAAAACAACTCCTAGGACAGGGAATGGACAGAAAGCTGTAGTTTTAGCATAGTTTTATATAAAATAAGGAAGATTAGTCTATATTGTATCATATTCAAATTTTAGCTTGATTATTATTATGCAAAGAAAACAGACAGAAAAAGATCAGTTGTTTTTAAATACATTTGATGTTATGAAACATATTGTCTTTATTTTGTTTAAATCCTCACCAAATCTTAACATCAACAAAAATAAAAGGCTTTTAAAAACCTTTTCTTTATTCACACAGTAGCCTCGTTGTTTTACTCTAAGGCAAAAAACAAACAGTCATCATAAATAAAACACTGACATGGAATATAAGACCAACCCAGGCCAGAGAGTTTGCTAAAATGTTTATGAAAAGTGCATCTGGCTGGCTCAGGACTCCCCGAGTAAAGTAGACATTCTCTCACACACCTCTTGGCTATTTAGCCACTCATGAGAAAATCTGAAATATCTGCCTTTCTCTTTTTAAAGGTACTGCATTTACATGTCACTTGGTGTGTGAGGTAGGAACCAGTTTCTAGGGGCTGTATCTGGGCCTCACCTCCTTATTGTTGCCCCTCCATTTGCTATGCAAAAAGAGATTTAAGTGCAAAACAAAGCTTTAGCTGTCTATGAAAGTGAACTACTGTTTATTTTCAGTCACAATTTGTCAGCTGATTGTAAAGGACACTTCTCATTATTTTCACCTTCAAAGCAATAAGAGGCACAAAAAACTAGATGTAACATTTTTTTTGGTTTTTTTTTTTTTCCCCAAAGGATGCCTTTGAAAAAAGGGGACTTGAGCACTAGAAGAAAACATCGTGTTCAGGTTATCTAATTCAAAGCTCCATGAAGTTTCTGTTTTGTAACTGAACCCAGCCTGGACTAAATTCTTAATTGAAAAATAGCAGCAACTCAAAAGTGCAGAAATTACAAACTTCATCAATAAATTAAGGAAATTGATATGCTGCATCTAACTATCCTCCTAACTGTCCCAATATCCTTCTATTTTTATAATGACAATGACATGGAAAATCAGAATAAAGGTATTACTATTTTGAAACTGAAACTAATCTAAAATCTTCAGTAGATTTCTTTCTGAAATAAGGCAACTTGTGTTTTTACCACAATTCAAAAGATATACAGAATGACTGGAAGTAGCCCAATAACAAGACAACCCCTCCTACACCACCAAGCCTTAAACACAGGTTTTTCCATTCATACGTAGACTTGTAATTCAGGGTGTGATTTTTCAAGTAATGCCAAATATCTCATTCCCAGGGATGCTGATTATTGGAGAGCTTACACAGTAGGCTGAGGAGAGATCCAGTCCTGAGCATAGGGGAGGCAGGATGCTTCAGCAGAATTTTGAGCTGTAGTAGGTGCAGCTGTGGGACTTGCAGTTTCATTCATGTCTTGTACAGACTCCTGTGAGTCCTACATTCAGAGCCTAAGCAGTCCAGTGGCCATTTGAAGACTACAGGTGACAGTACTAGGGTGACATTTTGGATCCCCATATTGAAGGCCTTGGCTCTAGAGGACCCCCTTCCACCAGCAATCCATGAGAGGTTGTGCACAAAGGTAGGAAAAGTGCTTAATCAATGTGTAAGGATTGCATTTACTCTGAAGTTCTTATTGGGACTGTTCTTTATTATGAAATTACTCTTCATCCTCATAAGACATTCATATTCAAGATCATATTAATTCATGGCAGAGATTAATCCATCAGTGAAGTATCAGTAATCACTTTCTTTGCAGTGAGATGGTTTCCACTGGCTGGCATGCCCTTGGAAAAGCATGCTGTTTCTTGACCAAAAAAGGTAGTTCCAAGTTCATTTGTGGCGAATATTTATTTTTCCTTTAGAACAAGTTTAAATGCCATATTTCTTTCTAGGGAAATTGTTCATGGGGGCAATTTTTTTTTAAAGAAAACAGTTTGGGTAGAGCTTGTGTTTCTGCATCTTAAGCATACTGTGTGTTGAACAGAGTAGATCTAGAATACAACAAGTACATAGGTAGCAGCACATTGTTGTGATGAAACACTTCCACAATAGCAACTTCAAGCAACTTGAACTTCAAAAAATCCACAAAAACATTCCTGTTTAAAATGTGCTTTGCAATAAGACCATCAAGCTTTTCTCTTTCCCCTTCCAACCTACTGCAAGCACAGAAATCTTACTTTTCCTTTGCTAGGAACTAACCTCAATCCTGCTGATCCACTTTTAGTTACCAAGGCCACAGAGCAAGGTGAGCATCCAGGTTCTCAGTTGGAGTCAGTGCAGATGATAGTCTCTAGCAAGAATAATCATCAAGGGTCCACTTTGCTAGAAACACAGCTGTGACAGCATTTGCTTCACTGGAGGAGGAAGATTCAGCTGCAGACCTTGCCCATGGCTGAAGAAAAATTTTTCTTTTTCTTTTTCCCCTGGAAAATGTTTGCATTTATAAAGCAGGTAAATTGGTAGCTTTAAAACATAATTTTAATGATGTCAGTTCATAATTTCTGGTAAAGGAGAAAGTTTCACAGCTCAAAGATGAGGCAGACAATTTCATACATTTAGCATGCATTCAGAAGGGGTTAGGATCTCTGACAGCAAAGATAGCGCTTGCTGTGGACTAAGGTTGCTTCAACCAAAATTACATAGGAATATATATACTAAAAAATAGCCTTTCAGAATTACAGACAAATATGAGTTACATGTAGTCTATGTAGTTAAATCCATTTTTTACTTTGGAATTAGATGCCTGTTTTTGTGGTAATCCAGTCACGGAAATAAGTCACTCGTGTGTAAACTCCAGGTTTACTTGGCTTGGCACATTCATCTCCCCAGCTCACTATTCCCACGAGGTACCACATCAGTCTAGAGTCTGGAGTAACCAGTGGTCCCCCAGAGTCCCCCTAGAAAAGAGGGGGAGGAAAAATATTTAATTGATCAGAAGAGAAAATAAAATTTTCTTCATAGACAAGAGGGTCTATCCTATAAGAGAAGTTGACAAGCAGTATTTCAAGAGCAGCCATTTGTGCAGAATCCAGGCTGTTTCTGAAACTTGAGTCAGAAGTCTCTGGCATTTTCCTGTTTGCCAGGGCACCTCCTGACCTCTGTTTTGGTAAAATACCTAACAAAAAGCTTCTGTTCTGTAATACACTACTTCCCACCTGCCTTCTTTCTCGTACAGAGTACAGGAACACCAGTATAGGCAGCAATCTAAGACAGCAGGAACCTTTTTTTTGACAGGTTTTAATAGTAATTGCTATTCTTAAAATAAATAATTTTAGTCACTTTCAGCAATAATGTTTCAAAAAGGAGCTTAGAGCTCCTTTTTGCTTGGAGCTTTCATCAAGAACTTGGTCTTCTAGTTAGATGATATCTCCATAAGGTATTATTCACTTTCCAAGGCTCAATTCTGATACTGTTAATAGCCTGACATGGTAATATTAGTTAAACTGGAAATCTTACAGACTGAGAGGCAATCCTCACACAACAGACCAAATTCCCCAACTTTCAACAAAATTATTTACTGAACTCAACAGCAGTTGCACTCTTCTGCTTAGGTCTTTTCAGTGCTGAGCCAGGAACAGAGGAATGAGCTTCCCAAGTTTATTCTGCAGGGAGTTTGTCTTTGGGCAAAAATCTGCAGGACTGGGATTAAGGGAAGAGTCTGTATTGAACCAGCACTTTAAGAGTACAGTCTTTAAAAATAACATAAATAGAAATTATGTTTTTAAAAGTTATCACTATGGAAATATTTTTCTTTGAACATAAGCATTTCCTTGCTACATTTGCAAACCTGCAGCATGGATGTTTCCTTCTCATTCTTTTACACCTACCTTCCTTATAGTTATCTTGGTTTCAGACAGTTTTCCTTTCACTAAGCCAAGTCTGTTACCAAAGATCACATTGTAACAGATCTGTTTTGATATGATCCACTCCAGAATTTAATCTCAGTGAGTGACAGTGCATTTTTGCTGGTAACTTATCATTCTTAACCTTCTTCCTTCTTAGCTCTACAGATATCTGGTGTTAGCTACTTGAGACATTTAATTTTTAGCTCATAATTAGTATAACAGCATTTAGTACTAAATAATGTGTACTAAATGCTATTTCACTTTACAATTAAATTGCTGTTTGAATGGAGCCTATTTAAAGGACTAATACACTGTTCATTAAGATTTGGTCAACCAGATACTGCAGTCAGCATTAAAATAGTTTTCCTTTCTAATTTTCAGCTACAATTACCTGACAAGCATCTACTCCTCCTTCCAAGTATCCTGCACACAACATCCTGGGTGTTATGTCCCCATCATACACTTCTTCTCTGTTGCAAGTGTCTGAGTCAATAAGTTTCACTGTTGCCTCCTGAAGAGCATTTGTGGCTGGACCTGAGAGAAAATACAATTTGGGCTTTTATCAACAAAATTACTTTGGAGTAGTTAATATACAGTAAGAGTGTTTAATGTCTTCTTATAGAGGACCAGCTTGACTTGGTTTATTGTGGAGGTTTTGCTTGTTGATCTGCCTAGATCAGACCCTTAAGGGGAGCATACAGAGAACCACAGACTCACTTAGGAACTGTATCATTGAGACTGAAGTAATGATGGCATGTTACATAGTGCCATAAGTGTAAAGCCATATATTTTACACATGTTCCATATAACACAAATTCCATGTTCCATGGAACACAAATTACCTAGCAATTTGAGCAGATGACATAAAATGAAGACATCTTGATTCCATTGCTAAATCTACTCTTAGTGTGGTCTGGTAAGAGTGTGAGCTTGAGTAATTCACAGCTCACTCTGCACCTTTATCTGAAAGCTCACAGAGTTATCTGTAGCTTCTGATTAGTGCAGGCAAAATAGTTTTTAGGTGCTATATAAACACGTGCATGGCTGAACTACCTGTCTTAGGAATTTACAATATGAAATGGAAAGGCTGGAAAGGCTGGAAAAACAGAAGAGTTTTTTTTTCTACAGTGGACTGTAGTTCTGTCTTTATCCACTCTAGTTTTAGAACAATAAATTGATGCCTACAACTAAACAAACCTACTGCAAACATTAGGCTTGCTGTCATATCACATGTGGCTACAGAAGTGATATCAGTTCACCCAGAGCCGCTGTTTATGGACCATACAGGTCACCTAGCAGACTCAGGACTCACCATCATTGGTGAGAGCTCCCCAGCCTGTGATGACAGCATAAATATTGTAGGGAAAAGTCTGAGATGGCTCTGGCAGACAGACACGGTGTATGCTGTTCGTGAACTCAACTCGTGTAGAGAGCTGCACAAGTCATAGTCATGTTCTGGGTAGAGGTACTTCTCATGGATAATAATTGTCTTGACTGATCGCTTCAAGCTTGGTGGCTTCAAAAGAGCTCCAAAAGTAGCAGTCCACTTCTGAGGGTGAGTCATGCTGAAAAAGGTAAGAGTGCTGTAAGTATTTTGCTGTAAATATGTGTTTAGGACTTTAAATTTGCAGAGCACCTTTACTGTAAAACTTCAAACCAGCTCCCTACTAGACAGTTGGGGCATCCATCACTTTCTATAACAGAACTGTGGGCTGCTTCTAGATGAGGGCACTCCTGCATTCCCTCCTCAGCCATGGTCTTGTACTCCTCCCCTTCTCCTTGTCCCTGATCTAACCATTGTGTGGCTATAGGGTGTCATCAAATCCAAAAGCTCTTCTGCTGTAAACTTTTCATTTCCCTTACTCTTTTTCCACATTGATAATCTGTTCAATCAACTGTTCCATCTTAAAATACCTTGCAGTGTGGGCCCGATTTTCTGAAGCCTGAGAATTGCTGGCTTTCCCAAGGGAGAGTTTTCAGCAGTTTCTCCTTTCTCAGGCAGCTTTGTGTAAACACTTTTTCTTCCCATAACATTTCTGGGTAAACAATATTCTTTTCCCATAACAGCCTCTCTCCCAGGTGTTGTTTGTGTTACTTAACCAATGGAGAGAGGTGTCCATCCTGTAGACCAATGGCATGTCTTTTTATCAGAGCAAGCTATAAAAAGACGGAAAGGAATTGCAATAAAGTTTTTAGCCTTCTGATGTTTTCTACCTGCTGAAGTCAAGCATCTTTATTTTCATGTCTAATTGCGACACTTGCAGCTTCACAATTGCCACGCTTTAAACAAAAAATGCTGGGAGTGCATGGCTGAACAGAGGGACAGGAATATGAGGTGGTAACTGCTGGTAGCAGTCTGCAGTGGCTCATTGTAACACAAAGGCATACGTTCAAGAAATGTATAACAGGAAACAAATACTCCACCATTTCACTCACCTTACCCTTTCTGCACTTCTTTGGTCAGTACGCCAAGTGACTATTGACTTTCACTCATAAAATTGCCAGTTCTGCTCCCGAGGGCCAGTCTTTAATTTGTCATTGAAACATCCAGCTGATGGGCCTACTTAACCCCGACTTTTCCAAAATTATTTCTCTGGGAAAGAGTCAGGGGTGTGGTGCAAATCTGGAAAGCCGCACAACTTGATACAGAAGAGGCACATTCTGCTGCAGATTCTAAGATGGCAACTTACTCTCTGAAGCAGTGAGCTGCAGATACCAGCCACGTGTTGCTGATGAGTGTTGCACCACAGCGATGGATGTTATTGTACTGTAAACTGGCCTGCCACGGCCAATCCCTGGTCTCTGCAGAAGACAATCCACCAACAATGCGCAGCGATGAGGATTTTGCCATCGACTTGACTGATCTATTCTGCCGTAACCCACAGACTGTCAGAAAGGACAAAGAGAGTATAAGCTATTCTTCTGTTTAGTAAATACTGCAAATGGCTGTGGGAAACGTATGTAAAATTACACACCACTTATGTTCTGTAAAAATGTATTTGCATCAACAAGAAAACATACCTTTCACCAGCCCTCCCAAATCAGAGCTCCTCATGCACAACCCATGTGTTAGAAGCCTGAATGAACAACTGACTACCATGGAAAGTCATGATGGTCAAACACTCAGGCTTTGCTCTGTAAGCAGCCCGACTCAGGAATCAAAATTTTCACCATACATCCAAGACAATTCCCAGAGGCATTCCCAACTTTAATGTCCCAGGTAATTTCTCATTAAGATAAAATATGAAAAAGGCAAAACCTAAAATGGGAATGATCCAAGTCATGGGTTTTCACCATGCATGCATGCAGATTACACCAGCAAGATGTCACTTGGAGACAGGCAACTGATCACTGCAGTCTGCAAGTGGACCTGGGGAGGCACTTCAAGCAAAGAGCATCACACTACTTCAACCAGAGATGACAAAAGGCATGGATACCTCCAGCATGGTATGCATCCATGACACAGAATAAGCATTTTTATCCAAACCCAGAGAGAAATCGAAATATCCATAGTTTCAGCTATTAAACTCAGGATATTCAGGAGCAGCTGAAGCTCCTGCATAGCTTTAGAAACTTCCTCAATGAACAGACCTACTTCAGCCATCTTCTTCCATCCAAACAGCATCAAATCCATCCTACCTGGACCAAGACCCACTAGTTTTCATCCAGGTCCCAATTTCAGCTAGATATTAGGAAAGTTGACACACAGGACTATCCCAATTCATTGAAAAAGAGACAGAGATGAAAATTATTTGCATAGTGACCACACAATCCAAACCATTACTGCACAGCTCATCTCCCAGACATTGACCTGGGAGAGGGCCAAAGCAGAACTCATTAATTCGTCACTGAGGAGCTGGCAGCCCCAGGGCCCTTGAAGTCCTCAGAAGTGAAAAACTGGAGCCACAGAGAGTGTTATCTCATCCCTTTTCTGCTGGGATCTGCACAACATTATGTTAACAGTACTTCATGGTCAAAAGTGGCAGGAATACCACAGCAGACAAAGCTGTTCATAAATTTAAAAAAAGAAAGAAAAGTTACACCACATGAAAAAGTTCATGGGCTCAATGCGGTCTGCCCTCTTCTGAGATTTAAAACCACACTGAAGGAAAACAGTGAAATCTAAATCTACCTGTCCAAAAGTTTTGTGTAAAAGACAAACTTCAGAATATACCGTAGTTCATAAGACTGTCTAAACTAACATTTTCCCTCCTGAAAGCTCTTTGTAATCCTCAGTAAATGGTCCTAAAACTGTACAATCCTATCAACCACCTGAGCAGTCAATGTTCAAAACACAGGGAAAAAATAACCCAGTTCCATCAGTGCCCCAGAACACCAGCACCTACATCAGACCCAAAAAGTGATGTAATTTAATCTTCCATTGTTTAACAAGTTATTGCTAAGGAACTCATCAAACCTTCTCAGAGTTAAAAGAAACACAACTTGTAAGCAAAGATAGCTTTTACGACTATTTTATCTCCAAGCAAGCTGACTTCTTTCTCTGAAAACTTAAAAAACATCTCTACAAAACAAGGTATCTCTATTTAACCCCTAGAGCAATGCTTTGAGAAAAGCAGTCACATTTCCATATATTTCCATGAGGAACAATTTTGTGCTGTCAGCCATTCCAAATTCCAGAACATCTTGATTTTAATCACAGGCTGATGTAACTTCTATACATTTCCTTGTGCTACCTTTCTCCTTTAAATGCATGCTAAAGAAAATTACATAGTCCAAATTTCTGAGAGTACAAGGTCACATTCATTAGACAGAAGGATGAGAAAAGGCTCTTAAAGGCCAGGAAAAGTGCTCAGGGACTCTTAATGCTAATTTTAAAAGATGGAGATGAGATTTCTGATGTTTAAAAAAGGCCTCACTTACTATCATTGAAGATAGCTTCTGCTCTTATTGGCTCCACATCTGAAAGAAAAAACAGTCAGGGTAAGGCCAGGCCAGCACAGACAAGGTTCCCCATCCTCAGGGTCATCCCCCTGACAGCTATTTGAGTACAGGGTAGCTCGTATATGATCGTGTTCATGTGCTGGCTGTTGCCCTCCTCTGCAGTCAGTATTGTCTGAGGACCAGGCACTCATTGTGCCCATCCTGCTGGCTCCCAGTGTTTCTGAAGGGGAGTACAGACAGAACAATTCTTGTTTTACTCAAGATCTACAATTTTGTTGGGGAGACATTTTTATGGTAGAAATTTTTGAAGCTCCTCTTTTTTTGCAGAAAAAAATTATCAACAGTTCACATATTACACCCAAGAGAGGGCCAGAGGAGATCTGGTACTCTGTCTGTGCCCTCTTCAAGATCAGAAGGCACTCAGCTTCTAATAGCAGTGGCTCACTCTCCTTTCTCCTACCTTATTGGTACACTATTAATATTAAAATATATATTTCATAGCAATTTGCATGGCACAGCAGGTTCTAACAATACATTCCCTCCTTTAACATGCATGCTGTATGTTTACTGAAAATATCTCATGCTCATGCTGACAATAACAAGCATTGGCTCAAGGTTTAAATCTATCCCTTTTCTTCCAGAATGCTGTTTTTCACTAGAGCTACCACTGTAGTTTCCAGCATTCAAAGCATTTTTTAAAATAATTTTTTTCTCTTAAATCACAATTTCAATACAGTTTTTTATTTATATAGTGATTCTATACTAGTGTCAACAACTTCATATTTTGTGTCTGGATAGGCTTTCTCAGCAGATCCCTATCCTTTATCTACTTTCTTCATTTCTCTTTGCTGCTACACAGAATATTATTCTGGTTTTGAGCCAAACCCAAGTCAGGAGGAGTCTCTTTTGAATGCAAAGGGCTCTGGCTCACACTTGTCACTTGTTGGGTTTGTATCATGTGTTTTGCTTGCAGGCTTGACACTTCCTCAGGTATGCAGGGTGAATTGTCTGTTTGCAACCCACCAGTACCAGATGTGTGCTCACTCATTTCTTAATGTGACAGTAAGCAGATTATGATAGAAAAAAGGAAACAAGCAGGACTCCAGCACAGGTACAGCTTGTCTGCAGGGAAAGTTACAGACCAAAGGTAGTGCTAGGGCTGCCATGTGTGCATGCAACCACCGCTTTATTTTATAAGGATGGGAGAGGAGTTAAAACTGGACATTTATATAGCAACACAGTCTATTCACTATAGAGGGAACTGAAGTCTTATTCACTATAAACAGGAACTGTTCACATGATGAAGATGATTATGTTTCACTGGTGGGCAAGACACAACTTCCAAGGTCCTCTTACAAATAAAAATGCTCACTTGTACTTTCTCAATTCATATGAAAAAAAGGAGGAGAATGCTAAAAGGACACATACTTTTTTGCATTTCAGTAACACTAGTTGTATTCTGTGAATTTCCATGGATAATATGGTTGGTTGTCTCCTAGAACCCTTACATCAAAATGAAATACCACAAAGCAAAAGCTAGGTCAGCAGAGGGATTCAGCAGTGGCGTAAACATTACTGTTTGCTAAACTGTACTAAGGATTTGGCCCCTTCCCCTGTATATTTATATTAGCCAGAAGTGCTTTGAAAAATCTGGTCCTACTTGTTTCTTTCAGCTATGATGAACAACCAGTGTTTTCCTAGAAATTCATACAGCCTTCAGAACTAATTCATCATTTGAATCACACCAATACTTTATATCTGGAAACTGGTAAGAAACCAACAAATGTTCACAATGAAATAGGACCTTTTGCCTTTAAGTGCGATATTAACAACGTTTTTTAGCTTTTCTTTGGACGGAGAGACATTTACCTCATAATTCATAATTATAAAGCCTGCAGCCAATTATTATCACTTACATTATGCGGCAAAGCTCATCAAGAAGACAAAAGGAGCAACCAGCTTGTTCAAGTGACGTGCTGGAAGCAATTCAATTGGCATGTTTCCACTGCATTGCGTTTTGCTGTGAGTCACAGGTGCTCTGCAAGGCACCTGTCTATATCTCTGTTTGCCTTTTTATGAGGCACCTAGAAAAAAGTACAAACCTCACATGGGCAAAATTGTACCCATTGCTTCCAGTTGGATCAACATCTGTGTAATTGGAGAAACAAGCTTTCCACATGCACACTGCCAGTCTGTACAGCTTTGAATGTCAGCATATCTTGTATCACTACTACACAACTGCTGTACTCTCCTACTCATCCACTGCAGAAGGAAAAAGGCCAGTGATACCCTGTCAGCAAATTCAGTGCTGTATTCACTAGGGTAGGGTCCCAAACGCAGAGTACACACGTTTGGAAAACTGAAGGAACTGCCCCTATTTTCAGATAAGCTGAGCCCACAGTAGATCCCATTAAAAGCAGGGAGCACTTTGGGTTACATGATACCACTGAAAATCAGGTTGCTTACTGGTTTACCTTGCTAGGGGCTTGCCTTCATTTGTTACCAGCTTCACATTTTGGCCTCTTCAAGAGCACAGATGTTCATATTGTGCCAGCCAATGTGTTGCAAGCCCTGCCTTGAAGCAATCACTTGTAAGGCACAAGAGACAATTTTGCTGCCCTGCTCATTTACTATTTGCCCTAGTTGTTTGCACTACCAAGAAAAAGCATCAATTAGTAACAATTAAAGTGTTATATTTTGTCCCAACCGCATATGGCTTCAAAAGTAGTTGCTTGTGCCACATTTAGGAAAGCAGTGTTCAAGCTTCTACTGTAAACAAGTTTGACTTGAACCTGCATTGAATAGCTGTAAAATGGAGCTTGCTAATTAATTCAGTCTTGCTTAACTTTAATGAGAAAAATGAATGTTTAAATTAAAGTCGCAGCAATCTATTGAAATGCAGCTTAGGGATTCCATCTCTCAGAAGAGGGCTCTGTTCTCCAACTGGACAAGCAGTTTTGTTAATACAGTTATTTTACATATTTATTAAACAAAATAACTCTAAAACACGCTTAGATTCATAATTTCTGATTAACTTGCATTTACTATTTAAGGTTAATAAATTTTCAGTAAAGAACTTTTTTACTCCTCAACATATGTGTTTGAGCAAACATGGAAGGAAATGCTCATAGTTAACTGCAGAGTGAATGGGACATCTTATCTGTGAGGGGTTCAGAGGTTCCTGTGGAAAAATGTGCTCCATTTGCTACATCTCTAAATAGTATCAGTGTCACTGCATCAGAGGAATCAGTTGTGTCCACTGCCTCATTTCATTTTATCCACAGAGTTCAGTGTTTATGTTAAAAGGAAAAGACCAGACAGAACTCCGTGACATAAGTGTATCAGATATTATCTTGACATAGTGCAAACAAGGCAAGTAAATGAATTATTAGGACATTATGCATTTTCAGCATAGAAGGGGCCAGAGATGGCTGCAAAATTCAAGATGATAAATGCTTTAAAAATCTGATGTAGTTTTACCCAATTACATAACTTTTCACAGGTGTTGATTCATAAAAGAAACTTGAATTTCTTTATAGGTTTCTACACCTATAGATTTTCTAGATGTGAAAACATAACTTCTAGTCTCAAAAGCAAACTGCATGTTCCATCCTATACTATATCAAGTTCCCACATCTTGTTTGTCTAAAATGTTTTTTCACACAGAGAAGGTAAGGTAGAGATTATCTTAAAAGGGATATGAATGGAGGAAAGGATTGTAAACAAAAATAAGAAAGAGTATGTGCTTCAATACTCATAACACATTATTGGAAATGCATTTGAAGCACAGCTTTGGGAAATGCACCAGGGAGCAGAGAAAACTTTTTTCCTACTTTCCTTTGCCACATTTTAATAACAATTTTCTTGGAAGGAGAGAGAATTACAAAATTCTCAGCTACATCTGAAACAGGGGCCTCACCCAGTGTTAGGTAGGGTAACAATTGTGCATACAGACAAAAAGAGGATCACTGGTGAGTTTCAGTAGGTCATCAAACTGGGCAGCTGAGAGGAATGTCACAGAGTGCATGTCCTGCAGTGTAGACAGAGGTGGGGATAATAGCTCTACTCTAATGCTCTTTAATTACAGTGAAGACCACAAAGGTCTGAAGTACTGGGGGAAATGGGAATGAGAGCAGTGAGCAGCAGATACAGTCATATTCCAAAAACTGCACCCAAAAGGAACTGCAGGAATTTCCTGAAAGATGGCAAAACATGAGCTTTTGGTTCAGCAGGAAAGGCATGCTCTTGTGTGGTTGCATAGTTCATACTTCCTAAAATGTCTCTCCACTAACATTCCAATATTCTCACTGCTCTCTCAATAGGAATTACCTCTCCAGATTTATACACCCTTGCAGAAGTAGCAAAACATGGCTTAGATACAGGTGATGCAATTCTCATTCCTTCAACAGAGTAGAGTAACCTGATAGAGACACAACTGCTTTGTGCCTCTATTTTCCCTGTCACCTAGCTGTTCCCTCCCTGCTGCTGCTCACTTCACCTGTTCTCACATCTATGACTCCCTCCATTGTCCCCCATCAACATCTTAATCCTGTCCATGAAGCAGACACAGGTTCATACCTCACAGCATGCTTCCAACTCCATCTGGTTGTCCTGCAGCCCAAGGAGGGATCTGCTATGTACCAGTTCTGTAGCAGGTATCCAAACAGATACAATTTCTAGCATTACTTTTCTTCCTGATCTCTAATCATGCCCCAGTTGCAATCAATGTCTTACTACAGTAAAGGCAGCCCAAATTGCTCTCAACCGCTGCAGGCAAAGCACGGAAAAACCAAGGTTTGAATGAGAAAATCAATTAAATTAATGTATCTGGGTCATGAGAAGTGAGGTCAAGATGACTTTCTGCTTAATTCCTTTATCACAAGCATATCTTTGCAAAATACTAATTTTAAAATACATTTCAGTCCCTCCCATTTCAATCATTCTCTCTAGACTCTTACTGAAATGTACCACCTCATGCCAAACTAGTGACCTCAAAGTGGAGGAATATCAGATCTCCACTGTTTCCCAATGTACAGATGCATGTTCAGTTCCACTCCCCAGAGATGCTGTTGTGGCTGATAAAGAGCAAATATCCAGACTGCTCCATACATTATTTGATATGGAACATTCCTCATCAACCCTGTCAGACACTCATCTGTATGACTCCCACAGAAAGCTCGATAAAGAAGTAAGAATCTGTCTGCCAGGTTCTGTACTTTGTAGTTGGTAAGGAGCTTTAGCAAGCCCCAGATTCCAGATAAATAGAAACAATAACAGTTGGCTTGTTGATCAAAACCAATTCATGACTCATTATTCATGGTCAAAACCTTTGGCTGTGCAACAGGTGGGAATACTTCCTACTCATTTTGAACAGTGCCAATGATCATGCAACCAGCTGCTTTCTGACGTTAGAAGTACATTCCCAAAAATACATTTTGGGATACTTCCAACCTACCTGACCAAGGGAAATAGTCTGGCAAGCTGCTCTATGCTTTACTTAATACGGATCCAGACTGTTAGGTGACTCTACTTCTAACCAAGAAACCCTCAGGAAAATAAATCAGCCTTGTAGGAGAGCTCTTTGTTGCCAGAACCATACAGAAGGCAAACTGCAACACCTTCTTTCAGTGCCAGTGGAAGAACAAGTCCTAACATGGGTGTTTCCAAGCCATCTGACACTTTGATATCTCACTTTGATTGCCCTTGCACTGCTCTTCAGGGAAGGTAGGGATTAGTTTGCTTAATTCTTCACTGAAAAATAGTTGGGCTTCTAGTGGGGTTTGTACACAAGTGCAGAGAATTCTATCAGTTCTTATTTTCTATCAAAATCAGAGGGAATGTCTGGATGTAAACCATCCTTGGCCAGGGGACTCTGATATCTAGGTAAAAAAGAAAGAAGGAGCTTCAGTAATAATACATTTGAAGGTATCCTGACAAAAATGTATTTTTGCAGTCATATGTAAAGAACATCTACAGTTTAGTGACAGACAAACCAGAGACAGTATTGTTGTTTTCCTTGAAGTTTTGCACATTTTATATTTTCTCATATATGTATGATCAAGCTTCTCTCTGTTTTAGAAAAAATAATCAACTAAGAAAATATCGTCAGTTTAGACTTTATCCCCTCTTTATTCCCAGTCCTCAGGAATGCAGAGGCAAAGCAAGTTCTACCCCTGGTCTGGCAGACTCCTTAGTGTTGTAGTGCTGCCCTGAACTGCAGCTTGAAGGTCCCAAGTGTAGCACCCAGTTTGGAGGAGTTTGTTGAAGCTGATTCTCAAGGCAAATACTTGTGAGTGAAGCACAAGTTGAGACATGGTGTTGAACAACAAGGTGATTATTTCAGGGAGGAAGATTTAAGGAGGTTCCCTTTATCAGACTCCCCCTAGCATGCAATATAAAGAAGTGCCTGACCTGGCTTTGTTCAACTAGTGAGCTATGCTTAGCTCAACTGAGCTATATTGTGGCCCCTAAATTAGAATCTTTTGATAAGGTGGTTACAAAGAACAGGTTAATTACTTTTTACAAACCATTATAAAAGTGTAATTCTGAAAATGCCTTAGGATGAATAAGGATTCCAGTTGGCAAAAAGGTCCAATGAAGCAAGATTTAGAAAGGTGCCTGCAGAGCATGGAAAAAATCTAGGGCTTCTTAGGTTTCCATGGTTTAAATACTAATGGTGGACAAGATATTTCAGGAGGGGAAAGAAAAGCAGAAAATGCAAAACCTAAATTCTTCTCTGGATCTCTAGGACCTGTTGAAAATTGTCACTTCTCCCTGGTGGGAGGAATAAGTTTTATAAATTGAGACCAGCATCTCCTCTAAAAGCACAGGAGCTCTCCATTCTGTACTCTTCTCCTGAGTCGACCTGAAATGGCAACAGAATTCAGGAGCTGGCCTAAGCTTCATACCACTGCTGAAATCCTATTAGCAAAGAAAGATCAAAAAAAATTTTTGGACAGCCTTTTATTGTTGTCTCTCAGAAATGCTGAGGTATCATTTATGTTCCTTTGTGTCACTCGTAGCACTTGCTCAATGCTAGTCCTGTAATGAGTAGCTGACCTGTGTAGTCAAAGTTTTATGGTTAGGCTGGGAGAGCCAAGAAAAGCAACACAAAGTTTGTCACACAACTTTGATAAAGTAATACAGATGCCATCTCTTACTAAGACTATATAATGAAAACATTGCAATTTAATTGTATTAGCCAATTTTTAATTAGCTATTAATGTATTACTGTAACAATCCTGGTGCAGTTCAAGGTCAACTGAAACAGTTTTGAGTCGCTTCCCACATTTACCAGATTGAATAAAAGCAGCTTGACTTGATAAGATCACAGTCCTTTTTTAACAATAATTTTTGTACTCTTTCCAATTTTATCCTTTATGTAAAGCATCAAATTAAACTGAAGATTCAAAATTCACTAACCCATGATCCAACTATGTAAACACAAAACAAAACTCTTTGAATCTCTCTGATGCCCACACACTATTTTTATTGGGGAGAGTTTACATGTGCACTTTGTTGAACAGGAACTACTGGCATATAAACAACACTGCAGGGAAATGGTGATTAGTTGCCCAGAGGGATGCCATCTATCATCCTGAGCCATTCCAAAGGGGAAGGCCGGTTGGCCCATCAAGAAACAATGGGGATGTGACAGCTCATATTTGAGTTTCATTGCATTACCACAATGCAAATATGTGCCCAGTTCAAGTACCAAGAGGAGGAACAAGAAGTTGCTTCTGCTCATTTCTGAGTGGGAGGAAGTCTGGATCCATCCAGCAGGGAATCTGGCCCAGGTTTCTTGTTCTCTAAATACAGCTGTCTAACCTCTGCAGATTTCTGCTGGTTCAAGTAATCTAGTGTGGAATAGCAAGCAGCAAGCACCCATCCTATTACTGTATTGTCACCCTTGCACTTAGGAGTAAGCAGTTCTGCAAGAACAAATGGAGCAAATATCTGTCCCTACCTATCAACCAGCAACTCATTCTTGAAATGTCTGACACCCAGAAAAATTGCTGACTATATATAACTGAAGCCAAGACAGAGACTAGATTCTAAGCCTGCACAAAAATTCTGTAGCAGAACTGAAGTGTAGAAGATAGTGAAGTTAATGTTCATATCCTGCAGATTCATATCCGCTTTGTGAAGAAGGGGATAGAATCCCTAGCCGAGAAGTCATGTAGATAAGAACATTATGCCTTTCTTTTCCTTTCCTCTGGGGAATTTGCAAGGATTTTGATCCTCCCCCCCAAATATTATTTTTTCAGTGCATTGGTTCTTTCCTATTGTCATCCAAGTATACTTCCTGCACTTTTAGGCTCCATGACAGTATCATAAAGTTGGTACTGCAGTTTGGAGGAAGGCTGAGGCTGTACTGTAAAACCACAAAGTAACTGCTCCCATTTATCCATATTTAAGATATTTTTTAAAGATTTAGGGGGAGTTGCCACTGATTTTGGTCTAACTTAAGGAGCACAAAAGACTGTCATTCCGACAGTAACACCAAAAGCTCTCATCAAAAGGGAAAAACCAAGTCCCATCAATCAGAAAAATGGAAAGAATTACTTTTAAAAGAAATGTAATATACTTACTTGAGATGGTAGAAGATCGGACATTTATTTGCAGAGGTCCTGTGTATTTTTTCAGGCCCCTCTGTAAGATCTTTCCAACTCTTTCCCACAATGTTTCTCTAGAATCCGTAGAGGAGAACCAGAATGTGAGCAAAGCCTCTGCCATCACACCATCAGTATCTGGGCTACAAACCAATGAAAGAGTCTTGTTACCTTCAGCCCATTTCTGCATTTCTTAGCTTTTATCTTAGCTTTTCTAGCAATGGCAATGTAACATAAAAGATTAGATACATTTTCAAACATTTGTGAGAAGGAATTTCCAAAAGAAATCTAAGAACACTGAATAGTCAAATGCATCATAGGCTAGAAGGTGGCATGATGCTTTCTGTGAACAAATGGCCAGACCAATTAATAGAGTTTGAAAAGCAGTCGCTGACTACATGCCTGAGACAGAAGAGAGGAAGGAATGAACTGATTTGATTGCAATGAAAAGCTGGATAAACAGCACTTCAGAAACTTGAGGAAGATGATTAATGGTATCTACACAAGACCTTTCCATGGCCCTGTACATACACAGAATAAAAATTTACAGTCACCCTCAAAAAGGTACTTTGGGCCTTTTTGGGAGATGGGGAGAGACCACACAACCTAATTCTACCACAGCAACCTCTCGGAGAATGTTCCTAATAACCTCATGTTGTGCAACAATAAATGAAACTTGGCAGCATACCCGCAGTCTATTTATTAAAGTCAAAGAGATGGATAACAAAAGGAGCCTTTAACACCTCATTGAAAAGTGCAAGCAGCATACACATTGAGACACACAATTCCACAGTTTTAATGTAAGAGGAAAGAAAAGGGAGAAAAGTCTTGTAACAGGTTGAATTCACCTGGTAGTAGTATTTCTTTTCCCTTAAAGCATCAGATACTGCAGTAGATGGAATGATAGACTACAAACATCAAACTGACTAATCTGACATAGTAAATCTTGCTCTGTACTTGCAGATGGCTTATCCCTGGTCATTACAAAGGTAAGAGCTTGCACCAGGAACCTTCTCTCTTGTGCCTCCTCCCACCTGAACCAAGAAGCAACAAGACACAAGCTACAACAGATGAAATCACAGTTAGTTCATTCAGGGTGAGAGCTAAAAGCAGGTTGCTCTATCTTTAGATAGGAAAGGAAAAGAGATCTC
Source organism: Prinia subflava (assembly GCF_021018805.1). NCBI lineage: Eukaryota > Metazoa > Chordata > Aves > Passeriformes > Cisticolidae > Prinia > Prinia subflava. The sequence continues at coordinate 4,116,454 of NC_086282.1, forward strand.
CTAGTTATATCTCACTGTCTTGGAAATTTGTAATTACATAAAGGAAAAATAGAAGACAGGCAGTTTATACAGAACTCACACAATCAGGCTTTGATCTTTGAAAGGAACACATACGAAATTGAAACAAACATTCCTGATATCATCAGTGAAGGGAAAGAAAAGGCCCTGTGTTTTAAGGACATCAAGGCATGCCAAGTGGTTCCTAGGTGAGCAGAAAGACACACTCCTTGCCTCAAGGATCTCATAATTGAGACTGAGAAGTCATATGTGAACTTTTCAACAGTCTGTTTTTTCCATTTGTTACAACTTCAGTGTGATTGCCACTTTGTTTATTTTCCAGATATTATCTGATCCAACTGTGGGTGTTGCTCTGCATTTCTGAGGTGTTCCCTCACCTCTCCCCCCACTCCTCTTCCTGTGCTATGCCACACTGAAATTACCATATCAACTCTTGCAAGCACACCACACCTTTCAAAACCCTCAGGTAAGTACTGCCCACCTTGATTCACTTATTATATAGCAGAGATCCAGAGCCAAAGACACCTAGTCAAGATTAGTAGTCTTTCTCAGTGAGCAGTGGGCATTATTATTAATGCATTGCTTATACTGAGCCAAAAGATACACACGGTCCTTTCCAAATAAATTCACAACCACGACCCTACTCAAAAGAACTTGCAGTCTGAGCCCTTGAAGAGGCATAAAGAATGTATATCTGAAAAAACGAAGAAGCTTTGGCGCATACAAATCTCGCATCCAACACAGCAAACATCACAAGTACCTCAGTCTGTCCTTGGGAACAAGAAGTAGTGAAAAATACCACCTATCCCTACATATTGGCCTCTCAGATCCCTAAATCACCCTGCCTATGCTTGCAACACTCTAGTCAGAACCAAAAATATCCTTAAAGCTACATTCCAATAATGACTTGTGTGTAACTGGGAATTAAGCTAAGGTAGAGGAAGAGGTAGGATGTCACAAACCATGTAAGAACAAGGAGAAACACATTCACAAGGATTAGATCTTTAGATCTTAGTCTTGCAGCTTTAGTCTATGATTATGAAGGCATTCAAGGTTTATTTGCAAAGTAATGGGCACTGTCACTAAGGAACAAGATCTTACTACTACAGTAGACAGTTATATAAAAAGATAATTTTCAGCACTTAACAGTGGTTTAAAAAAATCAAATCAAACATTATGTATTATTGGCAGTTGAACAGAGAGTAAAAGAGGAAAAAAAGCTCCACATTGCTCAATGATAATCTCAACTACGGGTCTGACCCCTTCATCTCAAAAAAGCAGGAACAGCAGACCTGAGATATGTATGAAACAGGATGATAAGAAACAGTTTGAAGGCAAAGAATACTGAGTAGACTGGGATTTCCAACTGAAAAAAAAAAAAAAAAAAGAAGAGTGGATCTTATTGAATACAAGAGAGAAAAAGGATATGATGGGAGTGTCCAGTATCAGTAATTTCACAGAGAAGAGGGGTAGTGATCAACTTTTCATCATCTCTTTCAACACAAGACCTAGGGTTTATTGAATGATCTAAAGAAGGTGGTTCTTCACAAGTATCTCCTTCCTAAAGGACCGAGGTGCAAGGATTTCAAGAGTCCAGGAGACAATAGACAAGTCCTTGGGAAATAACGCCACCCAGGGCTGCTAAACAAACCACAACCACTTCAAGAACTCCCAAGTGGTAAATACCTGGAGGCAGGGAGCATACCAAGGAGCAGTTATCACATGTCTGTTGTGCTGCTACTGTTCTCTGAGCACCTATTTATGCCCATTCTTAGAGCCACAATGACAAGTGGGACTTTCTGAGCCAGCACAGCCTTGTTTTACTTGACAAGCCCAGTGCAATAGCAGTGCTAGAAATGGCATCTGCATTACAGTGTAAGAAATAATTTTGAAAATCCTTTTTGGTTTTAGATAGCTTTAGTTATCTCTGCTTTAATAACTAAAGCTTGCTCAAGATCTGAACACAAACTTCTTGGAATTTGGATTGATTGAAGGGTATCTTCAGCATTAAGATCCAAAGGAGAGCAAGGTTCAGAACCAGATTATGCTCAGTTAGGGATTATGCTCTGGTTTTACACAGAATACACTTTACTGAATCAGATCAAGCTGGGCTTGGTGTACATTTAATTTTATCTCAGCTGCGTGCATTTATTATAATCTCGCATACCTCACTCTGATTAAGCCTGAACGGATGTATTTTTTCCTTAAAATGGAATTGTAAAATGTCTTGTCGATCTGTTGAAAAAAGAAAAATATAAGATAACAAAAAAGGATGGAAGCGGACATATTGTTGCAAGGAGCATTCAAAAAACAGCATTCAGTTACAAACTCACAGCCTTAAGAGCCAAGAAACACAATGCAGCCCAGCCTCTAGGTAACATTTGTCACAGACCTTTTCTAAGCATTTCCCATTTGACCTAAAAGGCACATCATAAAAACTAAGCTCATTTTTCTAAATGTCCTATGGCTACATCAGTGTGCCACTGCAGTGCTGTCCACTCCCAGGCATAATGAGATATACATAAACATCCTTGGAACACGCTGCTGCAGTCTGCCAAAGCACAGCTTCTTAAAGACTGCCCACAGAACGGATACAGCATGCTGTGCTCTACAGTGCGCTCAGCCTCTCTTGTAGGGGTCGTTTCTGACACAGCATTTACCCTTGGTCTTACAGAAATCTATAGCAAAGCCACCTGTCGTGGTGACACGACAATAATTGGTGACACCACCAATAATTTCAAATTATTCGATTATCATGTTCCCCTATCACCCTTGTGATTTTCCACATGCTTGGGCAATCGTCAAGCAATTCTCATCAGAAACTGGAAATCTAGGACTCTTAAGGAATCAATCCCCAAATAACATCTTTACTGGTTCCTGCTTAACCACATCCTGTCAAGATGTCATCTCAAGATTGCATGATCAGTCTGAGACAGCTCAGTGTGATATAACATGGCATGAAATGCTGCCAGGAATGGCTTGGGATCACTGAAGGATTGAGAAATAGCAGAGTCACTGGTGAGTTATGTAGTAACTTCTCCCACCAACAAGACCCAGTAAACTGAGCATATCCTGTAAACATCAAATGCATTATAGGAAAAACTGCACAGAAATGCTTTACAACATCATGTAAACTTTTCTTTTTTTTTTTTAGTTTTTAGCCCTGTCGTGGTTTGAAGGGAAGTGAGTTTTTTTTGGAAGTAGTGGTCAAACCAATCAGTCTTTAGATTTGACTATTGGCACCTTTGCTGGCCACTAAGAGGGTGGATACGCCTCTGAGGACACGAGGGGTTAAAAGCCGGATTTCCCAGCAGGACGCTCTCTTTCCTGCTCTGCTTTCGGAGAGGGAGCGTCTTCTCCTCTCCCCTGCCGGCCTGGCTAGGCCGGGTGGGGGAGGGGAGCAAGGTGGGCCTGGCTTAGCAAGGTGGGCCTCGGGGTGGGGAACAGAGGGAGCTGGAGTGGAGCTGGTCCAGCTTCCATCTAGAATGGAGGGGTGGAGGGAGAACTTTGGAGGTGCCTTCCGTCCCCCTCCCTGTCCCATCCCGTTCCCCCCCCTTCCCCCCCCCCCCGGTCCCGTCTCTCTCCTCCCCCCACAGAGAGAAGGTGCCGAGTTGGAGCTGCTTGTGAGAACTGCAGTGTCTGCGATCGCCTGTGCCTGACCTTGGTGGTGGGAGATAAAGCTTTTAACTCTTTCTAAGGCAGAAGAGAGTTATCCCTGGATGCTGTATTCTCATAGTTGGTGGTTTTAGAAGAGAGAGGACAGCCTGGGACCGAGAGGGTAATGTGAGATGAAAAGAAGCCCCTTCGATTGCCGGAATGAAGAGGAGTGGCTTATGAAGCTGGACTTTTCTTGCATAATGATAGCCATAGACGGACCCTGGACCCTCCTGACTATAAATAAGACTGTGTTTGGGTGGATGTTTTTGGCTCAAACCCAGAGACGTTTTGGCCTGCTTCGTGGAGCCCCCGGCCCCAGGGGTAAATGGGGGGGACCTGAGTCCCAAAATGAGAAGATGGCTGGTTTTTGGTACTTGGCCAAAACACCCTTAAAAAGAGCCCTGTTGCAGTGCAGGTCCATGGACGGCAGTGAGAGTGCCGGACATGGAAAGGAGGGTGTCACCCTGGCAGACCCCTCGAGGCAGTGCCATGGGTGACGTGGGAACACGGGATGGTGGACCTGTGTTTCCTGTGGGGGGGGGGGCGGTCTGTGGTGCGAGAGAGACTCCTCTCGTCCTGGATGGAATGTGGATTGTCTGAATTTTAAAGGATGATGGTTTGGATTAGGAACCCAGGGTTGTTGAGGGATTAAGCAAGTAGATGAAGGTAATGTGCCGGAGTCAACTGAGTGAGCATGTATGGAATGGAATTGGGGGGAGGAGAAGCAGTGTTTTTGGGAGGTTTTCTCTTCTGCTTTTGGGTGGTTGGGTTTTTCTTTCCTTTTCTATTGTCCGTTGTTATGTAATGTAATAAATTGTCTGTCTGTTTCAAGAAGTAGGCCTGCTCTGCTCTGTTCTTGACCACATCTCACAGGAGTTCATTAGGTAAAATATATCCTCATGGGTGCATTGGCATTTTGTCTAATGTCAACCCATGACAGCCCTTAAAGGCAGTCTATTTTAGCCAAGTCTCAAGATGTTCTATTTTCCAAAGAAAAGGAAAAAATAATGGTTCTCAAACTACTATTGTGATGAAATATGTCAGATACAGAAATAAGCATGTAAGCATGAAATCTGGGGGTGATTCCTCCCAAGGAACACAAATCTCCCCTTTTCCAGCCTTGGCTGTCACAAGATGAAGCTTCATGGCATTACACAGGGATATTGAAGCAGAATAATTTCAAGATGAAAACTGCACAATGATTATTTTAAGGTGATTTTAAGCATGCATTAGTGTTATAAACGCCAGGACAAATTTATTGCCAAATTCAATAGTTTGGTTTATTAATATCCAAATCACAAAATTTAGAATCAAATTATAACAATTTCAAACAATAAAAACAAAACAATACGAACCCCACAAACAGCAAACTTACTTGACCGAAGTTCTCCCGGGAAAAGCAGAGTCAAGGGTGACCCCAGGGACACAGGACCTGGCAGCCAGTGCCTCTAGCTGGGTTCACAAACTTGCCCACCTAAAGACCCAACTTAAATACACTTAGTTTCCCCCTCGGCAACTTTCCTCCCATTGTTTCTCTAATCATCGACCATTAACTTTATTTACATTAAGTCCCGAAAGGGTCCCTGGGCACATTCAAATGCTAATGTCCAGAGTTAGTCCTTGCTTTGAGTAACTGCCGTAGAGGTGTGTGATGACCGGTGTAGCGTTTGACCGTTGCGAGTCCCGATGAGCTGAGCTGCACGTAGGCAGGAGCAAGTCGTTCTCACCTTCCATTTTTGGAACCCGGAAGATCAGGGAGGTGCTTTCCAGAAGTTCGTGAAACGTGCGGGTTGAGCAGACACATACATATCTTTATATAATATATATCACAGTTCCCAATCTATAATTATTTATAAAACATGAATTAAATAACCATATTTCCCACAATTCCCCCATTTCTTTTCTTTTGTCAATAATTTTAATTCATGTTTTGTATTTTACTTAATTGTTTTTCCTCCTTGGAGAAACACCTGATCAGCGATTCCTGAACCATGTTTGCCTTTTCTGCTTTTCTTCTATCTTTCCAATTCCCATGTCCTTGACTGCCTCTGAGTGCCAGCTAGTTACTTGTGCCTTAACAGGGGTAACTTTTTGGAGGAGCCTTAGGTCACAGGGCTAGCCCTTCACCAAGCGCACAGCCTGGTTCACACTCCCTAGAGTGATCCGCAGAAGCTTCCCTCTGTCTGGCCCAGCGTCTGTCGGGTTGCAACCGAACAACGGGGAAGTTTCTTCGCGACAGCAGGGGCTCTCTGCTCGGACCCTCGGGGTGGTTCGGACGGCATACCTCCTTTTCAAAAATTCCCCACCGAGATTACTTTACTTGTTCTGGCACTACATTAGTTCGACGGCACTTCGTGGCTAACACTTGGGCCTTTAGATCCAATTTTCCCTTTAACCCCTTTTCGTATATTGAATACCACCCGGGATAATTTGGTTCTATCAATCCCAAACGTGTGGCACAGTTTAAGAATCGCATAGTCAGAGTCTGTTTTTCCTCAGAACACCTGGGGCATAACCCCAGCGGCCCCCCCCCACCCCCACTTGCAGTGCACCACCCAAATTTCAAGACAATAATTGTATTTGAAATGGATATATGGACTGCAGGGGCATCCAGGTTCAGAGCAGCGCATGGATATTTCTTCTGCCATTTGCTTCTGATATCCTGGGGTTGGAGTTCTTTCTCCTTAAATTTCTGGAGCTCCGGATTCACCCTTCCTGATGTTCTAACACCTTCCTTCTGGTTACCCTTCCCTCTCTCAGTCCTCCTTGTCGGGTGGTTATTAAGTTTCCTTTGAGGCTCCTTTAGGCTGCAGCTTAATATTTCCAGGGTGTTGGCATCCTCGGTGCAGCCGGACCCTCAGATCTCCGCGGGAGGAGATGACCTTCCATTCGGGGTTTTCCCTCGGGGCTGTTAGTTTCTTAACCCTGGAAGCGTGTGTCCAGCCTCTTTCAGCTGTTCGGATGGCTGTATCTGTAGTTAAAAGGACAAGAAAGGGTCCCTCCCAATGAGGGGTTAATGACACCGCTTTCCAAGCTCTGATCAGTACTTTATCTCCTGGTTGTATCTCATGAATATACATCGAAATCCTGCAACTTCCTCAGATTGAATTTACCTAATACAAAATTCCAAACCAGCCCAATACTACAAGAATATTGTATAGAGAGAATCCCTGTCATGTCCAGAAAATCTGAATATTAGAACAAGTTATCTAATAGTACATTCACACCTTTACCATAAAAACAATTTTGTCCCTGGATCACTATGATTCTCACCTCACTATTCACCCAATGTACCATACAATCCAGAATTTTCCCTTTTTTGTATTGTTACAGGAAAAATTAAAATTAACAGAAAGAGAATTTTACTTCTTATTAAACGAGGTTTATACTGAAACATACAAACAATTCTTTTTACATCCTACCAATACTTCTGACAATGTCCACTGGATATATAGCGAGCAAACAATAAACACTAAGACTACTCCAAATCCCATAGTATTAACACAGGTTTTAGCTTTTTAAAGAAAAATTCAGTTTAAAAAAATCATAGATGAGCACAAACAATTTGGGCTTATTTCAAGAATCAAACTCAGCACATTCAGAGTGATTTGGCATACAGACAAACATTCATAAAACCCAGTATCCTACAATGCTCGGTGACAACAGCAGTTTCTAGGACAATCAGCTGTTAATGTTACACACATCCTCACTCAGTTTCTACAGTCTCAGTGTAATGAGTCTGCACTACTGCTAATTAACTGAACTACATATTTATATTCCAGACCCCTACCCAGCACATTCTCAGATACACACAGCCAAAAGAAGGACGCAACTTGAGTGAGACAATGGGACCACCTTGTCCCTATTTTCGATGTGCACCCTGCCATGGCCATTCTCACTCAGCCTCCAAGAAGCATCTGCCTTCACAACTGCTTCTCACCTTTGCTTCAGCCACCCCTAATGATCAGCAAAATTAACACAATTCCAGAAGCACTATCGGACCTTTCAGCTCTGCTGTTAGCTTGATGGCGACACTTCTTATTTTGGTTTGTAATTCCACTGCCTCGTAGCAATTGTGACTACACTCCTCAGATCCTCCCCAGGACCGAAACTGAGCGGGGTTTCGAGCAGCAGCAGTACGGAGTTCTAACTCCGGGGAATTTACCAGAATTGCCTCATATTTCAATAGCCGGGATTCAGTAAGCCATTTAAAACATACCCCACCGGTTTTCTGGCTCCCGCCCACTCCTGTGTAAGAACTCCATACGCCGTGTGATTGCTAACATCCACGAAAAGCTGGAACTCCCGGTTAATATACCGGGGCAGTTCCCGTCAACTACTCGTGCAGATCCGTCTACAAACCATTTCTCACAGACAGGATCAGCTGCAGACCCCTATTTCAGCGTGGCAAGATACAATCCTGCAGCAGTAGCTGAAGTGACTTCTTCACTTCATCAGAGAGCCAATTCAAACAATCAGTGAGCAGTAAGCAAAATTTGTACAAATTAAGAGAAAAACTTAAGACCTCACCCATAATCCTGGGGGAGTATTTTAACAAGACAGAAAAAAACAAAGCACACCAAATAGAAGAAACTATTACAAAGAGCAGAACTTACTCTGTAATAAACCATACATTACTTAAATTCGGAACTTAAAACCCAGAAAAGTTTTCCAAAGCCAGGAGTCACTGTAAACATCAGGCCCCGGTAATCAGACAGCTTTATCTAGTACAATTATCAGAACATTAACACTACTGCTTTTTACTTCAGTCCAAAAAAACTTCACAAACTTAGCCTTTCTTAACAAGCAAATTCGAGATAACTTGTGCCTAATTCCCAAAGTAAAGCTCCTGTATTTGCTATCCATTCTTGCGTATTATTAAGCAAACACCGACCAAACTTAACACCGGTGACAAAATGCTGCCTCTCTTACATCACTTACTCTCCACCCCTGAAAACACAGGCACCAGGGCAACCTCAAGGTTCACATCCTCCAAATTGAGGAGCAAGTAAGAAGACATAATATCAAAGGGACAACACAAACCATCTCCTTCTAAGGAGTCAATAATTAAAATTAAGAATCCCGGTTCCCAACTAGATAAAATACATACAGAATAGGAACTGCAAAGAATAAAGAAAAATCCTGTAACTACCAACACAGAGAATTATACCACTTTCCCAACTTAATACTAGAATCCTGACTCCAATTACCATTCCAACACTATCTCGACAGAAAGATTTAGTTTCCTGCCTCTCAACAGCCGCTTTAATTTGGACTTCACCGGCCACATGCTTCAACCTTTTGAAAGAAAAACTGAAACACACAAAACCCTTGCAGTACACAGTCTGCCAACACAAATGCCATATTCCTGCTCAAGCTGACAATCCGAATTCAAAATGTAGCAATTGTTTCAAACATAGACGAGCTACATCCACCATACTATCAACATGCAGTAGACAGACAACAAAAAGGAAGATATATTTTCAGCTTTTCAAGAACAAACACCTAGGTATTTCCTACGCATAAGTATAGCTCCCATTCTTGGTCTCTTCTCTCAATACTTTTATCTATTTTTGCTTCTTATTTCGCCTTACAGGGCGGTTTTCTGTCCCGGGCAGCCTCGTCTAATCACTTTAAAACTGCCGCTTTCCTTCGTCTCCCGGCAACCATGGACTGACTCGCCCTGCCGCTTGCGGGAAGGGGCGGGTTTCGTTCCATTCCCACGTTAGTGAAAAGAAAAAGAAAAAAAAAAACAACTCCGCCGATCTCGTTCAGGAGAAAAAAAACTCTTAAAGCAAAATACACAACTCTAGGGAGTCTCCAAAATGTATTCAGCCTGAAGTAAAAGATCTACCACCACCAAGGAAAAGAGTAGGCAAGATTCCTTTTAATCCCTTTTCTATCTTTTTCTCCTTTTGCAGACTCACGTGAATTTTCGCATTTCTAATTTGCACGCTTCCCAACACCACTAGTTATTCTCTAATGCATTCCAATTCACCTTTGGTAATTTCTGTTTTGCTCTACTGTCAAATTTCTTACGGGAATGCTTCTTTTCCCCCATTTTTCCTCCCGGGCCATTCTTGTTCTCACACCAACTGTCCCACCCCGAATCCCTCCCGGGCTCTTCAAGATCTCCTTCGGGGGTCCTGGTTTTAGCCAGGGCTCTAACTGGTGTATACCTGTCTGGTTTATTCTTCCACCCTTCGTTTTCCTTACCCTTCTTCTCTTTTTCTCCATATTTTAGCGTCGGTGGCCGAGGTGCGGGGTCAGGACCAGAAACGGGGGCAGGATTCCCTCTCGGGAATCTCCTTGAACGGGAGGGAGGTTTCTGGAGTGGCCGCTGAGCTCGGGGCTCCGCATGGGTCTCGGATGGCAGTGCTAACTCTGCCCCTGAGAAGGCCGGGGAGGAGGAAGGGGTAGGGGTAGGGGCTGGCAGGACGGGGGCCACCGAGCCGTGAGAGAAGTTTATCCCGTAGTCCAGTTCATTCCGTGTTTCCCTTAAGGAATCCTCCCGATCTCTGCTGAGATCTGATCCCATACTCCCCGTGGCACAGAAGTTATGGGATACCAAAAATTAAATCCCGAGTTTCCGAACTCGATGCCGTTAACTTAATGATCCAGCGGATGACCGTTCCGTGGATGTTCGGTTAACGGCGGGGCTCTGTAACCGCCACCGAAAAAATTAAGCGACCCCCCTGGTCGCGGTCAAGAAGGCTTACTCGTCCCCGAACTCAAAAAGGGACGTCCTCTTTCCTTCAGGACCCCCTGGTGACCTCCCCCACCCCGTCGGGTAACACTCACACACGAAGCGAAATATCACGCGTTCCAATCGCTTCCCCGTCGGTCGGCCGTGTCCCTCGCGGGAGCAGCGGAAACGCGACCTTAAGGTCCGCTCTCGCTTCGTGATAAATCACGTCTCATTCACACACACACTCACACGCACATACACGTTCTCAAGCACTTGGTCACCCCCACTCAACCACGCTATACTTACGGTCCTTTTCCTGCGTGGATTCTTCGTGCACTTAGATTTTTACGAGTGAAACAATACCGCGGTTCCAGGGGAAAACCCCTGCTGAGTTCCCGAGCCCCCCCCAAGCTAGCTTGTCCTAATGCCTAATCCCTTTGCTGTTGTGGGTTCTGGGTTCGTAAAGCCAGTTCGTTCTTCCGGACTTACCCGCTCTGCCAGGCCGCTTTTTACGGCGGGGCGCCCCCCGGTCAGAAGCAGGGATCCGTAGAATATTCAAAACTGGCCCCGCTGTTGGGCATCAAAATTGTTATAAACGCCAGGACAAATTTATTGCCAAATTCAATAGTTTGGTTTATTAATATCCAAATCACAAAATTTAGAATCAAATTATAACAATTTCAAACAATAAAAACAAAACAATACGAACCCCACGAACAGCAAACTTACTTGACCGAAGTTCTCCCGGGAAAAGCAGAGTCAAGGGTGACCCCAGGGACACAGGACCTGGCAGCCAGTGCCTCTAGCTGGGTTCACAAACTTGCCCACCTAAAGACCCAACTTAAATACACTTAGTTTCCCCCTCGGCAACTTTCCTCCCATTGTTTCTCTAATCATCGACCATTAACTTTATTTACATTAAGTCCCGAAAGGGTCCCTGGGCACATTCAAATGCTAATGTCCAGAGTTAGTCCTTGCTTTGAGTAACTGCCGTAGAGGTGTGTGATGACCGGTGTAGCGTTTGACCGTTGCGAGTCCCGATGAGCTGAGCTGCACGTAGGCAGGAGCAAGTCGTTCTCACCTTCCATTTTTGGAACCCGGAAGATCAGGGAGGTGCTTTCCAGAAGTTCGTGAAACGTGCGGGTTGAGCAGACACATACATATCTTTATATAATATATATCACAGTTCCCAATCTATAATTATTTATAAAACATGAATTAAATAACCATATTTCCCACAATTAGTAAGGAAAAAAAGAAACATTTTTAATGGTCATGCATTTAGCTGATGTTTTACCTTGCTCTTACTGGCAGTTATGTGCAATTACTTTGGCATTTGGAACAGACAAAATTCTATGGAAAGAGATATCTCAACTGCAACACTCTACTGTGGATATGTAGAATGCATTTTATCCTCTCACTCTGCAGATTGCTAGCTACTACCACTGCATGTTATGATGCATCCAGTTAGAGTTTTATTTCCTATAACTTTGCATCCTGTTCCACCACAACCTCCCCATGTTATTGGAAGCAGTTGCCCTTAGACATAAAGGGGGATATTTGCTTTGCCTTTTTTAATAATGACATTTGCTTATTGTTCCTGTCACAGTGTTAACTGCTTCACCGGTGATCGTGTAAGCAGAAGCATGTGGCTAAGCAGCACTGCCAGCTTTGTGGCATGCAGTGGCATGTGCTATCTTCAGCTGCATTGTCTTTGAGAAGTTTTGAGATCTTTGGGACACAGACTTCTTAGCAGAGTCCTTTGCAATCAAAAGACAGCCTTGAGCTGGGCTGAGCTACACCTCAAGCTGCCGCATTGCTAACAAGTACAGTGAAAGCAGAGTGACTTTCAGCTTGGGATTGAAGAGGGCAGGAATTTGCAATCCCTTGCAAGAGAGGGTTGCATCTATTTAACATTCCCAAATGCTTTATCTCCTCCTAACAGTTGTGTTTTCAAGACACCTTACTGTCTGAGAGGTTGTAGCAATGCATCTGTGTAACAGGCCATTTTGATACACCACCCAAACTGCTCCTGAGAAATCCTGTCAAGCCACCTACAGTCTTGTTTTCAGGGTTCTCAGGGATTCATAAAGGTTACTGGGAAAATAACAGGATTAAGATAGGAACAGAGAGCCTGAGAAACTGTCCACAGAGAATGTAAACCCTTGATACAGAAGACACGACGTGATGATGGACATTTGACCAACTGGATGTCCTGAAGGAGATGCACCTGCCTCTTGAATCAGAAACTTGGCCAACCAGTGAGACACTAATTTTGAAGCTCTGAGAAAAGCTAAGGTTACAGTTAACAATAGATGTTGCTGATTTAGCTGAAATGAATAGATAAGCTTTGCGGAAATCAGTTAAAAGTTAGAGGATGGTTATAAGAAACCGGATTTAAGATAAGCTATCCTGGATTTAATAACTCATTGCTTGTCAAACAGAGAAACTAATCAATACAACACCAGACCTCCTGTTTCCAGAAACCCACTGAAATAGCCCTGGAAAACTGGAAACAGGGAGTTCTACCATCCATCAATCACATCTGCATTGAAAAGGTTGAAAGTTTAGAACAAGGAAGACTCGTTTTACTTCCTCCTTTTGGTGACCACTCCTCACAAAAGGACCACTGACCCATTTCAGGGAACAAACTACCCATGCTTAATAGCCTTTTTGTCAGTTAGCATACGAAGCGGAGAAGAGGAAGTGACAGGGGTATGAATATGCATTTGTATTTCGTGTATTCAACATTTTTGTAAATAAAAGGCTTTGTAATTACCTGTGATCTTTGCAGTGCACATTAGGGAGCTATCCCACGCGCTGCCCGGCATCGCAGTAAACATACACTTTCTAACTTTAACTGTTAGAGAGTATTTTGTCCGTCACAGTTGGATATTGATATTAGATCGATATTCATATTTTAATAAATCATCTGGCGAGCCAGGCAGGAGACTGCTCTCTCTGGCCGAGGGGCCATCGGGGTCTGGGACCCCTCTGGTCGCCCACCCAGGATTTTCTGGGAAGAGGGCTCCCGCGGCCCCACTGACACCCCGGGGAAAGACCAGGACCTGTCAAAACTACGGACAAAAAGGTATGTTTAATAAATACTGGAAACGGGTACCTTTGAATAGAGGCAGCTTATAAGTCATGAGAGATGTCTTATGCAAAGCAGAGGCTTGATTGTGTTATGAACAAGCTTCCCGGATGGGAGGGGCGGGCTGCCCCTGTCCTGGCCCCGTGGAGGACGGTCGCCCAGTCCCCCAGGGGAAAGCGCGGAGCACGCATTGGCATGTTAAAAGAGCTCTGGGAGTGCAGCCCCCCCTCCTCCCAATTTGTGTTTTCACCCAGCCTTTTGGAAGAATGGGGGTTTCTCCTGGTTGTAACCCCCACACCCTAGCAAGTTTGAAGACAGAGGGAAGCTGCCCCGAAGGGAAAGGCAGCATTCTTCTACCTCATTAAAATGTGAAAAGGAGCGGCTCCGGCCTTGATGGCCCAGCCATTGTTTGCTGTAACTACCTCAGCCAGGATACCTCTGCTTCGGGATACCTCTGCTTCGACCAGGACCAATGCATATGCATTTTTATATGCAAATAAAACTGCCCCTGTGAATCCTGGGAGAGTTTTTTTGAGAAACTGCACCCCAAGACAAGAAGCTAGATGTGTCAGAGGAGAATTAGATAGTGCCCTAGCCGAGCAAGAAGTAGATGCACCCCCTGGCCTGGTTTGAAGATTCACCATAACCTATGAGGAGCTTAGATACAATGGGAAGTGGCTAGCTGAATTGACTTAGGCAAAGAATGGGAAACTCTTGAAACTTTTCCCGGAGGGCAAAGCGCTGACTGCCACTGCTCTGCCTTCTGATGGTTGACCAGAGAGAACTCCCAGCTGTTTCTATGGGAACAAGGACTCAGCATCCACTGGGACAGCACCTGCTCCTTCAGATGGCTGCAGCAGCGTGGAAAACTCAGATTGGACTTTGCAATCCTGCTGATGACTTTAATTATGAGCTGATCACTTTAATAAAGAGCTGAATATTAATAAAGGCATATGCCCTGTTCTTTTCAATTGGGTTTTGTAAGCTCCGCGGAATCTGGTATTTGTGATTTGTGTTTCAGGTGGTGCTGGCAGCAGCACCAGGCGTTTGTAGCCTGTGTCCCGGGGTGGGGCAGCGGCTGCTGGAGAGCTAGTTTTGATGTGTTCTGGGAGTAGTGGCTCCAGTTTGGCTTGGTTTGTGCTGAGAAGCAGCTTGGTGGGCTGCAGTGTGGGTGTCAGCCGCGAGTTTTGGGACGAGAGGGGTCCCGCTCTGGGTTGCAGGAGATCACAATTGCAGCCCGTGCGCGCTGGATGTGCGTGTAGTGTAAACAGATCTTGGTTTTGTAAGTTTGCGTGCTCACACTGTGGAAATTACTGGTGTGCCATACGTGTGGTGGTTTGTGAGGATTTGTATTTTGATTTGTGTGTTTTTGGGGTGTGCTGGTAGCGTGCTGTACGTGTTTTGGAGGAGTGGTGTATGTTTAAAGTTGTAAAAGAATTTTAAAACCCCCCGCCTGATCAGCGGAGGGATATCTGCGTTGGTGTTTGCGAAAGTATGCTTATAGCCTTCCTGGAATGTGTGCCACGGGGAAGTACTGTGTGTGTGAGTTTTGTTTGTGTATCTGGCAATGATATTTTCACCAGTGCGTTGTTAAGTGGAGAAGACAGTTGTGAGTGAATAAGCTGCTTATTTTGTGTGTAAAGGAACGAGTGGTGTGAAAGGTTTGAAATTACGCCCGGTGTCACCTTGGTAACCGGCGGAGGGATCCAGGTTTTGTAGTCTCACACTGTTCTACCAGCCCCGCTCGACCCCAAAAGATTTTGTTTGTGGGGACTTGCCTTGACTGTGAAGGAACATACTTGATTGCTTGTTAGCCTTTGAGATTGCCGGTATGTGTGGAGTGGTATTTTAACCAGGAACTGGTGATTCCTGGCCGCAGAGGAGTTCGGGACGGTGTGGGGCCGGGGTCGCCCCCCCCCTTCCCGGTTGCAGAGGGATTTGTGCTGTGTCTCCGCTTGAGCCCTTTGGCTTACGGCGAGACTTTGTTAAAATTTTTTAGTTAAGTGTGTATGTTTAAGATTGTTAACATATGGCCGAAGCCAGATATTAGTTGGTATTCTGCAAGAGCCCCATCTATACTGTAATTACAGCTCGACAGGAATTGCGTCAGGTTTTAACTGTACGCTTGCTGCAGTATGTGTAAAACTGCTTGCAATTTTTGAGCGCATTTTTAGCTGCAATATAGCCAGTGCAAGGTATAACAGAGGACTTAGTTCGATAGCGATTTGTAATCAGCAATTTAAGCAAGGAAGAGGGGACAAGTCTGTGTGCTGTCAATTTGTTTGACTGCATTGTGTTGTTTCCTTTTAGATTAAAATAAAAAGGAGCTTTTCCCTTCCCATGGTGTGTGTGTGCGTGTAAACTCTGCTTCATTCTTCAGTAAAAGTATATGCCCAGGAGCAGGAGATATAGGGAAACCAGTGGAAATCTTTAGGGTGAAGAGTGCCCAGTATATCTTTATACCAGAGGAATATTAAAGATGGGAGCAAGTGAAAGTCAAGAGATTGCTCAAGGCAGTCCTCTGGGATGTATTTTAACACACTGGAAAGAATTGGTGGGCTATGGGGGTACAGAAACCAAAAGGGAGCTTGTTAAGTTTTGTACACAGTGGTGGCCACTGTATAGGCTGGAAGAGGGGGTGAAGTGGCCAGCAAATGGTACACTGCACTATGAGACTCTATTGCAGCTAATGCTCTTCCTACGCCGTGAACAAAAGTGGCAGGAAGTGGCTTATGCTGATATGTTTTTTACTCTAAGGGATCACCCTGAGTGGCAAAGAGATTGTGGAATGAGGCCACCATCTGATCCTTTAGTGTTGGCCCTTGAAAAGGACCATAAAGTTACTAAGGGAAAGCCCAAACGGTGTTGTAGCAGCTGCTCAATAAATCAGAGGTGCACACATCCTGACAAGGTATACCAAGCAGAGGCACTGGAACAAGAGACAGAAGACACTTAAACCACCCCCTAAAAGGCAGGAAAAGAGGAGGGTGGTGGGGGATGCAGATTCAGAACCATCATTAACTCCAACCTCCCCCGCTTCATCTCTAGCTTCATCTTCCTTTGGAAGGACAGCAGCTGAGGTAGGGGTTTTTCCATCCAGTCCTGAACCCAGGGAACCATCCAAATTTTATCCACCACTGCCTAGCAGTGACAGTGAGTGGGATGAACCTGAACCTCCCCCACCAGCTCCCAAACTTCCCCCACAAGGACCCATAGCATTAAGGACCCGAAAACAAACCAGAGAGGTCATACAAGCGCCTCTAAGGCAAGCAATGACCTCTGATGGAGAAACAAAACTGACTAAGGTTCCCTTTTCCTCGACTGATTTAGAAATTTGGGGAAAGAATGCTAAGGGCTATTGAAGTGATCCAGTAGGGGTTGCTAAGAAAATGAAGTTTATGATTAAGCAGCATTTACCTGATTGGGCAGACCTCCAACTGCTGCTTGTTGCCCTAACAGAAACTGAGAAGCAATTAGTTTTGAAAGTAGCTAAGGATCTGGCCGAGGATGATTGTAGAACAACACAGGAGGATGTTAAGGATATATTTCCCCTCCAAGACCCAAAATGGGATCCTAATGAAGATGAGGCATTGGGACGGTTAAAGAGATACCAGGAACTGATAGTAAAAGGGCTGGAAAGAGCAATCCCCAAAAACCATAAACTGATCAGCATTATATGCTATCAAACAGGGCCCTTCTCAAACACCTTCTGAATTTCTAGATCACCTGCGAGACGCAATGTGCTGACACACCACCCTGGATCCTGGATCTGATGAAGGGACGCAGCAATTAATAAATTTATTTTTAGGACAGTCTACAGGAGACATCAGGCAGAAACTCCAGAAGATCCGGGGTCCAAACAGCCGGAATTTAGCAGCTCTACTGGATGAGGCCTGGAGAGTTTTTAGTAACCAGGAAGAAGGATATAAACAAGGGATGAAGAAATTAGTAGCAGTAGTAAAAGAGGGAGAAAAAGGAAAACGTGGGCAAGGTCCACTGAAACAGGGACCACCCCGACTGGGAAAAGATCAATGTGCATTTTGCAAAAAATTTGGTCACTGGAAAAACCAGTGTCCAGAACTAAAAAAAGGGTGATGAACATAGAAAAGGTGGTCAGAAAGGGGAGAAAGTGATTGCTCATGTAAAAGAGGACTGAGGGGGACCAGAGGGCCCTACCCTAGAGGACCCTCTGGTTATAGTCAAACTGGGGAACAAAGAAACAAAGGTGAAAGTTTTGATAGACACGGGGCAACATTTTCAGTGCTGAATAAGGCCCTAGTACCTGTAACCAATGATTATGTTATGGTAAAAGGGGCGACTGGCCAATCTTAAAGGGCTTATTTTTGCAAACCACTGAAGCATAAATTGGGTAAACAGTGGGGAATTCACCAATTTTTATACATGCCTAAAGCTCCATCTGCACTTTTGGGCACAGATCTGCTAGAGCAGCTGGAGGCAAAAATAACATTTAAGAATGGGGACATTATTTTGGAGGTAAAAGATCAACAATATGTAGAACTGTTAAGTTTAATGATGATAACCAAAGAAATCGAAGTTGCAAATGAAGAGGAAAATTTCAGGAAAATAATAGATCAGGTATTTCCTGGAGTGTGGGCTTCTGATATACCAGGAAGGACAAAGAATGCACTACCAGTGCAGATTAAACTTAAACAAGGAGGACAGCCAGTAAGGGTTAAACAATACCCCCTAAAGAAAGAAGATAGAGAGGGGATTAGTCCAATTATTGAAAACTTTCTGAAGATAGGACTACTGAGGGAGTGTCAGTCTGATTTCAACACTCCTATTTTGCCAGTGAAGAAGCCTGATGGGTCATATAGGTTGGTACAAGATTTAAGAGCTGTTAACAAAGTAACTGAGGACTTGTACCCAGTAGTTGCCAATCCTTACACCCTGTTAACCCGTTTAACACCTAAATTAACCTGGTTTACCATTTTAGATTTGAAAGATGCTTTCTTTTGCATACCTCTCCATGAAGCCAGCCAGAAAATATTTGCATTTGAATGGGAAAGCCCTAGATCTGGACATAAAACTCAGCTCACATGGTGCGTATTACCGCAGGGGGATAAGAACTCTCCTACCCTATTTGGGGAGCAGATTGCAAAGGATTTGGAGTCCTGGGAACCTCCTCCAGGAGAAGGACAGCTCCTCCAGTATGTGGATGACCTCTTAATAGCCACTCAGACACAGGAAACATGCATGGACTGGACGGTAAGCCTCCTAAACTTTCTGGGCATGCAAGGGTATTGAGTATCCCAAAAGAAGGCTCAGATGGTAAAGCAGACAGTTATTTACCTGGGCTATGAAGTAAGTGCTGGACAAAGAACCTTGGGACAAGATCGCAAGGAGGCAATATGCCAGACCCCAAAGCCTCAGACAGTGAAAGAACTGAGAACCTTTCTAGGCATGACAGGGTGGTGTAGACTGTGGATTTATAATTATGGATTGCTTGTTAAACCTCTGTATGCCTTGATCACGGAAAGGAGCAGAGATCTTCAATGGACAAAAGAAGCAACTCGAGCCTTCGACCAGCTAAAGAAGGCCCTCATGTCAGCACCAGCCTTGGGACTTCCAGACGTGGGTAAGCTGTTCTTTTTGTTTTCTCACGAGAAGCAAGGAATTGCTTTAGGAATACTAGCACAAAATCTGGGCCCGTACCGAAGGGTAGTTGCCTGCCTCTCCAAACAGCTGGAAACAGCAGCTAAGGGGTGGCCAGGGTGTCTCAGAGCCGTTGCAGCAGTAGCAGTGAACATCCAAGAGGCACGCAAGTTCACCCTGGGCCTGAAGAGGACTGTGCTAGTGTCCCACACAGTGTCTACAGTCCTGGAAGTGAAAGGGGGGCATTGGCTTTTCCCACAGAGATTCCTGAAGTACCAAGCTATACTGGTAGAACAAGATGATGTTGAGATTGTGGTGACTAACACTGTGAACCCAGCTGCCTTCCTCAGTGGAAATATGGGAGAACCAGTGATCCATGATTGCCTGGAGACCATCGAAGCCACCTACTCCAGTCGCCCGGATATGAAGTATACCCCGCTTGAGAATGCTGAGACCTGGTTTACTGATGGGAGCAGCTATGTCATCAGTTGAAAGAGGCATGCTGGGTATGCAGTCACCACAAGCAGAGCAGTAATAGAGTCTGGACCATTACCAACAAATACCTCTGCGCAGAAGGCTGAAATAATCGCCTTAATTCGAGCCTTAGAGCTGGTGAAAGGAAAAGAAATTAATCTCTATACAGATTCCAGATAAGGATTTGGAGTAGTTCATGCACATGGAGCCATTTGGAAGGAAAGAGGACTGTTGAACTCACAAGGGAAGAATATTAAACATGCCCAAGAAATACTGAGACTATTTGATGCAGTACAATTACCTGAAAAGGTAGCCATCATGCACATTAAAGTGCACCAAAAAGTGAGCTCTGAATTGGAGGAAGAGAATATGCTGGCGGATAGGGAGGCAAAAGAAGCAGCAAAAGGTGAGATGCCTGATGAGACAATTGAGGCAGCATTGATTCCAGATGGAAAAATTTCTATTGAGGGTAAGCCAATATACAATAAAAAGGATAAGAAACATTAAGGTAGTAAAGGCAAGTTATAACCAGGAGGGATGGGCTGTAACAGAAGAAGGGAAACTTGTAGTACCCTCTTTTTTGTTGTGGTCATTAGTAAGGAGGGAACATGAGAAAACACACTGGGGAATAGATGCCCCGTATAACCATTTGAAAGAAAGAATTATGGCTAGGAAATTGCAGGGCACAGTGATACAAGTAACTCGTCAGTGTAGCCTTTGCCTCCGAACTAACCCTAAAAACTCCCCAAAGCCTAAAATGGGACAAATTGGGAAAGGTTGTGGACCTGGGCACCAATGGCAAATTGATTTTACAGAACTGCCCAGGAAGGGAGGGTATCGTTACCTATTGGTGCTAACTGATACCTTTTCAGGATGGCCAGAAGCCTTTCCTGCCAGGACAGCTAAGGCCCGAGAAGTGACCAAAGCACTGTTGCAAGAAATAATACCACGATTTGGAGTTCCAGCCACCATATCCTCAGATAGGGGGCCACACTTTATTTCAAAAATCTTACAGCAAATAAGTCACCATCTGGGAATAGACTGGGAATTGCATACCCCATACCACCCTCAATCTAGTGGGCAAGTGGAGAAAATGAACCATTTGATTAAACAACAAATTGTGAGATTGGGGCAAGAAGCAAATTTGCCCTGGCCCCAGGCTCTCCCATTGGCATTATTGCGAATTCGAACAAAACCAAGGGCAAAAGAGAAACTAAGCCCTTTTGAAATATTGTATGGGAGGCCATATGCAGTTCAAGAGGGAACAACACCCATTCAAGTAGGGGAAGAAACCCTACATAGATATATGGTAGCCCTAAATAAACAACTCAGAGAAAGTGAGAGATATGTGGCTGGAGCTCAAAACAGGGAATTAGATGGACCAGTACATGATGTACAACCTGGGGATTATGTGTACATTAAGACTTTTGCAGAAAAGACCTTGGAACCGCAGTGGGAAGGACCATTCCAGGTGCTCCTCACTACCTTCACTGCAATCAAGATCAAAGAACAGAAGGCCTGGATCCATCACTCCCGAGTAAAGAAAGCCCCAGAGGGAATTGGGAAGGTCACACCAGGCAACAACGAACTGAAGCCGAAGCTCACTCGGGACCACGAATAAATGGACTAATAATTATTATGGACATTATGTGGAAAGTTTATAACTATTGTAGTAATTACTTTAGCCATAACAAGAGTCAACACAATATCACGTAGGTATAATGTGACTGGGATGTATCGGTGCCAAGGAACAGCTTATGACCCTTACTCTCGTAAGGCTTTAAACAAGATGCTAAAAGTCACGAATGCAAGCTTGTGGGAAGGAAGAAATGTTTGGGGATGTAAGTATGCATTCGTACAGGATGGGTTCCATGAGGCTTACCACCCACCCATGAGACCCATCCGGATTAGTCCTGAGTGCTGTGACAAATACTTGAGTAAATGTCCTCAGTTTAGACTCAAAATAGAGGGGTGTGCGATAAGAGGGTATGATATTGACTTTAACATCACCCAGGTATGTACTGAGCTCCATAAGGACCAGACCAAGATTACTCCACCAGTGCCAAGAAAGGCTGTGATCACCCAGATGCCGGCTATTCCAGAAGTAGAGGAATAAATAACTCCTGTAGTTACCAGAATTAGGCCATATGCTATTAAGAAGACAAGAGTTCAGAAGCTGATAGTTAACCCAAAGTGGTCTTTGAAATGAGTAGAAATGGGAGTACAGGTAAATGCTTCTCACATTTGGCCAGAATGTGCCCCATTTCTCAGGATCTCCTTTATGGACTGGACCACTTGGCTCCAAAAAAGTATGCCTCCTAATTTTAGGAGTAAGAGGGATCTCACTGGGTTGCTAGGGACAGGACTGGGAGTGCTGAACACAATAGATTCAGAAGTGCTGATGAATACATTAACCTCAGTAGGGAGCGGTTTAGTCAAACTACAACAACCTTTGCAATCCTCTCTACTAGCACTGGGTAACAATCATTGGAAATTGACCCAAATATTACCAGAATGGGAAAATACAGAGGAGCGAGATCATGAGGTAATAATTAATGCGCTAGGCACAGCTAGTGAAAACATCTCGCTGGCTCTAGGGTGTACTCAAGCACAACTGTGGATGCAATCAGTGGCTGCTGCAGTTATCAGGGAAGGTGGAGAGGGAACATTCCCTGCTGAAATTCGCAAGATTGTTTGGGACAATGCCTCTGATATGGAGAGGGAACTTCAGTCTTGGTGGATGTTGGTCAATTTCACCTATAACCCTGTGACTAGTATGGTGACAGCCTTTGTTTTAACTATACACGATACCTCAGTGGATCTAATACATCCAACAGTCCCCTTAGGATTAAACCATGAAGGAACGGTACTGTGCCCTTCTGAGCACAGGATGTGGGCACGAGAAATTGAAGGAAAATGGCAAACTGTTAATCTAGAGCCCTGTACTGTGAGGAGACAACTAGGATACATATGTGAAGGGACATTAGAAGGTGACAAAGACACTTGTTTGGATACGGACCAAAGTATTTGTCACTTTGAAACGAATCCAGGCAAACAGACAACTTCAGTTGTATATATGGGACAAGGTTGTGTCTTAGGACTGCATGCCCCATCATAAGGATAGACAACCAAATTATAGATGGGACTCAATTCCATTTGTGTGTTTGCAATTTTGTTAGAATTAAAGGATGTGATTTTTCCTATCGGGCACCTGTAATATCACATCAATATATAAAGGCCAACCTAGCCACCGTGCAGGAGATACTGCCTGTGCCCATAGGAATGAATTTGACTTCAGTTGCTCAATTGATGAAACATCACGAACTGAGAGAAATCTTAAAAGAAATTAGAGATGGAGGGAACAAGATATTAATTTAAATACATCATGACACTGAGACCATCAAAGGGGTTTTTAAAAGGCTTGAGGAACATTTGTCTCATCATTGGTGGGATGTGCTTTTTGGGTGGACACCAACAGCAACTGGTATACTGAATGCCTTAGTCCACCCTATAATTGTGTTGCTTATTTTAGTCAGCATAAGTTTAGTATTATCTGTTGTAATACTTGTTTGGAATTGGAGGATGCTACGACGAGTGGCAGCTTTAACATCACTATCAAAGGCATATGGCTTGGTCTTGAGAGACACTAGCCGTACAGCTTGGATAGATGAAGAAGATGCTGTATACTGAGTAAAAGAACTTACTCATTTCAAAGAAGTGGGGAAATGAGACACTAATTTTGAAGCTTTGAGAAAAGCTGAGGTTACAGTTAACAATAGATGTTGCTGATTTAGCTGAAATGAATAGATAAGCTTTGCGGAAATCAGTTAAAAGTTAGAGGATGGTTAAAAGAAACCGGATTTAAGATAAGCTACCCTGGATTTAATAACTCATTGCTTGTCAAACAGAGAAACTAATCAATACAACACCAGACCTCCTGTTTCCAGAAACCCACTGAAATAGCCCTGGAAAACTGGAAACAGGGAGTTCTACCATCCATCAATCACATCTGCATTGAAAAGGTTGAAAGTTTAGAATGAAGAAGACTCGTTTTACTTCCTCCTTTTGGTGACCACTCCTCACAAAAGGACCACCGACCCATTTCAGGGAACAAACTACCCATGCTTAATAGCCTTTTTGTCAGTTAGCATACGAAACGGAGAAGAGGAAGTGACAGGGGTATGAATATGCATTTGTATTTTGTGTATTCAACATTTTTGTAAATAAAAGGCTTTGTAATTACCTGTGATCTTTGCAGTGCACATTAGGGAGCTATCCCACGTGCTGCCCAGCATTGCAATAAACATACACTTTCTAACTTTAACTGTTAGAGAGTTTTTTGTCTGTCACAGTTGAATATTGATATTAGATCGATATTAATATTTTAATAAATCACCAGGAGTGTGTGCCCACGTGGGCTGTAGATTTTAAAATCTATAACTGGGATTGCAATGTAAACAATAAACGGCTTCTGGTGAAATCGTACTGGTTTGGTATTCAGTTGCCCATATCCCCCTGCAAGAGGTCAAGTGTTTTTGCTACACTTTCCACCTGCACTTCTGCAGCAGATACAGGGGGCCTTACTTCAATCACCCACTCTCTTGTGTACATCTTTGATACAGCCTAAGTAGCTGTGATTGTGGTTTTTGTACTCCCAACATGTTCAGCTTTCTCCTTTTCTCCTCAATCTGGACCACTTATAAGATGTTCCATACAGTCTGATTAGGAACACTGTGTACTGCAGCAGAGACAAATGATGGTGGAGGGTTAAAAAATATAATTTCTGTATAAGTTAACCATGGGGTTAAGTTGAGGTATGTATGGGGGGAGGAAGGTAGAGAACGTACAACTGGAACTTGACGCAGCTCGGCTTTGGAACAAGCGTCAGCTTCTGCAACCAGCTCCATGCCATTGTAATGACCGAATCAAGTGTGACTGCAACTCAGGGGATAGTTGAGAAGCATTGTTTTAAGCAAATCAAGTGTGGATCAGGGTAGAAGCATAGGTATGATTTAAGATAGTAACTAAGGAATAGGATAATCAGTATCTAGGGGTGGAGGTTAGTTAACGTGTATAATTTAAACTATAAAAATCACAAATCGACTCTGTATTTTTGGGCACAAGATTTGGGCACTGTATGCCCCTGTGTCCCCGCGCGTTTGAATAAAGAACCGCATATGATCGCCTTCGTGTGGTTATATGTTTTCCTACGCTAACACAAAGACTTCCAGTTGTGTCTCACAAAACACAACTACACACAATGCTGTTGGAGGTTAGATTTGCCTCTTTTTCACTTACAGAATTTTTTCCCATAAATTGCTAAGAAACCTTAACGACAGTACTTAACCAGAACAAAGGGAGTAGTTGAAGGACATGGCAGCACAGGCTACACCTATTGTTTTTCAGTCTCTGGGAGTTTCCCTCAGAGGGGAGAGATAAGGTGAGCTTTGGGAAAGGTAAAAGACAGAGCTGGGGGGGCAGTTGTTCACTCTTGCTTTTTGGCATCGAGGAGGACAGTCAAGCTGCCCCTCGCTGCAGGAAGAGTTCACGGCCATCACTCTGCCTCTGCCTCGTCCTGGGAAATCTACCGTCATCTGCTCGTGTACCCAGGAATCCTGATCTCGCTTTCTCCAGCCTTCCCCCGCCCCCCCCCCCCCCCCCCCCCCCCCGCCACTGCTTCTTTAGAGCTTTGAGGTTTTCCTGCTACTCTGTAGCCCTGCACTGCCCAGCTCTGCCGGGACACCCCTGCCGCTCCAGCTACCAGCACAGAGCTCCTCATCTCATCCACCAGCCTGGGACTTTCCTCCCTTCCAGCTTGGCCTCTCGGAGTCCTGCAGGGGCATCGAGATCAAACTGCCCCGGGCTTTTGTGAAAGAAAGCCCTCAAGGTTCCTGGTTCTGTTTATTATTAATGCTGTAGTTGTTGTTTGTTTGTTGTTTTGTCATATATACTAGTAAAGAACTGTTATTCCTATCCCCATACCTCTGCCTGAAAGCCCCTTTTATTTTCTAAATTAGAATAATTTGGAGGGAGGGGATCTGAATTCTCCATCTCTAGGGAGGTCCTGCCCCCTTCCTAGCAGATACCTGTCTTTTCAAACCAAGACAAATGCTTTTAACAAAAAGAATCTATGGAGTCCAAATGCAACTAAACTATCAGCAACAGACACTGTTTTCAGAACATTCAATCCAGAAGGCATGTTAGTTATTTTCATGGGGAGAACAAGAAGCATATGATTTAAAATCATAACAAATTTGTGTAACTTCCATTCTCTTTCACACTTTCATATCTGAATGAGAAAGTAGATACTTTTCCCATTACACACTGTCACTAGCTTTTCCACCCTCAAAAGTTGCCTTAGCACTACATCACCCACAGACAAAAAAATAACTGAAGGGCGGCTTTGTTTTCAGTGAATCTTGCAGGGCCTTTAACACCTTCAAATGTGAGCTAAGATTTTTTTAGTTTTGCAATCTGCTCTGTCTTATCATAAAAGAAAGGCTAGCCAAACCTCGGCACTGTGGCCTACTGCTCACCTGCTGATGAATTAATTTGCCAAATATGACCCAAATCTCTTCCTTCCTCTAACCATGATTTTGGTAACTTGAATTATTAAGAGTAATCTTTACATTCATACAGAGTTTATATAAGAGAAGAGTATGTAGGAAGATTACTTCAGATAAAAACTTTCAGAGATTAATGTTCTGTCTTATATTTTTACAGTTCTTTTTTTTGGTGAAGCCTTTCACACACCAAATAGAAAACATTTCTCTCCAGCCAGCTTATAGCTTTCTTTCCAGCTTGAGTTACAACCGTGGGAGCAAAAGCAACTAAGACTTTGCCCAATGACTAGGTGTGACCTGGTCCTGCTTGGGAGAAGCATTTACACTCATTTTAAATGTTTTGCTTTGATTACAGCCCCTCAAAAGTGACACTGTCATGACCACATCCCTTAAATTCACCACTGTTTAAGTGCATCTCACTGTTTTTCCTGGCCCTTTTCTAGCAACAGCTCAACTGTGACAGCTGTTGCTGCAGGCAAGGTCTATGAGCATTCTGAACCAAATGCCAAGTCCTGCTCCTTTCAAGTGACAAGCAATTTCCTGACAGCCTTTGTTTTAGCATTTGTCCAAACAAGATTTTCTTTTAGCTGATGTTTGCTGGCTAGCTAGGCTTAATGACATTTCTAATTTCCTCAGTTTCATTTCATATTCTCTATACTTTTTACTACACTCCTCTCTATGCAGAACAATTTTCTTAGACAAACTGGACTTTGTTCCTGAGTGGTGCTCCATCCAACAGAGTAACTAATAGTGGCTAGCACCAAAGATGCAGTAAGAAGGCAAAACATTCCCACCTGTACAAACCCAGACAAAAAGGAAATTCTTCCTTGTTCCTTGTAGCCAGAAGTTGTTTTATACTTTGATGAACAAGACTTCTTTTCCTATTCTGTCTCAAAAAACTCTAGATCTCATCATCATACTCTTTTTCTTGTGTTGCACCATGCTCCCTTCTAAGGCCCATGAGCAACCTACTGAAATCTTTGTGATTTCAGAGTCACACAATGTCCTTCCTCCCTGGGACCCAAAAAACACCCAAGCTCTGGAAACAGGTCACAACAGGGATCTCATCACTCCAGGGTAGTACAGAACTGACATGAACTGGGCTTGCCCAGATGTGTGGCTGTGTCTGGAAGTGACCCGGCAAGGCTGGCTGTGTCAAGCCCTCACCCTCTCCCACCACACAGTGCTCTGCCACCACACACTGGGTCACAAGGTTTATCAAAAAGTTATCTTACATCTAGTTTGACAGAACTCTCTGCAGGAATATATGCTGAACACACTGAGTTACTTGCATGGGATGTTCAAAAGCATTCAGGCTTGGGAGCACAAAGCCTCTTGCTGCTCAATAGTATTGCTTTTTTGCCTGCTGCCAGTTTAGTCCTTCAACAGCTATCCTCATACTACATTCTTCCCCTTACCTCAGTAGCTACTTAGGATGTAAAGCCTATTATTAGTGATTTTTAAAGCTTTTTGACCATAAATATTAATTGCAACATACCACTTGATTCAGTGACTCTCCCCAATTTACAGCTCAACATGCTGGGTCCCCTAGAGCTGACCATAATACAAATCCAGTAGCTGCTCCTTTGAGAACCTGACATTTTTACTGCCCTGATTTCAACTAAGGGGTTGAGAGAGGACACAAGGAGAAAGACTGACAGGGACAGCAAAAAAAAAAGAATGTGGCACTGTTCCAAACCAGGATGTGGACATCACACTCTCCTTGGAAACAGACATTCCAATTACTACCACAGCCCTACAGCCAGTCTTTGCCTGAGGTGAAGAAAATGGACCTGAAGGAGAGCAAGTGAAATGGTCCCTGTGCCTCCAGCAAACCACAGGATCAGAAACCTTCTCATCAGAAACCACACACACAAAGACAGCAGGTCTCACAATGGGCAAGAGCTGTGTGATCCCAAACACCAGCAAATGGCATCACAAAGTTCTCATGGAGTTTAAGCTAACAGAGCTGCTAAAGCTGAGGGTTAAGTACTGCCTGAACTGCACTGAAATAAGGAACTCAGCTGTATGGTTCCCGGAGGCCACATCTGCAAAAGAGGAATAATTGTCCTTGTACAGTAGTTCCTAAAAAGATTGGTCTTTTGGATAAAAGAAATTAAGAGGACTAATATATGGGATAACGTCAGGATTTAAAGTATCAAGCATATGCTGGGTGCAACCAATTTCAAAGGCATGTAATGACATGAGTGTTTCATTACAGTAATGTGTATTAGTGACAGCTGGAATTAAGGTCACCTAAGTATTCTCATTCCTACTCCCTGCTTTCAATTATCCATAATTAGCTTCCTAAAACTTTCACACTGCTATTAAAATTTTGTCCACTTAGTGGGGGGAGTTCCAACTTTTGGAGAGAAAATCAGGTTTGGTGAGAAAAGCATCTGTGCCAATATCCAGAGAAAGGCTTTATGGTTGGGGTTTTTCTTCTTCCCAAAATAACACGCTTTCCCCAGGAAAATTACTATGTGCATTCTGGGGGGTTTTAAAAAATACTAAGAGGTAAGGAGCTGAAATACAAGAGCAAATACCTCTTAGGAAAATAACAGTTTTGTGAAATCTAAGGAAGATTGTTGGTTATGTATTCAGCTTACAAGTGCCCAAATACCACCAACCACACAACTTCAGTATTGAATTTGGATTCTCCCTTTGGACAACACCAGGATCTATGCAGCCATTTTCTTGACCAGCCAGATTTTGATCACTGGTTTGAATCTTGAATCACTTCATTTATATAATTACTTGCAAACAATGCAGTAATTCTGGATTGTGAGTCTATAATTAAGATAAGGTTCTACCCTTAATCACACACACTATCGATAGCTGTGCTTTACTTCATTTTGAATTCCTTTTTCCACCTCAGGTTCACATCCATTCTCCTTGTGCACATTTTAGAGCTTTTCATGATGCACACTGGATCAGCATGAATTACTTCTTTGTTGGGGGTGAGGTGTCTTATGATTTTTCTGGATTTGTACATGCATATTACAACTTCTGCTTTGATGAACCAAGAAAAAAAAAGAAAAATAAAAATCAACTTGCATGCCTATTACTTGAGAAAATTGTATTGCATTAGTAAATCAAAGAATCAAACAAGTTGAAGGATCACTGACTTTATATGAGAAAAAAAGTTGGATATTAGGCACATTTTTGATAATTAATGATTTCATTCCGAAAATTCATGAAATTTAGGTAGAGCTCACTGAAAGTTTGAGCTCTTAGAGGTGATTAAAAGCACTAAGCCACCGCTTCATGTGCTATACTGCATCAACTCACACCAGAATTTAAAAGTGTTTCATAGTTTCTTCAATATTTAGTTTCCTGTGCTAGTTTTGCCTGTTTCCATGTGACCTGTTTTCCCTGTTTCCATGTTTTGTGAAAACAAAATTAAAATCAAGAAAGCATGCTGTTTTTTAAATCTATGCAGTACATACCTATGCCAATGGTCTTTTTCTTCTTTTAATTTCAATAGGAACTTCTAAAAACAGCATCACAAGTGAGATGCAGGTGTTTTCTGTGAGTTATTTCCTCTGTCAGAGTAGAGCATTTCTATCTCTTTAGGGCTACACCTGTACATATACATACTGAAAGTCAAGTGTGCTCTCAACCTCTAATTCCAGAGCTAAATAAGCATGTCGCCAGGCTGTCATCTTGGCCACTGATCCATTGCTGTTTCCCTCTTGGCTGAATTACCGTGGAAAATCCTTTCTGCTTTGTTTCTAGCCCCAGCCACCCATAGAGGGCACCCCGATTGTACCTCACTAGTCCAAGGGCAATGTTTCCTATTTGTGAGAATTATTCCCTTAAAATTAAGCTTATAAAGTGGAAGTTATAAAATCCCCTAAATTTATTTTGGTATTTTTCTTCTCAAAATGTTCCTTAAATAACTTTTTTTATATAGATAAAAAATTGTTTCTCAATTTTACAATATTGTTTTTCAGAAGAAAAAAAAAAGGAGACTGTTATTTTAAAAGTCTCTAAAAAGCTAAATTTAAAAATCTTAATTATTCTGGCTTTTGTACTACAGATGCATTTGTAAATATAATTGCCTTAAGTGACGAACAAGAAAATCTTTCAATAAAAGTTCTGCTCTTTTCACCTCATATTGGTAGTATATAATTACTTGAGGGAGCACATATAAAGCCTAGGAATGCTTGAGTTTAAATAGAGACTTAGGTTTTAGATTTTGGGATCTTTATCTGTAAACACTACCAAATCTCTTTTGAAATTTATTACAGTCAAAACATTCTTACTCAGTTTGGTCTGGGTGCTGCAAGACTAAAGTCCTTGGAAAGATCTGGCTGCTGCAGATACCATAGTTTCTGATTTGGCTAATTTACATTAAATTTTCTTTTGTTTTAGGGGCTAAGAGGAAAAAATAAGTGGGGGGTTTTACTCACACAGCAAATGAAGCTACATGATACCTGTAGATACCTGCACTCTTCCATTTGCTGTAAAAATGAGAGTCCTGTTAGACTCCCTTGATCTTCAGCATACTCCCTTTTCTCGGGGCATGTTTACTTAAAATCTCTAAAATAATCCTCACAGTCTAGTCTCCCAGAACAAATATTCTTCAGGAGCGTTTCAAAAACCTGCTCCCTTGGGGATCTGCTCCTACTGAATTAACCTCCCAACCCAAGGATCATAAGGCACTGATGGAGCAAGCCTCAGACTTTTGAGCTTTATCTAAACACCCACGTGGAAGGTTTGACAAACATACCTCATGCACAGTTTCACTTGGCTTTGCAGCTTTGTGCTCTGAAGGGATTTGTATTTCACCATCCTCTCTCTCCCAAATACACACACTTCTGCTCCCCAGGAAGACTTGAGTCACACGTGACCCTAAAAGGCCAAATGCTGTAAAACAGCAGCCTCATCTGCTCACTCACTGGTGTTCCTGGTGTTTTCAGATAGGCTTCCTTGGAGTTCAGCTCAGATGGAAACCCTAATCAGAACTTTGGCCCTTTGGTCCTGCAGATGTGACAGTAATCTGTTCACAACTTATAGGATACAAGATACTTCCTGATATTGGGATGATGCAAGCTTATCCCTGGGTATAAAGCAGAGAGTCTTTCAGTTACAAGCATCCTGTTGAAGGCTAACCCTTGCACCAAATAGGGTTATCACGTGTCAGAGCTGGGGGGCAGGGAAAGAGGTGCATGATGCCTGGTTGTTTCCCTGTTTCTTCTCCACCCAATTCATAGTGAGAGATGTGTCTTAATAAACTCTAAAATCATCATCTGCCAAGGGAGAAAACTGCCTCCTTCCTCACCAGTTCCAGTACAGGGACTCAGCAGTGAGCCCTTCAACCTACCGAGAAGAGGCAGCATTATCAGAACTGTTGTGCAGCGTTTTCCTGTGGAATCTCAAGTGCCTCTGCAATACCCAGTAGAGACATTAAATTAAACCCAGACTAATTCAGCTCTATCAGACAGGACAAACTTCAAGAGCTGTATTAAAAACTTTTCCCCGACACGTGTACTTAAGGATATAGAAGATTCTCTTGTCACTTCAAGTAGCTGATGCAAGATGTCTGTTTCTAAGAGATGCCCACACACAATGCTGAGTTCTGAGGTGAAAATTACTTGATGAAATTCCATTAATTCAATAGAAATATTTGGATAGGCAGTAGTTTCCCAGAGGAAGTGTCCAGGTATTGTTTTAATATAATCCCCAACCCCTCTGCCCGTTAGTTCTGTGCTGGTTTTGGATGGTGGAAGGACAAGGGGGTAGCCCAGGTGCCTTCTGGATTATGAGACAAAAGGGGAGACTCAAGTCAGTCCATTCCATGGCTCAAGGCACTCCAGGAGGGAAAACAAACACCTCAACTCTCCCCCAGCCACCCAACCAGCCAAGGAGGGAGCCATGCTACACTCGTAGCTGAGGAACATCCATCCACCCAGCTCACAGCCTGTGGGAGCAGGAGTGAGTAGGGAATGACAGGACAAAGCCCCAGAAGCTGGGAAGGGTACAGTGTCCAGGACAAGATTCCACAGAGACACATGGACTCGGACAGGGAGAAGCAGCCACACAGCAGGGCTGGGAACAGCTCTGGCCAGAGAAGGAGACAGGGAGATAACAAGGTGCCTGAGGAAGAAGGGTTGCATAGGCTCTCCTTGAAGATGGGAAAGCCCAGCACTTCTAGGAGGAAGTATCAGAAATCTATCGTAGTGGCAAAAAAGAGCCAACAGGTACATTTATAAACCCCTGGTGGGCAGGGTAAAGGCTGATGTCTGTTTCTATTGAACAACCAGCCATGTACTGAAGGGGTCACCTGCTGGGGCTGCTTGACATCCACCTCTCTCTCACAGCTAGAAACTTGCCAGCCTTCAGCTGAGACAACTTCGACTGAGATTGAGATACTCATTTCAAGCTCTCCTGACTGCACATCCCCTTCCCTTGGAGTCAAAGATGATTTTGTTCACAAGACACAACGCCTCTCCACCCCCTTCCTGCACACAGGGCAGTTACTGCAGCTGCCCAGAGTAGGCAACTGGGATCATCCCAGTCACCCAGGTCTATCTGATTGTCACAACTCCCTCCACTCTTTGGCATGCCAGAAAGGCTGAAGAAGCAAAGCTTAAAGCAGAGCATTGTAAATTTCCTCCAGGATACTGTTAGTAAGAGGGTAGTTAGCGTCTCCAAGGCATTCTTGGGAAATCCAAAAGAATGAATATATTTTGTGGGAGAAGAAAAGGAAATCTAAGTCTGGTGAAGGAGCTGGAGAAAAACAGTGGGTAAAAATTGTGCAGATGAGCCACACAATAAATGAACCCACTATAAAATAGAGGCTCCTTGGAGAAGGAGCCATAAGGCTGTGACTGTGCCTTTTTTATCCAGTATAAGAGAGGACAGTCTGGCACAGAGCATTTTAGCTTGGCAAGGGAAGAGGGACTAGTCCAACTAGAAAAATGAGGAGACTCTAGTGAGCTGGAATCTCTCTTTCCCTAGTCGCATTCAGTCAAGTTTGATTTTTCAAGAGAGCACAAAGGGAACATTCACAGACACTCACAAGAAGCCAGTCAAGGTGCAAAGACCTTTCATCATATGTTCCTCAGTCCCCCCAGCTCCACCCCAGAAGACATTTTCCAGACTTTCCAGTTGGCCCTAAGATGTTGACTGGTGCACCAGCTTCATCAGCTCTCTGGCATGATCTGTCTGCATTCCCTCCCACCTTCAATGAGATAAGAGTCAGAAATGTTGTTCACACAATGGGTGTTATTATTCAAATCTGGAAACCAAAGCAAACATCAGGTATTTGCTGCAGGTCCCAAGTCACATATGACTTCCATATGGAAGCAAAACCATTTTTCCTGGTGAAACACCAGCTCTGAAAAGACCTCTTTTCTGGGTCTTTCTGCAGACAAATGAAGGAGGGCTTCATCAGGAAGGAGTCAGAGAAGGGAACACTTGGCAGGGAGTAGCACTAACTCAGGTAATTTGAATGCTTCTGATTATCAGAGATGATTCACTTCTGTTCACTTTACACTAAGTGTTGAGAAAGACATTGCATTTATCTGCATTGACTCAATGTTTCACAACATGAGCTTAAGGTATCTACTGCTATGACAATGGGAAGGCTTGGACATCCAAACCCTGACACCAGCCATGGAAAGACTGGAAAGGGTTTTGGTAAATCCAGACAAATTAGAAAATGTGATAAAGAACTCAACTCTCTCCTTTTCTATAATAGAGTTGCTGTGAAGATGCTGAGAATAAAAATGCAAATTTTCTGAGACAGCTGTCTGTCAAGATATCAAGAGGATACATGTGTCTGGGAAGATGGCTCTGATTTTTATCACCACAAGATGAGTTTTGAGGTTATAAAATCAGACTTACAAGGAACACACTGTTTCATTACTGTATGGAGTTGCTTTCAATAAGGTTACGGACAATTCTCAGTCTTATACATCCTTGTTAAATGGAACACCTGAAACTAAGACCACAAAAAGTCAAACTTATGGTAGGAACTATTAATATAAGCAAAAAATTCATAAAATTTGAGAGAGGAACATAGAATTTAATGGCTGAATTAAGAATAGCTCTTAAGAAAAGTTACGTGAAGGAAAGACAACACAGTTCTGTGTATGTTTGTTATGGTGTTACTTATCAGGTACAATTAACATGCCCTTGTATAATGGTTCTCACTGCTCAACCTGCACTGGTATTTACTGTCACTACTGTCAGAACTGCTCAACACCCAGAGAGGATATGAGGTTTCTAAAGCATTGGCTTCCATTCAAGCATCTAAATTGATAGCCACGTTCAGAGGAAATCTGACTGCATTGGGCACTGTCTGGAAGAACTCTTGAGCTAAAAGAAGTGTTTCTTTGCCAAAGGAGGCACATGCTTAAAAAGAAAAAAAAGAAGAAGGAATGGAATGGAATGGAATGGAATGGAATGGAATGGAATGGAATGGAATGGAATGGAATGGAATGGAATGGAATGGAATGGGAGGAAGGGATACAACTGTACTCGATGTATTATTCCTCAGACTCCTTCTAAGTCCTTGCCTTCCTTCCCCCTCAGCAATACACAGTGTCTTCTTGGTCAGGGAGAACATTCTCTCTCCAAGGTTCTATATCACAAGGTGAAAAGCCTGCAATTATTAGGTAATATATGTAAAGCAGTAGCACCTAAGCAAATGCAGCTTGTGTAAGACTCCATACATACAGATATGCACCAGAAGCATATCTGGGAAATCTGGTATGGGTCCCAGTAGACAAAGAAGGCAGAAAGAGAACAGGCATACAGAGAAGAGGACAACTTGACTAAGATCACTGAAACCCTCAGCAGTAGAGCTGTGAAGAGATGGTAGCACTGCCAAGTCCCTACACAGCACCCTACTTCTCCAGAGCAAAGTTCAGCACAGCTCACATTTTGTTGTGGGCAAGTGTCATTGCCCTAAATTAAATGATAATGGGGAGCAAAGCATTGTCCTATTAACTGGGTATCTGTGCATGGTTGCCAAACATGAGGTAAGAGATATGCATCGGATTCTGATGAATGAAACACAAAGATACAAGCACAATCATATGCTTATTGTTGTATAGAGATGAACTCTGTAATTAGCATCTCTGGGATAGTGTCTCAAAGAGAAAACAAGAAAGGAAATTGCAATGTGTCTGTTTATTTCCATAGCTACTGTATGACAGAGCCACTCAGCAACCTCTGCTATTTGTAGGAGGGTTTCCCAATAAAGCATACCAAAGGCACAGGAAAAGAGCTTGTGTGTTGTTTTCTCAACACACAGTAACAGCCCAACAGGTAGAGTTCCCCAGCCTGTAAAGGAGAGGGTATAAAAGAATGCTTTCCTTAGAGACAAGGGGACAGAAATCACAAAGCCAGGCTCAGGGCATGGAAAGAGAACACACACAAATGATGATATTAGATCAACTGATTAGAGCCTGCTGCTAAAAACACCAAGATTGTGGTTTCAATCACTGAATGGGCATTTCACTTGAGAGCTGGAGTTGATGGTCCTTGTGAGACCCTTTCAGCTGAGAGTACTCTGTGATTCTATGATCAGTGATATAGGAGGAAGCTGAGATTATTTTAACTATCTACTTCACCACTGCAGAGATAGAGAGAAGTGACAGGCTAGAAGATGCCCAGTGGCAAGCACCTGGTCTGGCCTCTCCTGCTATCCATTTCCCAGGTCTGTCCACTGGGAGACAGAGGGTACACTAGACCCTGTGGTCTCCGAGTGTGCTGTTCACATTAATGACTCTTGTATTATCACACAGTCCTTAATGGAAAGGCACAATGATCCAAACTTACCAGTCTCTCAACCCTCTCGCTCAGGTCTCTAAACCTTCCTGAGGACTGTCTGGAAAATTCATTATTGTACCGGATGTTGGTGATTTTTACATTGGCACTGTAATAGAACAGCTTCTGATCTGTAAGGGAAAGAAGAGGAACAGCCAATACTCAAAGTACCAAGATGGATGAGCTTTAGAGAAACACCTGGTGCTGACTGATATCCTATCCTGACACTAGGGAGTGGATGAGCCTTCACCTGTATCCAACCCATTCAAATACAGCTTCCAAAAGCTAGTAGCAAGCACGCAATTCAGTTAGGTGATCTAATCCAAGTTTTCCCAGCAGTTACATTTCTGGCCAAACAACAGCACTTGGGGCTCACACAGAATCACAAACTGCACCTTGCTGCTTAGTTACCTTCCTTCCTGGCCTGTCCACTCAACACCAAACCCTGGCAGGAAGCTGCTAGTGGTCAGGGAAAGGGAACAGAGAAACACCCCAGAGAGACATGCAGAAGGCTCTCTTTGCCACTCATGTAAGGGAGACCAGACACTTGCATGTTGACTTCATCCCAGAAGTAGATCATGAGAAAAATGTGAAACAAGTGAAAGTAAATGAAAACCAACAGAAACCACAGCCCTAAATCACCCTGCACAGCAGGAAATATTCCTAGGAGATCTGCAAAGATGCTAAACGAGGAAGGAAAGAGAGCTCTAGAGAAGCCAGTTTTTTTCCCCCAGATAAGCTTTAGACAGACTGGTGAAAACTCCCAGCATCATCTGGCACAACAGGCACAGAGGAAATTCACTAAGCATAGGAATAGTGATACATTATGCAAAACTTACCATATGCCAGAAAATAAACTAGGAGACCAATGGTGATAGCTGCTGCGACTGCTGTTCCAATAACAATTACAGCAATTTTCCAGGGCTCAAGATGTCTTATTTTGATGGCTGACTGATGAATTCTGGGGAAAAATAAGAACAAAGGGAGATTATTAAGAGATCCTTTTCTATTTATGGCCCCCATCTCCCTCCCCCCCAAAAAAATAAGCTAAAGTTTTCTCCCTCAACATTAGTTGATTCTTCCCAGCAATATTATTTGACTTCTCACCTAATAGCCTTGAAAATGAAACCATGACACAAGACAATTTTGAAACAGGTGTTGGGATGTGCTAAAAGTTAAAGAACACAGATAGGTTTGAGGGTTTTAGGTATTATTAGGGCCAAATCAAATAGGAGTCCCACTAAGATTTTTATGTGACTCCTGACTAGAAATTTGCAAGAATAAAACTTATTTGTCATCTAGGTGAACTTTCACACAGCAATGTATACAGCCTTCAATTGGTTAAGCAAATCAGTTATCAGACACATTGGCACCTTTGCTCCCAAAACTGCTTTGTGCAGTAAAATTGGTAAAAAGAACCCCATGCTTTAAATAATACATATCTATACATTATTTCAGCTACTCAGTCCATTTCAGGCTTCAAAACAGAGCTGAACAAAAAAGAGAAAGAGATTTCAGAGGGCCAGCCTGTGCTTCCTGTCTTATTCAAACTGAATCTAAATGCGAAAAATGTGAGATGATTAATTCATGTTCTTATGGTAAATTGGAAAATTATAAAGCTGTATAAATTTATATCAGG
Organism: Prinia subflava; assembly: GCF_021018805.1. Classification (NCBI taxonomy): domain Eukaryota; kingdom Metazoa; phylum Chordata; class Aves; order Passeriformes; family Cisticolidae; genus Prinia; species Prinia subflava. Next base: position 4,153,986 of record NC_086282.1, read on the forward strand.
TAAAAGTCTATGTTTTAGGAGGTTTCTCCATTCAGAAGGGAACAAAAGACTTTGCAGCCTTCTCAAGTATTGGGAGGGGACCTGTTGAGATAAGCCAGTATCAGCAACTCACACCTCGGGAACCACCTTCACAGACTATCAAGCAATATCACCCATATCTCGAACATTCATCAACTATAAGGATCCATAGAAACTGAACATTAACACATGGACTTGGGCGGGGAGCTCTTTTCAATCCGACCAGAGACGAATTTGGGTTTGAATAGCAACCAAGAAACAAAGGGAAATATGGGGAAATATTGCCAGAGGCAGAATAAAGAGTATAAAAACCAAGCCTTGAACATAGCAAATTCGTGTACCCAGCTAGAGACACAGACGGCCAGAGTCTATGTCTATGGGTCACCCTTGGCTCTCTTTTTCCCGAGAGAAACTCTGTCAAGTAAGTGTCGCTGTTTGTGGGGGGTTTTTTTTATTGCTTAAAATTCTGAAATTTGATTCCAAATTTTGTGATTTGAATTTTTAATAAACGAAATTATGGAATTTGGTAATAAATTGTCCTAGCATTTATAACACTAAACACAAAGGCAAGTACTGCTTTAAGCAGTATTTGCTGAAGTGATAGAATGACAGGGAAGGGTAAGGACATGTGAGTAGGAACATCACCAGATGCTTCTCTCTGCTGTGCTCTTAATTACATGGGTACTAATCCAAATTAACTAATGGAAAGCCAATGGACAGTCAGTATTATTAAAAAAAAGTTCCCTGAAAAAAAAAGTTGGTTACAGCAAATTCTGTCTTTGACTATAAACTCAAAGACTCCTTAAGAACCTTAAAGCCATATTTCTATTACATTATCATCCATTACACAACACAGAACAAGAAGCCACTATTTTTGGTAGAGTCCTTTCTATTTCAGATACCTCACTCATGCAGACATGCACACCTGCAGGTTAAGGTACAGCCTGCCTCAGAAAAGCAGGCTGCAGGGATCCTCTCCTGAGGGTGTGAGGTACCTCAGTGAGTTCCAACATACAAAGTACACACAGCTCACTCCCAGAACACGCACCTCATGAGACAGAAGTTTAAGTACATTCAAATAAATTGAAATAATTGCAAGTGACTCCTGCAGCTGTGTGCAGGAAAGGGACAGCAATCAACTGCGCATGGCTCATAAATACCAAAGCAGATCCTGATATTTCGTTCTAATTCCATTGTGATGCCTTACAATTACAATCTTATTACTTTGGCTTGAAAAACAACTGACTCAGGCCAAATATCATGATATGTGATTGAATGGAAATGGGAGTAATAATTTGTCACTTGGATCTGTTCTGACTTGTTCTGCATGTCCTATTTAGTGTTTCCTTCCCTCCTGCTATCCTGTACAACAGCCATTAACCTCTCAAGTTTGTCAAAACCCATTTGCGACTCCATAGCAAAAAAAACCCCACCCCCCAAATGCCAAACAAACAAAAAACAACAACCAACCAACCAGACCCCCAAAAAACAAAGGCTGAAATCAAATAGTCCTGTTAACAGTTGAGAGATGAGCACCTCCAAAATTGCTTCTGAGATTATTGTATGAAAATTGCCTTAAAACTTCAACTGGAGAAATGAAAAATATGGAAGTATAAATAGTCAGGAATCTACCTCACTAAAAAGAATATTTCAACGTTGTAGCTTTTAGATGAAACCATAAAGTCAGTGATGAGTTCAATGTGCATTTGTTGGTTTATGGTTTATTGGGGGTTATTTTCCTCACTCCGAGTAATAGTCTTTTGCATGGCTTACATGCTTTGCAAATGTGTCTATTATGATTGAAATGAGACTGAGTTACAAGAAAAGCCAACAAAACAAACACAAAAATGCATTTAACTTAAGACAACCTACTCTTGTGTTCTTGTAGATACTCTCATTTAAAAAGCAGTTATCTTGATTAGGCTGCACAGAAGGAAAAGACTGGAAGGTCTTTCAGCTATAATGACCCTGGCATAACTTCAAACCAAAATGCTGGGTTAGAGAAGCCCATTTGAAAGGCTGAATGCCACCTCTGCACCGCAGTAGGTGAGTCTGAAGAAATTACTGCCTATCATATCAGTGAAAATGCAGTTTGAGACCAGAAGTAACATGGCTGGAACACAGTTAAATAGAGTGCTATAAATTTGAAACCTTTTCAGCATTCTCTTGTATATAGTGTAAAATTTTTTGTAACGCTTATTCTTTATTTCTTCTATTTCAAGTTCCATGTTCCATCATTAATAAACAGAAGCCCCAGTCCACAACAGTTACTCACACATGTAATTCTACTCACAAACATGAGTTTCACTTAATTCATGAAACCTATTTGAGAACATAATTTCAAAGAGGTGCAAGGGGTCTCAGCATCAGTTTCTAAACTGAATTTCCTCAAACAAGAAGCTGTTTGACAAATTCATCTTAGAAAGTCACTTAACTTTGTGAGTGGGGGAGGAGGTGGTGTTTGGGACTTGGATGTCCTTTTTCTTGATTTATCTTAATCTTTCCCCCTTCCTTTTATACATAAACAAGAAACAGCTGTTAAATTTTATCCTCCACTCCTAATTTCTTTTAAAAATGAAAATTTATTTTAAAAATATCCTCGGTTAGGCTGTACCATTTAGATAAACATCTTGAATAGATATGCTGCAGACTATGAGGATTTCTAATCCAGGTTTTCAAAGATATCTGTGAGACAAACCCACAAAGATTACTGAACTGATTTTTTTTATTCCCGTTAACTTTGAACTTTATTACTGCTTTGCTGTACCTTCTGAGATTCATTCCTCAAAAATTAATTATTTTATCTAACATGTCCCACTGTGTAAACTTGACCAGTACTTACAAGGATTCAGTACACACAAGAAAAAGAACTATGCCAGAACTGAAACAACTGAGATCCATATGATGACTTGAACACTCTGGAGAGAACTGATAAAAGTTCAACTCTGTGAATTTATTTTTCTCAGACCAAGAGTTAAACAGTCTTTTCTTACTCCATGGGAGCTATGTGCTCAAAGCAAGGGAACAGGTACTGAAGCCTAGAAATTCATGCTAAGATTAAAAACACTCCAGCTGGGAAAGTCACTGAAGTCCTCTAGAGTAGCAGTGAAAATTTTATGCCTGAACAAAATACCTGAAGATGAAAGCTCCCCACCGACCTCAGAGGGCTTTCTGACAAGGTCTCTCCTGCTTGCAGCTCAAGTGGCCCTTCCTTCCCTCTTCCCCAGGAAACCACGCCTGTGCAGTAATCTTAAACACACTGCAAACAAGGACTGGATTTCATCTCTTGACAGAAGACTGCCAAGTCTCAGATTATAATTTTTCCAGTGAGGAAGAGGAGTGAAATACTTGCTGGCAAAGAGAAACAACAAAAACTGACATAGAATTGTTTACACTGACATAACGATTTTACTTCTTTGTCCTCTCTTGGTTTCCTAGAAATTCCCAACATTGTCTCAGCTTTTTCAACTGACATTCAGCTGAGAATTTCCCAGAAATACCCACTGAGACCTTTCCTGAATGGTGGTATGTGATTTGGAGCCTTGCATTCCATACTTGGGTTTCTTCACATCATACACAAAGAAGCCTTTCAGGAACCTTTTACTCAACAAGAAGCTCACACCAATGAATACAGAGCCAGAGGGATCCCTCCTGTTATGCATTTTAGAAAGCATAAGAAGGACACAGATAATTATGTGTGACTTTTAGTAAGAGAAGAATATCAAGAGAAAAATGTTAGTCTCAAAGGAAAATTAAAAATATTGCCTAATATCCTAACCTGGGTTTTTAAGGGTGTTTAATAAACAAATGATAAACATTGCATTAAATAAATCATAAATGCACTTGCCTCACTGCAGTCTGGAACTCTTACTTTATAGAAGAAATTAGTGTCTTTTACCTACGGAAATGTAGATTCACTTCTTGCAAAGAAGCAGAATTAAAACTGCCATCTATGAGTCAAACTGTCTGCTTCAGAGGAAAAGCCTCAAAGGTTTTCCTCACCAGGGCTGGAAGCACGTTTGGACACCAGTGGAAGACCTCCATTACCTGCAGTGAGCTTTGTATCAGAGGCAGTGTCCAGCTAAGTCAGCATGCACCAGGAAAGAGAGCACAGGCTCTGCTTTGGCAATCACCCACTGGCAGCGGCTGCTCAAGAAAGGTGCTGATAGGACAGACTGCTGAAAAGCCAAACCCAAAACAGTCACCTAGAGATGATCTCTTGTGGGCTATTACACGTCCTTTGCTTTTAGTCCTTCCTGTAAGAGAGGCATGCTTAGATTGACAAAATGTCTCCACTGTTTTAGGATACCTATAGTACCTATCTCTTAAGGTGCTTTGAGAAAAATAAATTATAAAAATCACTATAGCAATGGTTCTAACATTACAATGTAATGTAATATAAAAAATACACAAATAGTAGGACAGTGATGTGCTTCAATTTGTTTACTGAAATAAATCTCTTTACTGGTACATGAAAACTATACTTACCATCACTCCCAAGGAGTTCTGCAAGTCTGATACAGCTCTTCTGCTGGTGTGCATCTGTGACAGCTTATGTCAACCCAGAATCTGACCCAAAGCATCCACCTTCTTCTGCAGTTTAAAAGCTTGTATTTCTGGATAATAATACATATTTCTGTGCTTTATGCTTTATGTCCTGGTTTTCACTGGGATACAGCTAATTTTCTTCTTAGTAGCTGGTACAGAGCTGTGTTTTAGGCTTAGTGTGAGAATAATGTGGGTAACACAGTGATGATTTAGTTGTTGCTCAGTAGTGCTCACTGTCAGTCAAGGACTTTTCAGTTTCCCACACTGGCAGTGAGTAAATGTGAAAGGAGCTGAGATGGAGCACGGCCAGGACAGGTGACCTGAACTGGCCACAGGGTTATTCCATACTACAGAGCCTCATGCTCAGTATGTAAATGGGGGAAAGTTGGCTGGAAGGGGCCATTCCTTGCTGTAGCATGGTCTGAGCATTGGTCAGTGGGTGAGCAATTGTATTGTACATCAGTTGTCTTTCTTGGGAATTTTTTTTGCTGCCTCTCTATTATTATTATTATCATTAATATTATTGATATTATTAATAATAATATTATTAATAATGATAATATTTTCAATTATTAGACCGCTCTTATCTCAACCTATTCATTTTTACCTTTTTTTCCCCCTAAATATCTTCCCCATCCCACTGGGATGAGGGGTGGTGTGTGTGGGGTGTGTGGCTGCATGGCACTTAGCTGCTGTTTGAGGTTAAACCACAATATATGATAAACAGTTGCTAGGCTGGGTAGATAAACAGTGAAATGCTGTAATCAAGCAAAATATTTTCACTGAATAGAGATGTACAAATTTCTTCATGGGAAAAATGCTGCTGAAATTACAGAAAGCTCTAGTCAGGTGGTTCAGCTGATACTGAAACCCCAGGCAACTCTCCAGTGGCAGAGAAATTGAATAATTCCCATGTTCAATTCTGAATAAAATCTGTCCCCCTGTTATTACCAAATCTGCCCAGACTACATGAAGCTTTCAGATTCTCTCGTATCAGAAGCACGTCAAATTAAGCCAGCCCACGCTTGGCTTCCTTCAAAAGGAGGATCTGTATGTAATAAAAAACACAAACATGGAAGGAGTGTGTGGTGGAAGCAGAATGCCTTGATTTGCAAAGCTTATGCTGACCCAATATGCCCAATCATAAAACTTCATGGGAAAAAAACAATAAAGGGAAACACTTCTGAAACACCCTCTAAAAGGAGCAGCAGAGGCCAGAAAAGCTGCTGGGATTACACTGGGGCTTGCTCAGGGAATGAAGATGACAAGATTTTAAGACTCCAGGAGGAGGTCTTGTCTCATTCTGGATTCCCTGTCTAAAATGGCCAGAAACTGAGGGAAATCAGCAAGGAAACATCACTGGTTCCAATTGCATATGAGTCAAATCAGGTGTGGTGTGTACTAGAAGCACAAGTATTTCACTAGGTGTTGTGGGTTAACAGAGTTTGGTTTTTAGTTGAAGAATACTGTGGACTATTGCCCTGTCAGGACCTTAGATTTCTTTAGAAAAGACAACGACCTATCAAGGGCCAGTTCTTGACTACTGGCATGTGGTTTGACCACTGAGAAAACAGAATACGACTTTTGGTAATACTCATATAAAACTGAGGCTTTATTCAAGCCCTCCCTCATTTCTCCCGGTGAGCCACCAGGTAACATCGTGGGCAGCAGCGGGGCCCGCCTTAGGCCCGCTCCGCCTTGGGGCCGGCTGAGCCCCTTTTCTCCCCGGCTGCCGGCAGGGGAGACGGGAGGCTCCGGCTTGGCAGGGCTGGACGCGTGCTGGAGGCCACGGCAGAGGGGGCCAGGCCATGGCCGGGCCCGGTAGCAGCTGGCAGAGAGGAAGGGGAGCTTGCAGACTCTGATGGCAACCCTGAGCTCAGCTACCTTGGATCAGATCGAGGGGTGGAAAAGAAAGCATCCACCAGCCTCCTCTACCGGCATGGCTTTGAGATCTTTGCAGCTGCCGCCTGGAGAGACCACATGATCACTGCAGGCCTGGGAAAGTTTTAACTCTTTCCAGTCAGCACATGGAACTCTCAGAGCACTGCCCCTTCCCAAAGTGAGAACAGACAAAGTAATGGAACTATAAAGAGAGATAGCATGAAACTGAAGTCGGTGAAGAGTGAGTGAAAAGACTATTTGGAACAAAGGAGGAGGAGGAGTGGCCTAATTTGGCTGGACATCTCTAGTAAACTATGGATAATGGACTATTTTTTCCTGTAACATATGAATGCTATTGGGGGGGGGATGTAAAGCTCTAGTTAAAAGCAATATGAAGCTCTTTGCTCCTAAGGAAAATGAGATTTTTAGTTTTTGAAATGAAGATGATTTTGGAAATAGAAGATGTGAAAAATGTGAAATGATTAATTCATGTTCTTATGGTAAATTGGAAAACTATAAAATTGTATAAAATTGTATTGGGTAAAAGTCTATGTTTTAGGAGACCTTGCAGCAGATGGTGAAACTAACAACCCTGAAAAAGCAGACGCCTCCATTCAGAAAAGAGACAATAGGCTTACAGGAAACGGACAGCCTCCTCGAGCACCGGCAGGGGACCCATCCGAGATAAGGTGGCAGAAACATCAACGGTTCCTGACTACTCCCTCTCCGGTCATCATCCATATCTCGATCATTCATCAACCATAAGGATCTATAGAAATTGGACATTAACATTTGAACTGAGAAAGGAACTCTTTTCTGCTTGGTTGGGAAAACTCCTGAGTTTGTATAGCTAGTCGGGAAACAATGGGAAATATGGAGAAATATTGCCGAGGGCAGAATAAAGTGTATAAAAACCAAGCCCCGAACCGGGCAAATTTGTGAACCGTTGGGGGGATAGCAGGCTGCCAGGCCCTGTATCTCACGGTTCACCCTTGGCATTTTCCCGGGAAAACTCTGTCAAGTTTCTCCGCTGTTGGTGGGTTTTCGAAATTCTGCAATTTGATCTTTATTAATAAACCAAATTATTATTTTAATTGGAATATCATATTGGCATTTATAACAGAAGAGAATCTTTGTTTTATACTAGAAGAGGCATCCTTAAGCAGTACCCCTAATAAGCAGATATGGCCCATATGCAGTGTTGGGAAAGCTGCTATTGGGAATGACCTTACAAAGGCAGGTTTCTGGGCAGCTTTGTGAGAGATGAGACCCACAAGACAACTTTTATGTTGTCAGTATAGAAATTCCATAGAAGTTTCTAAGAGAGACTCCTTTCCTAAAAGAACTGATCAAAGATTATTTTTGAATGGTGAAACTGACTGAAAATTAAAAGTTTTGTCTCTTTATGTTGTATGTGAGAAAGTAAACCATTAGTGGGGGTGAGGGGAGTGCTTTGCAAGCTTTCATTTTAATTTTTTTTCCCTCTTTCTTTTGGTGTGTGTTAATAAATCTATGTGGAAAATAGGGTTATTTAATTCATGTTCTATAAATAATTATAGACTGGAAACTGTAATATATTGTATAAAGGTATGTGTGTCTGCTCAACCCGCACGTTTCACGGACTTCTGTAAAGCACCTCTCCTGATCTCCCTGGTCCAAAAATAGAAGGTGAGAACACGAGGCACTGATGAGACAATGAACACGGACCAACCTACCCCTTCCTACGTGCAGCGAAAATTACCAGGACTTACACCAGTCAAATGCTACGTGCAAGAGGAATCATCACACACTTCTACGACGGTTAAATTACTCAAAGCAAGGACTAACTCTGGACATTAGCATTTGAATGGGCCAGGGGACCCTTTCGGGATTTAGTATAAACAAAGTTAATGGCCGGTGCTTAGTGGAAACAATGGGAGAAAGGCTGCCGAGGGTGAAATTAAGGGTATTTAAGTTAAGCCTCTAGGTGGGCAAGGTGTGAACCCAGCTAGAGACTCCGACTGCCAGGGTCCGACTGCCAGGGTCCGTGTCTCTGGGTCACCCTTGACTCATGTTTTCCCGGGAGAAATTCTGTCAAGTAAGTGTCGCTGTTTGTGGGGTTTTGTTTTGTTTTTTTTATTACTTAAAATTCTGTAATTTGATTCCAAATTTTGTGATTTGAATTTTAATAAACCAAATTATTGAATTTGGTAATAAATTGTCCTGGCATTTATAACATCTATCTATTTTTATCTTTAAGTTGAGCCTGTTTTGCCTTTTCTCCTAATCTTATTTCCACAATAAGAAAATATTTAAACCACTACACTAAATTTAACAAGCAAAGTTCAGCAAACGTGAAACCTCTACATATATTGGTGTTTCCGCTCGGATATGAATGTAAAACCATTGCACTAGGGTTTCCTGAATTCAGGATCTGCTCTAGGACAAACTGAGCAGAATAGGTTTCTCTTCAGCACCATGCAGGAACCACATCTGCCTGCTGCAATAATCAAGGTAAACTCCCACTAATGTCAGTGGCACATGAGTGTCCTTGCACCAGGGCTGGTATCTATTTCCTGCTACACCTCAGCAGTCTAATTTGCATTCATTTTGCCCACCTACTGCATGACAAATTGGTGCAAGTGGCACTGCATTTCCACCTGCATATTCGCTTTTAAACTGCCATAGACAACACCAGGTACTTTGTACCTCACCCTGCCAGGGCATGAGATCTTCACAAGGAAGCTGGAGATAGGACACTGCACCTGCTTCCCAGAGTGCAGGACACAGCAAACAGCGGGACAAGACCAGCAAGGCTGTCTACTCCATCCAGTTTTCCTCAGCAGGTTTGCTTCCTGAAGGATTTTACAGAGCACACATGCCAACTAGGCTTGAAATGCTTTGAAAAGAGGCATCTTGGAACTGGATAAAGCTAACAGTGAAACTCCATAAGGGACTAAGGTGGAGAAGGATGAGTAAAACTAGCAAAGCTTACAGCTCCACACTCAGATCCACATCCCTGCCCAGCAAAGAACTCTGGACATCTTAACAGGCTGCACAGGGGCTTTGATTAAGACTAGGCAGTTTCCATCTCTTCCCAAACATGTAAATATTTAACTATCCAACACAGATTTCCCCTAATGTACTTTGGATTTTATAATAATTTAAACAACCATTTAAACAATTAAATCCTTTCTTAAGTAGGAAGCAACCAAACTGTACTCAGAGGTTAACTACCCTCTAGCACACTGTCATTAAAATTATTTACACCACTGTTGATATCACAAGGACATGGCTAACTAGACAAAACTAACATCTAACTAGGAAAAAAAAGGCTTTTCAGTTCTGTTAGGTAGAGAAATCTCTTTTAGTTTTCCCTGTCTATGTAACAAACACAAATTGGTAGTTACAACTGATGGGGATTTCTTCTTTACCTGACAGTTAGAGTAGCATATCTTTTAAGTTATGGATATTAAACGGGGCAGAAAATCTTTGGGTATTGAGCAGGGTACTACTAAGCAGCACAGAACACATAGATGAACTTCATCCTCTCCTGGAAAAGTCAGGATTATTGACTAAAATTATATTGTTTCCACAAAATGAGAACAATGCTTCAGTGGGCACAAAGAATAAATTTTGTCCATCCAGAAACAATGTTTCTATTTCAGCATACTCTGAAAATATTTTAAAAATCCAATTTTTAAAAATACTGAGGATGGAAAAAATAAGTATCTTGCAATCATCCACAGCCATTTGCCCGAAACAACATAGAGAGAAGTTAATTGTTGTAATCTTTAACATTCACACACAAAAATTCAGCCATCCAGCCAAATCATTAGGATGTTAAAAATAATTCAATTTCTTTAGAATTTTGTTCCTGAGGTCATACTTTTAAGCTTCATCAACTGCTGAGACAACAACAAAAAACAAACTCATGGGAGACATCCTCCTCTTGCCACATGAATCCAGAATCCAGTGAGTTAAACAGAAATTACTAATTCCAAGAGGTTTCCTGTACATCTAGAACCCAATCTCTGTTCTGACCCAAGAGACAATAGTTGAGTGCACCTGGAAGACTTACTTTTGTAAAAATACTCTGAACTTTCCAGTGCTGTCTGAAATATTGTTATGGTAAAATAAAACTAAGGATATCCAGCATCTCTGACTGCATGAAATACTTTCTGATGCAAACCACCCACTCATTACTCCCTAGAAATCATGGCTTCTTCGTTAAAATACAAGGGTTAAAACCAGAATGATGAACAACTATAGTGTTCCCCTTATGTAGTCTTGCTGACATCGCTTACTTAACCAGGATTTTTTGCAGGATTTGGGGGAAATAATATTGCAACTCCACCTGACTGAACCCCATATTTTTAAAAAATTGCGTCATTAGCACTTGATTGTGACACAAAAGAGCTTCTTGGTTTCCACAATGCTGCACTAAAAGCCTACTGCAGGCAGAATAAGATGATCAGAAAGAAGAAAACATGAGTGTCAACCTGACATCATCTTTCTAAACAGACAGCAAATCATTGTGCTCCTGGCTGTGCTAGAGAAGGATTTCCTTCTGCATTTCTCACTCCAGCCACGTTACTCTTTTCATCCAGACCATAACCTCCAAAAACACCCTTTCATGCTGCAATTTCCTGTTCAGCTTTCTCTCTGTTTATCATGCCTTTTCAGGCTGCACATTTCAAATAGATCCACGATGTACCCCAGGTATAAAAGGATGAAAGAGGCATAGACAGAGCATTGAGCACCAAAAGGTAAGAGAAAAACCAGATTTCTCCTCTGGATTTATGGTCTTGAAGCCCTAGGTCTTTCCCATAGACAGTACCCTTTACCACCATTACGCCTCCAAATTAAACTTGCCAGGTTAAAACATGCCACCTACTTTTGAAGATCCCATGGTAGGTCTCGGTAGGCCTGGTAGCCTTTCTGCCCACCAATGAAGGCTTGACTAAAGTCTGGACTGCGCAGAGAATGGTGCTGGAAAACGCAGGAGTCGCATTGACTGGTGTGACGGGAAGGGAAAGGTGTTGAATGAAGATCCTTCATTGAGGCATGGCTGGCGCAACACCCAGCACCCTGTGGGTTATTGCAAAATGAGGGAATGAACTTCAGAATAAAACCAAACAGAGGTAAGCATGGAGTTGATAAGGAGACTGTAGCCTTCTGATCAGCTCTGCATCAAAGAACTCCCCAGGCAGAGATGGAGTGAGCAGATAAACCAGCCCAAGCAAGAAGACTTCTTCTTCACTACAGCGAAACAGGAAGTGTGTGAGATTTCCCTTTTCCAGCACTCCCTTTCTGTCCAGCTTTTATCCCTACAGCAGGCCTTGTCCTGAGTGGCTTCACCTTTTACCACACACTCACTGGAAAACCCACAGCGGAGAGGCACCACACTGTCCACAACGCTAAGTCACTTGTCTTCTGAGAGAGCCAACATAAAAAAAAATATGGACATAAATGGCTTGGTCACCCAAGCCTGATCTACCTCGATGCTCACTCATCCACAGCTGTCCTGGACTCCCTTGGCATCAGGGACAAGACAACTATAAGTATCCAGCCTCCTAATTACATGTTAGTCATTTAATGGTTGGCATAACCCCGCCTGTGGAAAATGCTTACTCTGTGAAAAGGGCCACCAATCTCCTTGGAATTCCCTTCTCCCAGCACAAACATGATTCTTCAGAGCCAGCTGGAAAGGGGAAAAATGGAGATTCACTAGTGAGAAAATATGCATTTACATCGAAAATCAAAAATCACAAATGAAAAAGTAAAATTACAAGAAAGCAAATCTGTTTTCTGCTGTTTGATGCACTTGGATTTGTGCCAAAAAGCTTGAAGCATTTGGTTTTCCCATGAAGTCTCAAGATTTCAGTCATTTTTGTTGGAACATTCACTATCTTCCAGAAACAGCCTCAGCATAAAGGGAGGGGAGGAAAAAAAAAGACAAGAGGAAAATTTGAAGAAAATTTTACCTCAACATACCAAATAATTTTCCATCTTTCTCCAAAGTTATCCATTCACAAGCATTTCAATACAATTGTAGGAGTGTCTGGGCAGATTGTTTTGAGGACAGTGGGAAAAGCTGATCACTGCTGAACAGCATCTGCTGTTTCTGTAACACTGATTTCTTCATCTGCTTTGATCAAATCAATTGGGGTTTTGGCTTCTCCAAGCTCCCTGTGGAAAGGGCATTGCCACAGTTGCCTGCCTTACCTGAGGCTTTACTGATATAGTACACAGTATCTGTCAAGTACTAATATCCTCCCTGGGCTGTACCTTCCATTCCTCACCACCCACCCTGTTATTTTTCTTTTTCAAAATTAGTAAAACTCAAAAAAGATTGTGCACAAAGGATTCCCTGCTCCACCCAAAAACACACACATCCCCCCAGGAACTCAAGCACTTGATGCAGTGATGGAGATTGATTACAAACCATTTCAATGTAGGAGTCAAGAAAATACCTTAGCATTCCTTGTTGGGGCTTTTTTCTCCCTTTTTTTTTTTTTCCTCCTGTTTTTGTTTCTTTTTGTTGGGTGTTTTTGTTGTTGTTGTTGTCATTGGGTTTTTGTGTGTGGTTTTTTTTCTTTTTTATGCTGGGAAAAAGTGGCCCTTGAAGTGCTTACCCTGTGAGATGTGGAGAATTCTCCCTGATGTGTGCAGAAGTTCAGTGACAAACTCTGAACACCTGGATCAGGTAAAAAACATATTACAGGAGAAGTAGGTTTTAGCAAACAGCTAGATTTTGAGACATCATTTACCTGAAATCTTGAGTCCTGAAACAAGAATGAAAAACATTCATTAGAATTGCAAAGGTTCTTAGGAAGAAGTGTCAGAGGAAAGGAATTGGACAACAGATGAATGAACTTCTGGTAACTTTCAGATCACACTATGACAGACTATTCCTATTGTTACTCCAGAGTATGAATAACAAAGATATTCCTAAAAAAATATTTCATTTTCTTACAATCAAGAATATTTTGCCACCTGCCTAATAAAACTTTAGGTAAGTTGCCTTTGTTTGCAAATTAATTAAACATTAAAATGAACTGTCCTGCAAAACAGTGTGAAATAAGGAAATACACTTTCTTCTTTCAGATGATGCAAAATCAATTTACATATACCTGTGCCCCAGGAACAATGGTACAGACAGACCAAGAAAAGACAATAATTAACAAATAAATTTCCTCACAATAAATGATAAAGTTGCAAAGTGCTTGGTATTAGGGTGTCATTCATTAAGCTAGGCAATTAGTAACCTTTTTTGGTTAATACTAGGGAAGCAGTATGGAAACTAGCTATCAGAGCGTGGGGTGGAAATCCAAGAATGTGGGTGCACAGGATTTTGTGAATGAAAGTGTAAAAAGATGCAATGACCATTCTCTCTGTTTAACCCTGCAAAGTCAGTCCAGCAGGTCAGACAGACTGCTTGCCTAAGAATGGTAATAACAGACTACCTGGGTTTGTGTTTGCATACACGGGCTCTAGAGACAAAGGACACCTTTAGAGAAGACCACTGGCCAGTCCTGTAGCAATAACATCTTTGGAATTTACAAGCAAAGATGTTTTGCATAACTGTCTACCAGTTACTCAAGCCAGGCCATGAATTTCAGACCAAAGACAGCAATCAACCATTACTTGTAAATTGAGAAGTGAGTGTTCCTATCAGTGATGTTTAACAGAACTGACAGAAACTCTGTTAAACAGCCTGAATGTTAAACAACCTGAATTAATTAGAGCTGCTCTGAGCAGGGGGTTTGACAAAATGACCTCTGTACATCCCTCCCAATCTAAATTATTCTGTGATTCTCTGTGACCACCTGACAAGACCAAACTGGTACACTGCGAGGAAATCCTTCCCTTGGATAAGTCCACTCCTTTTTCCATCAGCACACCTGGACAGCTCAGTTACGGCTTCAGGCCTCCTCCTCCTGAAAAACACAAAAACATCTTGCATTTGGTCTTCAAAAATCAGCAGAAGCTCTAAATGAGCTGCATTTCACTATGGTTTTTAATTTCAGCTGTGGACATGCTACACAACTTTACTCTTTTGACCAAAAAAAGTCACCAGTTTATTATCCCATGCTTTCCTATGCTACATTAAATGCCAGCCATGGCTTTTAATAACTGATGGCAATTAAGAACTGACAAGTAAAAAACAAAAGCAGAAAATCCATTAAAAAATAGTATTATTCTGCAGAGCCAATGTGAGGGCTGGGAGAGAAGCCAGGGCCTTTATCTTGAGCCTTGAAAAGTCACTTGGGGCAAGATTTTATTACATGCCCATGTGGCTTTGAGATACCGAACACCTGGAGACTTTGGGATGCTACAGCAATGGCCTCAAGCTCTGAAGTATGCTAGATCCTGCCCTGGCTGGTTTCCAAACAGTCCTTCTTTCCAGGCCCTCATAACAGAAACTGCTACACCTGTCTGAATTGCAGCCAGGAAGGCCAGCCCAGAATACCAGAAATGCCCTTCAACAACAGAAGTCTTCCCGTGCCAGAGTCATTAAAATAGAATTCATAGCCCATCGCCCTATTTGAGGCAAAAAGGTGGCACACATGTGCCGGTCCTCTGCAGCTGCTCAGACAGAGCTGCTGCTTGGTGCAGTGAAACAGGCCAGCCTGCATTTTCTTCTGCCAGGCAAACAAGCCTCTCTCTACATCCAGTGCATGAATCCTCCTCTCCCTGTTAAGGCACACAGCATCTCCAAAGAGACAGGAGAACTTCACGTGACTTAGACTAGGCCTACAAAGAAACAGAGCATTTTAAAATACAAATAAATCTTTTACAGACACAGCTCCAATTGAACAAAGGAAGAGCAGCATTGTTTCACACATCTGAAGTGCTAGAGGGACTTACTGGGAGCACTTAAACAGAGCTCTGTGGATGGCAGCACACGCAAAACAAGGCTTTTCCTACATCTCTACATCCCCAGAAAATAGGTAGCTTGGATTTGATCTCATATTATTTGTTAGCAGCTAAGTTGCTGTTTCGTAGAAGCCAGAGTCTGAGATGCTTTCTACCACAGATATTACCTGTTCCAGTTTACTCTGCAGCAGCATGCAAGATCCTACATGGCATTCTTGTCAGTGGTCACCTGATTTATCATAAACTGCATTAGCCTTCAAGGCTTCATAGACTAAATTTGACATAACGAAAATCATGTCCAAGACCTCCATCCTGCAGCTGTTTTGACTCTGGCTGTATTTTCAGCCACAGTTCAGGAGATCAGTCACTCTAATAGAAACATGCAGAATAACAAATGAGGGTCCTACTTGGTTAGCTGCCTCCCTGTGAGACCTCCTGTCTGAGCTCTCTCTCAGGTAATTTGCTTTCTACTTGGGTGGCACAGAACGGATAGTTTTCCCTTCTATGCCCTGCTGTTTCCATTGATTATTCAAAAGCAACAGTGGCAGGCAAGTTTGGGACAACAGCTCTGTTATAGCACGTAAGGGTCAAGCATGAAAAGGACCTGTGTCAGGCTTCTTTAGGCTGGCTACCAGAGCACTCGGCTGTCAGTCACAGCTGAGGGGGGGCAATCAACTCACTGAGACAGTACCCACCCCTAGCCATGGTCATGTGCCTTTCCCTGAAGCTGCTAAGGCACTGGAGGGAACAGAACCACAGGCAGAAAGGGAACTCTGGAGATCATCTAGCCCAAAATCTCTGCTCAGTACAAGCATAGGTGGATGAGAGTGCTCAGGATCATGTCCAATTGTGTTTTGAGTTATCTCTGAGGATGGAGACTCCATAACTTCTCCTGACAACCTGGTTCAAAGTTCAAGTACTCTCACTGTAAAGAGGTTTTTTCTTCCATTTTCATCATGCTCTAGCATAGAAGACATTATTTACTAGCATAGTCCCTCTATCTCGTCTGTCCACTGGAGGAGGAATGTTGCCATCAACAGCCCCCTTTGGTATGCAGGTCATCTGCTGGCCTGGAGAACAGTGCCAGACTGAGTCACAGCTCCAAAGGCTGCAGATGATCCCAAGAGCCTGCTGAAGGTCAGAGAGAGATGTGTGACAATTGCTGTTTGTTTTTACTGATCTGCAAAGAACAGTCTGTGGTTAAAACAGGCTCTGGATGCCAGGCTTATGGTATGTCCTTCCTCAAGTAAGGGACAGCCCAGTGGCACAACTGGAAGGTGGAAAGCACAGGCACAGAAGGGACAAACATCACATAGCAAGCACAGCTCTGGTTTACTGCAGGGAGGAAGGAATTCAGTAGCTAATCGAGTGAATTGGAGATATGCTATGTATTTCTCAGACCTATGCATGCTTATATAAAAGGAGTTGCATTTTTTGAGTGACAAGTTCCTCAAAGCTTTTTCGCTTTCTGAATTGAAACAATTTTTTTGCACCTGAGAAAAAGCCACAAACAATGAATGGCAAACAAAATATTCTTCAAAGGAAGTGTGATTTAAGAAAGGATTCAGTTAGAAATAAAAGATAAAGCAGATTAACTGCCATTTGCTCTATTTGATTCTGAAGTCTTCTAATCAGATGAGTTTTGAAGTTTTCTTTGCAGCACTAATAGATCAGATACCCAGCAAGCTGAAATACAGATAGCTTTGTTTTATAGAAGGATGCTGTTTAGCCACGCATATAAAAGATCACAAGAATTGTTCTTCTCTTCAGTTCTTCACTTCAAACCCTTTGACAGAAACTCCACCCACATAGTCAAATACAGCCACACCAGCTGAGCATATCTTTGGGTCATGGCACAGTTACCAACATAACTGAATGCTCATAAATGCTTTAAGTGTTACATACACAACACAGGCTCTGTCAGAAACTCAGCACAAAGCTGTTTTCTAAGCCATAAAAAATATTTGTTAAAATTATGTTCTTTAAGAAGTCTGTCTCTAACACTCCCTTTCTTGCACTGGACCCAGTAAAATGTGACAAAAGGGCTACTCTTCTTTCAAACAAATGGCCACCTCCCCATCTATAGCCAACATGTCATGTCCTGTAATACTGCAATAAAGCTATTACACTCCCTTTTATCCTCTTAAATAACCTCAAGTTCCAAGTTCATCCTGCTGGTTGTTCTGTTACCACTCAGAATACGGTACAATTTTTTACCAAGTTTCCCATTATGACACGAAACAGACAGGAAGAAATCTGATCAGTGTCTTCAATCTACAAGAATCATCAGGAATTGTCAATATGGGAGACCAAAGCATGCCACTGCAAACCTTGCTATCTTTATCCTATCAAATTCTCAAAATTACTGCTGCTCTGCTATCTCATTTGCATGAAGGCTGACAAGCTCAGAAAACTGACTCATGATGCCAAAAACACCTGACCACACGCCTTTCCAGTCTACTCTTCCACAGGACAAAGCTCTGGCCTTGTTGTTGCAGATAAGCAGACAAAACCTGATCAGCCCTTGCTCTCACAGCCATAGTCTACTGTATTTAACATACATAGAGGGGAGAGAGAGATGCCAAGCTTTCGGATGGGAGAAGCCTGAAACTCACGCAGTCCTGCAGATGCCTGTGTTTAAAGCCTCCAGCTTTAAGCAGCTGCAGCCTCTCCAGGTTTTGCAAGCAAACTGTGTAGCATCTCTGCATCTTCAAGGCAGCAGGAACACCTTGTCCTCCTCTCTAGTGAGTTGAAGCAGAGCACCACCAGCTGCTAAGGGTGTAAGGCTCTTGTACAATACGATTCACCCTCTAGTGGTTGACACGGGACCTGTTATCTGCACATAAATTTGGGTAACTGCCGGCCAGGTGAGTAAATTCTGTCCTAGTCTGGATGAGATTTTGCTCCTCTAACAGCTTTTAACAATCAAAAAAGCCAGATGATCAAGAGTACATAAAAGCCAGCACATAAATCCATGGTATAGGATCAGTGTAACGTTCTAAAACAGAGGAGTCTCCAACTATAAGTTGCTTACTGTGATGCAGGAAATTAGTAAGTACATGAAACAGAAGGTAAATTTAACAGATTTTATTAAATTTACATATAAATTACATTCTTGTGTGTCATGCATGATTGTATAGTTAGATATATCCCATTCCGCCTTGAGTGAAGATGTTAATTCCTCTAAAAACACATATGAGAGAAACTGCAGCTTGTAGCTTCACAAATAGGTGAAAATGCAGCTTAAAATAAATACAGGTCTGCTTGACCACCTAAACCCAACAAAAAGTTTTGGCTTCAGGTTTCCTTAATTTCCCTCATGAAAAGCCAGACAAGGTTGACATCAGTGTAGTTTTGCCAAAAGTAAGGCATTCAGGCCCATCATGTCCAACCATACCAATACTCCCTTGGATGAAGTATGTTCTTTCAAATGCTCTTCTTGATAGTCACAATTTGTACTGCTTTTCATCACCAAGAAGCCTTGTTGCTTCCAGAAGAAATTGGAACAGAAATTTCCAGATGCTATAAGGAGAATCTCCACAAGGTAGTCCAAAATAAACGCTTCCAAAACATACACCAAGTAGACGCCAGGTCCTCTTCATCCCCACTCCCCCTGGCTGTACTGTGCTGGCACTTGGCAGTAAGGGAGATCAGGTACTGTATCTCTACAAGTAAACCCTCAGAAATGGCAGTTCCTTAAACAAATGACAAGTTGAGTTTTTAAGTTTTGCTTGCGCTACTTTGGAGAATGAGATTTACTCCACCCCTTGAGACTGAGCTAAATGCTTAAGGCTTTCTGATATAGTACCCAAAAGAAGCAAATTAGAAACTTCACAGATTCAAAATTAATTTTTTGGACATCTACTTATCTGTTTTGGGGAATCAGTGAGAAAGTTGGTATTTGCAACCCTAAAAATGTGAAGTGTGCTAGTTACAATGAAATCCAGCAGATGGGGAAACTGTTGCCCGATCCGAAGAAAACACAAACAACTAAAGTTGTTTATGCGGTGCTTTATTGAGGGCCCTGGGAGCCGTGGACTAGCGTCCAAGATCAGAGCCCCATCTTACAGAAAATTTACAGGGTTTTTATATGTTTCTTTACATGATTTCTTAATCACTACAACATCTTACTTAATTCTATCGCCTGGTACTGTTATCTTCTTGACATTTAGGTTCTTGCCAACAGGTACATTCCTTAGATAAGTGATTATTCCTTAGATACATTGCTTACACTACAAATTTAACTATGATAGTTCATTTGCAGGTTATATGCGGCCTATCAAGCCTTAGCATGACTACTATGACTAATGTCAACTATAAGGTTCTCTACTAGCTAGATACACTTTATTTCAATCAAATGGCAACAACTTCCCCCCTTTTGAGCATTCTTCAGTCTTCTGCAAGGATGCTCAATTTTCAGTTGTTATCGGGTCTTCAAATGCTGGGTTCTCTTGCCCGATAACATCTTCATACTTCGGAGGAGTCAAGTGAGACAGTTGCATCTCGTTGGTTCTTGTTAAGGCTTTCATTACTCTTCTGGTGCGTTTTGTCTCCTTTTCAATGACTCCTAGAACACACTTATATGCTAGCCAAACAGTTAGTAACAGAATTAAAATCAACACAATGTTCTGTATTACAGACGAAACCCATCCAGAAACCTGAAGCCCTAAAGATTCAAAAATTTCTCCAATCCAATTATGTTGTGCTTCCTTTTCAATATCTTTTGTTTTGGATTCAACGATTTCTAATTGAGAGATATCTTTTTCTACTTCAATAGTCATGTTTGGAATATGGATGCAGCAATGATCAATTCTTGTTTTTAGATGCTGACACACACCATGCTCTTTTAGCAGGAGCATATCTAGTGCCATCCTGTTCTGCAAAGTCATTCGGGATGTGGCTTGTAATTGCAAATTTATATCCTTGAATCCTTTTTTGGTGGCTGCTGCTAATCTTTCAGTCTGCCCTAGCAATTTGTACAGCATCTCTCTGTTCCTATAAGTGGCTATAGGTGCAAATAGTGATTCTAAAGCCCACCCAAATTTAACTCCGCCATCAGGTTCGTGCCATTCATTTTCTAACTCAGTGAATGCATCTACTTCTCTTTTCTTCCGGTTGGATTTCAATTTTGATTGTTTCCATAGGGGACAAAGAGTAGGGATTCCTAGAGTAATTTGTGTCACAGGCCCATCTATAGGAATATGTGTGGTCCATTGTCCATGTCCCATTACCCAAACTAAGTTTCCTGGACTTTTAATTGTAGTGTCCTTACAGCTTACAGCTCTCCTAATTCCGTTACTCCAGAGTGAGTTTATTTTGTCCAGTATTGTATGATTGAATCTCCTGCATTCACATCCCCACTTAAGTAGTACTCTAAGAGGAGCTAGATTGATCTGATTTTCAGGGGTATCACATGTAATGACATTAGTGCAATTCCAATTTTCTCTAGCTTCTTTAATTTCTCTTGTAGATGTTTCCGTCTTGTAGACTTCTAATAGGGTTTTATTTTTACTTCCTGTCCATTGTATACACCAACTCACTGCTCCAATATAGCTATAGTGTTCTAGCAAGCTCGGACCCCATACAGTCTTCCAATTATCCCAAATAATTTGTTGCTGGCTTACATTTTCACACTTAACTTCCTGGTAAGGTTGCTTTGTTCTAACTTCTACTTCTTCGGTAGCATACAAGGCTGCGTTCCAGATCTTTTTGACAGTCACTGTTTCTTTTTCTTTTCTTTCAATGTGACATACAGTAGATATATTTTCTGCTATTTCATGTGGTAGTGGAATGGGAATTATTCCCCATGGAATTGGTTCTCCTGCTGCTTGTGGAAGTGGCAGGCATGCTGTGATTCGGGATACGTTTTGCACCATCCCAAAATCTCTAATCAGCCCTATTATCAAATTTTCCCGTTCATGACTTTGAGGTACAGCTACCTCTCTACGCTTCTTTCCTATTGGGGGTACTATACGAGGGGGTCTGGTTCCTTGTCCAGCTTCTACAATTCTTATTCCATAATCGGCCTCAATTCCACATATCACTAAACACAAGTATTTTCCTTCAGTAAGACCAATTTGAGGGTTACTAATGTTCAACCACCCTATACCTTTTCCAGATTTCTCCCACCAGCTAATTCCTCGGTCTATCTTATCCCATGACTTTGGCTTGTTTTCTTTCCACCATTTGACCTGCACAGTCTGATTACATCCCTGTTTCAATATGAATGGGCAACTTATTTTCAAGGGAAGTCCTTCCCACATATCTTGTCCAGCCCAAGGGGGATCTATCTCTACAGATTCCTGGGATGGAGCATCCTTCCACAACTTCCAGGGCACTACTCTCAATGTAATTTGTTTATAATCAAAGCTTTTCCGGGATTTTACAATACACATGTACCTTTCCATATCTTTTTGACTGACTCGCTTCAGCTGTAATGTGGTGTTTCCTTTTTGTGCATCCTTATCCCAAACTGTAGTAGCATTTGCTTCCGGATAATCAGCACCTTTCTTCCAGATTGCTCGCACATTCCGGGCTTCAGTTTTCTGGTTATTTGTTATTACACAGGTCAGGTTCACATCCATTCCTTCCATGACACCGACCACTGGTTCGGTAACTGCAACTACAATAAAATCAGAACCATTAACACGGATGGGTTTCGTCAACACCAGTAACAATATAATTAAAAATGCTACTTTTTGTGGAAAATCATCCGCGTGGGAGAGACTAACTGTGCCCCCCATTGCACCGGGACTTTCTTGACCCGAGTGTAATGGATCCATGAGTCGATTCCTTCGACCTTTACTGCCGTGTAAGTTGTCAGGATCACTTGATGTGGGCCGTCCCATGCTTCTTTCAAGGGGTGGGTGGACCAATTTTTCACGTACACTTGGTCTCCTGGTTGAATGTCATGCACCGGATTTTCCAGTGGCATGGGTCAGTTCCACTGCAAGGTTCCCCTTAAAGCATTAAGGATTTTATTTAATGACATGACATAACTGAATATTGTTTGATCACCTTGCACATGCAGATCCCCTTTTAACACAGTAGCATGGTATGGTTTCCCGTATAGAATTTCATATGGACTAACTCCCACCCGCTCCCTGGGTTTGATTCTGATTCTGAGCAATGCTAACGGCAATGCCTGTGGCCACTGTATTTTTGCCTCTTGGCAAATTTTCTTAATTTGTCCTTTGATCGTTTGATTCATCCGCTCCACCTGGCCACTAGATTGAGGTCGCCACGGGGTGTGTAGGTTCCAGGATATGTCTAGTACCCTGGCTACCTCTTGTACAATTCCTGCTATAAAATGTGGGCCTCTATCTGATGACAGTCCTAACGGCACCCCGAATCTTGGAATGATTTCCCTCAACAGTGTTTTGACCACTTCTTTGGCTTGATTTGTTCGGCAAGGGAAGGCTTCAGGCCAGCCTGAAAAGGTACATACATACACTAAAAGATATTTGTAGTTCTGTGCTTTTGGTAACTCTGAAAAATCCACTTGCCAGTAATCTCCTGGTTCTGGTCCCATCTGTAATTTCCCTAGCTGAATCTGTTTCCTAACTATTGGGTTATTCTTTAAACACATTGGACACATGGCATTTACCCGTTTTGCCAATGTTAACATCTGGTTAGAAATCACTTCTCTTTTCAGAAATTTTACCAACGCTTCCGCTCCCCAGTGGCATTTATTATGTTCTGTTTCTAGGATTGCCTTCATGATTCTGGCAGGCACTACAACTTGTCCCGTTCCTGTTACATACCATCCGGTTGCATTTCTTTGGGCTAGCAGCAATGATGCCAGTTTTTCATCATCTGGAGAGTACTTTGGTTCCTGCAATAGATGTGGGGTTACTGGGCTCACCTTAGTTGGTATCAGGGCCATTTGAGTCCATACTTGTCTGGCTATATCTCGGGCTGTCCAGTCTGCCATCCGGTTCCCTTCGTAGATTTTTCCTTCTTCTTTCTGATGTCCTCTAACATGCATCACTGCCACCTTCACAGGTTGGTGGACCGCATCCAGTAGAGCAAGAATTTCAGTTTTATATTTGATAGTAACTCCCTGAGAGTTCAACAACCCTCGTTCTTTCCACAAGGCTCCATGAATGTGGACGACTCCGAACGCATATTTGGAATCAGTCCACACATTCACTTTTCTCTCCTTGCTTAATTCTAAAGCTCTTGTTAATGCAATAATTTCTGCTCGTTGGGCTGAGGTTCCGGGAGTCAAGGCTTTTGCCTCTACCACGGTTTTTACTGTTGTTACAGCATACCCTGCATACCTGGTTCCGTTCTCCACAAAACTGGATCCATCAGTAAACAATTCCCAGTCCGGGTCCTCCATTGGGGTGTCCTTTAAATCGATTCTGCTAGCATGCACCTGCTCAATCACTTCCATGCAATCATGTGCCAGTTCTCCTTCTTCCTGCTCACTGCGGAGAAATTCTGCTGGGTTAACATGATTAGTCATTTTCAGCTCCACATCGTCCTGTTCTCTCAGGATGGCTTGGTATTGCAGCATCCTGCTGGACGAAAGCCAGTGACCCCCCTTTTGTTCCAGAACTGCCAGTACCATGTGAGGCACAAATACCTCCATCTTCCTCCCCAGAGTCAATTTTCTGGCCTCCTGGATGAGGATCACTGTGGCCGTAACTGCCCGCAAGCATGACGGCCATCCAGCACTAACTGGGTCCAGTTGCTTCGAGAAATACCCCACCGGGCGTTTCCAGGATCCGAGTCTCTGAGCCAGTACCCCAAGTGCTAATTTTTGCCTTTCATTCACATATAGCTGAAAATCTTTGTTCAGATCTGGGAGGCCTAACGCGGGGGCCTCCTTCAAGGCCTATTTTAAGTCCTCGAAAGCCTTTTTCCTTTGTCGGTCCCAGTGTAGCTGCGGTTCTTTCAGGGCCTCATATAAGGGCTTGGCTAAGAGGCCAAAATTTAAAATCCACAGCCTGCACCATCCTACCATTCCCAAAAAGGATCTCAGTTCGTGGTGGTTCCTCGGCTGGGGTATAGCACAGATAGCTTCTACTCGATTGATTCCCAATTTTCTTTGGCCCTGTGTAATTTCACATCCCAGGTAAATAACACTTTGCTTCACCAATTGGGCCTTCTCCTTTGATACCCGATAACCAGCTTGGCCTAGCATGTTCAGCAGTGCGATTGTCAATTTGAGGCAAATTTCTTGTTCTTCTGTTGCTAGAAAGATATCATCTACATACTGCAATACCACATAAGAGAAAGGAGATTCTCTTACCTCCGTTGTCTTCCATACCTCCAATTCCTTTGCCAGCTGATTTCCAAATATCGTAGGACTATTTTTGAAACCTTGAGGCAGCCGAGACCAGGTGAGCTGTCTCTTTCTTCCAGTGTCGGGATTCTCCCATTCGAATGCAAAATATTTTCTGCTTTCCAATGCCAGAGGGATGCAGAAGAATGCATCTTTGTGATCAGTCACAGAAAACCATTTAAATCTTTCTGACACAGATGTTAACAATGTGTACGGGTTAGCCACCACTGGGTGGATGTCCTTTACTATTTCATTAATAGCTCTCAAATCTTGTACTAACCTGTACTTCCCATTTGGTTTTTGTACGGGAAAAATTGGAGTGTTGTATTCTGACTCACTTTCTTGTAAAATTCCTTGGGCTAGGAACTGAGTGATCAAAGGTGCTACCCCTTTTCTTGCTTCCAATTTAATTGGATATTGTTTTACCCTGACCGGTTTTGCCCCTTCTTTCAGCTCTACCACCACCGGCTCCGCTGCTTTGGACCGTCCTGGATTTCCCGTTTCCCATACCCAGGGAACTACTGCATCTTCAATTTCCTTAGGTATTGGAGAGGGGTCTACTTCTTTAATCACAAAAAGCTTAGCAATCTCCTTTTCTGGGAACTCTAATTTTACCCTACCTTGTTCAAAGGATATTTTGACATTCAAAAATGACAGTAAATCCCTTCCGAAAAGATGCTTAGGGGAGTTGGGCATATATAAAAATTGGTGATCCCACTCTTTTCCTCCAAATTTTAAGTGTGAAGGCTGCAAAAAGGGTCTTTCTTCTACTTGCCCTGTTGCCCCCACTACTTGTATGGTAGTGTCACTCAAAGGTCCTAACCGTTTATTCAGAACAGAATGGGTAGCGCCTGTATCCACTATAAATGCCTGCTTTTTCCCATCAACTTCAAGCACCACAGTCAAACCTTCTTCTAGTCAGCTCTGATTCTGATAGTTGCTCAACACCAATGTCTGGGCAACCCCTTCTGGATTCATCGGGTAACCCCCTGAATTACCGGATACCCCTCCCAGCCCAGCTTTCACAGGACACTCATTTTTCCAATGTCCTATTTGTCGGCAGAAAGCACATTGATTAGAAGCAAGCCCCCCTTGTTGGAGTCCTGGGGAAACCATCCCTCTTCCACTTGTTCCCATGTTTTGAAATCCTGCCCTTCCTTGCCCTCGGCCCCGTCTGAAGTTACCTCTACCCCTCCCTCTCCCAGCATTCGTTTGCTGCAGCACAGCTAACAGACTCGCTTGTTGCTTTTTGCTAGCTTCTTTTTCTCTGTTATTATAAACCTTCCAAGCTATCTCTAGCATTTTATCCAAATCCCGAGTATCTTGTCCCTCTAATTTCTGCAGTTTCTTACAAATATCTTCCTGGGTCTGACCCAAAAAGATTAAGGCAAGCTGCAATTTTCCTGCTTCACTATCAATTTCCAAATCTGTGAATCGCCTGGCTGTTTCTTTAAGTCGTTCTAAAAATGCCGAGGGTGATTCATTCTTATCTTGTCTCACTGAATACAATTTTGACCAGTTTAGTGTTTTGGGCATTCCAGTCCTAATTCCCTCCACTAACAACTCCTGATATTCCCTGATAGATTCCTTCCCCTCATCCCTATTCGGATCCCACCCTGGATCATCACTAGGCACCAAGTCTCCCAAGGTTCTTCCGCCTGGATACAGCCTGATCATTTCCCGAGCACGCTCTTTCATTGCCCGCAGCACCATCTCCCTCTCGGTGGAGTCCATTAAAGTGTCTAACAAAACTTGCATATCGTTCCAATCTGGATTCTGTGTTTTAATAATCATTTTAACTACCCGCGCCACTCTCTCAGGATTCTCACGGTAACTCCCTGCTGACTGTTTCCATATTACCAGGTCTCCTGGGGAGAAAGGCACTTTCACAAGCACTTTCCCTCCTTGAGGTCCCATAGCTTCCCTTAAGGGAGCAATAAGCTGGGGTTCCCCATGATTCTTCCGTCCTTGCCTAGTTCGTGCTGCAAGCGGGGTGTTTCGCCGATTTTGGGGAGAAACAGGGGAAGGGGTTGGGGGACGCACAACAACCCTCTTAGCATTCCCTGGCATTACTGTTATATTTGCCACCTCCTCTTCCTCCTCTTCCTCATCTTCCTCATCTACCTCATCTACACTGCTCTCCGGTAACGCGGGATACAGGGAGGAATAAGGTGAAACAGAGGGGAGAGGGGAGACAGCAGGAGGAGGTGAGACAGTAGAAGACGCTGAGGCAGCAGGGGATGCTGAGGCGGCAGGGGATGCTGAGGCAGCAGGGGAGGGTGGGGCGGACGGCGCTCCGGGTGACACCATTAAAGACAAATCTTCCTCTGGTCGAGAGGTCAAGGCTAAGCACTGAACACATTTAGATCCCCCTTTACAGCCCCCGCACCCAGATTCCTTCATCTCCAATACCATTATTCCACATTCAGTCTGCCACTCCTTTTTACTGCGCAGTAAGTAAAACAAGTCCAAATACTGTACTTCATCCCATTTTTCATTTTCCTTTAAATACTGCATTAGTGAATTCAGGGTATCATAATCCACAGTACCATTTTCTGGCCATACCGGCCCCTCTCGCTCATATTCCGGCCACCAATGATTACAATATTCAATCATTTTATCTTTATTCATCTCTTGGAAAAACCTTTCACTCTTCCACCTTTTCAATAAACATCCTAACGGAGTATTTGCAGGTGTACCCTTAGAGAACTGAACCATAGACTTGAGAGCTCCAAATGGCATTTTGAACCGATTCCACCTACAGCCGTACAACAAATCAACAACAACTAATGTGCAGCAGTGTACAAAACAATAGTCACCCAAATCAATATTGACAATTCAACAAATCAATCACACCATATATTCGCACTCACACAGCAAGTAAATACCAGAATAAAATACCAGACCAATACCAGACCAATACCAACTTGCCGCTTCTCGACGCCGCGAGGGGCAAGTGCCGGACCTGCGCAGCTTTCGCCGCGTCTGACAGCCGGCGTCTAGGCTTCCCAGACCAACCAGACGTCTTAGCCCAACCCGGCGAGGATTGCCACCTCGGCTTATGGGCAGGCACCCAAACCAGAAAAATAAAGCACCTTCGGGCTTACCTTTCGCAGTCGTCCGCCAGGCGCAGGGGTCGGGCACGAGCCGATGACTCCCCGAGAATCACTCGGTGCCGGCGTGGAGTGGATCGAAACGCGAACCGCCCCTAGTCACCTTCGGAGTCCTGCCGCGGTCGCCAGAAAACTGTTGCCCGATCCGAAGAAAACACAAACAACTAAAGTTGTTTATGCGGTGCTTTATTGAGGGCCCTGGGAGCCGTGGACTAGCGTCCAAGATCAGAGCCCCATCTTACAGAAAATTTACAGGGTTTTTATATGTTTCTTTACATGATTTCTTAATCACTACAACATCTTACTTAATTCTATCGCCTGGTACTGTTATCTTCTTGACATTTAGGTTCTTGCCAACAGGTACATTCCTTAGATAAGTGATTATTCCTTAGATACATTGCTTACACTACAAATTTAACTATGATAGTTCATTTGCAGGTTATATGCGGCCTATCAAGCCTTAGCATGACTACTACGACTAATGTCAACTATAAGGTTCTCTACTAGCTAGATACACTTTATTTCAATCAAATGGCAACAAAACCATTACTCCCTTTGAAAATCCAAGCCTAAAGTGCTTTGAGAACTGAAAATCCATAACATTTTGTAATGATATTTATGAAGAAAAGTATAAAATTTAATTCACTATCCTGGCAAGACCATTGTTATAACCAAGAAAAATATTTCATATATATTTGTCATATATCGGTTTTAAGCTTCCTCTAACAAGCAATGTATGTCAAAGACATGTTTGGCTGAAGAGGCTGAAATGAAATTTGTTGGGCTAAGACCTATGGAACCAGTCTGACAGTGTTTATTTCCTATGTAGAAATTAAACCACCAAGTTTGTTTCTGAAGCTCAGAACATTCTACAAGAAAAGCTCCTGGAGGGAAAAAAAAAAAAATCAAGTGCCAGGTATACGCAAATATAGAGCACACAATAGCTGCAGACCTTCTGTGGTCTTCCAACTATTCCAGTACCTCCAGTGAGGCTCTAGAAAAGCACTGTTCTCTGGACTGACAAATAGAGCACAGGACATGTAATCAAAATACTTCTGTTATCACTGCTCCGGAGGGATCGCTGCTCTGGCAGCACTGGCAATTAGCTGCACAGCTCAGAGGGGATCCCTGAACTGCCATTGACTTTGCCAGATGACTGGTGCTCAACTTGAACGACACTCTGATACTAAGACTATAACCACTGAGGGCCTGTTTCCCCCAGCCCTTCTAACTAAGAGCATGCTGAAAGCCTTCTGTTTGCCTTTTCTAGCCTGGCAGAAGGTCCTTGCTTGCTTGCCATGCTGGACCAGCTCTGAGTCTTGGCAGTGTGGCCAGTATCTCCTCTCCTGAGTTCTTTCTCTTCTGACCACAGAGTGAGAAGAGAGCAGTTGAGTGGCTCATTAACCAGCAATTAAGTCCACAGCTCTTGCTGTTGTTAGGGTCAGGATCCACATGAAGTACTGGAAAGCTTGCAGACACACCAAAGAGAGCATCCCCACCAAGAATAGGTGTGTTCTGCTGCTGGGTTGTAGAAAGCATTGAATATCTATCTGGCTGACAGAAACATGGGCTCCTGAAAACATGAAGCCAGAGAGAATATGAGGTTTCTGTGGCTGAGATCAAATGAGTCAGCTACAGTCTGGCAATGCAACACAGGCATTTCTTACTTCCCATGAGAAGAGAGAGATCTGTACATAAGATTTCTGGGTCTGTCAGAAGTTCTGTCCTGCTCTGAAGGAGAGAGGCATTTCCACTGTAATGCAAACGCTTTTTTTTTCTTTTTACAGGATACAGCTAAAGATGCACGTATAAAACTGTAAAGATTTGAGAACAGGATTCACAAGAATAAGAAGTTTGAGAAGTTTTTTTTGACATATTGAGATTGTTACAATTGTCCATCCTGCACAAAAGGCAAACTATTTTTATTCAGAAAAATACAGTCTGGAAAGATAAAAATGGAAATTAATTCAGCCAAATATTGTATTATGACAACAGACTGGTAGGAACATAAAGTGGTTTTTGGTCTTAAGTCCAGCAATCACTCCCCTGGCAAATGCTGTGATAAAGACTGTTTATATGAAGTGATGAGCGGGCATATGTTCACTTGTTCAAAGAAGGTGGACACCAGCTGGTGTTTTCCACTAATTTCTTTCTCAGGCAAGGAAAAGTTCTCTATTCACTTAAGTAACAGTCCGATGTGATATTAGGAACCAGGACTTCTCTAAGCCATCTTCTGTTCTTCATTATAGTGCATTCCCTGGAATGATGCAGGAGAAAGCTCAAGAATTCAGAAGTACAGCAGCCTTTGGAGTCAGGGCCTGGATTGTAGCTTGTCTATTGATAGATAGGGCCTTGTGAGCACACAGCAAATGGATGGGCCAGGTTTCAGTTAAAGCTTGTCTTGGATGCTGGTAGATGATTGTTTGGGCTCAAACACTTTGCTTGGGTATAAAAGCTGGGGCCAAGACATGTGACCATGGAGAAAAAAAGGGCCAATATATTGCATATAGATGAAGGCAGTTATGCCTCTGACAGACTGCTTCCTGAACAAACAAATGTCACATGGATCAAATCTGTTCCTGTCTGGCTGTAGGCCAAATCAATTTCAAGTCCAAGACTGCTCCAAGCTTACAGGTACTTTATACATGACCACAACCTAAGCCAGCAGCTGCTTAGAGGGTGACCACAGAGCAGGATGTGTCAGAAGAATAGCTGTACACAACCCACAAAACTTAACTTGCTCCAGGTTTCAGATGCCCGTTTTGGAGTGGATCCAGTTTCGATAGTAAGTCACTCGTGTGTATACTCCTGGTTTATTTGGCTTGCCACATTCATCTCCCCAGCTCATTATTCCCACAAGATACCAGATTCCTCTGGAATTTGCATGCACCAGTGGCCCACCAGAGTCACCCTAAGGGGAAAAATGTCAACAGATAGGAAAAAAAAGTAAACAGTGTTCACCTCACTCACAGACTCAAATTCTCAAATTCTTATTACAATTGACAGATATTTTTCTGTAGACCTCAGTTATAATTCAAATTTCACACAGTTTACTGACAAGAGAGAGGCTCACAGCCTATGTCTAATTCAGTCTCTTCCAGTCCACACCCTCGCATCTGCATTATCTCTGCATTGTATATAAACCTCATGCAAACTGAAGTGCAGACTCCAGTGCATGAGCCTCGAAGCTCTTCATTTGTATCTATCGAGATACTGAAACTCATTAACTTAAGATTGCCCAAAGTACAATTTATTTCTAGAAAACATCACCTTCCATCCCACCTATTTATTTTTTACTACTACCAATAGACTTACCTGGCAAGCATCCACCTGCCCCTCCAAGTATCCAGCACACAACATTCCAGGTGTTATCGCTCCACCGTACACTTGTCTCCTATTACAAACCTTCGTACTTATAATTCTCACTTCTGCTTGTCGAAGCTGATTAACACTATAGCCTAGAAGGAGAAGTGGCATTAGAATTTGCAGACAGGTTAAGCAACATAAAAAACTCAAAGATTAGGAGGATTAGGAGTAGCCAAATTTTCCTGCCACTTTTCTGCCATCACAGGCACTTAAAGGAGCTACCCAGAAAATGTCTCAGGATTCAGAAAGTTCCCCCCACTGCTGAAGTTCCTTCACTTGTTCCCAAGCATAACTCCTATCAGTCTTTCATCATCACCAGATGCTCTTTAGCATAATGGACAAATGGAATTTTGTACATATTTCAGTACTGCATTCAACTGTAGGCTATATGGTATGTCCTTGCTATCATTGAAAAGACCCATTTGGTTAACTGCAGCATAGCTTTGGGTGATCACTACACACTACGAGGGTCTCCCATGAAACACAACCTATATAGTTCAGTGGCCCTCACTGATTTATAGTCTCATCCTCTCTAACCTCAATGACACAGACTAATTTGAAAGAAGCTCATTCAAATCACAGGATGAGGACTCATATATGACCAAAGGAAGAATAACCGATGAAAATTGTCATGGTGCATCTACAGAAAATCTGAATAGCAAAAGAACTCATGTCAGAGCTAAATCCAGAGGGACTGGAGAACAGAATGTATTCAACTAGTGCTGTGCATGCAGCAACTAAGAAAAGCTGCTCTTAAATCCTGTAAGACTAACCTTCAGGGTCTTCCCCCAATTTCCAATCCACTGACCAAGCCAGAAAAAAAGCAGCAAACTATTTCCAAAGGTCTCATTGGGACATGCACCTATTAAACACCAAGTCTAAGGAACTCAAAATCAACAAAAAAACCCAAAAAACTAATATCAGTCTTCTCAGGCACATGTGTGACAGGGCACAGGGAGGCAAGACACTCACCATCATTCTCCAAAGCTCCCCACCCAGTGACAGAACAGGAAATGTTGTCTAGAAAAATGTGAGATGCTTCAGGAAGGCAGACACTGTGCATGTCACTTGTGAACTCAATAGCAGAGGCAAGTTCCACAACAGCCACATTATATTCATGATCAAGGAGATGGTCACCATATCTCTTGTGAACAATAATTCTCCGGACAAATTTTTTCTGTTTTGGAGGTCTCAGCAGAATTCCAAAGCTGTCAGTCCACCTCTGAGGATCTCTTACTCTGTAAGATGTTTGAGGTTATGCCAGAGCCACAAAAAACATCTCTAAGGGAGCTTAGGTCTCCATTTAAGCATCAAAAAGCAATGTGACCAGGTTTGCCAAAGGGGAAGAGTAAAACTTCATTATCTTTCAGCAGATACAGTTATTAGGGGGTCACAAAAGGTCAGAGCACTCAAGAGTCCTAAGGCCTGTAGGATCAGAGAGGTGCTGATGACTTACCCTCTAAAGCAGTGGGCTGCAGTCACCAGCCAGGTGTTACTGATGATTGACGCACCACAGCGATGGGTCCCATCGAGCTGAATACTCGCCTGCCATGGCCATTCTCCCTCCTGTGCATGCTGCCCACCAGTTATTCTTTCCACTCCTGAGAAGGAGAATGCCTGTCTTCGTATTCCACAGCCTGTCAAAGAAAAGGCAGCTCTGCTTTAGCTGACTGAAGGCCCTCATGGCTGCAGTCACAGGTGAAACAGGGCAGGAGTCTCTGTCAAGAGACAGCCTTCACCTCAAGCAGGGAAACCAAGTGCCATGGTCACAAGTGTCTCAGGATAGATGCAGGGTAAACAAAGAAGTTTGTAGAGGCGTCAGTGCTTTTTCATTAAGCCAGTTTTCAGAGACACAAGCCCATATGAACTCCCATGGGACCTGAAGGATGTGTATCTGAGACACTGAAAAAAAAGGGATTTTTGTCAGGTCACCTCCAGATTAGCCTTGGCCGCAACAACAAAAAAATAGTGTCCTCTTCCCAACAATTTACTTACAGCCACTGTGCCAACAATCAGGTATTACCCAGCTGAAAAAAGTTATATTCAAACCAGTTAATTCTCAGAGGCCATTTGAAGATGGAAAGCTAACATGCAAAATCTTCAAGGGCACGCAGTGGACTGATGGAGTGCCCTGGGAGGGTACTTATGCTGTCTCCCAGCTTCCAGAGGAGCTCTAAGACCTCAAGGGGGAGCACAACAGGAGGACTGAGAACCTGCCATTCCACTCTGGGGTGGTGCCACTGCCTTGCTCTGAGTGTGGACAGCTCTTTTCCCTCTCCCACCCTCTGGCCTTTCCTTAAAATTTAGCTCAAATCTGACAGACATCTGTTGCTAAACCTTTCTTCAGGGAGGAGGGGGAAGGAGGGAAAATGTTTTTTGAAGGATTCCAGCAAGAATCATGGCCCACAACAAAATTGTAGTCCTTCTGCAAACTTGCTAACAGCAGCTCACTACATGCCCCTACTTCCAACAACCAACATTAAAGCAAGTGCTTCCCACTACCAAGCCAGAATGCTTGATTCTATAAGTGTATAGAGCCAGCAAGACTGCAAGGAAATGAGCTGAAGTCTTCCCTGGCTCATGCACTGTCTACTGCTCTAATATCTGCAACAAATTCTATTTTCAGCTTGTATCATAAAAGTATAAGGATTTTGTAAGCACAGAACCTCCAGCACTATGTCCCTAGAACTTTACTACAAAGCATTTGTACTTACAGTTGTTTAAAAGGTTATCTCCCTTTTCCTTGTTCAACTCTGGAATGAAAAACAAAGACCACAGTAAGTTTATTGCATATGCTACATGATCTAGCCCAGACTCTCCCTGTACCCAGGAAAAAAAAATTAAATGGCTTGCATTGCTGCCTGGAGTGACAGTACAAGAAGTAGTATTTTGCTTTGTTGGAGAAGTTCAGTTAAGCCTCTCTTCCTCACTGAAAGGCCACAGGATGCACCTTTCTTGCCTTAGCTCACAGCTAACAAAAGCAGCAGATGACTGCAAGTGGGTCCAAGTTACAGCTACATGTACAATGTGCACAGCCACCAGCAAATGCCTACAGGCCTTTGTTTAGGTTTAGTGTGGCAAGGTGGTCAGATGAGTCTTCACAAATCCTCAGTGCTAGAATTGTCTGAAGGTAAACTGCAACATTTCTAATTTCTTTCCTACAAAAACCCCTCTGTCAGTCAGATGGCAATCCATGACAGATTCATGGGAGAGGATTACTGCCCAGGGATCCTCAGGATCTTGTTACGGACACTTGCTACAGCAATCTGTCAAATAAAGGAAATGGCAGAGGGTAGAGAAGGGAACTACCTCAGCCTTGAATTGTTTAATAGCTTGAGAATTCTGCATTTTAGTGCTTGGTTATAAAGGTTCTTGTTCAATTTACTGTATGTCTTAAAGTTGTTTGTGAATCCATGGTCACAAAGTTGAGCCTTTTTTGATTAATTGAGGGGGACTGCCATTCCACACAACTAGATCACATAGGGAAAGCCTCTGATACATGGAGAAGAGCCCACACTCATAAATCAGTGCAAATATGTTTTAATTCTTTATATGCTCTGTCTTCCAACTTCCCAGGCTGTCAGCCTAATAGACAATTTTGAGAAGGCAAAAAAAGAAAACAAGAATAGCCCATATTTGCATACTAAGGTGAAACGTATTACACTAAGAACAGCAAAGTGTAAGGAACAAATTACAAGCTGAAAACACAAACCTAAGGCACTTGCCTGTGAGTCTAATGGTAGACTGGTCAACATGCAGGTACATCGAGGTTGCTTTCAGCCTTCTGAGTAACACACGGCTGACTTGACCCCAGGTCGTTGCCTCACTGTCAGCAGAGGGAAATTTAAATACCAGAACAACAGATGCAAGCACTCCAACAGGATCTGGGCTACAAACCAACAAAAACAAATGGTGTCGTTCTCTTTGCCTACTAATGCTCCTGGTTCTGCTTTGTACTGCCTGCCTTCTTTGTATGAGAACAGATCTGGTCTGCACAGATGTCCAGAACAAATAGCATGGCTGTGCTCAAGTAAAAGAAGATGATGACATGTCAGCAGGCAGCAAAAGCTTCTTGCTGTGACAGTGATCAGAGGGAATTTTCTGGGAACAGTTATAAGCAGTAAAGCTGAGAAGCAAAGAAGGGATCACTCTCTTTGGCCTCCACACAGGTCCTTATTAGTAGGACACAAATGACAGAGGGAACACTAAAGCAAATTAAAACCCTTCAGCAGATATCCAACAGTCCATTCCTAACAGCCATTCAAAAGATCCAGAAGTTACAACAGAAGTTAAAAAGGTCTTTTGGCATTTCTTTCAATTTATTAGCCAGTTAGATCCCTCGTGTTTAGATTCAACATTCTCAGTAGTTTGATGTCACTTACTGACACTATAAAATATTGGGCCTAATATCTTTAACCATCTAAAGGAAAACTAACTGAAGCTTTGAGGGAAAGAGAGCAGAGATGCAGCTAAGCTCCCCCAGTGACTAGTAGTACAAGGTATCTGTTGAGAAAACAAGTTTGGAAGAGATCAACCTAAAAGGCGTAGAGAAGTCACTTGGACTCTAGCTCCCAAGCTCTGCAATTTCTCTTGACATACACTGTGGGAGGCTTGTGGAAGAAACCAGCATCAGAAAATGATGTAGAACAGTTTAAGAAATTACTCATTCCATCTAGAGACAGATAAAGGAAAAAAATCCCACAAGTGCTGTGAAGTACATTTGTGGGAAGTCTGGCATTTTTTGCTATCTTGGAAAAAATATTCCACAGCAGAATTGAGCCTTATAGAATTACAACTCCAAAATAAAGTAACATGGAAGAGAGGGAAGCAATGGCTCTTACCACTGAGAGTGATACATAAATACTGCACTGGAAACAGTAAAATCTCTCACACAGGACCCTCTACTGTATCCATGTCTATGTTCTCTCATCTATATCCCTGTATCTCACAGTGGAATCATTTTTTGCTTCAGGCCTTTTCACAGAGGGAGGAGAATAATCACCTCCTATGGTACATCATGCAGAGGGGTAAACACCAGCTCGAGCTTACACAGAAAAAGAGCTTATTCTGCATCTCTCAGGCTGTTAACTAGTAGTGAAGATGGGGATCATCCAATAATCCAGTTACTATATCACAGCCACAAACAACTGGTGTACAGGTAATCAATCTGCAGAAGTGTAAGGCCAAACTTCTCCTCCTTGCTGACCTCTAAGGGTAACTGAGTCCTCCATGTTGTGAGCACTGGAGGACAGCAACAACCAGACAAGGATTAGCCACCCTGCTGGTGTAACCAAAGCATAAGCAACCAGGAATGCTGCATATGGTCAACAGGTAGGAAGAAAAGGTATTTAACACATCCCTGCTTATTCCTGGCCTTCACATTACTTACCTTAGACTGACCACGTGGGACCTGATGTATCTTTTACTCAGAAAGGACCCCCTGAATGCTTCAGATATCTGTTTAAAAAAAAAAGGAATTTGTTAAAATACACCTGCAAAAAGTACATGCTTTTACAATATAACAGTCTCATGAGCCTCTGAAACACATGAAAATGCCTTCAGATCTCCTCCTCTACACCAAAGCTACTCCTAAATTTCCATCAGAAGATGCAGATACAAAATAAACAGCTGAGTTGACTGGTTTCACTGTCCATTCTACTCTGTGGTTGCCAGTTCCATCACAGGGCTTCTGGAACAGAGCACCTGAGCTAACCATCTGCGTGTGCAAAGTCAGCTATGCATCTTTAACCCACAACAGTAAGGTGTGAAAGGTAAGGCCAGCCATGTAAGGATGAGGCACAATCACCTCTGACTCTGTTTGCAATCACACATTTGCAGAACTCTTTTCCATAGGTCAGGTGTAAACAGAGAAGCTTTTAGTTTACCATGGTTTCAATATCTTTGCTTAGGTTCCTGAACTCATCTGTAGTTTGCCTTTCATACTGAGGATTGTAGTCAACATTGGTGATTAGGAAAGATGCATTGTAATACCTGTCTTGATCTACAGAGGAGAAAAAGAAGGAAAGGTAGCTGATCATCTTTAGTACAATTCCAAGATGCACAGTATCTCACAGAACATGGCACAAGCAAGGATCCCTGGCTCTGGCAGTGATCCTGTAAACCGTGAAATTACAGCTTTAGCAGCACTTTGGGAAAAGGGGGTTCTGGACCATCCTGTTGCTCCATGGACCATCTAGAGGCTCATTTCTTCTTTGAGGACCATCCCAAGGAGCTCCAAATTATACCCACTACAACATTTCCCTGGGATCCATCATCATGTTGGCCTGAGGTGAGCACAGCACGAGACAAAGAAGCCCTTCTGACTCAGACACATCCACTCCTCCCCAGCTGCACTCTGGCACATCCCTGCCCCTCTGAGAGGCATGTGGGGCAGAGCTGTTTGCATCCATTCAGTGGTCAGGTTAATTTTAAAATCTGATTCTCAGGTGTATGGCAGAGAGGGGTCCTGTAACACAGAGCTGGCAAAAAGCAAAGCTGAGCTGTAGCTGTGCCACTTTTCCTTCTGGCGTCCTAGTGCAAGCCACAGCCTCATTGACTCTTGGCGAGCTGAGGTGGCCACATGATTAATTCCATTCAAGCAGGAAAGCATTTCAAAAAACTCACACTGGTATCTCAGACTGAGAATTGAATGACTCAACTTCATTCATGAGGCAAGTGACTGGGAATGGAATTAATTGTCTTCAAATCATGAGTCAAGATATTTGGACTTGGTGATCTCAAAGATCTTTTCCAACTTTAATGGTTCTATGATCTGCTACTGAAACTGGGCTCTTGGCAAGCAGAACTGAGTCCTGAGCTCTGAAAAGCCTAAAGCTCTGCCCTCTCTCTGGAATATTCTCAGCTAGAGGGGCCAGGTTGAGCTTGTGCAAAAACCCCATTCAAGACTAAGCTTACTCTGCATAGCCTGAGCATATTATAAGCCTCTGGCTTATACAGAAGACTGTTATCCTTTGGTCAGTCAGTGGAGACACTGGATACCAATGGAAACACCAGGGCAAGAAACAAAAGGAGGGTTAAAATTGAAATCCCTGCTTTAAGTAAAGCACATTTCAAGTATTCTTAGAGGTTTTCAGATCAATCTAGTTCTCAAATAGCATTTAGAAAGTTCTCATGTGAGTTTCATACCGGGGCCAAATTGCATGCCTAAATCATCTGGCAGGGCCATAGTAGCAAGTGAAACACAACAGATTCCTGAAAGCTTGTAACAATAAAATAGCGGGGCACTTGCCGTGGCACAGAAGAAATGTTAGCAAGCCAATGATGAGGGCTAAGCCTACTATCACCGACACGACGACTGCAATCTTCCATGGCTCTATGCGCCTTATTGCTCTGTCCATCTGGATCACTGCCTGTATTGAAGAAAACAACATGGAGAAATTCAACTCTAGTACAAAGACA
Organism: Prinia subflava; assembly: GCF_021018805.1. Lineage (NCBI taxonomy): Eukaryota > Metazoa > Chordata > Aves > Passeriformes > Cisticolidae > Prinia > Prinia subflava. Next base: position 4,192,485 of record NC_086282.1, read on the forward strand.
ATAGTTCATCCAGAGTCTAATCATATCTGGCACAGCTTACCTCAGCTGAAATATCCCACAGAATGAGGTAGGTTGGGAAGGACCTCTGGACTCTGCAGGTGTGACTGTTTAAACTAAGCCCCGTAGGTTGCTCCAGGGTTTGTCCAGTCAAGATTTTAGTATCTCCAGGGAGAAAGATAACTCAGTCTCTCAAGATCTCTGGTCCAGTTGCTGCTCATCCTCATGGCAAAAGCTTTTCCTTTATATTTAGTCAGAATTTCCTGTGTTCTAACTTGCCTCTGTTGCCTCACATACATCCCAAGAAAAAGTTGTGCAGGTATTGCTAGTGGACGCAATTTCACTTCAAGAAATATTACACAGATTTCAGGTGCAGCCAACTGCCCACACAGGCACTTAAACTGAACATAAACAATAATTCATGACTGATGAAATAACCTCTGCCCCAAGGAGACTCTAGGCATCCAGAGATGCCATATAATACATAGCTTTGGTTATATTTAATTAGTATGAGCAGTAACATTTATTGAGTCCCTACAGGTTTTGGGGCTTACTGCTCCAAAGCTACACAGATATTGAGAGAGACCACATCCTGTCTCCTGCCAGACAATCTATAGAGAAAGAGGTACTTGTGTGTAAATGTGACATAGCAACAGGATCTAGTAGTAACTCTCTGAAAGCCAAGAGCAGACCTGTAAAATGGTTGAGAACTTGACTCACACATGGACAAAGGCACAGAAGACTTTTCCCTACATTTACATCCTCCAGCGTAGCATAAAGCAACATAACATTAGGAAGACTGCATTTTTGCGCATGCTCTTAATAGCTTTATTGTAGAATGATGCAAAACCTTAAGCACAATTATTAAAGATCCCCAGTAATTCCACAGCAGACCATGTGATAATCGTCACGCCACATACTAAGTCTCCTCAATATGGTCTGCATTAGTACCAGGTATCAGAAAAAAACCCTGAGATAATCTCTCACATATTATGGAGTGACAAATGGCAGCAGCCAGCCCTCAGGAGGACTGGTTGGCTATTCACCATGCTGCTTTACACTCCCTGATCCATGCTTGTATTGCAGTGAACCAGACATACTAAACGCTGTTTTCCCCTTTTCAGGCCTATGGCACAGCCATCTCTGAGCAATATCTAAGAAGATGCAGGCAGGAAGAGGAAGAAAGGCAGGCAGAGAGAATAAGTGTTTGCAAGTTTTCGGACTACATGATGGAAAAGAAGAAATCACAGTGAAAGCAGAGCAGGTTACCAGCAGAGACTCCATCTCAGGAAATGAGCTGAGTGGGCAGATGAGCAGTAAAAGTAAGGGTCTGGTGCACAAATCCAAGACAGCAAAAGGCAGTGAAGTGGTGAGAGAGGGTGTTATACCCTCAGCTCTGACAGGAAGAAAACCAAGGAAAGCCACAAGCAAGAAATGGCAAGAAAAACAAACAGGGAAAAAAAACCCAAAATAAAAACAAAACCAAAAAAAACAACCAACCAGATAGCACTACAGAGGAAGGCAATGAGAGATCTGCAGACAGCAAGGGTGTATTCAGCAAAAGATAGGGAAGTTGGAGGGAACCTAAAGTTTAATCTCCTCCTATAAAATCTTGGTTTTGGCTAATGAGAGTGCTAAGCCAAATGGGCAAATTTTTACCTATTCAAACAGGTGGCATACTAGAAAGAAAATGTTAAAATAGAGGAGCTTCAGCCAGCATCACAACTGCAGGTAGTCACAAGCAGCAGCTTAGTGTTACCAAAATATACAGGACAGGTGACCAAGTCTTCTGCTTCAGAGTCACATGCTATGGAGAAACCCAGTACCTGTCCTTTGGTTGTTCCTACTTTACTGGGGCAAGTTCTGTTCTTGCAATGCACAGCCCAAGTTTTCCCCCACCAGACTGGCTCAGTTTCCTGATGTCAAGGCTGAAGGACAGTTGATAGGAGTCTGAAAATCCAGGCTAGCCAAGAGTACTTCTTTGCAAACTGCAAGTTGCAATAAGAACATAAATAACACCCACCAGAACTCAACTGGCTCCACTGAGGCCTTGACTTTTCACCATCTAGACCTTCACTGTGTACACTATTGTCTTGGGTTGAAAAATGTAACCAAAAATGTGTATTCTATTTTCATCTGTTGAAACCAGTTGGGAGATATTGTTCTTTATCTCTTGTAACTCTAGGGGGGGAAGAGGGCGGATGCCTTCTGTTAATGGGACAACTGATAACACCAGATAAGGCAGTGCCTTCTTATCTCTTCCTCCACCCATCCTTCTCCAAGGGACATCACCTGTGAATGTGCCATTTAAGGCCTCTCACATGACTGATAACATTTCTTCATTCCATTGTGAGATGCTCCACTCAGTGGGAGGAGCCAAAGCCTTTCCACTGGCATAAAACCAGGAATCCCAAACACCAATTTAGCCAGTTTTCCACTGCATTCTCGGAGGAAGACTGGACCCATCTCGCCAGCACTGGACCCTTTTTTTTTCTACAGGATCATCTCTACTTCACAGAACAACATCTGTTACTCCAGGAAGACTCATTTGGACTGCTTCCAACACCCTGACAACAGGGTGTCAGGTCGTATCTATGACTCCGTCAGGGTTTTCTAGGACTTTTGTTTGTTTGCTTGTAGGTTTTTTTTGTACTACTGCATTTGTATTTTTTAAAATATTCCTAGTAAACAACTGTTATTCCTATTCCCATATTTTTTGCCTGAAAGCTCCTAATTGCAAAATTGTAATAATTTGGAGGGAGGGGGTTTTTACATTCTCCATTCCAAGGGAAACTGCAGTTTTCCCTGACAGATATCTGTCTTTCCAAACTGAGACAACTATCTATCTGCTCTGAGGGTTTAGCAGAAAAAGAGATAGAGATAAAAACCTAAAACCAGTGGAACTGTTCTGCCTCAGTTTCTTCAATATGCTGCAGCCTTCCATGGAACACTCCCATACCCATCTCACAACCTTTCCCAGTCCCAGGGAATTGCAACATACCTCATGGGCAGTCAATTATTACCCTTGAGGGTAAGCCTCTTGGCTAATCAGAACAGCCTACTATGGCAACATGCCTCTGCCCCTCCTTAGTAGCCACATCTCATGCTTGAAAGAGGCAGCTTTTGCATCTCACTTTGCTCTCCTCACTGGAGAGCTTTTGCTTCCAGCCTGGGCCCCTCCCATCCATCTCAATCAGAGTGGTTCCCTGTCTTGCAGCTGTCCCCACTCCAATGGACTTCCACCTGAATGGCAATTGGAGCACCATCCCTCCACTGCTCTTGGCACAGAGAACACAGCACAGCCCTGGCAGTGTATGGCTGATTGTACAGATATTGAGTCAACTGTATTCTTGGATCACAACTGCTGCATTTTGTGAACTGTATCCAGATAGTTTTCCTCAAAATATGGCCTTATGCCAAAGCTACAAAACTTACGATTAAAAAAACTGAGCATCTCCTTGCCTGTGAGACTCATGCTCTCACAGGCAGCACTGCCCTTCCAGCCATCTGTCTCTATTTCCTTTTTGTGCAAATATCAGCTACAGCCACAAACACTGGCAGCACAGACTCCTTTCTCCAACATTTCAGAACAGCTCATTCTCCACAGGTCACACAGACTTGCAAAGGGAAACAGAAACCTTGGGAAGCGCTGTAGTGCTGAGGGAAATGGAAACATGGGAGATAAGGAATAAAACCCTACGCTACTTCCCATACTGATTTCACTTAACATTTTTTTTAAGAAAAAAGTTTGAAGCATTCCTATAATAGAAGCATAGAATGGTTTGGGTTGGAATGAACTCTTAAAAATCATCTATTTCCAACACCCTTGCCATAGGCAGGGACACCTTGCACTTGACAAGGTTGCTCAGAGCCCCACCCAATGTGGCCATGAACACTTCCAGCCAGGGATGGGACATCCACAACTTTTCTGAGCAACCTGTTCAAATACCTCATCACCTTCACAATGAAGATTTTCTTCATAGTATCTCCCAGGAGCCTTCTCTTCTCCAGGTTGAACAGCCACAATTCTCTCAGTCTGTCTTCACAGGAGAGCTGTTCCAGCCCTCTGATTATCTTCACAACCCTTCTCTGGCCTTGCTCCAAAAGGTCTTTTCCTTCTTATGTTAGGCTTATGTTGCTCGGAACGCAATAATCAACGACACGGAGGCACAGGTCTTCAGTGAAAGCTGCTCCCCACCGAAAAAAAGGGGCTAGCCTGTTTATTTCTTTTCCTTTTATAATTTTGTGGGTCTGGGAGCACATTGGCTCCTGGGGTTACTACCCCTTCACTTTACTGGCTAGACCAGCTGTCAACTAACATTATTTTCAGGCTGGAAATATGTAAGCAAAGGACAGTGAACAAAACCAAGAAGGGTTGTTTATGTTCTAAAGCGTGAGAAAGTGAAAAACTGACCCTTAATATCGCAACAGTAGCTAAAGAACTGACTCTATCTTATAAGCAAGTAGAAGGCTTTAAAAAATCTCAGAAAAACCAGGGCAACAGGCTTATCCAGAGCTGGATGAGTACTCCAGTGCTCTGCAAGAGCAGAGTAGAATCACCTCCCTCAAACTGCTAGCCACAGTTCTTTTGATGCAGTCCAGGTCACAGTTGGCTTTCTGGGCTGTGAGTGCACATTGCTGGGTCATGTTGAGCTTCTCATCCACCAACACCTCCAAGGTGTCAACCAACATCCACATACAGGTAATTAATTTGTATATAGGATATACAAATTAAAGTGGAAATATCTCTTCAAAACCAAAACAGTTTCCTCCCTTTAGCAGGATGTTTTTGACTTCCATCTTGCTAAGTGCAACAGAATAGGGAAAAAAATTTGCAATGGAAGCAAAGAGATTCATCAACTCCCACAGTGTACAGTTACCAGTGTCCTTCAACTGTAATGCCTGTGTGTGGGACCCAGCTCAGCATCCCCCATGTTTGGTTGGTTTTTTGTTTTCTATTTTATCTCACAGCTAGGTATGCCTAGCTGTGCTGAAATATAGGATAGGATGGTTACTGAAAGCCAGTTCAGGTTATATTCACTCAATGTTTTCATTATGCATACACATTACGTGTCCAACCAGCTCTTCACTCCCCTAGCCTTTTTTGCTATGGTGCCACAGAGAGCAGGACTGTTGTGCTCTACCAGAATAACCACTTTGACGGGGGTTCCTGTGCTTGGGACATCCAGCTCCACAGTTATATAATTTAGTGGAAGGTGGATCCCCTAGTTTAGGAATTAGACATGGTCTTCTCCGCACTCTAGTAACCAAGCAAATTCTGCTCCACCCAGAAACACTCAGTGGCTGGAGAAACACTGATCCTCTGCAGTGCTAAGGAAAGCCTTCCACCATGGATGCATCCTTTCTTTCTTCTTGTGGCAGAGATACTGCTTAATAGATAGGTGTTCTCCTCAGAAGACCCCAAATACCATAGCCGTCTGTGTGATGCCTTCTATAATCTGGTGTTTTGTACAGCCTTACATTTCTTGTTTCCTTATATCACAGGCTTTGACTTTTTTTACTGCCCAAACTCCAGTAAGCTGCAAATTAATTCTTAGCAGGGCTGACAGGGGAATTAACGTAACAACACTGCATTCACCCTCTAGCAGAGAGAGATAACTCAAATTCCACAGGAGCAAACCCTAACAAGAGATCAGACCCAGACTCCACTAGTAGATCTCAAAGGCTAAGTCCTCTCTGCTCTTAAAACCACCTCTTCATGGTCTATATCTGTCAGCTTTCAGTCTGCAGTGAATTACTGGGAAGTTTCAAACCCAAGATCCTTTAGTTCAGTACAGACCTTCTTATCTTGGCAATACTATCAGCGAACATTAAACCTCCTCCAGCAATCTGTGTTCTCATTTAAAATATGCGTCATTCCCAAGGGGCCCAAGATAATCCATGGAGACAGCAGCACCTCTCCAGTTCATATCACAGCTAACTTGGGTCAGGAAGAGCAAGCTATTAAATCTCCTAGTTTACACACTTTGGCTCTGAGACAAAGACTCTGATCCCTAAAAAGTTATTCTGTACTGAAAAAAAATCAAAATTAATTATTTTGAAAATAGATATGTTTTCATATAATGAAGTACTTTAAATGCACTAAAGTTGTGTTTAGAAATATATATATTAAATCAAACCTTGATGAAAGATACTTTAATAAGTGAAATACAGCAAGAAATAAAGCTACATTAATAGTTATTGGTGTATTATGAAGAAGTGTTATACTGAAATTTTACAGAGCTAAAATTGGTCTTCCTTGTGAAACCAATGAGAAAGCACATAGGATTTCAGGTTGGACTTCTGATCAGCCCCAAATTAATTCTTTAACTTTGAATTTGGAACATTTACCCAAAAGCAAAAGACAAGCACAATATACAGGTAATAAGCCAGTTTTCCTCTCATCCTGTACCAAACTCCCTAAAAGGTTACTATATTCATTCACAATGCAAGTGATGCAAGTTCAGCTCCCACCTCTGCCTGACAGGATTTGATTCACTTTATTGAGATTATCCATCTCTTCTGGTTGAGTTGCTGTGTTATCAAAAGCCTCAGCAAGAGCAATACCAGCAGACTGATCAGAAAGCATCTGTTCAGAAAAGAAAGTGTAACTTTATCATGTGGCCCTAATCACTGAACTGCAGGATAAGAAGGGAACAGCTACCCTGTTCTGCTTTACAGATCTGCCCTTGATATTGTTGACTTCTTAAACTAAGACCTCATAGCATCCCAAACTAGATTTGCTTTCAGATTAATCTAAACCATGTTTTTTTGTACCAGCTCTTTACTGTTTTGCCATGTTCCACATAGAAAAAAAATGCATCCTCTTCTATGTGATCTGCTGCTGTCTTCTTATAATGCATTTATTATTACATTTTTTATTATTATACCCCTGCTAACTGATAATCCAGTATTCTCGGAAGAGTCAGTGGCAGAGTTTGGGTGGCACATCTGATGAGGAGAGTCTCTCCACATTTATAGCCGTGACCGGTTTTCCCAGTTGATGGATTCAGGTACACGCCTACAATCACTCTTCCTAGAAATAGGACCTTTCACAAGACAACTGAACAGACTAATCTGCTGGCCTGGCAAGTGTGATTTGAAAATCCAGACTAGGTCCCTGGAGCTATCTACCTTGGCAGGGTGGTTGGGAATGGCAGCAAATGAGATACATATGGTTTAGTCCAGGAGGCCTATAGAAAAAGCACAGGGCCACAAAGCAAGACTTGCTAATTTCACTCCCACCTTTACCACAAACAACCACGCCAGCCTAGCTCTTCTCCTGTGCTCTTGTGGCATACTCAGGACATGCACTTCTAAAAGAATGGGACAACAACCTCAGCTGCTTTGAGAACTGAAGCAGAAGAAGCTAGTGCCTGCCTAAGTACTGCCAGACCCTTGTTTGGATGAGGTCAGTTACATACCAGCCTCAATTACTCAATGTTTGATATCTCCTAAAGCATTCTGATACAATGAAAGACTTCCAAACATTGAAGGGATCTGCCGAGGGAAATGAAGTGTGCGGTTTTCTATGTGTCATACTGAATCAGCTTGATCTCCCCACACCCTTGAACAGCCCACAAAAACAGTAGGTGCTGCATGCCACCCCTCTGCAGTCAGATAAAGCATCAGTAATGTATTTGCCACTTACTAATTGTGCTCCTCCCCTTAACCATCCAATTTTACTAAGGTCTTGCTGCTTCCGCAGAGCACACTTCAGCTGGGTAAAGACAACCACTCCAAACATGGCTCTTGTCGTTTGCTTCAAGATTCAAGGACAGCATTCAGTCTCTGGGATGTTTTAATGCAGAGCTTCCCAGCAACTATATCCATGATGCCAAAATGCTGCTCATACAGGCTTCCCTGCTTATCCAATCACCTCTGCAATCAGCACAAAAGGTTTACTGTTCCTTACTCTCTCATCCATTTTGCACACGACTGTTTGGAAGTTCTGAGCTCTTTAATTGTTGGGATAGAGGTAGCCTCCCATACCACTACAACAGTCTGTGGGATGTAACTCTAATGCCAAGGACTGAGATATCCTTTATCACTTATTTGTCTTTCTACAGTTAACTGCCACAGCCAACGTCTTGAGAAAGACTCTCATGTTCTGAAACAAGTTTTAGTAGAAGTAGGAGGACTACTCACTACATAAAGACTTACAATCTGCATGAACACTGAGAGTCCATCCCAATGTAAAGAAAATGTTAAGTACATGGCCACTGACTTCAATCAGTTTATGATAAATTTCTGTAACTTTTACATCATCTTTACCTCTCAGATTTCCCCTTCCAGCTATGTTGGTCATAGACAAGTATCTTGTTGTTAGTTTGGCAGTCGCAGATTATAGCAGTAGATCTCTGCTTTCCAGCCCTCAAAAATAGCTCTGCCTGCCTCCTTTTGTCCTTCTTTGATTTATTGAAATCTACTCCAAAAGCAAGACACCACAGAAGCAGTTATATTCTCTGTGGATTTTCAGTTTGATTTTCATTCCAACGCAGGGCAGGCAAAACGGTCAGGTGCCAGATTTGGTGTGTTTCTAAGATGATTCCGCACAGATTAACACTTCACTGGCTGCATACAAAGTCCATGAAAATAATCAAAAGCACAAGAAGCTGCTTTTACTAGCTGTACTCCACTTGTCCTCTGGTTCAGCAATTGTGCCTGCAACACATTCTAACTGTGCTAGCACAAACGGTAGGTCAGACAGGGCAGCATGAGATGACTCTCACCTGCTCTCCACATAGGCCACCTTGATTTGCCATACTGTGCTGTAGATGAGCAGGAGAATTCTCAGAAAACAAATGCATTTTGGGTGGGGAGAAAGGCTGAAATATCAGATGGATTACTGATGCATGAAAGGCAGATCTAATGAGAAGCAAGCTCTGAACTAGTGCCATTCTCCCCATACCCTCGGTTGAAGCTCAAACTGCCCTATAAATCTACACACTATGTACCCATGCTGCCCAAAATACCAAGAAGCAAGCCAGAAGCTTGTGGCACTCACCTCTGGGTACCACTGAGAGGCCAGCAAGAAGCTCTTCTCTCTGGGAGATCCACCATCCTGAACACCACAACACACTGTGCAGCATCTCAGCATAGACTTGAGGCTTTATCTCCTGAATTAAGAAAGAAAGGAATCATAGGCAAGGCAGAACAAACAAGTCCAGCAAGTCTCCGTGACAGAGGCTTACCCAGTAGCACGATTCCTCCCCTAAAACAATAATACACTTCTTTCATCACACCTTTCATCCAGGAATCCCGAAGCCTTTTCAGAGCATTAGCTACACCCTGCAACACCCCAAATCAGAAGAGCCATGAAAATTTTGCAAGGATGCAGAGTTTATTTCCTTCTTTGGTATAATTAAGAACAAATCAGAAATTGTGGGAAGGACCAATGCAGAACATTTGCATGTTCAAGAGACAATGTTCAGTCCTAGGCCAGGTATGGAGCTGACAAACTGATGCAGAATCAATGGTATGTGCCTCTTAAGTCCCCTTAACTTCCTTGAAATTGGTCATTTGGCCAGAAAAGAATTTGCCCTCATAACAACAGCTAAATTGATTTTTTTCATTCTTCTTTAACTCCTTAGATGATAATTTTAATTTTGGTCACCTAGCTATACACACATTTCTGTCCTGGAAAAATTCTTCTATGTCATAAACATTTGTCATACAAATATTTTCAGGTTGTCTAAATAAGAAGTTCTACTTGTCCTAGTGACAGTAAGTTAGCTGGCAAACAATCAACACAAGCCGAAACTCTAACTTAAAGTAGCATTTCTGAGCCTTCAGTTTTAAGTTTTCTCAAAGTTTTCTTTTTTTACCCCTAAACTTACTAGGAGATCTATGTGACCACATAGCCTGACACATAGATTTGTTTCAGAACGACAATAAGGGAGACAGACCTCACAACAAGAAATGAGTGGCACACATTTTCTGTGCTTTACTGCAATAAACTTTCTAACCTCTAGGGACTCCTTTCCTCCACCTTAATGACCTCCATTTGACCCCTCTACAGCTCAGGGATCACCAGCTTAATAACACACTGATGCAAATACATCTTACATGGCTGGAGCTCTTCCTTCCACCTTACATCAAGTCCATCGCCAAGTAACAGGAAGACTGCCTTTTGGAGAATGCCAGCTTCTTTCAAATGAAGCATAAGCTAAAGATAAGCCTCAGTGTCTCTTAATTTGGATTCAATGTCTCAGCATAAGTTGTTACAAAAGATGATGAATACAGTTGTTAAGACACATTTAATGTAATTGCTTCTCAATTCTTTAACTGGAAGGTGCATTGCCATCCCATATAGGAACGCCTGAGTCAGTCCAGATGTGCAAGAGAAATGCAGTCAGAAGCCCAGCTAGAGGGTGACAATTTCCAGGGTAAAGTGTCAAGTGTCACATGATCACCTGACCTGCGTGTAGGTGATGCAAAGACATTCATTCCAGGCACCCCATGATCCTCAGACATAGAGCTCTGCCTTGTGACTTGATTGTGCCATAGGTGGAAGGATGTACAACACAGAGCCCTCATGGCAATCCTTGCATAGTCTCACCTGCAGGTAAAAAACCGATTGCTGCTTAAAGAAAGACGTTAAACTGAGGGGGCTTTTTTAGGGCACTGAAAAGCTTCTCCAGGTCCAATTTCATGGCAACTGCTAAATAATGTGATAATCCTGGTCAATGGTCCCCTCTCTGTACAAGGTGTCTGAGTTTCTTTTACCGGCAATAACTCCCTGCAGCAAAAAGCTCATATGACAAAAAAGGGACAGGCAATAGCCACAAGTGGTTCCATTGCCAGGTACCAAACAGGTTTGGCTCCTGATTCCAGAGACAGCCTTCTTATGTGCCATTTGGTGCTACACTGCAACACTTTAAAAAAAAAACCTGGAAAAGTTAGGAAATGCTGGGAAGGAGGCAGAGATTGTAGCCCATCTGGGTACCACATAAAAGAAACAAGAAAGATTCTGGAGGTTGAACCTAAAATGCCCAAGATCAAGACCCCCACCAGAATCCAGCTGGTGAAGAGGCAAAGTTTCAGTGATTGGCTATAGCAATGGAGTAAGGAAGTGAGGCTAAGGATCACCAGGGACTGGGGAGCTTCTAGAGTGGATTAAACCCAGAAGAGGATGAACAAATTTCTGCTTAAAGTGAGAGGGAAACAGGATCTGCACTTCACATCAGGAAGACTATACAGAAGCTTCAAACTGAAAAGTAGAAAGCACACAGGGAACAATGTATCCTGTTGTAAATCCTGGGTAGACACTGCAACCTCAAGTAAAATATGCAACAGAAATACAGTAAAAAAAAAGTTTTTAAAAGGTTCTGATATGAACATGATACAGTGACAGACAAAACAACGGTTGCCATGTTCCACAGAGTTCTGTAAGTCATTGATGGCAGACCCAGAATGAAAAGAACAGGGCATATGCCTTTATTAATATTCAGCTCTTTATTAAAGTGATCAGCTCATAATTAAAGTCATCAGCAGGATTGCAAAGTCCAATCTGAGTTTTCCACGCTGCTGCAGCCATCTGAAGGAGCAGGTGCTGTCCCAGTGGATGCTGAGTCCTTGTTCCCATAGAAACAGCTGGGAGTTCTCTCTGGTCAACCATCAGAAGGCAGAGCAGTGGCAGTCAGCTCTTTGCCCTCCGGGAAAAGTTTCAAGAGTTTCCCATTCTTTGCCTAAGTCAATTCAGCTAGCCACTTCCCATTGTATCTAAGCTCCTCATAGGTTATGGTGAATCTTCAAACCAGGCCAGGGGGTGCATCTACTTCTTGCTCGGCTAGGGCACTATCTAATTCTCCTCTGACACATCTAGCTTCTTGTCTTGGGGTGCAGTTTCTCCAAAAAAACTCTCCCAGGATTCACAGGGGCAGTTTTATTTGCATGTAAAAATGCATATGCATTGGTCCTGGTCGAAGCAGAGGTATCCTGGCTGGAAGAGGTAGTTACAGCAAACAATGGCTGGGCCATCAAGGCCAGAGCCGCTTCTTTTCACATTTTAATGAGGTAGAAGAATGCTGCCTTTCCCTTCGGGGCAGCTTCCCTCTGTCTTCAAACTTGCTAGGGTGTGGGGGTTACAACCAGGAGAAACCCCCATTCCTCCAAAAGGCTGGGTGAAAGCACAAATTGGGAGGAGGAGGGCTGCACTCCCAGAGCTCTTTTAACATGCCAATGCGTGCTCTGTGCTTTCCCCGGGGGGGGGGGGACTGGGCGACCGTCCTCCACGGGGCCAGGACAGGGGCAGCCCGGCCCCTCCCATCCGGGAAGCTTGTTCATAACACAGAATGCTTACCCTAAAAAAGGACTTGGACACTGCATGTATAAAAGAAACATGGTGGCAGGAATCCAATGGAATTTGGAAATCCCAGGAACTATCATTCCAATTATTTTAATTACTCTTAAGTAAAATGTGAAAGATTTTACATTGATCACACAGATAATACTGGATTTCTGGATGCTGTAAATAACTTTTTACGGAACAGGTAGCTGGGAAATCCACAAAATTGGAAGCAACTCTTGATTCAGTCCTGACCAGTATAAACAATTGGTTTATCATCTTTCTGTCTGAACTACATCAGCATGAGATTCAGCATTTCAACAGACACCAAAAAGTAGATCAACTACTGACATGCTGAATTTCAAAGATAGAAATAATATAAAATTATAAAAAAAAACCTAAAAGAGAAACCTTAAAGTGCATGTTCTCTGGAGACAGAGAGACTATTTCAAGACATCATGTTAGTCTCAGAGCAAATGCATCCTGCCTGGCAAAGGAAAAAAAAAAAGCCTTGAGGAAGACTAAAGCTAAACATAATGGCATCTAAAAAGCAACAAACCTATTTGCAACAAGTAAAGAAAATAAATCAATGATAATGCTTTTCTGAAGCCAGCTCACTATCTCATAAGAATCTCTGCTATATTCATAAATGGTCTGGAAAAAAGAAATACTGAGATGATAATCATACAATAACTGTCTAGTTATCACAGTACAGGGAAACACTACAGCATGCTGCAGAACCATCTTATAATATTGAGATACTATGTAATGAAACAACAGATGCACTTTGGAATTAAAAAGTATAAAGTGCCACACGTTAAAAAAAGGCCAGTCCTCATCCTACTCCCTAGGTCAGGAGTTGAGTTATTATTCCTTTCAGAAAAAGACTGAGGCAGAGTCTCCTATGAGAATATCAACTCAGGAGCAGTCCAAAAAAAAACAAAAACAAAAAACCCAAAAAAAAAAAAAAAACCCACCCAAAAGGAATGCTAGAAACTATTTGTAAAGACAACAGAAAAGTAAAAGGAAACAAAGTTATATCCCAATATTAATCCATGTTATGTCTGCATCCTAAATATTGAATTAAATTCTGGTCCATTTGCCCATCTCAAAGCTTATACAGAGGAATAGTAAAAGGTCCTGAAAGAAGCAGTACAGCTCATCAAAGGAACACAGCAGCTTCTATGCATGGGATGTCCAAATAGACAGGACCTGACAAAGGTATAGAAAGGGATAGGGATCTAGAGAATATTGTGTGGAGTAGTGAAAGTGAACAGGAAACCACTGTTCACTGTTCACTGTTTCACCTCATACAATAACTAGGGGACTTCAAACAAGAATGGCCAATTTAAAATAAGCACAAGAAAATACTGATATATAATAAAGAGCTCAGGTACGTGACTCTGCTGGAAGGTATGTAAAATGTCAAATATTTTGCACATTCAAATGAGATAACCAGTTTTCTGGAAGAAAATGCCACATAGAGTTCTTAAACATGATGATTCAGCTTTGTGATCCAAGAATTACCTGACTCAGATCACTGGAAGTTTAAAAAACACTCTCAGGAAGGACCATAATTTGACTGCTCTATTTCATATTCTCTAGGTGCCCTCCACTGATTACTCCAAAGGAATCTAGTTCATTTAGCTGCCAGGCATTCCTTCATAACAATAACAAAGTACTATTAATCCTTTGATAGAACAACTGATACCTTGGAATCGATATTTTCCCCATCTGTGTTCTGAGCAAAATGTGGTCAACCCACCTACTTGGACCAGCAGCCACAGGAAGGACATATTGGTATATTGTTATGATTTTCAGACGGCACAGAAATAACAACATGACTCTTGATATGATGGTGAAATGAGAGCAATCTTTATTGTTCTAAATTCTTTTTTTATGGAGTAGTTCGGTACGAAGAACATGATTGGTTATTCAGAGTCTACACTCTTTGCCAACAACCTTGCCAGTAAACATGTTGGAAAAATGCCACCTGCGGATGGTTTCTCACTTCCCAAGGTTTGTTTGAATTCTTCTTTAAGATTTTCAAAGGCCAGAATGAGAAAGTTGCTTGCTTGCCTTTCACACAGACACTAGCAGAGCCTGAAGCCTAAATTCAGACCAATTGTCTGCACCCATATTGGTGTTTTGTCTTTTAGACAGTTGAGGAACCATGGCATACTTCTCATCAGAAGAGTTCAATTGGAAGGGTCCTACAGGGATCATTTAGCCTGACTGCCAAGAAGTTATAGGCATTATGTTCTCAGCACCTGACAGTGCATTAGGCTCCAGGTACAGACAGGCTTGTGCTCTGCAGCAATAGGCATTCCTAGCTACAGATTGCCCTCTCTGTATAGTCTGCACCCGATGACACATCAGACTCCAGGAAGGGGCTGTGGCCCCCCAGTTTAGCTGGACAGAGTTTCTGATCTGAGAGAGCTTAAAGCAAAGCACATCATGTCTTTCACATGACCAAAATTTGCCACTCTTTTGAAATTATTTTCAGACATACACTGTCATTTTCTTAGATACTCCCAAAGTTTGGCAGGTGAGGTATGGTATACAATAGGCACTTAGCTGAAGTCAAAGCAGAAAGTTACTTTTTCTTTCACATGTAGACACTGAGATGACATTAATAAATCAGTGATTGCTGAGACAAGCATGTTTTTCGTCTTTTCCCCCTCCAAAGCTGTCCAGTTACACCTGCCAAGGAAATAAACCCCCCCTTATTCATAAGAATTCAAAATTAACATTAGAATAGAAAACTCCTGAAAGAATATTTGCATTTACAGAGGGTCCTGCCTGACAAATTCCTTTTCCTTCAAGAAAAAGTCAACACAATTACAACTCGAGGCACACACCTCACCACACCTTTGTAGCCACAAGTTTAGAGAGTTCAGTCCTCAGCGCAGGACATTGCAACTGTGTCTCAGTTGTGGTCTACAGCCACATTTGGGAAAGAAAGAAAGGCTGCCTACAGGATGGGAAAATTGGAATGGAAAAGGTAAGACCTGTATAATTAATGACACAAAAAAGTTTGCAACACAGCTCTCTTGTTACCCATTATAAATGCAAGTCCAAATTCCATAGCTTATGCTTTTCCTCATGGTTACACACAAGTATCTTAGTTGCATAGTAGCATATTAGCAATATTTTAAACATTAAACAAAACTATAAAGTAATAATTTTAAAGTATTCAGGAAAGGCATCTTCAAACTTCTGTATGAAGAAAAAAATAAGAGTATACACCCAACACACTTTACAACTTGTCCTGTCCCTTAGTTTGAGTGTACTTTCACAGAAGGGAATAACCTTTATCAGACTCACACACACAATAACTACTAAACCTTTCCTTTCTCATTTTATTGAGGGAATATCTTTCATTACGAAACTTCAGGAAACAAGAGAAGTTTTTAATACATAAGGACCTTCACCCACATTTTGCTTTTTCACTTGGTCACACCACTATAGGCTGTCATCAAGTCGTGATTGATTACCACTTCCAGAGGACTTGCTGACAAGTTTATTTTATTAGTAGTCTGTTTAATTCAAGTCAAAATATGCTTGGAACTTGAAGCCTTAAATTCCAACTTGGGAATCTGCTCTAGTCTGAATCTTGGTCTACCTGATATGTCCAAACCAGATCATCTTCCTGATGTCAAGTCCCTCTGAACATGAGAATCTAAGTAGCCTTCAAGCACAGTAACTGCAGGAACTAAAGCTGGAAGAAATTTAACACAAAGCTAGATTTTTAAAAAATATTTAGTGATGCTTGAGCAGGAACACCTTATGGTAGCAAGGCATATATGTCACTTAACCCTGGTTTGGTTGTTACAGAGAAAGAAGGAAATCCATGAAGGGGTAGACATGTGACTGATTCCAGAGCAGGTTCACAGCTTTATTTTAAGCCCCAAAGTTTCCTACAGGGCTTGCACAGAGCTTGGAATTTTCCAATAAATAGCTCACCATCCCATCTCATCCACAAGTGCTCTGACACATTTAGTGTCACCTTTAGTGTCACCTAAATAATCCCACATCCTATGACTTCATTCTCTATCCTTGCATAAAGGATACAGTAAGCAAGCCATAAGCAAACAAAGGTAAAGTGCTGTTTCAGCCTTTGAAAAGGCATTTGATAACTTCCTCCTTTTAGAACACTGCTTTGACTTGTCCCTAACAAAACACTAACAGGATAGGTTGCTTTGCTAGAAACTGTATCAGCACAGGCTACAGAATAGCCAGGACTCTGCTCAGCAGCAACCAGTGCAAACAGCTTGTGTACAAGCTGGATATTACTTACAGCAGAGTTTATAGCATAACCAAACTTAAATCTTCAGCTGTCCTTTTCTACTGCTGTAGTATGAACTTAATTGAGCTCATATGTATTGCAAACAGATGGAGAGAGATCCAAAGCCAGTGGATACGGAAGCAATTTTTTATGTTTGTGAACCTTCACTTTTTTTTCAATTTTGTTTTGTTTCCTTTGTGCCTCTAGGAGGAAACCATACAGTTTCACCTAAGGCTCTGAATCAAGCAGCATTTAATCAATCTCTCAGGATAATCCTAAAAAGACTCTTCTCCTTATTAAATTACTGTGTAGAATTTTTTCTGTTTGGAGCCTCCTGCTGCCTTGTCAATCTCTTTCCTAATTGAGAAATGAACATTATCCAGAACTGCCCTGACTTGCAAAATGCTCAAGAATTGTCTTAAACACTAATCCATTAACAAGATCCTGCTCTACTAATGTGTCATAAGAATTGCTTCAGCAACCCTTGTGATTCCTCCCCAGCATATTTGCCAGGATAGCTCTTGTTTTCTTCTGCAAATGCTGTTGACATGTGGATATGCCCACAGTCCATAGTATTTAACCTCTCCTTGAGCAATTCTTGAAACACAGAGAAGCAAGAACAATCAGCTGCTGCTATAATGAATTGCCTGGGTAGGACTTAGTGCAAGAATAGAAACTGATAGGCTGGTGCAGATCTATGGATGACTCAAATCATCTTGTGTGTTACCAAGTACAGAGCTGTGCTGACTCACTAGCTGAAGATTTCTTGCCATTACTTCAGGGATGACTATTCATGTACAGGCAGTAACACATGCTTGGAGACTAAGTTGCAAGTCTAGTTAAAGGCAAAATAAAAAAGGGGAGAAGAAAAGGGTGATTAACAAAAATATCTCTCCTTATGTCATGGGTTGGTGCTGGCCAGATGCCAGTGAACCCATGAATGTATGTTTTTCCTAATGAACTACTGTGAGATGTGGTCAAGAACAGAGCAGAGCAGGCCCAAAACTTGAAATAGAAAGAAAACTTTATTAAACTACATAACAACAAAAAATAGAAAAGAAAAAAAACCCTAAATGCACAAAAAACCAGAAATGAAAACCTCCCAGAACATGTCTTCTCCTCCCCTAATTTCCATCCATTCCGCACTCTAACTTTTAACACTTACACATTACCCTCCATCTTACTTGCTTAAACCAAAACCCTGGGTTCCCAATCAAAGTCATCATTACTCAAAAAAACCAATCTTCAATTCATCCAGGGAGAGAGGAGTCTCTCTTGCACCACAGACCCCCCACAGGAAACACAGGTCCACCCTCCCGTGTTCCCATGTCACCCATGGCACCGCCCGGAGAAGTCTGCCATGGTGACACCCTCCTTTCCATGTCCAGTGCTCTCACTACCGTCCATGGATCAAAACCACATATAGGTGCTTGGCCAAGTACCAAAAACCAGCCATCTTCTCATTTCAGGACAAGCAGTCCCCTCCACATTTACCCCTGGGGCCGAGGGTTCCAAGAACAGAGATCTTCATCCCTCAAGACAGAGGGCGCCACCACACCCTCTTCCTCTCTTCTCTGTTCGCTCCACTTCTACAGTGGCAAATCACTGCCACAAAGTCTTTGGTTTCGAGCCAACTGCATCCTTTATCATCTCAGTCCCAGGCTGTCTCTCTCTCTTCTGAAACCACCAGCCACAAGAATCAATGTCTGGGAAAAGTTTTCTTCTGCCAAGAAAGAGTTAAAAGTCTCTGGCTCCCGGCAGGGCCACAGGCTCGGGCACTCCCACACGCAGCTGGGCACCTTCTCCCTGAGGGGGGGGACGACGGGGGGGATGGGACGGAGGAGGGGACAAGACGGAAGGCACCTCCACAGTTCTCTACCCTTCCATCCTGGATGGGGCTGGCTCAGCTCCAGTCCCTTTCACTCTCTCCTCCCCCCAGGGCACTGGCCTACCTCAACCTGGCCACATGGTTTCCCTCCCCCACCCAGCCTTGTAAGCTGGGCAGGGGAGGAGGAGAAGATGATGCTCTCCTGAAACCAGAACCAGAAAAGGAAATCCCTCTGGAAGTCCTTGCTTTTAACCCCTTGTGTTCTCAGAGGCGTGTCCAACCCCTCAGTGGTCACTCCAGGTGCCAACATTCAAACCTGACCACTGATTGGTTTGACCACAACTTCCTGGAAAACTCACTTCCCCCTCAAACCAGGACACCTTAGAATTTGTTTTTGGATTTACATACATCTCTAAGGGATGAAAGACAACTCCAAAGAGCAAAGTAATTTGGCATTTGTATGTTCTGTTTAACATAATTGTTTTACAAAGCTAATATTAAGAAGAAGAGATATTTAACTTATTCCTATTGTGAACAATGAAATTAAGAACCTCTTCATGAAAGGACAAAAATATTTCCAGGTTGTCATTAATCTGTATGAAGGAGGAGACACAAAAAAATGGAAGTGGATATGATCCTGAGCACAGCTCTAGTTCCAAAATCAGGAAAGGGAAAGTAGTGGTGAGATTCTCATCAGTAAGATGAGAATCAAAAATACTGGATATTAAACCTTGAAGCACTTCCTTGTGTAGGCTGAGGCTGCTACAAATGACAACTAAACTCAGCTAAACAGAGGGGGAAAAAATCAGAAATGTATATTATTCTCATCCATTCAGAAAGGTTCAAAGAAAATTAAAGGCTATAGCAACAAATAAATACCAATGTTAGAACTCCTGGACAGCAAAAAGGAACAGCTCTTCAGTACTAACTCAGTGGATTCTGCAGTCTCACGGATTCAGAAACCTTCCTACCACACTGAGGGCTACGTCACAGTCCCACTACAGAGATACCAGACTCAGGAAATATGGAGCAAAGACACCATACAAGTAACCACCAACACATGAGGGACAAAACCCATGACCTGCTGCATTTCATTGCTCCAGTCCATGCTGTGCAGAGCTGCAATAGACCATACCCATCAAGAACAGTGTTGCCCTGGTTGTATACAAGGGCCTGTGCCTTCAGTTCCAGTACTCAGAGAAGGTTTATTCTGGCAGATTGATCCAAATTCCCTCTCGCTCTCAAAGTGTCCCAGCAGCAAAGGCTAGCAGCAATCACAGATGACTGCTCTAGTAAGCCTGGAGCTTTATCACCTGCAAGAAACAAAAGGTACAGATCATGCTTTGAGTATTCTGTAACAGTACCAAAGAGAGTGCACACAGTGGTGGGAGAAACTTTCTACAACCAGCAACCTTCCACTGCAAACACCAAGAGTCTTTGCTTCAAGATTTTTACTAGCTGGAACACAGCATTATTTAGAATTCCTTTTTTTCCCATTCTTTTAGATATAATAGGATGGCCTCCACCTCGGTGCTAGTAGTGCACATACTTACACTAAAGCAGGAAACATACATCTGGAATGCTTAGCTATAACAGGGTTGCAATAAAAACACAGCAACATCTTTGTGCTGAGCATGTAATGATCTCACATGATCACACATGTGATCTCCCTGCAGCCAGGCAGATTTCTCAGGATGTTTTATCCTTCCTGCCTGCTGAAACTGGGTGGGCCAGGCCTTGGTTTAGGTTGCTAAAAAAGAGAGTACTGATGGAGTGAGCTGGGCTCACAAAGCATTTGGGTGGGGACATGGAATCAAACAGTGCTGGTGACAGCTGTATTTTTCAGGCTGTGTCTGCATACTACAAATAGACTGTACCTCCCTTACTTGGGGAGAAATGAGGTTCTTGGACTTCAGTGTGAGAAGCCTCCATCTCACCCAATCATCTCTGCTATACAAACACTGCCAGGCAGCATCTGTTCAGGGAACCAGGGCAGCATGCTCCAGCACACAGCAACTACAAGGGGAGAAGTTTGGGCAGTGATAAGCCAGCTCCTGTTCTGTTCCTGTACAGGGAAAAGTCAGCAAGATGGAGGAGCGCATCTCACTGGTACTCCTGAATGGTAGCTCATCCTTAAGTAGTCGGCTCTATCCTGACTAAACATTTTTTCCACGTATTGGACTTGATTGAAAGAAGCAGAGGAAAAGAACCATTTGGAAGGGAACAGAAATGGATACATGTTGTTTAAAGAAAACTGCATAGTTTCTAATCATGTAAACTATCTTTCACTACACAGCTGATAGCTTGAAGCCACAGGACAGGAAGAAACCACTCTATATATGAGCTGTGTTTGCTCATCCAGCTATTTTCATTGCTGAACCACAGAGAGAAGTGCTCTGACCTTTGCTAGACTATGATGTTGCTCAGGTGAGGAAAACATGCACAATGAGTGACTTTTCACCCTTCATCTGTTCACTGCCTTTCTAAAAGGAAGGCTTCCCTGTAGGATGGCACACAGAGCAAGGCAATTATGCTGCAAGGTGAGCTCAGGCCAGCACGTGGCCTCCTAGTCAGCTGATCAATAGCAACATCTGTGAGGCCCTCTCCATTTTTACACTCAGAGTCTCATAGTGAACATAAAGGATTTGTTAGAGCCAATGCATAACATTCATTAAAAATTGGTCTTGCACCCAATGCTAAAAAAATGCTTTGTATGAACAAGTGTTGCAAGACACAGTTCTAGCTAAGAGCTTTCATGACTGTATGACTTAGTTGCTAATATTAGCTAAGCTGCTAATAAATAACAGGAAATATTTTTCCTTCCACAATGTAAAGACAGCCAATATTGTTACAACTTGAAGCCATGCAAATGCCCTCTCTGCTTGATCCAAAGCTCATTCAACATAGCTGTTAGCACTAGCAGAATGCAAAGTCTAAAAGTTTGCAAAATTTTTAATTTGGGAAGGCAGTCTTGCTCACACTGACATAGTCCACAAAATAAATGCTTTTGCAATGATGGTAACTCCACAAGAGTTTGGCAGTTGACTTTGCACAGACTAGTGCTCATCCATTGTAAACAGTATTTTAGTTCAAATACTCCTGAAATTTCCCAGGCCAAACCCTTGTAAAGTGCTTGGCAACCCTAAATCTTATTCTGGAGATGATGCACATGTATTCAAGATGTTCAGCCATCCATGACATTCCCATGAGTCAGCAAAAATTGGGCTGTCAAGAAAGAGAAGACTTCAACCAAAAAATTACAACTTTTCAAAGTTGTTATCCTGTACAAAGATATCTATAACTGAAGTTGTTTTTGCCACCAGGGAGACCGGATTGAGTACTAACACATTTGAAAAGGAGAACAAACTTCCAATATATCCAGCTGCAGAGGGAGGGAGAAGCTCTCTTACTATTAGCTGTGCTTCAAATATTGACACACTTGTGGGCAAAACTACTAGCAGCTAACATTCATAAGCATCAGTTCCCCATCCCCTTAGCCTAGCAGTCAGGTGCTGCTGGACAGGCTCTTCTGCCTCTTTCTTCAAGACCAAAGGAGCCAACAGCTGGCAGCTCTGTGCCTGTGCTGACATCTCTGTCACACATGGGCTCCAACTGCTGCTCAGGAAAGGTGAGGGTCTGACCAAGTCCTGTGTGCCAGACCCAGGAGGACATTACATATACCGCAAGGTGTCTCAGATAGTGTTAGAAGCCAATATGATGACAACTGAATCAAACCCTAGGGGGACACTACTCTTACCACTGTTCTTTCCAGGGCCAGAAATCTCCATTACACTGGCAGTATAACGTACTTCAAGTATTCTCCCTGCAAGTTCAGTGCTGATGGAGGAAAGTCAATTCCCAGACACGACCAGGTCAGAATCAGAAGGTGCTATTTATACCGTAAATAATACAGGATTCTTACACTGAGAATAACCTGTGGGAGACACTGCTGAAGTCATTTGGACTTAATTTTGCACCAAAACCAAAAGTTTGTACCTGGTAGGCAACTAAGTAAACATTTCTAATTATCCAACCTAACAGCTCCAGGGATTTTGGAAAGAAACAGCAAGGTCTACGTCTTTGAGAGTCCTATGTTTGAAGACACAAGCTTGCCTTCCAAAGCCACATATTTAACCCACTATGCTGGCAGTTAGGATCACAAGGCACAACTTTTGTGAGGTGGTCCTGCAAGAAGCTGAGGAGAGATGCCTGCTATCAGCCAAGTCACCGCACATTTCCTAGTGACCAATTTACCTGCTGAACTGCATTCACTAGTCAGCTGCCAACTGCAGGGTGACTTGAACTTACTTCCATCTGATTTACAACATGTTAAGCCAATATAACGTTGCTTTGTGCTGTGATGGGAAAGAAACAACCATGCAGTCAACATGACTCAGCTGAGTTGTACCAAGCTGAACAAAAGCAATCCAGATGTCACCCCTTTTTCTGGCATCCCTATCCATCCTTCCTGGAGCACTGGGGTGCAGCACCTTCACAGCATTATTTGTAATTAACTATTATCTCCTTCCCCTATCCTGACAGAAAATACATCAGAAAAAATATTAGAAGAGAGCATAAGAAACCTGTTAACCAAGAATTCTTTTTCCCCCTCTGCCTTCAATTCACGTCCTGTATCATTGTGGTCATCCTCACAAATAGCCCCAGGACTAGTTTACTTAATTTGTATGCAACCTCTCCTAATTGATGTTGGAAAGAGGTGAGCTGCTGCTGTAACAGCAAGAAGCAGTCTGTCACTAGCCACAAGATGCAAGATAAAAACCTAACAAGCAAAATAATCCCACACACTCTACCCAGGCAAGACAAAATTCTAAATATAATCAGTCTGAAGAAAGCTAAGTTCATACCGTTCTGCTCCAAGTGTAATGTTTGCCAATAACATGGAAAACTTAATTACGTGAGGAGTGAAGACTCATTTGTATCATTTAAGCTACTAGGTCTTCATCAGACATTCTTAAATGTTAAGTAAAGCAGCTTGCTGTGTTCTAACCATTATTCATGACTGGAATAGCATATACTGCACTGCTCTGTATTTCAGATGAAGGTCTCCATCTTTCCATCTGGAAAATGAGTCTTCCTTGACCTTCCCCCTACCTCCACTTCTGCACTTCAACTGTCCTATTTTCCTCTGTAGACTGCAGGTTTTAAAATGACAGCTTGAGTATGAGCTACATTCAGTTGCACTTCTGGGATGGAGAGGACTAGGTCCTACTGCCTGAACAAACATCTAAGGCGGGGGTTAAGAAAAAGTCTGCTGAAAGTGAAATGGTGTATCAAAATATGGAACATGCTTCACTGGGACCTAGGTTCCGACCACCTAAAACTTGAACCAACTCCTATATGGAAAGGAAAACCAGAATCAGTTTGCTGCTTGCAATGGCATGTTACTAAGGCATGCTACATATTATACCTATACATATTTAATAAAAAAGGGTGGCTATTTCTCCTCAGTTCTTCATTCTCTTTCAAGAAAGAGAAGCCAAACAATGAAAATCCACCATGAACAAGTAGCCACTTGACTCCAGCTGGGAAAACACCTGTGCTTATTGTTAGGTCATGTCGCAGTGTGCTTTTGCTTTAGGTTCTTGGCTAGCCTTCTGTTTTATGTGTGAGTTAGCAATCATAAGGGGTTTGCTTGAAATTATGGTTATGCTTTAGGATTTGCTGTATGTCTTCCCTAAGCATATCTTCCCCCATTCCCTATAATGGTGCCTGTCTTTATTTGTATCAGCTTGTATTATATTTTGACTCATACCCTGATTGCTATTCAATCGGTTATATGTCAATCCCTTTCACTTATTAGCTAGCCACTTCTTAGAGACTCTCCTATCGGCCCCCAGGTGCCTATCTTCTCCCTAATCTCCTCCTTTCCCAAATGTCAATCCCCTGTATTCTTATCCCTCTCCCCAGAACCTTCCTTATCAATCTTTAGTTACTCAATGTCCTATTTGTCCCTGTGTATCATTCCCCTCCTCTGTTCCCCCTGATAAGTTTGTAAGATGTAAACCCTGCCTTGGACCCCTCCCTAGCTGTGCCCTCATGGTTTGTCTGTTTTGCACCACCCCCTCATAAAATCCACTGTCTGACCCCTGCTCAGCGTCTTGGGCATCTGGCACACCTTCAGTAAACCACCTCAGCTTCACCCCAAGACCCGTCTCGCCTCTGTGTCATCTCTGCTCCCTGAGAAGCAATAGATGAGAGAATCAGTGCTCCGGGGGGGAAGTTTCACTCCTTGAGTTGCTGCGTATTCTGGGACCCCCTCCCAGAGCCACGGACCGTAATAAGGTCATATAGCCCTGACAGCTGAATTGGTCTCTGACTAGAAGTGGCTCTGGCTACCAGTCTCTTCCCAGGATTCCTGTGTACTAGCACTGAACACCTGGAACAGGGAGATGATCTGTCTGGAGAGCAGAGTTTTATACTGCAGATAGCTAGGCAATTCAGATACATCTTATCAATAAACTAAGGCTTTTAAAGCTGTTGGTTTTTAGACATATTTAATTGCTGCTCCACTAATGTGCCCCAATATCACTGTCTGTCTACATATCACTGCCATACTGAGTTTAGCTGGTCAGACTTCTTCCAGAATGCAGTTCATCCAATTTAATGCTACCTGCAGGATGTCTGCCACACATCCAGTCCTCCGAGCAACAGCAGCGTGGGCGTGTTGGACCTATTCTTAGTGATTCCCATCAGGTCTTGACAACTAAATGGATTAAACATCTGTAAGAAATATAAAGGCTATTTCAGGTCACCATACTGGAAGCCTGGGCCAAGTTTATCCTCTTGTGACAAAAAAGGCTTTAGAAACAAGGTGGGAAAAGAGACAACACATAGCAGAGTGTTATAAATGCCAATCCAATATTCCAATTGAAAATATGATTTGGTTTATTGAAAAATCCAATTACCGAATTTTGGTAAAAACCCCCAGCGGAGTTAGGTTGACAATAAACCCGGGATCGTCAAAGGGTGAACTGGGACGCAGCCTCTAGCGCACTGCAGGCCCCTCAAAAGTTCACAAATTGGCCCCTTTTGGGGTCCAGGTTTTATACACTTTATTTTACCCTTGGCATAAGATTTCCCCACAGTTTCTTTGTTTCCCGGGACTGGTTATTCGAATTCATCGCATCATTGTTCTGCTGAAAGGTTTCTCCTCCGGTAGGGAGAGGTGCCAATTTCAGTCCTCCGGTGGGTGAATGGAGACCCAGGTTTGTAAATGGAAAGGCGTTCTTCTCTGGAGATCGGGGCGATGATGATACTCTGATGGCTCGGCTGCCCATAGGAGGAAGGACTGATTGCTTATCCTAATGTGTCCTCTTTTCTGATGCCAATGACGGAGCCCGGGTTCCCGACATTTCGCTGTCTTTTCCTAAATGGTGATTCTAGGGTGGTGCCTGCCTCCGGATTCGTAAATTCTGAGGCTGGCTGGAACTAAGGTTACATTCTCATATAACATATTTACAGTTGGTGCTTATGATTTTAACATACTATAATCCATAAGAACACAAATTAACATTCCATATTTATGACAAGAGGAAGGGAGTCTATTAGAATGCCCTTCAAAAAGCTGGTGATATCTCCAAAGGCAGATGGCAAAATAGCAAACTCTGGTTCTAAAATGCTAACATAACAAAGAATCATGGAAAGATTCAATGAACAGTTTTGTTATAAATGCCAGGACAATTTATTACCAAATTCTATAATTTCGTTTATTAAAAATTCAAATCACAAAATTTGGAATCAAATCACAGAATTTTAAGCAATAAAAAAAACCCACACAACCAGCGATACCTACTTGACAGAGTTTCTCCCGGGAAAAAGAGCCAAGGGTGACCCATAGACACAGACCCTGGCCGTCTGTGTCTCTAGCTGGGTACACGAATTTGCCATGTTCGAGGCTTGGTTTTTATACTCTTTATTCTGCCTCTGGCAATATTTCCCCATATTTCCCTTTGTTTCTTGGTTGCTATTCAAACCGAAATTCGTCTCCGGTAGGATTGAAAAGAGCTCCCCTCCCAAGTCCATGTGTTAATGTTCAGTTTCTATGGATCCTTATAGTTGATGAATGTTCGAGATATGGGTGATATTGCTTGATAGTCTGTGAAGGTGGTTCCCGAGGTGTGAGTTGCTGATACTGGCTTATCTCAACAGGTCCCCTCCCAATACTTGAGAAGGCTGCAAAGTCTTTTGTTCCCTTCTGAATGGAGACGCCTGATTTTCAGGGTGGTCAGTTTCACCATCTGCTGCAGAAACCTCCTAAAACATAGACTTTTACCTGATATAAATTTATACAGCTTTATAATTTTCCAATTTACCATAAGAACATGAATTAATCATCTCACGTTTTTCACAGTTTGGTCAAGACAAACTGGCTGATAAATCCTCTTTCAGCACGTTAGGCAGAAAGTCCTTAGGACCAACAGACTACCGGACTGTTAAAGGAGTACTGACAGAAGATGCATTTGAAACAAAAAGTTAAGGAAATTCTTCACAGCAGCCTGGTGAGGCCTGTACGCTGGAGTCCTTCTTTAGAAGTAGTTTATCTTCTGTGTTCAGCAGGAAAGAATTTATTCATTCTTTTATTAGCATTTGCTAAGGTCAGGTAGTTTCAACCAAACCTTCAAAAATAACTTCTACAGAGTGGAGCATGAGGAAGGCGAGAACAGAAGGTCCCCATCCTGAAGATGTGTGATAGCAGTTACAACATGAAAACTTGAGCCCGTTCTCAAGATGCTACTTTCCCACACAAAAGGTAGCTAGCAAATCAGAGACCATCAGCACATGACAATAAACACAAGAGCAGAAGATGGACAGGCATCAAAATTTCTGTCATGTTCTTAGGTAAGCATCAAGAGGGAATGAATTGACAAACCCAAGGCCTGAAAAGCTCAGCAGTTTGCCTAGCAAGGTGAGAAGCAACCAGACATGCCTCCAAAATAGCAGGGGACCATGGAGTATGGTAGTTTTAATCACTCTATTTTCTGATATCTCTGCCAACATTTCTAAGCACCTATAACCAGAACAAGCCTCAGCCTTTCTCAAACAGAAAAAAAAAAGGCAGTACCTGTCTCTAATTTTCACTCCTTAAGACAGTATGACACACAGGCAGAGATATCACACTAGAGAGGAGACATGACAACCACCTGCAGGGCCAGGTTTAAGTTCCAACACTTGTAAAATTATCAAACAATGCAAATGCTACAGGCGTTTAGTGAATTTAAAAGCAATGAATTTACAGTGGGTTTTCACACATTATCCAATAACTGTCTCGGTTTGAAAGACAGGTATCTGCTAGGCAGGGGGCAGTACCTCCCTTGAAATGGAGAATTCAAATCCCCTCCCTCCAAATTATTATAATTTAGACAATTAAAGAGGCTTTCAGGCAGAGGTATGAGGATAGGAATAACAGTTCTTTACTAGTGTGTCTAACAAGGCAAACAAACAATAACAACTACAGCATTAATAATAAACAGAACCAAGAACCTCGAGGGGCTTTGGTTTCACAAAGCCCAGGGCAGTCTGATCTCTTGGGACTCCGAGAGCACCAAGCTGGAAGGGTGAAAAATCCCGGGCTGGTGGATGAGATCAGAAGCTTCGCAATGGTAGCTGGAACGGCAGGGCAGTGCAGGGCTACAGAGTAGCAGAAAGCCTCAAAGCAGTGCCGGAGAAGCCGCACTGGCAAGACACGGCCAGCCCAGCAGGGCAGGAGGAGGCGAGCTCAGAATTTCTGGGCATATGAGCAGATGATGGTAGATTTCCCAGGACGGGATGGAGTGATGACAGTGAACTCTTCCCACTGCAAGCAGCAGCCCGACTGCCCTCTCTGATACCAAGAGCAAGAGAGACAAGCTGCCCCCATCTCTGTCCTTTACCTCCCCCAAAAACTTGTGTTATTCCTCCCCTCTGAGAGAAACCCAGAGACCCAAAAACAATAGGTGTAGCCCGGTGCTACAATCTCCTTTGACCACTTCTTTGTTTTGGTCAAGCACCCACAAGCACCCAGTAGTTAGTCTCTTAGCAACTTATGGGGAAAAATTCTGTAAGTAAAAAAACCCCACAAAAAACAACAACAACAAAAAAAAAAAACCCAAAAAACCCCCCAAAACAAACAAACAAAACCAAAAAAACCCAAAAAAAAAAACCCCAAAAAACCAAATCTAACCCCCAACACTACCTTTCTGCAAAATATGAATGTGACAAATAGCTGTGTAATATTTATGAAAAGCATCAAGCAGTTGACTCCAGCTTCAAATAACAGGGCAGTTCTAGGCTGACATCACTGTTACTTGTATGTAACTGGAGGGAATTTGTCTCCAGCTGTGGCAATCCTGCAGAAGTCCTCACTTAGCACATATCAAAGCAATCAGCAAATTGGTCATAAAAACAAGGTTCTCCCAAGGACATAATTTTCTGCAAAACTGACATTGGCCTCTAAGACAAAACCTACTGCATTGATTCAACTGGGATCACTGTGAGGTACAATTGTTCTGGCCCAATTTGCACTTAGAGGACTACATTACAAAGCTGTGGAGTAAAAGAAAAAGAACATGCAATAAGCACATCCTTACAGTATCTACCACAGCAGGTGACCTGATCATCAGACAATATTCACTTCTAGTATTTCCATTTCTCTTTTGAACTACAAGTGAAAAAGCAGATCTTATTTTGGATCTGTATCAGACTGGTATCAGACCAGGAAAAAAATATCAAAGCCTGGTTTCCTATGGAGAAAAAAGTCTTCTGCCACCACATTTCCTCTGTACTTACCCTCATTAGTTCCATGCCACCATATGAAAGGGAGATGATGTTTTAACCTGTACTGATGAAAGGCTGGTGTTCGAACTCAGGGCTCCTAGATAACAAGGGAACTCTTAGAGGTGAGGTGATCAATGAGACAGCCAACAAGACTAACCAAAAGCCAGTCAGACAAAGATCCATACAAACCCAAGTTGCTTGGCCTTGCTGCAACAGCAGGTATCTTGAGAAAGCAGCAAAAAAGCTGACTTCGGCTCTGTAAGCAGTGCTGGCAATCTGGACAAGCAGACAGCAGGAGCTAGGACAGGCATGGAGCTATTGCTTAATGGCTAAAGCCTCTGATGCTAGAAAACAGCAAAAAGCCCCTAGACTGTTAATCTGCTAATAGTGCCTAGTTTCTCACTCGGTAGAAAGCCACATCCTACTGATATAAATGAGGAGCTTGACTCAGCCAATATATCAAGCAACAATCAGTTTATTAATTCATTAGTTCAAATGATAAACTGTGAGAAAAGCAGCGTGGTGCTGGGTACAGTGGAGTGGGGTCTCCCCTCCAGCTGCACACCAACTGTTAATTCTTGCTGGTATTTATTTAGCATGTTCATAAGCATTTCTCAGCAGTTTTTTTTCTGTGATTTCCTCCCAGTTTCTATTTGTGAAGTCAGATTTCTATACCTTAGTGTTGAAAATAAGTCTTATTTCTATACTCCATTGTGATCAGTTCCTATTTGTGACGCTGAACTTCTATACCCCAGGGTTGTGAATCGGTGATGGTCACGTTCATCTTCTCTTCTTAGAATCATACACCTGCGATGGTGATGTCCAGCTTCCTTTTCCAGGATTATAAATCAGTGATGGCAATGTCTAGCTGACACGTGCCGGTAGACCCTAGCTAGCTCAAATTCCTGGTGTGCCAGGGGCCGTTCCCAAAATCTGCCAGCAGATTTTGGTGACGATGCCGAACAGAGTTGTTCTTCTATGGCAACAGATGTTGCAGTGTCTAGACTTCGGAGCAAGGAATAGAGAGGGCTCTCTTTCGTACGAATCTCAGAGACATTTATTCTTCAAGATGGGGGGACAAAAAAGAGCACGAGACAAAGCCTGCGCACACTTTTAAAACTGAGGGGTGGGGAGTGGGAAACAAGCAGGTGATTGGCCCCAGGACAGATGGACAGGGGTTTTTCCATAACATAGGGCAGGGTCAGGGGAAAGATGGACAGCTGACCAAAGGTTCTAGGAACAGGGCAGGGGTAGGAGAGGTAGACAAAGAGACAAAAAAGGGGGACATGCCTGGACAGCACCTGATGCATCGAGCGGGGGGAAACAGGGAAGAACCATTGATACAGAACTCAAAACAGCTTAACAAAAACCCACCATCACATCTAGCTTCCCTTTCCAGGACTGTAGCTTGGGATAAACTTACTTTCCTCCTTTCTTTAGGTGATTAAAAATCCTTCTATATTTTCTAAAGCTATAGTTCAAAACCTCTTTTTACAAAGCAGCCTAAAGCTTATAATAATTTTATTTTCAAGAGGAAATAATAATAATACTTCCACATTCTTCTATCCTACATGTTAAAGGCCTATAAAACTCATATTAACTAAAACCCTAAAACTTATATTGTGAAAACTTTAAAGCTTACATTATTCACTTATAAGCAAGCAAAAATATTTGTTCAAAAGCCTCTTTCCATGTCTCTTCTGGTTGTTTCTTAAAGCTTATTTTTATAACTGTCCCAAGGCCATGTTCCACACATTTCACAATTACAACTGTACAGGCCACCTTTATCTACCTGACACGAAACACAATCCCACATTTCACACTACTCTCCCATGCAATAGCAGATGGGAAAGCCATCACAACACACCATTCCTTGCCAGTAGGTGGTCAAAAAGGCAGTATCTAAGCTGCCCAAGCCAGCTGGGGCTGCCAAGCAGCCTCCCAGCAGACAGCCATCTGTAGTAGCTCTCACCTGCTAAATTGACCTTCCTAGCTGCATCTGTCAAGACATCTCTGGAGTGGCAAGCTCTGCAGAAATTTTAAAAAAATTTCAACTTAAAAAGGAAAGTTTTACTACAAGCTAAAATTAACATTTTAAGCAGGAAAAGCAAAGTGCCTATACAAAATTAAAAAAAAAAAAATCCAAAACATGTAAAGGCAGGTCTCTCCTAAGAGACTTGTCCTCTTTGGCAGGTTTGACTCTGGTCACTCTGGTGGGTTTCCAGATTGCAGCAAACACTATATAATCCATCTCCCAAGGAAGTTGCTCTTTCTGTCACAAGAGGCATGGTCACCTGCTCCCTAACTCCATAGCATCCCCCCATCAGGTGCAGGCTCTCAGGGCTCTGGCATCCCTTTTGCCACTTACCAACCAAGCAGAGATTACATCCTAGACATTAGGTTTCATGACCTTGTAGTGTTCCCTTCTTTCTTTTGAGAAAGCCAGACTTCATGTTGTTTGGGTTGCCTTGATATTGCCCATATTTCCATACACAATCTAATTTCGTCCATTTAAGAGTTTTTAATTGACTGATCAAATTAAATCATCCAGATTTGATGTGATCTGCTTCGTAACATGGGGATTGAAACCTGTCCCATTCACAAACAATCCCATAAGCACTGTAAGGTGCCTGTGCCACAAAATAGGGCCCACACACTTTCCCACAGCAAAAGGGCAGCTAAGACCCAAGGGGTCCACAAAATCTAGGAAAGTCTTTTCCGAAGAGGGACAGCTGTCATACAGCCTTTTAGATGAGGAGACAACAATGATAAGGAACTAAATCTGAAGGTTCCTGGCTTCCTCAGTGTCACAGCCATCTTCTCAGACCTAAGACTAGAACATGTTTACTGAGGTTGAACAAAATATCCTGTCACCACCTCTCAAAATTATAGCCATGACAAGCAGAATAAATGGAATTGATTAATTTGAAGTAACTCAGAAATTGAATTTTTTAAAATTATTTTACCCTATAGAACAGCTTGAAAACACTCAGTTTAAGTTTAGGTTTTTTAAAAAAAATATAAAAGCTTTAAAACTTAAGTAATCTAGCATTGTCAGAATGACACTGAAGGGGAAAAAACCTCAAACCACCAAACATTTTTGTTCCCAAAGCAAAGTAATTTTTTGGCTGTTCTTTGGATTGTCAAGTTCTTATCTAATATATCCACATTTGAAGCAACTATAATATCCAAGGAAGCCATAATTAAGATAATTAACCTATCATACACATGTAATTATGAATTCTACTTCAGTACTTGGAAGAATTACTAACATGTTGCTACATGATACAAATTTTAAAAGAACTACAAAGCAGCAGTTAGTAGGTTATAAAATAAAACAGGAGGCAATTAAAACTGTTCAACTGATTGCAGAGACTACTACTACAGGAGAATATACTTGATGTGGTTGGGATGAATTTTCTTCACAGCAGCTCATATGGTACTGTGTTTTGGATTTGTGATCAAAATAGTATTGATAACACACCAATATTTCAGCTATTGCTGAACAGTGCTTGCACAGCAACAAGACCTTCTCTGTTTCCCACTCTACTTTTCCACTCCCTGCCAAGCAAGCAGGCTAAAAGGTAGGCAGAAGATTGTGAGAAGTCACTGACAGGACAGCCGACCCAAACTGATAAAAGGGATACCTTATCACATAACACCACGTTTGGCAAAAAATTCTGGGGGTCATATTTTCAAAAGTAATTGTTGCTTAGAGACTGGCTGGGTATCCTACTTGTGGAAGATGGTGAGTTACTGCCTTTGTGTCACTTGATGTCCACACACATACACACTGTCCTTCATTTAAACTTTCTTCATCTTGACCCAAGAGTTTTTCTTGCATTTGCTCTTCTGATTCTCTCCCTCATCTTGCTGTATGGACCTGAGCTATCAGCTGATTATTAATTGCTAACCAAGATCAGCTCCCTTCAGAATCCCAAAAGACAGAGCTACTCCTTACAAACCAAGGAACAAGCAGTCAGGCAGGTCAGATTAAAGAAAATTTAAGACAACTTGGGGTTCTGGAAAAAAAAACTACAGGTGAATTGGAAATTTATTGTAATAGCTAGGAATTTCAGGAGCAGAAAACAACAAGAAAAACAACCATGTAGGTTATTCAATACATCAGAAGCCAGATGGTTGAGCAGGTTCTAAACTACCAGGACAAAGATAAGGCAGATAAAGTCAGTGCAGTGGCACTACATATTTCTGCATCTGCTTTCACTTTAGGAGATATGGAATGGATAATCCTCAGGTGAAGGAGTATCTCCGTGACGGTAGAGTCGGCGACAAAGTATCTCTATAAGCAATGTGCAGGGGTAACACGTGGTTTATTGTGAAGGCCTTGCTTGTAGCTGCTAGGCGCAGCTAAAGCAGGCCAGGAGAGCAGGAACAGCGAACCGAGCCGAGAGAGCCCTGAATACCGTACATTAAATATCTTTTCAAGTTGAATAGTATCAGTTGGACTAACCAATCTAATACAAGATAAAAACACATACAGCCAATAGAAATGTCCCACCACCCAAGGCAAGCAGAAGGGGATTGTTTAATCAATCGATCTGGCCCTTAGCTTAGCAGGAGTATATTGTTTAATCAAACGATTTGGCCCTCAGCTTACCAGGTCGTTGTTCACAAGCTGATGGCCCTGCACCCCACACCCTAAATCTCAAAGCTTGCTTTCATTTCTATCTCGCTTGTTGAACTCAGACTCCCAGAATCTAAACCACCATATTTGTAAGGTCTTTCTACTTCATCTTTCCCAACACTCAGGTTTGTGTTAACTCTTTTCAGAAAAATGCAAAGTACTTCTGGGAGCGAAAAAACCCTACAAAATTCAAAGTACAAAACCCTAAAAATCGGCTCAAATGAAACATTAAATCCTATGTCAGAGAAAAGCAAATGAGTGAGCCAACGGTGCTGACAAATTCAAAACCACCACACAGATTAAATTAGACCCATATATTATGACTCATCTGAATAATTGTCGAGCAAGCTGTGTCTGAAGAAACATCTCAGCATGGAAGAATTTCTATACCTGTGTCAGAGAAGGTAATCTCGACTCAGTTGCCTTGCTTTGCAGCAGAACTTGTCAATGCCTTGCAGAGAAAGCCAAGTGGCAGAGGAGGAGCAGAAAGGAGACAGAATAACTAAAAGTTCTGAGTACAGCTGTGATGAGCTGCAGAAGCAGATTAGTCCAATAACACCAGATAGAGAACCAAGGTTGAGAAGAAAAGGATAAACCACATTCCGTATGTATCAACACAGCTGTATGGAGACGTTTGGTGAGTAGATGCTCCCAGAAAACATCTGAAAGGTCAAGTTAAGTTCGTAAGCTTTTTTGGACTGAATAAATGTTGCCGTCATCTCAAATCTATTGCATTTCATTACCTGCTCCCACAATAACTCCTCTCTGAGGCAAACCTATTAAGGCACTGGAGTTGCCTAAGGTCCCTCCTGCTATCTCTGGCACATGTGCTGTCTCCCTGACAATCACTGTTTTATCAAGACTTATTAAGCCCCACAGAAAGCCCTGCCATGCAACTGGCCCCTCAGCTTCCAGCAGCAGGACTCAGTCATTAAGGGCTAGCTCACATACATTATCCAGCCAAAGCACTGTACCACAACACACACTGTACAAGGAGAGGGGTCACATTGTATCCTAATTTTAAATGGTGGGGGGTTTCCTGGGGGAAGGTGTGGAAGGCATATGCATAACTGGAGGACACTTAAAGGCTCCAGATGTGCAGAAGCCCTCTAGGACATAAATTTTAGAGGAACATATGTACAGGCTGAGAAGTGCCATCTCAAATAAGAAACATTTCTTGAATCCAACTTATGGACAATTTCCTGAGAAAGATGTACAATTCTTTGAGCTTCAACTTTTTTGGTGCTACATTGAAACCTACTACGTGAGATCAAGCCTTCAAATACATGCAATCTTGTCAATACTGATTCTGATCACTGATTCAGAGTCTAATCATTTCCTTCCAACATTTCACCTCTTACCACTTGTCTACTGACAAGACACTTCCTGGTAATTTACTTTCATTTCTTTAACATTTACGGTGAGGCAAAGCACTAAAGTATGAATCCTACTTCTAAAACTTAAAGGCAATAGAATACCCACTCTTATAGTGTCTGAGCTCTTAGTAATTGTCCAACCTGTTCTTCTAAGCTTCAGTTACAGATATTCTAAAGCTTCTGTAAATAAACAAACAGCCAAGAGCACTTAAGCTGTAGTTGAACATTTGTGAGTTGAAAGAGGAATCAGAAGACCCAGCAATACCCTTTGAGCCCTAGCTTCTATTATAGCTTTACTGTTGATCAATGAAACCCCATAGTTTTGCTATCTGACTCATGATTCTAAGTATCCAATGAGAGTAACACAGATGAACAATCAAACAATTTGATAAACAATCAAACTCACACAGAAAAAAATTCCGAAACTTAAGATAATTGAAACAGGACACAGAATGAGCAAGTCTAAAATCCAGTCCTATGAAGCATGAGTATTCCAGCAGCCCCAGAAACAGAAAAGCATTGTGGCTTAAAAATAGGGTGTGATACCAGATAACAGCAGTGATTCAGCTGGAAGACAATGAGAGTACAAAAGCAAGAGACAAGCCAAAACCTGCACTGTAATGACAACACAGTCACAGCCTTAACATCTCCTTTGGTGCTGGAATGAGAGGTTAAGAACAGGGCAACCTGTTTCATGAGTACAAATAATAGGAAAAACTATAGCCATCACAAACACAAATGGCTATTACCAGCTTATCTCCTGACAGGGATGCACGCTGCAGCCATCTGCAATCAAACACACTAAAGCCACTTTGCAAAGCAGGACAGCTTTTGCAATTTGAACCACGACATTTAGTCACAACCAAGAGTCTGACCATAAAGACTGCAGATGCAAAAGGGAACAATATTGGGAGCAAATGAATTTCCTGCCACAGTAAAATGTGTAAAATGTATGTCTCAACTTGATCATCTAAACATGCTTGTATGTGCAGAATGAGACAGTATCTCTTCATGCAATTGATAATGTCTATTTACACATTGTCCTTTTTTTTTTAATGAACAAACATAACATTTGGTCCCATTGATGTAATTTCATGGTTTTGGGGTCAAGAGAAGGAAACATACATAACCTCTACCCAAAACCAGATATGCATGCCAAAGAAGCATTTCTACAATTATGAGATGGATTGCATTTTTTTTTAGCTGCTTCCTGCCCTTCAGTTCCCCTTGGATATTGCTTCTAATAGTCTAAACCTCTGAGCAATTGCTACTCTGAACCTGATTTCTCAAAGACAGACATTACTGCAGGCAGTGTCTCCCAAGAAACTCAATGGGCTTTGACATTTTAAGAGCTGGAGGAAGGCGTGGGGAGCAGAGTAGGAAAAGAGGCTACTACCCCTATTGAGAACGCCATTTATGGTCACATCTTGTTAGACAACACAAACTCTGCTAAAGACATACAGGTAACTGGGTTTTAATTTGTTTAGGATTCCCAAAGAACTACTTATTAGCAGAAAAAACCCTACACACTCATCAAATACAAGTTTCCCTCTTTCTCTAAAGATGACTTCCCAGAAACATTATCCCAATGATTACATTCAGTCTTTAATCAGACCTCCAACTCCGAACAGCTCTCTGCAGAGAGAAACACAGCAGAAGTTGTTCAGAACTGTCAGTACGCTGAAGCCTTGCTGTGCTTGGCTACGACAGCAAAAGGTCAAAAAGGTGACCTTTACAGTCTGGTACCTAAACAACACATGGCGCTGCTTCTCTTCAATTCTTTCTTAAAAATCTGTAGTTTCAGAAACTAAAACCCTCCGCATTTCTTCCTCAGGACAAAATAGAGAAAAATACACTGGCACAAGACAGGGAAACCTGACACGTGTTCTCTCCATGATGTTGTTGAAAGCTATCTGTCCATTTTGTATAGCTTTAAACTGTGCTACTGCTCATGGGTGTAAATACTGTGTGGAGAGCCCTGGACACTATTTTTGTTACCCAAAGAATTCCTTGGTTTGCATCAGAGGGCTATTCATCTATTTCAGTATAAGTTAAGGTAGGGCTATCTAGCTAATGATAGGGTCTACTACAGTACCACGTAGACACCTAGTCTTGTCAAGCTTGTTCTTTCAACCCCTCTTTAATTGGGCTAGACAGTTTGTACCATACAGTAATTGTTCATACACTTCCAGTGAGGTGACAGCTAAGAAGACAGCTGTACTTTCCACAACTATAAATCACAGCAGAGGAGAGTGAGTAGAGATTGCCAAATATACACCCCACCCCTTCAGTGCAGGAGAGCATGTAAGCTGAGCTCCAAGTATAGGGCTCACTGCCAGTAAGGAGTAACTGCAAAAGGATTCAGTAAAGACCATAAGGCCATGCTTAACTTTAGGCATTTGGTTAGGATGTTGTGGCTGCTGTAAGAATCAGACAGCTCTCTTAGTTCTGTAAAGGCCCAGCTGAACTCAGCAAATGCAAATGTCAAAAACAGATCTGAGAAACACATCTCAGGGATTACCTTAATTGCAACCTTACAGCCTCTTGTTTCTCAGGGAAGCAGACACTGCAGGAGCAAAAATTTACCACTTGAAATATCACCTGAAAAAATCCTGCCACCTCCATACAAGGTCTAGCTATTCCAAGCAGCACTTTCATGACAATGATCTCAAGGGGATCCTGCATTTCTTTTCCCCCAGCCATAACCACTGTAGACCCTTTTACTGCAGCAAAGAAAATAAAAGAGTTCATATTGATCTGGAATCAAAATGGGCACCAAACACAAGATGCTGCCATCTGATTCAGTAGGGGACTGACCTAGAAAACCCACAAAGCTGAACAGGGTTGCAGCTGGACTGAGCCCACGTAAGCACTACTCAAGGCTGCCAAAAGGGGACAGTTGCCTTTTCTCTCTGTTCACCCTGCCTCTTGAAAAGCTTTTTCAACTCGTGTTCTGGAAAGTCATCCTGTGGGCCTGACATTGGTCTGAACTTAGGCTTCAGGCTCTGCCAGTGTCTGTGTGAAAGGCAGGCGAGCAACTTTCTCATGTTAGCCTGAGAAATCTAAAGGAGGAATTCAAACAAACCTTGGGAAGTGAGAAACCATCCGCAGGTGGTGTTTTTCCAACATGTTTACTGGAAAGAAATGTTTACTAAAGGGTGTAGACGCTGAATAACCAATCATGTTCTTTGTACCAAACTACTCTATAAAAGTAGAATTTAGAAGAATAAAGTTTGCTCTCATCTTTACCATCATGGAGAGTCATTTTGTTATTTCTGTGCCATCCGAAAACCATAGCAACGTCTAGTGGGACCCCAACGTTTGGAAGTTCAGCTCAGCCGGGACTGATTCATGCAGCAAAGCTTGAAAATTCTACCTGCCTCCTCAGAGAGGTAAGCGAAATATCTCCACACTTTTTCTAAAGAAGGCTGGTCCTGCTAACCATGGAAAAAGATCGATCCTGCCAAAAGACAGCAGGTCGGACGGCACCTAGCACAGCTGGACTTCAATTTCTAGAACAGACAGCCGGGCAGAGGTTCCAGAAAAACCTGAGAGAGGACAGTTTGTACCTTTCCTGACAAGAGCAGCTGGAATTCTTCGCTGCCGACAGCTTCTCTCACTCCCCCGACCACTTTCACTTCTATCTGGGCGAGATCAAAGCGAGAGTCTGCAAGCCTCTCCTGGCCAGCAGAGACAGCGCTTCCTTGGCTTTTCCTTCTCCTTTCTTCATACCACGGATGGCTGGCAGTGGTTCCTGCTTTATCAGCCACTGCGACTGGTCTGTACCGTGACTTTAAAAGATGCTAGCCCGTCCAAGATACAGCTGGTCAGATTCCCAGACCCTGAGTGTGACACAACGATCCTTTCCTCCTCGGCGTGGCCCAGCATCTGGCCTGCGGACGGGACCGGGATCGAAAACCTTTGATCCCTCTGTATCCTTCTGTGTGTTTAGGGAGAAAAGTTCACTTTATGAATGTTTTATGCTTTTATCGCTACCTGTGCTTGTTTTTATGATTGCCTGTGTGAGTTTAGGGCTTGTCCTTCTTTGTTTCTCTGTGTTTTAACTTTGTTCTTTCCATTGCGCAGGGGTGGGGGGTGCGGTGAGACAGGCATGGCAGCACGGATGCCATCTCCCTGCCTTCTCTCTCTCTGTCTCTTGCCATGCCCAGCCCCCCTTTCTCCCCGCGGTGGCAGTAGAACGGGGTTGGACCCTTCCCGCCCTCCCCCCAGGGTGGGGAGGGGGGGCTTCCGGCTCTCTGCTTGAGACAGGTGGCGGCGGGCTGAGCCCCGCCGAGCCCCGCTCCGTTGTCCCCTCCCCGTTTCCCCCCATGGCGGAGGCTTTCTCCCGCCGTGTGCAGTGGCAATGAGAGCAGGGCCAGCGGCCACTGCCCCGCCGGCACACACTTCACCACTGTTTTAATTTCCTTCCCGCGTGAACTTGCGCAGCAAGTCGTCATAGGAACGGAGGAGCGGTCTCCTCGCTCCTTTTCCCCCTTCCCCCCGCCATGAGCGGCGGGGTTCGCTCCCCACTCCTTCCCTGCGCGCCAAGCGGCGACTGCGAATAGGGCATGAGACGGCACTTGTCGTTCCTCTAGACAGCTTATAATGCTGTAGGAGTTGCTTCGCTTGAAATTTAAGGTACAGGGTTTTTTTTT
Source organism: Prinia subflava (assembly GCF_021018805.1). Classification (NCBI taxonomy): domain Eukaryota; kingdom Metazoa; phylum Chordata; class Aves; order Passeriformes; family Cisticolidae; genus Prinia; species Prinia subflava. The sequence continues at coordinate 4,232,336 of NC_086282.1, forward strand.
TACAGAGAAATGGGGGCCACATTTGTTTGGATTTCCCCCAGCTCCGCGGGGCGGCCCTGGGGCCTTTGAGCCCCCAAAGCCCCACTCAGGGAGGGCCAAATAGCTTCTCTGCCTTTGAGGTGAGCAGAAGCTTTTCCTTTTAGAGGGACAGTTGATTTTTGTTTGGGTTTTTTCCCTCCCCCCCTCCCTCAAAACATTTCTTCTCAAGGCATCTCTGTGAACAGAATTGGAGCTTTAAATGCCTGTTCATAATAGAAGAAAAATGAGAAGAAATACAAAAAACAAATAAGCAACTTTTGTTGCCTTTCGCAGATAACACAAGAATTATTAATAATTCTACAGTATAACCATCAGTTATGAGTTTTAAGTGTTATCTCAGTTCAAAAGATATTTGTTGATGATATATTGACTATATAATGTGAATTCACTGATATGATAAAGTTATCACAGTTCTAGAGCCGGCTGCTACTGCTTCTGCTTCTTCTTCTTCTCATGTACTTTGCTATTTGTCTATAATTGCCTGTAAGACACGTGTCACCCAAGAATTTTTCCTTGTTTTCTAGCTGTCTATGCTAGTTTTTGCATTCATGATTTTCTAAATATTTTCAGATTTCCAGATAAGGTTATCTGAGTTTGTAAGAATGCCTCCTCTGTCCTGACGGTTTGGGATGCAGTTCCAATCCTGGTCACAGACCATCTCAGGAGCCTACTGAGCTCAGAGCATCTCTACCCTGACAAATTTAGGAGGTGTCAATTATCATATTAGTTTCTTATTATAAGATTTTTAAGAAGCTTGTTTTTAAAATTGGTGTAAGGGATTCCTCTGCAGTTAGAGCTGGGCACTGGCCATGCCTTGGCTCTCTCTGGATGGGAATTGCCTGTTTGCCCAGATGTTTTAGTAAAAATTACATATGAGTTATCTGACTCAACAATTTGACCTTTAAATATAATTTGCCGAGGCCATGGTACAGGTAAAAGTCTTTTATAGGTCTTACAGTATTTTAAGGTCTAAGCAGAGTGGTTTATTTACAAAGCATGTATCTGAAGGTGTGAGAGTTCTAAGAGCGGTCTTACAATACAATCCGTTATAAACATAAACAAGCAAAGTCCAAATAAAACAATAACCAAAGCACAGAAATCCTAACAAACAAAACTCTAATGAAACAACAAGCAGAGCACAGAATTCTTAACAAGCAAAACTCTAGTAAGACTATAAGCAAAGCACAAATCTGACATTACAGCCTCCAGGTAAATCAGCCTCCTATCTCCTGACCCCAAGCAGCATTTCCAGCCGTGGGGTCACAATAACAGAGAGGAATCAATCGCAAAATCACAAATCTCAGACAGGGATCTCAGCTGCGGGGATCACAATAAGAGAAAAGGGCCCCGAGATTCAAAACCCACACAGAGTCCCCGATCACAGGGTCACGATGACAGTGAGGGATCCTGAAGAGTTCCTGTCCGGGGGTCGTGATGGCAATGGGGGGCCCCAAACCGCACAGGATGCCCAACCACAGGGACGCGATGGCAATGGGGGCCCCGAGGTCCCAAACTCACACAGAGTTCCCAGCAGCCCCGAACAGAGTTCCGGGGCAACCACCACAGGGAGAAAGGGAAGGGACGGGATCGCAGAGGCAAGGAGGGGTCCCGGGGTCCCGAACCCTCACAGACTCCCTGGCAGCCCTGAGCAGAGTTCCGGGGCAAACGCCGCAGGGGGAAAGGGAAGGGACGGGACCCCAGGGCCCTGATCCGAGCGACAATAGATGGTACCTTTAGAATCCCATTCGGCTCCCTGGCAGGCTCCTTCCTCAGGCTGCAGAAGGTGGAGGTTGGATCGATAGATCGGATTGATCAATCGACACCTTCACTTCCAACCCAGAGGCTTTTTTATCTTAAATTACAAAATGCATATTCATATTTTTTATTTACACACTAGCCAATCTAGACACAATTTTAAAGTTCGTAAAACTACGAAAAACAGTATCAAAACCTACGCACATAGCATATCTATTAACGCAAAATTCTATCTTACTAGCATAAAGTTCTATCTTATTGTACATAAAATTCATACTAAAAATTATAAACAGTACTCTACTCTATTTTTGTTGTGTCTATACTTTATCACTAGGCCTGAAGCTCTGTCCTTCTACACTAACAACTAGGACTTAGGGCATGTGAAGCTTGAAACTGAGGCTTAGATTCCTACTTTATGCACAAAAAGCTTTATATATTCTAATTTTTCCAAAGGTCTTAATTCACTCTCTGTACTTCTCACTCTCTGCGGAGGATCCATGGAAATATGGACTCCAACAAGCTGAACTGATCTTTGAGGTGAACCTGGAATTCCTGCCCGGGAAGGATGAACGGGTTGTCACTGGAAAAGAAGCACTTCAGCTTTTGCAGTTCCTGGGCTGATCAAAATTATTATCAAAAAGATAACAGGCAACAATGTAACATTTATGTTATGAACCTGAAGAAAAAGTAATTCTGAAACCTGGATGTTGAATTTAGACAATGGAGTCTGACAAGTTATCAGTTTAGGGCAGTGGAGCCTGACAAGTTTGTTAATTTAAGGAGATGTGCCTGTGTTTTATCATTAGCAGGTTCAGCAGTCGTGTTACCCATCACCTTTGAGGACTGAGAAGGGACATTGCATAGCCTTAGTGGCTGTCACATAGACTGCAAACATGACCATGTGGTTGGAAGGTATGGAGACAACAGAAGTCCTGTGTCAGCAGCATGGTTCTGTTTCTATCGATCTTCCTCGAGTCACTCCCTGCTCCAGACTTCAAGAAGACATCCAGTGATGCTAAGGATCAACATCTTGTCTCAATGGACTTTTTCTTTTCATGTGTTTTAATTTTATAGTAGATGTTGTTTTATTTAAGTTTCCTACATAGATGTAGTTGTATTTTAGGTAATATTTCACGTGCCTTCGGTGTATGTTTTATAATTATTAAGGGCTGTTATTTCACTTTGTGGTTTTTGCCTTTCTGGTCATTGGGATCATGTAGATATTTTTGGAGTCAGATATCTTTTTATTGATATTTTTATTAATTTTATTATTCTTATTCTTTCTTTCTAGGTGACATCCTACAGGTATCATGGGCCAATTGAGTGACCAGTGGTCCAGTCCTGCACATCCTGCAATGGGTCTTTGCCCTTTCAAACATCACATGCATTTTTGCATTAAAAAAAAAAAAAAAAAAAAAAGGTCAACTCAGGTTGTCCAAATAATTGGAAAATTAAAATCAGTTTGCTGTTGCAGGTGTGATGCAAGGACCACTGTCTTTTGCTAAAAGGCAGAAAAAGCCCTTGTTATTTGAAAGGATGATTCCTAGAGTGATGAATCTTGACAAATTAGACTGCCATTTTTGAGCAGGCTAATGATGTTTTGGTTTTTCTGTATTAGAATTAGTAAATAGCTAAGCTTGACACTGGTGCATGGACATAGTTGTGAAGGGTCAACACCAAATGCCAGAGAACTTCCCTGACCATTTAAGTCGGTGCCCAATGGAAGTTCTATTTAGTGATTGGTTGATTACTAATGGGACTTCTGGTGTCATGTTTGTCTTTTTTTCTCTTGCAAGGGCCCTGCAGGAGAGGACACAGACACAGATGCCACCCTCAGCAAAAACTAAAAGGGGGAGATGTGGGCCTGACATTGGTCTGAACTTAGGCTTCAGGCTCTGCCAGTGTCTGTGTGAAAGGCAGGCGAGCAACTTTCTCATGTTAGCCTGAGAAATCTAAAGGAGGAATTCAAACAAACCTTGGGAAGTGAGAAACCATCCGCAGGTGGTGTTTTTCCAACGTGTTTACTGGAAAGAAATGTTTACTAAAGGGTGTAGACGCTGAATAACCAATCATGTTCTTTGTACCAAACTACTCTATAAAAGTAGAATTTAGAAGAATAAAGTTTGCTCTCATCTTTACCATCATAGAGTCATGTTGTTATTTCTGTGCTGTCCGAAAACCATAGCAACAGAAGAAGGCATCTTTCAAATCTAAAATGGTAAACCAAGTTAGTTCTGGTGTTAAACATGTTAACAAGGTGTATGGGTTAGCCACCACAGGGTAAAGATCCTCAGTTATCTTGTTAATAGCCTGTAAATCCTCCACGACCCGGTATGACTCATCAGGCTTCCGGACAGGCAAGATAGGGGTGTTAAAATCAGATTGGCACTCCTTCAGCAACCCCAGCTGTAAAAAAATTTCAATCATTGGACTAATTCCTTCTCTGTCTTCCTTTCTTAAGGGATACTGCTTGATTCTGACTGGTTGTTTTCTTTCCTTGAGCTTAATTTGTATTGGAGATGCATTTCTTGCCCTTCCTGGTACATTGGAGGCCCATACTCCTGGAAACACTTGGTTCAGTATTTTCTCACTAATTTCTTCTTTTGCCTTGGTAGCTGTCAGTAGTAAACTCAATACTTCGATATGTCTTTGATCATTCACCTCCAGAGTAATCTCTCCATTTTTAAATGAAATGGTTGCCTCTAATTTCTCCAATAGATCTCTCCCTAGGAGCGAATCCGGGGAGTTGGGCATGTATAGAAATTTATGGATGCCCCACTGTTTTCCATATTTGTATTTAAGTGGCTTTCAAAAATATGCTATTTCAGATTGGCCAGTTGCTCCCCTCACCCTAACATAATCATTCTCCACCAGTACCAAAGCTTTATTTAAAACTGAAAATGTTGCCCCTGTATCCACCATAAGTTCTACCTCCTTTCCCTCTTTTTCCAGTTTCATTTTTATAACTAGTGGATCTCCTGGGGTGAGGTCTCCCTCAGTCGCTTTTTGTGCGAGCTACCACCACCTCTCTGCTCCGATTTCTTTTCCCATTTCTTCTTTGTTCAGGACACTCATTTTTCCAGTGCCCAAACTTTCTGCAAATTGCGCACTGATCTTCGACCAGCCGGGGTGGTCTTTGCCTAGGTGGTCTTTGCCTCCTTTTCTCTTCTTCTTTTACTACTGTGATGCCTTGAGGCTGAAACAGAGGCTAGACAGAGTGAAAGGAACAAAATGAGTGTTTATTCAAGCCCATGCCCTTGCGTCTCCAGACCCACAGAAGTGGCCCAGCTCGAATATTTCCAAGATAGAGACGAAAAGGCACTTGTCCCCAGATCTTACCCCTTTTACAAGTTTCCATTCATTTGCATATAGCAATGCACCGTCCAATCAATAACCCCGAATCACCGAACACCCTCCTCTCGGCTTGCCCTTCTCTTCCAGGTTGTTTGTGCTCGGGCCTGGAGCTTGGAGACAATGTCCTTGAACAAGACTGCCCTACCCCCGTCACCCCGTGAAGATCCTAGCACCACTCAGTGCTATCAAACAAAACAGAAAAACTCAGCCCTAAGGCATCAGTTTCCCCCCTTTTAGAGGCTTGACAAGGCCTCTACCTTGTCGAGTCTCTACCTAAATAGCAACCAGTATCTAGCGAAAAATAAATATCTAACAGTAAGAGTATCTAACAAAAATTATGTCTTACCCAGCCAGAAATGTAAAGAAAACAGTAATTAAACATAGAAAAGAATTCATTTACAACGTATTATCATTTGCATCAGTCTTTGTTGTCGCAATTGTCTCAGGAGCAGAAGCCTTCTTAATTCTGGAGTAGTGGATCCATGGTCCTTGGCCAGCGACTTTTACTGCGGTGAAGGTGGTCAGCAGGACTTGAAATGGTCCTTCCCATTTGGCTTGTCAAGGATCACTGTCCCACCACTTAACATACACCCAATCTCCAGGTTGGAAAGGATGTACAGGTGTATCCAATCCTATGGGTCTAGATAACACAATGTAGGTTTGAAGCTTCTGCAAAGTAGAACTTAGAGCTATTAAATATCTTTGTAAATCAAGTTTCCCTTTCATATGAATTTCACCTGGGATATGTAGGATTTGATAGGGTCTCCCATACAATATTTCATAGGGACTGATGTTATCCCTTCGCCTGGGTTGGATGCGAATTCTTAGTAAGGCTATAGGCAGCGCTTGGACCCACGTCATAGATGTCTCTTGACAAATTTTACTAATTTGTGTCTTAAGAGTCCCATTCATATGTTCAACTTTACCTCTCGCTTGGGGTCTATATGATGTGTGCAAGTCCCAAGTAATTCCCAAGATTTGGCTGATCTCTTTAATCACTATTGCAACGAAGTGTGGTCCCCTATCTGATGACATTCCCAAGGGAACCCCAAACCTCGAAATTATATGGTTAAGCAAGACTTTTGTTACTTCCCTAGCCATGTTGGTGCGACAGGGGTAAGCTTCCGGCCATCCACTGAAAGTATCCACTAGTACCAGCAAGTATCGGTATCCCTCTTTACGTGGTAACTCCACAAAATCTATTTGCCAGTATTCCCCAGGAAGATCCCCTGCCTTTGTTACTCCTATCACCACTCTTTTCCTCGTGTCAGGATTGTTTTTACAACAAATTTCACATTTACTCACTACTGATTGTGCAATGTCAGCCATTCCTTTCCCTATCACTACCTTTTTAAAATGTTTTAGAAGATTCTCAACTCCAAAATGTGTGTTTTCATGTTCTCTCTGGGCTAGTTCCCAAAGGATCAAGGATGATACTACAACCTGATTTGCTGGTGTAACAGCCCATCCACTCTCTGTGATCTTAGCCTTAAGGAACTTAATTAGTTTATGATCAGCTTGATCATATTTTGGGGTAAACTCAGATAAATCAATTTCTTTTTGTGGAATTACTGCTAGGATACCTTTCTCTGCAATTTCTCTTGCCACTTTATCAGCAAAGCAATTTCCCAATTCTGGAGCAGTTTTCCCTTTTTGGTGACCTTTACAGTGCATAATAGCTACTCCTGTGGGTTTTTTAATGCTCTCTAAAAGAGCAAGTATTTGTTGAGCATGTTTAACTGGATTGCCTTGAGCGTTCAGAAGTCCTCTCTCCTTCCAGATGGCTCCGTGAGCATGGACAACACTGAACCCATACCTAGAGTCAGTCCATATATTTACCTTCATTCCTTCACTCAGGTCTAAGGCCCTCGTCAGCGCGATCAATTCAGCTTTCTGTGATAACACATCTGCCGGCAGGACCTTGACCTCAGTCACCTTGTCCTGTGTGGTCACAGCATAGCCAGTCATTCTTTTACCATTTTTCACAAAGCTACTCCCATCTGTGAAGAGTTCCCAATCTGGATCTTCTAGGGGCCTGTCCTTCAGATCTGGTCGACTAGAATGGACTTCAATTGTTTGTAAGCAGTCATGTTCAGGCATACCGTCAATTGAAGTAGGAGACAAAAACATAGCCAGGTTAACAACAGAAGTGGTTATCAAAGTAACGTCATCCTGCTCTAGCAGCAGTGCTTGATACTTAAGCATCCAGCTACCAGATAACCAATGTACTCCCTTTTGCTCAAGTACAGCTTCTACAGCATGGGGTACATACACCACAATGTTTTGCCCAAGGGTGAGCTTTCGGGCTTCTTGAATCAGGATGACAGTGGCTGCCACAGCCTTCAGACACCCTGGCCAGCCTTGGGCAACATGGTCTAGTTGTTTAGAGAAGTAGGCCACAGCCCTCCATTGGTTCCCGAGGTGCTGTGCTAGTACCCCCAAAGCCATATTTAGTCTTTCATATGTGAACAGTTCAAAAGGTTTAGTTAAGTCTGGCACACCCAGCGCCGGAGCTGACATCAGAGAGTGCTTCAGCTGTTTAAAAGCTGCTCTGCTTTTTTCAGTCCATATGATAATCCCTCTCTCAGCATCCTTTAAGGCTTCATATAAGGGTTTTACCAGCAGCCCATAGTTTGCTATCCACAACCGACACCAACCTACCATTCCCAGGAAGGCTTGCATTTCCCTTGTAGTGTGGGGCTCTGGGAGTCAACAGATGGCTTCTTTCCGTTCTTTGCTGAGCTGTCGATGTCCATGAAAAATCTCAAGTCCCAAATAAACTACCATTTCTTTAGCAATCTGTGCTTTGTCTTTTGAAACTCTATACCCACTCAGTCCCAAGAAATTTAATAAACTTACAGTAAGTTGTATACAGTCCTCTCTGGTTCCGGCTGCGATCAAGATGTCGTCTACGTACTGTAGAATAACTGCTTCTGGCTCCTGTCTTTTCCAGTCCTCTAATTCCTTTGCTAGCTGATTTCCAAATAGAGTCGGCGAGGACTTAAAACCCTGTGGTAGCACTGACCAGGTAAGTTGACTTTTTCTCCCTGTCTGAGGGTTTTCCCACTCAAAAGCAAAAAGCTCTTGGCTGTTTTTATGCACAGGAATGCAAAAAAAGGCATCCTTCAGGTCCACCACAGTAAACCACCCTAACTCGTCTGTCAGCGTAGTCAAAAGGATATAGGGATTGGCTACTACTGGGTGTATGTCCTCTGTAATCTTATTAATCGCTCTTAGATCTTGTACAAATCAGTAGCTCTTACCATCTGCTTTCCTAATAGCTAAAATGGGAGTGTTAAATTTAGACTCACATTGCACTAATAAACCATGTTCTAAGAATTTTTCAATTATAGGCATTAGTCCTTTACGGCTCTCTAATTTCAAAGGGTATTGTTTTTGCCTTACTGGTGTAGCTCCTGGTTTGAGTGTAACGATCACTGGTTCTGCGCGTTTGGATCTTCCTGGGATATCACCAGCCCACCCTATTGGATTTACCTCCTTCTCAACTTCAGCAGGGATTTCATTATGTCTTTCCTGCACAAAAAGTGCAGCAACTTCAACAAGTTTAGATTCAGGTATTATAACTTGTACACCCTTTCCCTTTCTAAACTTAATTTCTACTTCCAATCTTTCTAGTAAGTCCCTCCCCATCAATGGTCTAGGGGAGGTAGGCATAGAGAGGAATTGGTGGTTTACCAAATGCTTTCCCAGTTTAAAGTCTAAAGGTTCAAAGAAAGGCTGTGTTTCACTTACCCCGGTTGCTCCGATAACATGTGCAGTATCGTGACTCAGTTTCCCTTTTAAAGCGTTTAACGCAGAGTAGGCGGCTCCAGTATCTACCAGAAATTCAACATCTTCATTCCCCGGGTTAGCTATAACCGAGGGCTCGGCTGGGGGGTTAACCCTCGGTCCCCATCACTCAGATCCTGAGCCGCTTGAGGTTTGTACTACCGGGAGTTGGGGGACTGAGGATTTTCCTTTTGTTATAAATGCCAATCAGATATTCCAATTTTTAATAATAATTTGGTTTATTAATAACAAATCAAATCACAGAATTTTGATAACCCACCAACAGCGGAAAAACTTGACAGAGCTTTCCCGGGAAATGTCAAGGGTGAACCGTGAGATACAGGGTCTGGCAGCCTGCTATCTCCCCCAACGGTTCACAAATTCGCCCGGTTCGGGGCTTGGTTTTTATACACTTTATTCTGCCCTCGGCAATATTTCCCCATATTTCCCATTGTTTCCCCACCAACTATACAAATCCAGGAGTTTCCTCGACCAAGCAAAAAGAGTTCTTTTTCCCAGTTTAAATGTTAATGTCCAATTTCAGTAGGTCCTTATGGTTGATGAGTGGTCGGGTTATCGAAGATGTGGCTTGATGGTCCGCGAAGCTGGTACCCAAGGTGTGAGTTGCTGGTGCCAGCTTATCTCCGGGGTCCCCTCCCTGGTGCTTGGGCAGCTGCGGGCTTTCCCGGAAAACCCCTTTGTTCTTTTATGAATGGAGGCGCTGGCTGTCTCAGGGCTGTCAGTTTCGTCGTCTGCTGCAAAATCTCTTAAAACATAAACTTCTACCTGATATCACTTTATATAACTTTATAAATTTCTAATTTATCATAAGAACATGAATTAACCATTCCTCATTTATAACACCTTTCAACACTGGGCAGTCCTTTTTCCAGTGCCCCAAATTCTTACAATATGCACACTGGTCTTTCTCTGTAGGGGGAGCTTTCTTGAATGGCTTTTCCTGAGCTGCCTTCTTACCAGGCTGGAATTTGCCTCTCTCATTTGGACCTCTATCTCGAAACACCTTCCAGGCCACTTCTAGAAGTTTATCTATATCTCAAACTCCCTCTGTCTTTTGCAGTTTTCTTCTTATATCATTTGTAGCTTGACCCATAAACAGCAAAACCAGATGTGCTTTCCCATCACCTGATTCAGGGTCTAGATCAGTATATTTGATGGCAGTTTCTCTTAACCTGTTTAAAAAATCAGTAGGTGATTCATCATAATTTTGCCTCACTTCATAAAGTTTTGACCAATTTACAGCTTTAGGGACACCATGCTTCAACCCATATACCACAAGGTTTTGGTATCGTTTTAACCTTTCCATCTGTCCTGGTACATTCGGATCCCACTCTGGGTTTTCAAGCAGAAATATCTGAGTGACAGTACCTTGAAGCAGTCCACTAGCTATGCCCCCTTCCACGAAAGTAGTGTGAAAAACGTGAGATGATTAATTCATGTTCTTATGGTAAATTGGAAAATTATAAAGCTGTATAAATTTATATCAGGTAAAAGTCTATGTTTTAGGAGGTTTCTGCAGCAGATGGTGAAACTGACTACCCTGAAAATCAGGCGTCTCCATTCAGAAGGGAACAAAAGACTTTGCAGCCTTCTCAAGTATTGGGAGGGGACCTGTTGAGATGAGCCGGTATCAGCAACTCACACCTCGGGAGCCACCTTCACAGACCATCAAGCAATATCACCCATATCTCGAACATTCATCAACTATAAGGATCCATAGAAACTGAACATTAACACATGGACTTGGGAGGGGAGCTCTTTTCAATCCTACCGGAGACGAATTTCGGTTTGAATAGCTAACCAAGAAACAAAGGGAAATATGGGGAAATATTGCCAGAGGCAGAATAAAGAGTATAAAAACCAAGCCTCGAACATGGCAAATTCGTGTACCCAGCTAGAGACAACAGACTGCCAGGCTCTGTGTCTCAGGGTCACCCTTGGCTATTTTCCCGGGAAAACTCTGTCAAGTAGGTATCGCTGTTTGTGGGGGGTTTTGCTGCCTAAAATTCTGTGATTTGATTCCTATCCAAATTTTGTGATTTGAATTTTCAATAAACCAAATTATTGATTTTGGAAATAAATTGTCCTGGCGTTTATAACAGTAGTAATTGCCTTATTGACCATTCGTCTCTCAGTAGGATCAAGTAATGTGTCTAACATAGAATTCAAATCAACCCAATCAGGATTTTGGGAGTTAACAGCTCTCTCTACTAGTTGTGCTACTTCATCTGGGTTCTCCTTATACTTCCCCACAGTGGTTTTCCACTGTTCTAACTCTATGAGGGAGTATGGGACCTTCACATATACTGGCCCTTGATTACCGACAGCTTGTCTCAGCGGACCTTGCAGAACTGGCTGTCTTTCTTTTTCCTAGTACGTCGGGCAATTGGGCTACGCTCTCTAATCCCTCTTCTTGCTATCTTTCCCCTCCTTCGCCTATTTGGGGCAGCACTGATCTCATCAGTTTCGTCCTCAGTTTCTTCCCCCTCAGAGCTGTCAGACTCGGTTGTAACCAGCTGCCCAGCTCGGCTAGTCCCAATTCTAGAAAGCGTCACACAAGACTTGCTGCGGCAAACCCTCTGTGCTGCGTGTCTGCTGTCCTTGAAAGTATCTTCCCCGGAGGCAGCTCCTTGGCCTTCGGGGTTGCTATAGTAACTCACAGGCCTGAGGACGGGGGAGGCATCCCTCCCCCTTCGGGAAGTTCCCTCCCTGCTCTCTCCGTGAAAGGCTCTATCCCTCTGCCTGCGTTCCCTGGGCAGCTGCACAGCCCCACTGTCTCTCCCCCCCTTCCCCGCCCCTTGGGGCGGCGAAGGAGGCGGCGACAGGGACGGTGCCCGTCGCTGCCGGTCCGCGCCTTCCTCCCTCTTCACCGACCGGGGCCTGACCCGAGCCGCCCGCGCCCCCGCCGCCCCTCCCTTCGCAACGGTGACTGAGGGGACGGCAGGGAAGGGGCCGCCCCTTGGCCCGAGCCTGCTGCAAGCGCGGCTGGGACCGGCCCTGCCCTCATGGCAGGTGCAATCAGATCGGTCTCTGCCTCCCCTGGGTTCCTATACATGTTGTTAATGGTCAGTTTTTTCTTTTTACCCTCCAAGACCAATATATTTTCTTTCTTATCACCCAAGTCCTGTTCACAAGCCAACACCATAAAGAGCCGAGCATATTTTAACTCCTCAAAAGCCCTGTCCCAGCGCCGGCAGGATATCGAATCTGATAAAAATTTTGGATCTGCACTCCCAAATCTAGGCCATGTCTTTCCATTATCTAATTGATGTCGGCCACATCCTCTCCGACAGCCTAATAAGCTTAGGCATGGAAAGGCCTGATTCCTCCCCGACCAAATACACCCAGTTTTTCATTATCAATCCCAGAGGGCTATCTCTCGGGATGATATCATTATTCCCTTCGCCAGAGAACACACAGCCCATTCTGGTATTCACAACAAAGAACAAAACAAATATTTCTAGTACCCCCCTTTATTCACTCACGTGCCTCTGTTTCAAAGGTTCTTGGCTCCGGCACTTCTGGACCTCTGCTGGCAGGGTGAGGGCGGGGGGGGGGGAGAGGGGTGCTGCCTTCTTTTGGTCCACAGAAGATTTCCCAGATGCCTCCCTTCTCCTGCCTGGCTCGCCAAAGATGATGCCTTAAGGCTGAAACAGAGGCTAGGCAGAGTGAAAGGAACAAAATGAGTGTTTATTCAAGCCCATGCCCTTGCGTCTCCAGACCCACAGAAGTGGCCCAGCCCGAATATTTCCAAGATGGAGACAAAAAAAGGGGCTTGTCCCCAGATCTTACCCCTTTTACAAGTTTCCATTCATTTGCATATAGCAATGCACCGTCCAATCAATAACCTCGAATCACCAAACACCATCCTCTCGGCTTGCCCTTCTCTTCCAGGTTGTTTGTGCTCGGGCCTGGAGCTTGGAGACAATGTCCTTGAACAAGACTGCCCTACCCCCATCACCCCGTGAAGATCCTAGCACCACTCAGTGCTATCAGACAAAATAGAAAAACCCAGCCCTAAGGCATCAACTGCCATTAGCTTTCTCATCCCTTGCTTATATCCTTCTTCTCAATTGCTGAAAACCCTCCATGCCTCATCTACCAAGGCCTCTAAATTCTTTCCTTCTGGTCCCCAGAGCTTCTGAAGTTTCCTCCTAATATCTCCTGTAGATTTCCCTAAAAATAAATTTACTAGCTGCTGTATCCCTGTTTCGGATCCTGGATGTATTGGTGTATGGAGGCGCATCTTGTCTCTCAGGCGATCTAAAAATTCAGAAGGAGTTTCAGAGGGAGTCTGCTTAATTGCATACAAAGCTGACCTATTTATAGTTTTGGGGATGGCCTGTTCCATCCCCTTTGCTACCCATTCTTGATAATTTTGTATTTTTGCTAATTGCCCTTCATTATTTGGATCCCAGTCTGGATCCTGGAGGGGAAAAACACCTTTAACACTCTTGTGTTGTTCTGCAAAAGTTTTCTGCTAAATCCCCTGCTATTTTCAAGACTAGCTGTTTTTCCGTCTCCGTTAATGCTTGTTATAAATGCCAGGACAATTTATTACCAAATTCCATAATTTCGTTTATTAAAAATTCAAATCACAAAATTTGGAATCAAATTACAGAATTTTAAGCAATAAAAAAACCCCCCACAAACAGCGACACTTACTTGACAGAGTTTCTCCCGGGAAAAAGAGAGCCAAGGGTGACCCATAGACATAGACCCTGGCCGTCTGTGTCTCTAGCTGGGTACACGAATTTGCCATGTTCGAGGCTTGGTTTTTATACTCTTTATTCTGCCTCTGGCAATATTTCCCTTTGTTTCTTGGTTAGCTATTCAAACCGAAATTCGTCTCCGGTAGGATTGAAAAGAGCTCCCCTCCCAAGTCCATGTGTTAATGTTCAGTTTCTATGGATCCTTATAGTTGATGAATGTTTGAGATATGGGTGATATTGCTTGATAGTCTGTGAAGGTGGCTCCCGAGGTGTGAGTTGCTGATACCGGCTCATCTCAACAGGTCCCCTCCCAATACTTGAGAAAGCTGCAAAGTCTTTTGTTCCCTTCTGAATGGAGAAACCTCCTAAAACATAGACTTTTACCTGATATAAATTTATACAGCTTTATAATTTTCCAATTTACCATAAGAACATGAATTAATCATCTCACGTTTTTCACAATGCTTCAAGTAATAACTGCAGATCGGACCAGTCGGAGTTATGCTGCTTAGTCATATATCTTAACTTTTTAGCGGTTCCTGTTGGGTCATTTCTATAGTTCTTGGCAACCTTCTCCCAGCCTTCCAAGTCAATTGTAGAGAAAGGGACTTTAATTATTACTTTTTCTCTCCCAGGTCCCACTGCTTCCCTTAAAGGGGCTTGTATTACTTCCCTTGTTTGTTTCTTAGTCTGAGATGCTATGGGAGCACTCACACTTGTGGAAGGCTCCTCATCATCACTGTCACTATCAGGCAATGGGGCATACAATGTTCTTTGTAAGTCAGAGGTATGCGGGAGAGCAGATGGTCCAGCTTGTCTCCCTTCTAAGGGAGCCAAATCTGCTCCTCTTTGTCCTGTTTGCCTCTCAGGGGGTGTTTCAAATAAACCCAGCAACTCTTGTGTTTGTGCCTCTGCTTGGTAAACCTTATGATGTGTGTAACGCTGGTTTATTGAGCAGGTACTACAACATCATTTAGGCTGCCTTCTATTAGCTTTGTTTTCCTCCTCAAGGGCTAATATCAGGGGATCAGAAGGGGCCCTGATCCCACAATCCCTCTGCTATTCAGGGTTTATTTCAGAGGGAGAAAAACATATCCGCATATGAAACTTCAGACCATTTCCCTTCACGTCTGAGGAAAAGCATCAGCTGCAATAGGGTGTCATATTCTAAACTACCATTTTGTGGCTACTTCATTCCACCTTCCAACTGATACAAGGACCATCACTGTGTGCAGTACTTCACAAGGGTGCGTTTGGATTCTGTACCTCCCAAGCCTGCAATCTCCTTCCAGTGAGCTAGAATACAGCCCAGAGGACTTGCCTTAGGGACTTCCTTACTCTCTCCTGATCCCATTATTCTCTCCACCTATTTTGTCTCCGCCCAAACCTCTTCTCACACTCTCTTCCAGTCTTTTTCAATACTTTCTTTCTATGCTCCACATTTCTGGGACTATATGTGATCTTTCACAAAAATACTCTAAAATCTCTAGTTTAGGGTCCTCTTCACCCTGTTACTCCACCTGAGCATTAGCACTATGTCTTGTACTCAAGGAAAAATACCACCACTCTCCACAGGACCCACACTTAAACCAATACCCACGCTAGGTGCTGCCCTTCTTGCCTGCAGGAACAGATGGTCCCACTCTGTCACCGTGCTGTGTTTTGAGACCTCAGCGTCTCCACGCACGGCCAGCCCGGACACTGCAACACGGGATGAGGATCAGTTCGTACGCCGAGCGACGATACTGATTCCTGTGGGTTCTTGTTTCGAGAGATCTTTGGCAGCGGTCTTAAAGTGACGAAGCAGAGGCAGGATGGAAGGCAGCGAGGTAGCGATGTTTATTGTGCGGCAAGAGCGATCTCTCGCGCCTGTGTCTGCTCTCGCGATTGCCCCAAGGGCAGTTCTGCGTACACTTTTATACAGATGGTGTCAGGGAAGGGTAAAGGCAATACAACCAATAGAGAGAGTTCTGGGGACCGTTAGACAGGTGCAATATTCAACTTTTGCCAACCAGGGGACAAGAAGAAATACAAAACTCGCAGGCTTTCTGATGGACAGAAAACTGACAGTTATGTCACTTGCCTCAGGGGTACACGTGGATGAGGAGGGAACAAAGGAACATATAACAAACTCAATAAACTAAATTTCACACACCGCCACACCACTCCTCCTATTTTGCCTGGATATTCAGATCTTTTGGTGCAGGCTGCCTTTAGTCTAATACAACCACATTGCCTGCAAAAGTTTTATATAGTCCCTCTAAATAAACCTGCTGGTGTCTCCCTTACCACGCAATTACTTTTGGAGGTTACAAAAACACCCTAGGGTCGAGCCAAAACCACTGGGAAGAGGGACACCTTCCAGTAGTCTTGTCATGGCTAGAACAACCGTCAACAATGCACCATCTGCAGCAAGGCACACTAAACAAAAAGCATTACTCAGAACAAGAACATTAAAACGAACAGCACTAACCTAGAGCAGCATTTATCACACAAACTCTAAAGGCAACGCTCACAAAAAAAGCATTAAAACGACAGCAGCTATCAAAAGGAAAACGGCACCCTATCAAACAAACCTTAAAGACAATACTCACAACCAACAACCCCTAGAGAAAGCACTTTATCAAAGCAGAGCGCAGAGGAAAAAAAAAAACAACAAAAAAACTTAAGGACAGAACTCATGGAAAGCAACATAAAACAAGCCATAAAACAATATGCGAAAAAAAATAAAACAGAGAGTGCACACAGGAATATATATATGTGGTAGTTTGACGCAGTTATGACTTTTGACATAAGATGGCAGTAATACCTCAAAGATACACCACAGTTCTCAAACGCATGGTCACCTTACACAAAATTCAAGGTACACATCCGAACTTTTAAAACTCACACACACAACCAAGTAGCAGCAATAAAACAGGAATTCATTTGATTTACCCCCAAAATCACTAGCAGCCGATCCACAGTCAACGAACCCTTCCCCGCTGCCTTTCTCTCGGTCAGCAGTTGCTTGCAAGCCCAAACCCACCAAGACCCTTTCTGTGCACTCAGATGTCTCTGTGGGGCTTATCAGCAGTCTCTACGGGGCTGTAAGAGTCAGTCAAAAAAGGCCCCTCATCTGCCTCATGACTGTCAGAAGCCGAGACTCCCACGGACCCTGGGCTGCAGCACAGGAATTCTGGCCTGACCGAGGTGGGACCCAAGTTTCTCCCTGCAGGTGCACCCGTTGGACCAAAACGCCCTCCTCAGAGACCCGTGCATGAAACAATGGGGGGCTGTTACGGTTCCTGGGCTGTGTTTATGGAGGGGTATTTGCATTTTCTGTACCAACCGTACTTGCTGTCAAGGATCGGGCAACCCCTCTTCCTATTGTGAAGCCAACACCTGCGATGCCCACGAGACCCTCCTCCTTGCTGGCATGTTGCCCTTCGCCTCCAAAAAGAACTATAATAATCACCCCCAGAGAGCAGGCTCTTTGAGGCCTCCCCGGCGGACACGATGACAGTCTATTGACGCGCGCTACGAGGACTGCGAAGGTGGTCTTGGGCTCCAGCGTCACAAGGACTCACGTCTGCAGTCGGTAGCTATAACCCCCGTTTCCTCTTTTCTCTCTCTCTCTCTTTCTTTCCCTTCTCTACTATCTCATAATTGTGTGTATCAATAAAGATACAATTGATTTTACTTGAACTAAGTTCTCATTGCCTCTTTTTGCACTCTGAAATCAAAATGAACCATCACGACCATCCTTTGGCTCGTGACTGGGGCCCCTCTCTTTTAAAAGAAATACATACCGTTTCCCTGCTGTTCAGAGGTCGTTGTCTGTCCCTACAGTGAGTGATCCAAGAAGCGGAGTTCCTCTCCAGAGAAAAACCCGGGGAGGCCTTAGGATGTCCTCCCCTCAGTCGGTCCTAAGGCCAGCAGACAAGGTCCCATCTGGGATGCCAAGAATGACTCGTGGAAAAACTCTAAAACTCAGAGCCGAAGTGAGTTTTAAAGTAGGAATGTAGTTTATTCAGCGCTGGACATGATGCGGGATAGTTCCCAAAGGCATGCATGCCGCTCGCTCACTCCCTTACACATGCAGCAAGTTTCACAATACCCCCATGCATATTCATCCTTTGTCTCCCCCCCTCCGCTTTATATGCTAATTAGCTTATCAGTCTTTTGCGCCTGCGCAGTTGTCTCTGGTGGCCGTCTTGGAGGGTCTCGGAGATGAAGGAAGGAGTCTTCCTCTTGAGATGAACTTCTGACCCCATTGCCTTGCGCATGCTCACTGATCCTCTGGTCACAGTCTAAGCTATAAAACCAATCTTTATCTGGTCCTGGGGCCTGAGGAGCCTTGTTATCTCAGTATCTCTGGTCATCTTGTATTCTTGTCTCCTGTTTTGGTAAACATCTTTCTCTTTGTCAGACATCTTTGCATTTTTCTTTATTTTTCTGGCACATCTCTCTTTTCCTTCCTTAGGCAACTGATACAGCACAAAGAGCAGCAAGTATTAAGCAACACATATCATCTGAATGCTCATTTTTAATAAATATCTTCTAATTTCTATGGCTAATAACCTCTAGTTTACAATCTCATGTTTCAAGGTGATTACTACTGTGGTGCTACAACTTGAACTCATTCAACATTTATCCCATTTATCTGTTCTCTGGAGTGTTTAATAGGCAGGACTTGACACTAGTAGTTTTACTGGCACTTCTGATTCTGTAGCCAAACACTGAAGCAATTCTTGTGTGTCTGTTCTGACCACATCAATTATCACTTGGGTAAGGTGCTTGTGGAGTGACCTTTCAGTGTCTGGTATGCACACGACAAGTTTATTTAACATGTGTTATTTATAAGCAATACCTGCATTTTCTAATTTTACTAGAAATTACTGTGTGGTTCTAACTTCCTGTTTTGTTACCTATGGAAAAAAGGTCTGTTTGCATCTAATGCATTAGATGGTGCTGTCAGCATGAGTTAAATGGAAGAGCACTTCTGCGGGGTTGCTGCTGGTGTCAGTTTTTGTACTTTTCTTTGAATCTGGCAGGTGCACCAAGACAGCTTTGGAGAATACTGTACTTTAAAGCCCATCATGGAGCTTTTGGTGGGTTTCATGCCTTTCTCATGGGACAAAATTCAGATATTGGTAGTATGAGTCCAGCACCTTTACTGTAGTATGTTGTTAGTGATGGTGGGTATCTGCAAGTGAGCATAGCTGCTGATGCTTTTTTAAAGGATGTAATGGCTCTTATATAGACTAAACCATCTCCAGAGGTCTCTTTCAGCCTTAACCCTTTCTATGTTTTTTTATTGATGGGCTCTTGTTCAAGAGGGTAAGAGTGGTAAGAGAGAGAGGTAAGAGAGAGAGGTAAGAGAGTAAGTGAGAGGTAAGAGAGATTCCTTAATGCAGCAAGCAGCTGGTAGCTGTGGCTTCCTGTGTAAATTACAATATAGCAAATAGCTGCGGAAGGGAGGGAAAAATGATGCTAAACTTGGTAGTGAGTTTCCTTTTAGAACTTGCTGTGTCAGAGATTTGATAGATACAGTCATTTAAAGGGACAGCTAATTGCTTTGCCCTAACCTGTTTTAAAAGAATGTTGAAGAATTCCCTTGGTGTCTGCCAAATGCCTTTCAAAACCAGATCACTACAGCTGCTTGGAAATTCTCCCTTTGAAATGGTCTTTATAACATCTTGGTATTAGCCAATTTGTCCTTCTTTTTTTGTACAAGTAACTGCTGATGGACATTCTCTGAAGACTGTCTACTAAGATGGGCCACTGCTGAGAAGTGACTAGGGTAACTGAGAATATCTGTGTTCCACATTTGAGACAAACTTGGGGTTGCTTTTATGTCCAGGCCTTTTGCTATCTATCAAGGGGCTGAGTGGGAATGGTTGCTGATTGCTTGAGGTGTATTTTTGGAAATTATTTTTTCATAGGTCTGTTGCGGTCTGTGTAACTTAGAACTGTGGAGAACCAAGGTGAGGTGGGACTATCACTTTTGTAAAGTAGATCAATGTGTCTAAGATTAAAATGCACATGTCCACTAATTTGGAATTTGCATTCCAGATCAGAGGATAAGCCTTGTTACTGCTCCTGCTCTTATCAAAAGGCAGACTTTTGTGATGCAGGTTAGCAGGGAGTTATCCATATAGCTGCAGCCTGGTATTTAAGTCTCTACTGATACACCCATACATTTCGCTGATGTTACCATGTGTGTGATTTCCATAAAGCCTGATACCTTCCAGAATGTATGAGCACTAATGCTTGTCACCTGCCTATAACCCCAAGACAGTAAGGTGCAGGTTATAATAAAAATTCCCTCTGCTTTACTCTTATTCATTTATGCCTAAAAGCCTTTCAAAAGCCACCCTGTGATGCCTGCAAGTCTTTTGGCTATGTCAGCCCATGAAAGATGTTTACAGTTAAAAGAAACTTGTGATTTTTCAAGAAAGCTTCAGAGAGTGCTAACAAACACTCATTGGCATAGATATTCATCATGTATTTTTTGATTTAATTCCTGATTTGCACTTAAGTATAACTTCT
This sequence comes from Prinia subflava, assembly GCF_021018805.1. Classification (NCBI taxonomy): domain Eukaryota; kingdom Metazoa; phylum Chordata; class Aves; order Passeriformes; family Cisticolidae; genus Prinia; species Prinia subflava. Next base: position 4,252,540 of record NC_086282.1, read on the forward strand.
GTGTGCTTCTTGTTCCTGTGCCTTGGTGCACTGGCAGCTTCCTGTTTACAAGGTAACTGCTGTATGCTGGACTCAGTGTGTGCCAAGGTCACGTACTTCAGGCCAGGGAGTTTATTGCATCACAGAGTAACTGCTGTGTAAACAGGAAACTCCCAAAAAAGATTACTCAAAAAAATATTTTCAATTAGTAAGTTAATAAGTTGGATGGGGGGAGGGGGGAAAGGGAAACTTAAGTTCTTGGAAGCGAACAAGATTTTTCCCACAAGATATGGGTTTGACTGCTTTTTCCATCATTTTTCCTGTTTCTTTGTTGCCTGTTTTTTTCCTTGGTCAGGCTTCTTCCCTCTCCCCCTCTCCCCTCAGGTGGTGTGGTTCTCATGCTGGTAGTGTTAAGGGCAATATCTAATTGTTTTCACTGGGTTTCAAGGAGGGTGAGCATTTTAGGAATAGATAAATAAAACCTGAAAAAGGTATTTTATGAATAGAGAAAAAAAAAAACCTGAGAAATATCCTGAGAAAGGATGCTTTTGGAAGTGCATGTTGTGAGACAGACTGACCCTGAAGAGTTGAGTAGTCACTTCAGTGACAAGCAAGTTAGGACAAAGCTGAGTTTGTTGAATGGTCCCATTGATTTTGGTTTTGTGGGGAGACCTGAAGAATCTGCATTTCATAATCATCACTGCAATTTTCCCTTCTTTGAGCATTTCTACTTTAGAGACCAGACAGTTTCTCTGTCCTTTGCCTTTTCAAATCCCATGATATAAGGTTAAATGATACAGCTGAAGTGGTCTGTTTCTGCTGCAGGTTATGGTGACCTTCTCTTCTATCTTGTCTGCTCCTTGCTTTCAGTTGTGCTGCCTCCAGTTCTCATAGTCATCACTGACCTGATTTAAATTGCTTATCTGAAATAAAAGTTTCATTTTTCTTTGATGGATGATGTTGTTATGGTTTTCGGACGGCACAGAAATAACAACATGACTCTATGATGGTAAAGATGAGAGCAAACTTTATTCTTCTAAATTCTACTTTTATAGAGTAGTTTGGTACAAAGAACATGATTGGTTATTCAGCGTCTACACCCTTTAGTAAACATTTCTTTCCAGTAAACACATTGGAAAAACACCACCTGCGGATGGTTTCTCACTTCCCAAGGTTTGTTTGAATTCCTCCTTTAGATTTCTCAGGCTAACATGAGAAAGTTGCTCGCCTGCCTTTCACACAGACACTGGCAGAGCCTGAAGCCTAAGTTCAGACCAATGTCAGGCCCACATCTCCCCCTTTTAGTTTTTGCTGAGGGTGGCGTCTGTGTCTGTGTCCTCTCCTGCAGGGCCCTTGCAAGAGAAAAAAAGACAAACATGACACCAGAAGTCCCATTAGTAATCAACCAATCACTAAATAGGATTGGATACACCTGTACATCCTTTCCAACCTGGAGATTGGGTGTATGTTAAGTGGTGGGACAGTGATCCTTGACAAGCCAAATGGGAAGGACCATTTCAAGTCCTGCTGACCACCTTCACCGCAGTAAAAGTCGCTGGCCAAGGACCATGGATCCACTACTCCAGAATTAAGAAGGCTTCTGCTCCTGAGACAATTGCGACAACAAAGACTGATGCAAATGATAATACGTTGTAAATGAATTCTTTTCTATGTTTAATTACTGTTTTCTTTACATTTCTGGCTGGGTAAGACATAATTTTTGTTAGATACTCTTACTGTTAGATATTTATTTTTCGCTAGATACTGGTTGCTATTTAGGTAGAGACTCGACAAGGTAGAGGCCTTGTCAAGCCTCTAAAAGGGGGGAAACTGATGCCTTAGGGCTGAGTTTTTCTGTTTTGTTTGATAGCACTGAGTGGTGCTAGGATCTTCACGGGGTGACGGGGGTAGGGCAGTCTTGTTCAAGGACATTGTCTCCAAGCTCCAGGCCCGAGCACAAACAACCTGGAAGAGAAGGGCAAGCCGAGAGGAGGGTGTTCGGTGATTCGGGGTTATTGATTGGACGGTGCATTGCTATATGCAAATGAATGGAAACTTGTAAAAGGGGTAAGATCTGGGGACAAGTGCCTTTTCGTCTCTATCTTGGAAATATTCGAGCTGGGCCACTTCTGTGGGTCTGGAGACGCAAGGGCATGGGCTTGAATAAACACTCATTTTGTTCCTTTCACTCTGTCTAGCCTCTGTTTCAGCCTCAAGGCATCACAGTAGTAAAAGAAGAAGAGAAAAGGAGGCAAAGACCACCTAGGCAAAGACCACCCCGGCTGGTCGAAGATCAGTGCGCAATTTGCAGAAAGTTTGGGCACTGGAAAAATGAGTGTCCTGAACAAAGAAGAAATGGGAAAAGAAATCGGAGCAGAGAGGTGGTGGTAGCTCGCACAAAAAGCGACTGAGGGAGACCTCACCCCAGGAGATCCACTAGTTATAAAAATGAAACTGGAAAAAGAGGGAAAGGAGGTAGAACTTATGGTGGATACAGGGGCAACATTTTCAGTTTTAAATAAAGCTTTGGTACTGGTGGAGAATGATTATGTTAGGGTGAGGGGAGCAACTGGCCAATCTGAAATAGCATATTTTTGAAAGCCACTTAAATACAAATATGGAAAACAGTGGGGCATCCATAAATTTCTATACATGCCCAACTCCCCGGATTCGCTCCTAGGGAGAGATCTATTGGAGAAATTAGAGGCAACCATTTCATTTAAAAATGGAGAGATTACTCTGGAGGTGAATGATCAAAGACATATCGAAGTATTGAGTTTACTACTGACAGCTACCAAGGCAAAAGAAGAAATTAGTGAGAAAATACTGAACCAAGTGTTTCCAGGAGTATGGGCCTCCAATGTACCAGGAAGGGCAAGAAATGCATCTCCAATACAAATTAAGCTCAAGGAAAGAAAACAACCAGTCAGAATCAAGCAGTATCCCTTAAGAAAGGAAGACAGAGAAGGAATTAGTCCAATGATTGAAATTTTTTTACAGCTGGGGTTGCTGAAGGAGTGCCAATCTGATTTTAACACCCCTATCTTGCCTGTCCGGAAGCCTGATGAGTCATACCGGGTCGTGGAGGATTTACAGGCTATTAACAAGATAACTGAGGATCTTTACCCTGTGGTGGCTAACCCATACACCTTGTTAACATGTTTAACACCAGAACTAACTTGGTTTACCATTTTAGATTTGAAAGATGCCTTCTTCTGTTGCTATGGTTTTCGGACAGCACAGAAATAACAACATGACTCTATGATGGTAAAGATGAGAGCAAACTTTATTCTTCTAAATTCTACTTTTATAGAGTAGTTTGGTACAAAGAACATGATTGGTTATTCAGCGTCTACACCCTTTAGTAAACATTTCTTTCCAGTAAACACGTTGGAAAAACACCACCTGCGGATGGTTTCTCACTTCCCAAGGTTTGTTTGAATTCCTCCTTTAGATTTCTCAGGCTAACATGAGAAAGTTGCTCGCCTGCCTTTCACACAGACACTGGCAGAGCCTGAAGCCTAAGTTCAGACCAATGTCAGGCCCACATCTCCCCCTTTTAGTTTTTGCTGAGGGTGGCATCTGTGTCTGTGTCCTCTCCTGCAGGGCCCTTGCAAGAGAAAAAAAGACAAACATGACACCAGAAGTCCCATTAGTAATCAACCAATCACTAAATAGAACTTCCATTGGGCACCGACTTAAATGGTCAGGGAAGTTCTCTGGCATTTGGTGTTGACCCTTCACAACTATGTCCATGCACCAGTGTCAAGCTTAGCTATTTACTAATTCTAATACAGAAAAACCAAAACATCATTAGCCTGCTCAAAAATGGCAGTCTAATTTGTCAAGATTCATCACTCTAGGAATCATCCTTTCAAATAACAAGGGCTTTTTCTGCCTTTTAGCAAAAGACAGTGGTCCTTGCATCACACCTGCAACAGCAAACTGATTTTAATTTTCCAATTATTTGGACAACCTGAGTTGACCTTTTTTTTTTTTTTTTTTTTTTAATGCAAAAATGCATGTGATGTTTGAAAGGGCAAAGACCCATTGCAGGATGTGCAGGACTGGACCACTGGTCACTCAATTGGCCCATGATACCTGTAGGATGTCACCTAGAAAGAAAGAATAAGAATAATAAAATTAATAAAAATATCAATAAAAAGATATCTGACTCCAAAAATATCTACATGATCCCAATGACCAGAAAGGCAAAAACCACAAAGTGAAATAACAGCCCTTAATAATTATAAAACATACACCGAAGGCACGTGAAATATTACCTAAAATACAACTACATCTATGTAGGAAACTTAAATAAAACAACATCTACTATAAAATTAAAACACATGAAAAGAAAAAGTCCATTGAGACAAGATGTTGATCCTTAGCATCACTGGATGTCTTCTTGAAGTCTGGAGCAGGGAGTGACTCGAGGAAGATCGATAGAAACAGAACCATGCTGCTGACACAGGACTTCTGTTGTCTCCATACCTTCCAACCACATGGTCATGTTTGCAGTCTATGTGACAGCCACTAAGGCTATGCAATGTCCCTTCTCAGTCCTCAAAGGTGATGGGTAACACGACTGCTGAACCTGCTAATGATAAAACACAGGCACATCTCCTTAAATTAACAAACTTGTCAGGCTCCACTGCCCTAAACTGATAACTTGTCAGACTCCATTGTCTAAATTCAACATCCAGGTTTCAGAATTACTTTTTCTTCAGGTTCATAACATAAATGTTACATTGTTGCCTGTTATCTTTTTGATAATAATTTTGATCAGCCCAGGAACTGCAAAAGCTGAAGTGCTTCTTTTCCAGTGACAACCCGTTCATCCTTCCCGGGCAGGAATTCCAGGTTCACCTCAAAGATCAGTTCAGCTTGTTGGAGTCCATATTTCCATGGATCCTCCGCAGAGAGTGAGAAGTACAGAGAGTGAATTAAGACCTTTGGAAAAATTAGAATATATAAAGCTTTTTGTGCATAAAGTAGGAATCTAAGCCTCAGTTTCAAGCTTCACATGCCCTAAGTCCTAGTTGTTAGTGTAGAAGGACAGAGCTTCAGGCCTAGTGATAAAGTATAGACACAACAAAAATAGAGTAGAGTACTGTTTATAATTTTTAGTATGAATTTTATGTACAATAAGATAGAACTTTATGCTAGTAAGATAGAATTTTGCGTTAATAGATATGCTATGTGCGTAGGTTTTGATACTGTTTTTCGTAGTTTTACGAACTTTAAAATTGTGTCTAGATTGGCTAGTGTGTAAATAAAAAATATGAATATGCATTTTGTAATTTAAGATAAAAAAGCCTCTGGGTTGGAAGTGAAGGTGTCGATTGATCAATCCGATCTATCGATCCAACCTCCACCTTCTGCAGCCTGAGGAAGGAGCCTGCCAGGGAGCCGAATGGGATTCTAAAGGTACCATCTATTGTCGCTCGGATCAGGGCCCTGGGGTCCCGTCCCTTCCCTTTCCCCCTGCGGCGTTTGCCCCGGAACTCTGCTCAGGGCTGCCAGGGAGTCTGTGAGGGTTCGGGACCCCGGGACCCCTCCTTGCCTCTGCGATCCCGTCCCTTCCCTTTCTCCCTGTGGTGGTTGCCCCGGAACTCTGTTCGGGGCTGCTGGGAACTCTGTGTGAGTTTGGGACCTCGGGGCCCCCATTGCCATCGCGTCCCTGTGGTTGGGCATCCTGTGCGGTTTGGGGCCCCCCATTGCCATCACGACCCCCGGACAGGAACTCTTCAGGATCCCTCACTGTCATCGTGACCCTGTGATCGGGGACTCTGTGTGGGTTTTGAATCTCGGGGCCCTTTTCTCTTATTGTGATCCCCGCAGCTGAGATCCCTGTCTGAGATTTGTGATTTTGCGATTGATTCCTCTCTGTTATTGTGACCCCACGGCTGGAAATGCTGCTTGGGGTCAGGAGATAGGAGGCTGATTTACCTGGAGGCTGTAATGTCAGATTTGTGCTTTGCTTATAGTCTTACTAGAGTTTTGCTTGTTAAGAATTCTGTGCTCTGCTTGTTGTTTCATTAGAGTTTTGTTTGTTAGGATTTCTGTGCTTTGGTTATTGTTTTATTTGGACTTTGCTTGTTTATGTTTATAACGGATTGTATTGTAAGACCGCTCTTAGAACTCTCACACCTTCAGATACATGCTTTGTAAATAAACCACTCTGCTTAGACCTTAAAATACTGTAAGACCTATAAAAGACTTTTACCTGTACCATGGCCTCGGCAAATTATATTTAAAGGTCAAATTGTTGAGTCAGATAACTCATATGTAATTTTTACTAAAACATCTGGGCAAACAGGCAATTCCCATCCAGAGAGAGCCAAGGCATGGCCAGTGCCCAGCTCTAACTGCAGAGGAATCCCTTACACCAATTTTAAAAACAAGCTTCTTAAAAATCTTATAATAAGAAACTAATATGATAATTGACACCTCCTAAATTTGTCAGGGTAGAGATGCTCTGAGCTCAGTAGGCTCCTGAGATGGTCTGTGACCAGGATTGGAACTGCATCCCAAACCGTCAGGACAGAGGAGGCATTCTTACAAACTCAGATAACCTTATCTGGAAATCTGAAAATATTTAGAAAATCATGAATGCAAAAACTAGCATAGACAGCTAGAAAACAAGGAAAAATTCTTGGGTGACACGTGTCTTACAGGCAATTATAGACAAATAGCAAAGTACATGAGAAGAAGAAGAAGCAGAAGCAGTAGCAGCCGGCTCTAGAACTGTGATAACTTTATCATATCAGTGAATTCACATTATATAGTCAATATATCATCAACAAATATCTTTTGAACTGAGATAACACTTAAAACTCATAACTGATGGTTATACTGTAGAATTATTAATAATTCTTGTGTTATCTGCGAAAGGCAACAAAAGTTGCTTATTTGTTTTTTGTATTTCTTCTCATTTTTCTTCTATTATGAACAGGCATTTAAAGCTCCAATTCTGTTCACAGAGATGCCTTGAGAAGAAATGTTTTGAGGGAGGGGGGGAGGGAAAAAACCCAAACAAAAATCAACTGTCCCTCTAAAAGGAAAAGCTTCTGCTCACCTCAAAGGCGGAGAAGCTATTTGGCCCTCCCTGAGTGGGGCTTTGGGGGCTCAAAGGCCCCAGGGCCGCCCCGCGGAGCTGGGGGAAATCCAAACAAATGTGGCCCCCATTTCTCTGTAAAAAAAAAACCCTGTACCTTAAATTTCAAGCGAAGCAACTCCTACAGCATTATAAGCTGTCTAGAGGAACGACAAGTGCCGTCTCATGCCCTATTCGCAGTCGCCGCTTGGCGCGCAGGGAAGGAGTGGGGAGCGAACCCCGCCGCTCATGGCGGAGGGAAGGGGGAAAAGGAGCGAGGAGACCGCTCCTCCGTTCCTATGACGACTTGCTGCGCAAGTTCACGCGGGAAGGAAATTAAAACAGTGGTGAAGTGTGTGCCGGCGGGGCAGTGGCCGCTGGCCCTGCTCTCATTGCCACTGCACACGGCGGGAGAAAGCCTCCGCCATGGGGGGAAACGGGGAGGGGACAACGGAGCGGGGCTCGGCGGGGCTCAGCCCGCCGCCACCTGTCTCAAGCAGAGAGCCGGAAGCCCCCCCTCCCCACCCTGGGGGGAGGGCGGGAAGGGTCCAACCCCGTTCTACTGCCACCGCGGGGAGAAAGGGGGGCTGGGCATGGCAAGAGACAGAGAGAGAGAAGGCAGGGAGATGGCATCCGTGCTGCCATGCCTGTCTCACCGCACCCCCCACCCCTGCGCAATGGAAAGAACAAAGTTAAAACACAGAGAAACAAAGAAGGACAAGCCCTAAACTCACACAGGCAATCATAAAAACAAGCACAGGTAGCGATAAAAGCATAAAACATTCATAAAGTGAACTTTTCTCCCTAAACACACAGAAGGATACAGAGGGATCAAAGGTTTTCGATCCCGGTCCCGTCCGCAGGCCAGATGCTGGGCCACGCCGAGGAGGAAAGGATCGTTGTGTCACACTCAGGGTCTGGGAATCTGACCAGCTGTATCTTGGACGGGCTAGCATCTTTTAAAGTCACGGTACAGACCAGTCGCAGTGGCTGATAAAGCAGGAACCACTGCCAGCCATCCGTGGTATGAAGAAAGGAGAAGGAAAAGCCAAGGAAGCGCTGTCTCTGCTGGCCAGGAGAGGCTTGCAGACTCTCGCTTTGATCTCGCCCAGATAGAAGTGAAAGTGGTCGGGGGAGTGAGAGAAGCTGTCGGCAGCGAAGAATTCCAGCTGCTCTTGTCAGGAAAGGTACAAACTGTCCTCTCTCAGGTTTTTCTGGAACCTCTGCCCGGCTGTCTGTTCTAGAAATTGAAGTCCAGCTGTGCTAGGTGCCGTCCGACCTGCTGTCTTTTGGCAGGATCGATCTTTTTCCATGGTTAGCAGGACCAGCCTTCTTTAGAAAAAGTGTGGAGATATTTCGCTTACCTCTCTGAGGAGGCAGGTAGAATTTTCAAGCTTTGCTGCATGAATCAGTCCCGGCTGAGCTGAACTTCCAAACGTTGGGGTCCCACTAGACGTTGCTATGGTTTTCGGATGGCACAGAAATAACAAAATGACTCTCCATGATGGTAAAGATGAGAGCAAACTTTATTCTTCTAAATTCTACTTTTATAGAGTAGTTTGGTACAAAGAACATGATTGGTTATTCAGCGTCTACACCCTTTAGTAAACATTTCTTTCCAGTAAACATGTTGGAAAAACACCACCTGCGGATGGTTTCTCACTTCCCAAGGTTTGTTTGAATTCCTCCTTTAGATTTCTCAGGCTAACATGAGAAAGTTGCTCGCCTGCCTTTCACACAGACACTGGCAGAGCCTGAAGCCTAAGTTCAGACCAATGTCAGGCCCACAGGATGACTTTCCAGAACACGAGTTGAAAAAGCTTTTCAAGAGGCAGGGTGAACAGAGAGAAAAGGCAACTGTCCCCTTTTGGCAGCCTTGAGTAGTGCTTACGTGGGCTCAGTCCAGCTGCAACCCTGTTCAGCTTTGTGGGTTTTCTAGGTCAGTCCCCTACTGAATCAGATGGCAGCATCTTGTGTTTGGTGCCCATTTTGATTCCAGATCAATATGAACTCTTTTATTTTCTTTGCTGCAGTAAAAGGGTCTACAGTGGTTATGGCTGGGGGAAAAGAAATGCAGGATCCCCTTGAGATCATTGTCATGAAAGTGCTGCTTGGAATAGCTAGACCTTGTATGGAGGTGGCAGGATTTTTTCAGGTGATATTTCAAGTGGTAAATTTTTGCTCCCGCAGTGTCTGCTTCCCTGAGAAACAAGAGGCTGTAAGGTTGCAATTAAGGTAATCCCTGAGATGTGTTTCTCAGATCTGTTTTTGACATTTGCATTTGCTGAGTTCAGCTGGGCCTTTACAGAACTAAGAGAGCTGTCTGATTCTTACAGCAGCCACAACATCCTAACCAAATGCCTAAAGTTAAGCATGGCCTTATGGTCTTTACTGAATCCTTTTGCAGTTACTCCTTACTGGCAGTGAGCCCTATACTTGGAGCTCAGCTTACATGCTCTCCTGCACTGAAGGGGTGGGGTGTATATTTGGCAATCTCTACTCACTCTCCTCTGCTGTGATTTATAGTTGTGGAAAGTACAGCTGTCTTCTTAGCTGTCACCTCACTGGAAGTGTATGAACAATTACTGTATGGTACAAACTGTCTAGCCCAATTAAAGAGGGGTTGAAAGAACAAGCTTGACAAGACTAGGTGTCTACGTGGTACTGTAGTAGACCCTATCATTAGCTAGATAGCCCTACCTTAACTTATACTGAAATAGATGAATAGCCCTCTGATGCAAACCAAGGAATTCTTTGGGTAACAAAAATAGTGTCCAGGGCTCTCCACACAGTATTTACACCCATGAGCAGTAGCACAGTTTAAAGCTATACAAAATGGACAGATAGCTTTCAACAACATCATGGAGAGAACACGTGTCAGGTTTCCCTGTCTTGTGCCAGTGTATTTTTCTCTATTTTGTCCTGAGGAAGAAATGCGGAGGGTTTTAGTTTCTGAAACTACAGATTTTTAAGAAAGAATTGAAGAGAAGCAGCGCCATGTGTTGTTTAGGTACCAGACTGTAAAGGTCACCTTTTTGACCTTTTGCTGTCGTAGCCAAGCACAGCAAGGCTTCAGCGTACTGACAGTTCTGAACAACTTCTGCTGTGTTTCTCTCTGCAGAGAGCTGTTCGGAGTTGGAGGTCTGATTAAAGACTGAATGTAATCATTGGGATAATGTTTCTGGGAAGTCATCTTTAGAGAAAGAGGGAAACTTGTATTTGATGAGTGTGTAGGGTTTTTTCTGCTAATAAGTAGTTCTTTGGGAATCCTAAACAAATTAAAACCCAGTTACCTGTATGTCTTTAGCAGAGTTTGTGTTGTCTAACAAGATGTGACCATAAATGGCGTTCTCAATAGGGGTAGTAGCCTCTTTTCCTACTCTGCTCCCCACGCCTTCCTCCAGCTCTTAAAATGTCAAAGCCCATTGAGTTTCTTGGGAGACACTGCCTGCAGTAATGTCTGTCTTTGAGAAATCAGGTTCAGAGTAGCAATTGCTCAGAGGTTTAGACTATTAGAAGCAATATCCAAGGGGAACTGAAGGGCAGGAAGCAGCTAAAAAAAAAATGCAATCCATCTCATAATTGTAGAAATGCTTCTTTGGCATGCATATCTGGTTTTGGGTAGAGGTTATGTATGTTTCCTTCTCTTGACCCCAAAACCATGAAATTACATCAATGGGACCAAATGTTATGTTTGTTCATTAAAAAAAAAAGGACAATGTGTAAATAGACATTATCAATTGCATGAAGAGATACTGTCTCATTCTGCACATACAAGCATGTTTAGATGATCAAGTTGAGACATACATTTTACACATTTTACTGTGGCAGGAAATTCATTTGCTCCCAATATTGTTCCCTTTTGCATCTGCAGTCTTTATGGTCAGACTCTTGGTTGTGACTAAATGTCGTGGTTCAAATTGCAAAAGCTGTCCTGCTTTGCAAAGTGGCTTTAGTGTGTTTGATTGCAGATGGCTGCAGCGTGCATCCCTGTCAGGAGATAAGCTGGTAATAGCCATTTGTGTTTGTGATGGCTATAGTTTTTCCTATTATTTGTACTCATGAAACAGGTTGCCCTGTTCTTAACCTCTCATTCCAGCACCAAAGGAGATGTTAAGGCTGTGACTGTGTTGTCATTACAGTGCAGGTTTTGGCTTGTCTCTTGCTTTTGTACTCTCATTGTCTTCCAGCTGAATCACTGCTGTTATCTGGTATCACACCCTATTTTTAAGCCACAATGCTTTTCTGTTTCTGGGGCTGCTGGAATACTCATGCTTCATAGGACTGGATTTTAGACTTGCTCATTCTGTGTCCTGTTTCAATTATCTTAAGTTTCGGAATTTTTTTCTGTGTGAGTTTGATTGTTTATCAAATTGTTTGATTGTTCATCTGTGTTACTCTCATTGGATACTTAGAATCATGAGTCAGATAGCAAAACTATGGGGTTTCATTGATCAACAGTAAAGCTATAATAGAAGCTAGGGCTCAAAGGGTATTGCTGGGTCTTCTGATTCCTCTTTCAACTCACAAATGTTCAACTACAGCTTAAGTGCTCTTGGCTGTTTGTTTATTTACAGAAGCTTTAGAATATCTGTAACTGAAGCTTAGAAGAACAGGTTGGACAATTACTAAGAGCTCAGACACTATAAGAGTGGGTATTCTATTGCCTTTAAGTTTTAGAAGTAGGATTCATACTTTAGTGCTTTGCCTCACCGTAAATGTTAAAGAAATGAAAGTAAATTACCAGGAAGTGTCTTGTCAGTAGACAAGTGGTAAGAGGTGAAATGTTGGAAGGAAATGATTAGACTCTGAATCAGTGATCAGAATCAGTATTGACAAGATTGCATGTATTTGAAGGCTTGATCTCACGTAGTAGGTTTCAATGTAGCACCAAAAAAGTTGAAGCTCAAAGAATTGTACATCTTTCTCAGGAAATTGTCCATAAGTTGGATTCAAGAAATGTTTCTTATTTGAGATGGCACTTCTCAGCCTGTACATATGTTCCTCTAAAATTTATGTCCTAGAGGGCTTCTGCACATCTGGAGCCTTTAAGTGTCCTCCAGTTATGCATATGCCTTCCACACCTTCCCCCAGGAAACCCCCCACCATTTAAAATTAGGATACAATGTGACCCCTCTCCTTGTACAGTGTGTGTTGTGGTACAGTGCTTTGGCTGGATAATGTATGTGAGCTAGCCCTTAATGACTGAGTCCTGCTGCTGGAAGCTGAGGGGCCAGTTGCATGGCAGGGCTTTCTGTGGGGCTTAATAAGTCTTGATAAAACAGTGATTGTCAGGGAGACAGCACATGTGCCAGAGATAGCAGGAGGACCTTAGGCAACTCCAGTGCCTTAATAGGTTTGCCTCAGAGAGGAGTTATTGTGGGAGCAGGTAATGAAATGCAATAGATTTGAGATGACGGCAACATTTATTCAGTCCAAAAAAGCTTACGAACTTAACTTGACCTTTCAGATGTTTTCTGGGAGCATCTACTCACCAAACGTCTCCATACAGCTGTGTTGATACATACGGAATGTGGTTTATCCTTTTCTTCTCAACCTTGGTTCTCTATCTGGTGTTATTGGACTAATCTGCTTCTGCAGCTCATCACAGCTGTACTCAGAACTTTTAGTTATTCTGTCTCCTTTCTGCTCCTCCTCTGCCACTTGGCTTTCTCTGCAAGGCATTGACAAGTTCTGCTGCAAAGCAAGGCAACTGAGTCGAGATTACCTTCTCTGACACAGGTATAGAAATTCTTCCATGCTGAGATGTTTCTTCAGACACAGCTTGCTCGACAATTATTCAGATGAGTCATAATATATGGGTCTAATTTAATCTGTGTGGTGGTTTTGAATTTGTCAGCACCGTTGGCTCACTCATTTGCTTTTCTCTGACATAGGATTTAATGTTTCATTTTGAGCCGATTTTTAGGGTTTTGTACTTTGAATTTTGTAGGGTTTTTTCGCTCCCAGAAGTACTTTGCATTTTTCTGAAAAGAGTTAACACAAACCTGAGTGTTGGGAAAGATGAAGTAGAAAGACCTTACAAATATGGTGGTTTAGATTCTGGGAGTCTGAGTTCAACAAGCGAGATAGAAATGAAAGCAAGCTTTGAGATTTAGGGTGTGGGGTGCAGGGCCATCAGCTTGTGAACAACGACCTGGTAAGCTGAGGGCCAAATCGTTTGATTAAACAATATACTCCTGCTAAGCTAAGGGCCAGATCGATTGATTAAACAATCCCCTTCTGCTTGCCTTGGGTGGTGGGACATTTCTATTGGCTGTATGTGTTTTTATCTTGTATTAGATTGGTTAGTCCAACTGATACTATTCAACTTGAAAAGATATTTAATGTACGGTATTCAGGGCTCTCTCGGCTCGGTTCGCTGTTCCTGCTCTCCTGGCCTGCTTTAGCTGCGCCTAGCAGCTACAAGCAAGGCCTTCACAATAAACCACGTGTTACCCCTGCACATTGCTTATAGAGATACTTTGTCGCCGACTCTACCGTCACGGAGATACTCCTTCAATTGGCGCCCAGCCGTGGATGAACGACGGATCCAGCCTTTTCCACCCGTGGGAGATTTCTCCATGGACGGTAACTAACCAGTTTTAGCCACCTTTAAGTGTCGCGAGCACAGCTTACGGCTGCAGCGCAGCACCATAGCTGGAGCTCTTAAAATCTGCTGAGGTACACCTGGAGCACAGGAAGCTGTTACTGCCGTAGCAGCCTCCTCGAGCTCTCAGGGGAATCTACCTGGCAGTCCTCGAGCACTCCTGAGGATTTGCGTAGCTACCCTCGAGCCCTGTCTCGCCATTGCTGGCAGCGGCGTGCCGGAGCTCTGCTGAGGGAATCTGCTACGTGTCAGAGCACTTGCGAGTGTTGCTGAAAGCACCGCCCGCACTACAGCTCTGAGTGGGACGTCCCGAGCACGGCAAGCCAAAGCCAGTGCTCTGAAGAGGGACGTGAAGCAGCGTCCACGCCGACGGGAGTGCCTGGCCAACACTCCACGCCGTTGGAGCTAAGGACCCTGCTTTGGCGACACACAGGTGAGAAAGAAAAAATCAGTCTAATAATGGGGCAATCACACTCTACCGGTGATAAATATCTTTATAAGCAACTAAAGCATTTATTGTACTCTAGTCAAAGTAAGTTACCAAAAGAAGAGCTAAAAAACGTCTTAGAATGGACTTTGATTAATTTCCCAAATGTTGACCGGTCAGCTGTATTCACCAAAGAATTTTGGGACACAGTCAGAATTAAGCTCTTTAATAACATTTCCCGCCGTGATTTCGCGGCCGGGGAACTTGTCCCAGCCTGCAGGGCGCTTGTAGAAGTGCTTGCTGCGAAGGAGCGACCCGCGGTAGCTGCTTTGAAGAACGCCGTTCCCGCCGCGAGTTTGCAGCACGACACGCCCACCGCCTTCCAGCCGAACCTCGTGGCTCCGGTACCCACCGTCCCGCTAGCCCCTGCCGCCCTGTCCCCTCTCCCCGCGGCCCCTGGCACCCCACCTGCCCCCACTACCCCCCCCCTCCACCCCGATCCGCGCCATCCCGCCGCTCCCTGCTGTCCCGGCTCCCGCGGTGTCGGCCCCCGCTTCCACCGGCGTTGCCGCGGTCCCCCTCCTCACTTCTGCCCCAGCGAGCCCGCCCACCGCCGTCCCTGCGCCCCTATCAGCCCCCCTAAGTCCCGCCAGGCCGGCCGCTTGCCCCTGCCCACCCACGTCTCTGCCAGCTGCTGTCGTCCCACCTCCCCTGGCCGCGGCCGCAGCCACCACGTGTCCCCCACGGCGCCACGCCGCTTCCCCTCCCCCAGCGCCCCCTATGCACGTGCCAGCGGCTCCCTTTGTCCCCCCCCCGGGGCTCCTACGCGGTTCCCGGGTCCAGGCGTTCCGGCGCGGTTCCCCTGTCACGGTGTACCGCCGAGGTTACCCAACCCCGGCGTTCCGGCAGAGCTCCCTTGCCCCCGCGCGGCTGCGCGGGACCTCGTAGAAGCTGCACTGAACACCGCAGCCCCGGCCGCGGCCGGTGCCCCGGCGCACCGCCCGCCGCCAGCCCCGGTGCTCGCCGCGGCTGTTCCCGTGTTGGAAACGGCGCCCTCCCCCCTTCCCGCCGCCGCTCCGGCCCGACCCCCCGGTCCCGCCGCCCTGGCGGCTCCGCTCATGCCCGCACAGACCCCTACGTTTGCGGCCGCCGCGCCCAGAGCCGTGCCTCCCTCCGCGCCCACGGCGGCAGCCCAGCCTCCCGCCCCCAGTCCCCCCGGAGCGCCTCCGTTGTTCGCCGCGCCGCCGCTGCTCGCCGTCCCGGGCCGGGTCGTGCCGGCTCCGCCGCAGCCCTCTGCGTCCGAGCTGCTGCGAGGAGTCGCCCTGCCGCTTCTTGCCACCGCGGTTGCCCCGTTCCCGCCCGCGGCCGTGCTGCCCCCAGCGCCCCCAGTCCCGACTGCGGCGCTGATGGACAGACACACAACCCCTGCCTAGCACGTGGGCCATTGTCCCGCATCACGCGGAACCGCTGGGAAATCCAAACAAACGTGGCCCCCATTTCTATGTTAAAAAAAAAAAAAATTCAAGCGAAGCAACTCCTACAGCATTATAAGCTGTCTAGAGGAACGGCAAATGCCCCTCATGCCCTATTCGCAGTCGCCGCTCGGCCCGCAGGGAAGGAGTGGGGGAGCGAACCCCGCCGCTCATGACAGAGGGAAGGGGGAAAAGGAGCGAGGAGACCGCTCCTCCGTTCCTATGACGACTTGCTGTGCAAATTCACGCGGGAAGGAAATGAAAACAGCGATGAAGTGTGTGCCGGCGGGGCAGTGGCCGCTGGCCCCTACTCTCATCGCCACTGCACACGGCGGGAGAAAACCTCCGCCGGGGGGGAAACGGGGAGGGGACAACGGAGCGGTGCTCGGCGGAGCTCAGCCCGCCGCCGCCCTGCCGCCGCCTGTCTCAAGCGGAGAGCCGGTGGCCCCCCTCACCGCCCTGGGGGGAAGGGGGGGGGGGACGAAGAGGCAAAGCTGCTCCAAGCCGCCCGTCTCAGCGGCACCGCGCGGGGAAGGGACCTGCGCGCCCGCCCGACCCGCGTGCCTGTGGGGAGGGGGGGAAACCGAGTACGGAAAAACGAGAGAGAGAGATATTTTGCAGCCGCTACAGCGCCCTGGAGCAGGGCGGGAGAAAACCCGAGCGAGAGAGGGAGAAAACAGGGAGGTCGCATCCGTGCTGCCATGCCTGTCTCACCGCACCCCCCACCCCCGCGCAAGGGAAAGAACAAAGTTAAAACACAGAGACACAAAGAAAGACAAGCCCTAAACTCACACAGGCAATCATAAAAACAAGCACAGGTAACGTTAAAAGCATAAAACACTCATAAAGTGAACTTTTCGCCCTGAACACACAGAAGGATACAGAGGGATCAAAGGTTTTCGATCCCGGTCCCGTCCGCAGGCCAGATGCTGGGCCACGCCGAGGAGGAAAGGATCGTTGTGTCACACTCAGGGTCTGGGAATCTGACCAGCTGTATCTTGGACGGGCTAGCATCTTTTAAAGTCACGGTACAGACCAGTCGCAGTGGCTGATAAAGCAGGAACCACTGCCAGCCATCCGTGGTATGAAGAAAGGAGAAGGAAAAGCCAAGGAAGCGCTGTCTCTGCTGGCCAGGAGAGGCTTGCAGACTCTCGCTTTGATCTCGCCCAGATAGAAGTGAAAGTGGTCGGGGGAGTGAGAGAAGCTGTCGGCAGCGAAGAATTCCAGCTGCTCTTGTCAGGAAAGGTACAAACTGTCCTCTCTCAGGTTTTTCTGGAACCTCTGCCCGGCTGTCTGTTCTAGACATTGAAGTCCAGCTGTGCTAGGTGCCGTCCGACCTGCTGTCTTTTGGCAGGATCGATCTTTTTCCATGGTTAGCAGGACCAGCCTTCTTTAGAAAAAGTGTGGAGATATTTCGCTTACCTCTCTGAGGAGGCAGGTAGAATTTTCAAGCTTTGCTGCATGAATCAGTCCCGGCTGAGCTGAACTTCCAAACGTTGGGGTCCCACTAGACGTTGCTATGGTTTTCGGATGGCACAGAAATAACAAAATGACTCTCCATGATGGTAAAGATGAGAGCAAACTTTATTCTTCTAAATTCTACTTTTATAGAGTAGTTTGGTACAAAGAACATGATTGGTTATTCAGCGTCTACACCCTTTAGTAAACATTTCTTTCCAGTAAACATGTTGGAAAAACACCACCTGCGGATGGTTTCTCACTTCCCAAGGTTTGTTTGAATTCCTCCTTTAGATTTCTCAGGCTAACATGAGAAAGTTGCTCGCCTGCCTTTCACACAGACACTGGCAGAGCCTGAAGCCTAAGTTCAGACCAATGTCAGGCCCACATTCTTTTGCCTACCTCTCCATGAAGCCAGCCAGAAAATTTTTGCATTTGAGTGGCAGAATCCCAAAAGTGGACAGAAAGCTCAGCTCACATGGACCGTTCTTCCCCAGGAGTATAAGAACTTGCCCACCCTGTTTGGAGAGCAACTTGCAAAAGATTTGGAATCTTGGGAAGCTCCACCAGGAGAAGGAAAACTGTTACAGTATGTAGATGACATTCTAATAGCTACCCCAACAGAAGAAGGATGCGTGGCCTGGACGGTAAGCCTTCCAAACTTTTTGGGGCTTCAGGGGTACAGAGTGACAAAGAAGAAGGCCCAGGTAGTAAAGCAGAAAGTGGTCAACCTGGGCTATGAGATCAGCGCTGGGCAACGGACTTTAGAGAATGAGCGCATAGAATCGATATGCCAAACCCCAAGACCCCAGACAACAAAAGAACTGAGAACCTTCCTGGGCATGACGGGATGGTGCAGACTATGGATTTACAACTACGGATTACTTGTGAAACCCCTGTATTCACTTATCACAAATGGGAGCAGAGAGCTTCAGTGGACAAAGGAAGCCACACAGGCCTTTAGTCAGCTGAAAAAGGCCCTCATGTCAGCTCCAGCTTTGGGACTTCCACATGTGAGTAAACCATTTTTTCTCTTCTCTCACGAGAAACAGAGAATTGCCCTGGGAATACTGGCACAGGACCTGGGCCCATATAGAAGGGCAGTTGCATATATTTCTAAGCAGCTGGATGCAGCAGCTAAAGGATGGCCAGGTTGCCTCAGGGCAGTGGCTGCAGTGGTGCTGAACATTCAGGAAGCCCAGAAGTTCACCCTGGGACAGAAAATGACTGTGCTGGTGTCTCATACGGTATCCTCAGTACTGGAAACAAAGGGAGGCCACTGGCTTTCCCCACAATGGTTTCTGAAATACCAAGCTACCATGGTAGAACAAGATGATGTAGAGATAGTGGTGACTAACATTGTCAACCCAGCTTCTTTCCTTAGTGGGAACCAAGGAGAGCCGATTCATCACGATTGCCTGGAGACCATTGAAGCCACCTACTCCAGCTGATCAGACCTGAAGGACACCCCTTTGGATGATGCGGAAACCTGGTTCACTGATGGAAGCAGTTATGTCAGCAATGGAAAACGACATGCTGGGTATGCAGTCACCACATCCAGAGACCTAATTCAATCATCACCATTACCAGCAGGTATCTCTGCACAGAAGGCAGAAATAATTGTCCTAACCCGTGCATTAGAATTGTCAAAAGGAAGAAGAATAAACATTTATACAGGTTCAAGATATGCATTTGAGGTAGTGTACGCTCATGGAGCTATCTGGAAAGAAAGAAGACCGTTAAATTTGCAAAGGAAGAACACGAAGCATGCACAAGAAATGCTACAACTGCTAGAAGTGGTCCAACTGCCTCAGAAAGTGGCAATTATGCACATTAAAGCACACCAGAAGGTGAGCTCAGAATGGGAGGAGAGAAATGAGCTGGCGGACAGAGAGGCAAAACAAGCAGCAAAAGGTGAGGTAACAGTAGAAGGAGCCTTGATACCAGATGGCAAAATCTCCCTAAAAGGTAAGCCAGTGTATGATAAAAAGGACAGAAGGTTAATTGAAGACAAAAAGGTGACATATAACCTGGAGGGATGGGCTGTTACAGCAGAAGGAAAACTGGTTATCCCCTCCCATTTCTTATGGCCATTAGTATGAGAGGAACATCAGAAAAAACATTAGGGAATTGATGCTTTGTATAATTACCTGACTGGAAAGATCACTGCCAGGAACTTATATGCCACTATCACTCAAGTGGCCCAGCAGTGTGAACTTTGCCTCCAGACTAATCCCAAGAATACCCCTAAACCAAACTTGGGCCAAACTGGAAAGCGCCATGGACCTGGTCAGCAGTGGCAAATTGATTTTTCAGAATTACCAAGAAAAGGGGAGTATCAATATTTGTTGGAACTAACAGATACGTTTTCAGGTTGGCCAGAGGCCTTCCCCACCATGACTGTCAAAGCCCAGTGTCGGAGTCCAGGACATCCCTCTGTCCGCCCTGGAGGGTTAGGAGACTGGACAGGGGGTCTGGGATATGTACAAGGGGGTCAACCAGCCTCACACAGAGCCCAGGAGGACACTGCTTCTGATCCCTGTCCATAGGAGTGAATGCCCACATTGTATGAAAAATCACAAGCTGAGAGAATTCAAAATAAGTAGTAGCTACTTTATCACAGAGTGTAAATGTAGAATCTAGGATTTTTAGTATATGGGTTTGAAGAGGCAAGATGGAGGAATTGGGGAGTGGTCCTGTCCTCCTTGTTTTTGTTCTTTTCCCCCATTTTCTGCTGAGTTGTATCACAAGGATTGGTTTAGAGTAGAAATGACATGTTAACATAGGTAGCAAGTATTGGTAGGATTTTGTAAATAAAAAGTACGTTGTGGACAGTGGTTGGACCAGGGAAACAGTACAAAAGGTCCGGGACCCTCTCATCCGGCCAGTCGGCCGCGTGTCCTGCTCTGCTGAAGATGTCTTGCAGAGCTGAGAAAGAACTAAGATAATGTACCCTGCCAGGGAGGCCTGGCGGAGTTGAGAAAGAACTAAGAGATAATGAAAGAATAAACAACCTTGGAAACACGGACAGGCGGACTCAGCTTGTCTTCTCTGGCTCTGGCATGGGACCTTTCGGGCAAGAAAAGCTCGAAAGACCTATATACCTCGGGGAACAGCAACCCCGAGGAGAATCTCAGGGAACAGCAATCCTGAGAGAAAACCCTATATACCTCAGGGAACAGTAACCCCAAGGAGAATCTCAGGGAACAGCAACCCTGAGAGCCCGGGAGGTAACCAAGGTGCTGTTGCAAGAAATAATACCACGCTTTGGAGTTCCAGCCATAATATCTTCAGATAGGGGACCACATTTTGTTTCAAAAACAGTTCAACAGATCAGTTAACATCTGGGCATAGACTGGGAACTTTACACGCCATACCGTCCTCAGTCAAGCAGCCAAGCTGAGAAAATGAATCATTTGATCAAGCAACAAATTGTGAGGCTAGGGCAAGAAGTTAATTTGCTTTGGCCCAAATCCCTCCCATTAGCATTGCTGTGAATTTGGACTAAGCCCAGAACTAAAGAAAAGCTGAGCCCCTTTGAAATGCTTTACGGGAGACAATATGGTGTGCAGAAAGGGATATCCACCCAAATTAGAGAAGAAAGGCTGACTGCTTATATGGTAGCCTTAGGTAAACAACTTAGAGAAATTGAAAAACACGTGGCTGGAACTCAGAGCAGAGGGTTAGATGGGCCAGTGCATGACATAACCTAGAGATTATGTGTATGTCAAGTCTCTCACAGAAAAGACTTTGGGGCCACAGTGGGAAGGACTCTTCCAAGTGCTTCTCACCACTTTTACTGCGATTAAGATCCGAGAGCAGAACGCCTGGATTCACCACTCTCGAGTAAAGAAAGCTCCTGAGGCCCCTTGGAAAGTAACACCGGGTGATAGTGAACTGGAACTAAAACTCACTCGAACAAAATGAGCACATTGCAATTAAGAATATCTTGTAATCCAAGGTGCAAGGATTTAGTTGAGAAAATTGTGTTGCTTATAATCATAATTGTAATCCAAGAACTGGGAAATACCTCTGGCCAGAACACTGCTGAGTGGCCTTGGTCCCAAGCTCTTACTTGGCACACTGGATCCATGGGAGAATATTCTGATATAAAAGATTTAAACCTATTAACTGTAGTCATGCACAAAAATCAAGTATATAAAAGGCAAGAGTGGCAAAAACAAGGGTTGTGTTCACTCCAAGGGACTATAGGAGAGAAAATTAGAATAGGGTGTCAGATGATTAATGGAACCACTCATAAGGAAGCAACCCAAATCAGTGCTTCAACCACTCCCACAGAAAAACGCCATAAGGTTTGTAGTCGTTCAAGTGAATTGGACTGTTGGTATAACCTTACGTTAGTACAAACCGTTGAGGTGGTCTGTCTTTAGGCCCTTAAAAATATTGGGCTCTCCTTCAAATTTAAAATAAATGCCACAACTTGTTGGAGTCCAGGGCATCCCTCTGGTTGCCCTGAAGGGTCACAGACCCGGTCGGGGGGGTCTGTGACCTGGACGGGGGAGTTTGGAACGTGTACAGGGGGGTCTGGGATCTGTACAGGGGGGTTGTAAGCCTTGGCACAGAGCCCAGGGAGATGCAGGCTTTGACTTCAGTCCATGGGAGAAACTACCTACACTGCAGGAGGAGTTACAAGTCACCAAAGCGTGAAATAGATAGTAATCAGTTTATCACTGGGGGTGCATGTTTTTTGGGTGTGTGGACTTGAGAGGACAAGATGGAGGATTCAGGGTGTGGTCCTGTCCTTCTTCTTCTGGTCCGACATTTCTGCTGTGAAGGTGGCACATTTGGATAGGGTCAAAGTAGATATGACCTGTCTAGCATAGGTGTTGGGTATTGGTGATTAATTGTAAATAATAGAAACGTAATATGTAGTATAAGAGGTCAAGACCCTCCCAGAGGAGGGGGAAGCATCGTTGCCCCTGCTGCTGCACGGAGCTCTGCAGGGCACGAGAAGAGCTTGTGAGATAAGAAATAATAAACAGAGAGTGAGACCTTGAACACGAGAAACCTGAAGACTCCGTGTGTTTCTTTGCACCCGGCTCACGACTCATCAAAGGGCAGAGACAATTTATCACCCTAATCTCGGGGGGTTAAACCCGAGAACAACTAAGCCCATTACAACTTATACCAGCACTCCAGTGTTGCCCAGAACGCAATAATCAACAACACGGAGGCAGAGTCTTCAGTGAAAGCTGCTCCCCACCGAGAAAAGAGGGCCCAGCCTGTTTATTCTTTTCCTTTTATAATTTTGTGGGTCTGGGAGCACATTGGCTCTTGGGGTTACTACCCCTTCACCCCACTGGCCAGACCAGCTGTCAACCAACATTATTTTCAGGTTGGAAATACGTAAGCAAAGGACAGTGAACAAAAACAAGAAGGGTTGTTTATGTTCCAAAGCGTGAGAAAATGAAAGACTGACCCTTAATATCGCAACAGTAGCTAAAGAACTGACTCCATCTTACAAGCAAGTAGAAGGCTTTAAAAAATCTCAGAAAAACCAGGGCAACATCTCACCCTTTTTAACTTTACAAAAAGAAAAACAGAAAAAAGAAAAATGAACAAATTTACAAAAGGCATATATACAAATTCAACCATTTTCTGTGGAGGAATCATCAGAGTGACCACTTGCATCATCAGCATCTGAGTCATCACTTGAGGATTCATCCACTTGGTGACCTTCAAGTCGATCACGGCCTCCACCCCGCCTGTTAGCCGAATTCTGCCTCTGCGGTCGCAGGTCAGGACGGACACACTTTGAGGGTACCCAACGTGCCCCAGTATCTGTGGACACACACGCATACCCACGCCCCATAGCTATCAGGTCATAGGGACCTTCCCACTGCTTGGTGACTAAGTTTCAGACCCGAACCTTTGCTCGAGGCTGATGCGCGTCGTCCAAAGCCTGCAACGAGAGGTGATGATTCAAAATCACAGGGTTATTTGAGTTCTGCGGCACTGTGAGGTGGTTGATGGTGTACAAAGCCTTTGCCAACCGACTGTGCGGGGTTTCGCCCTGCATCCCCTGCTTTTGTTTCTGAAGAACACGCTTGAGTGTCCCATGAGCGCGTTCTACGATTGCTTGTCCCGTTGGAGAATGAGGGATGCCAAAGTTGTGTGACACACCCCACAACTGTAGGAACTGCCGTACCTGTTGAGAGGCATAAGCAGGACCATTGTTGGTTTTCACCGCAGAAGGTATGCCAAGAATGGCAAAGGCCTGCCTCCAGTGGGCAATGACATCGCGGGCTTTCTCTCCAGTGTGAGCCGAAGCCCACATTGCAGAGGAGAATGTGTCCACCGTGACATGCACATACTTGAGCCGGCCAAACTCGGCGACCTGGGTGACATCGGTCTGCCAAAGCTCCAAGGCCCTAAGGCCCCTGGGGTTAACCCCTGCCGGCAATGGCACACCAAGAGTGTGACAGTCGTCGCATGACTCGACAATCTCACGAGCTTCAGTGGCCGTCAGTTGGAACTGTTTCTGCAGCGTATGCGCATTTTGGTGGAAAAACCCATGCGATGCCTTGGCCTGCGCAAGTGTGTCAGGCTGAGGAGCTACCCACGCTGGGTTAGCCAACTTGTCAGCCCTTGCGTTACCTTCCGCAACAAACCCTGGCAAATTAGTGTGGCTTCGTACATGCAGAACATAATAGGGATGAACCCTGGACTGAATTGCACACCACAGGGCCTTCAGTAAATGAAACAAGGCAGGATTACCGACCTCCTTCAAAACTGAATAACCCAATCGCTGTGCGATGTCGGCAACGTAGGCGGAATCCGTGATCAAACTGAAGGGTGTCTGGGAAAATTTTTCGAATGCCATGACGGCAGCCCTTAGTTCAACTAGTTGGGCTGACCCGTCCTCATGGCCTTCCAAAACCTGCCACTCAGATCCATCCTTCCAGGTAACAATGGCTTTTCCTGTTTTCCCTGAACCATCAGTGAAGACAGTGGGTCCTTGCACTGGCTCTTGGCTGTTTTTGGGTCGTAATGAAATTCGAGTATTTTTTGCCACTTGCAGTAGCTTGTGGCTGGGCAGATGATAAGTGATCTGCCCTGAAAAACCCTCTAGAGCACTTTGCAGCGAAACGTTGTTCGCATAGCTCCAATCAAATTCCTCCCTCTGAACCGGGAGTATGATTCTTGAGGGATCTGCACCCATCAATTGCAAACAGCGTTGCCGGCACTTGATTATCAAGTGCGCAATCAATTCAAATAACGCAGTTGCCGTCTTGTGCGGCTGATGAGGCAGGAAGACCCATTCCAAGATGTGCAGAGGATCAGTCCAATCATCGTTCCATTGGCCAATGATACCTGTAGGATGTAAATCAGGAGTGGTGATGAACACAGTGACATCAATGGAAGGTTCAATACGGTACACCTGGCGGGCCGAAACAGCTTGCTGCACCTCCTCCAGCACTTTTTGTGCCTCAGGGGTCAATTCACGAGGTGACTTCAAATCAGTGTCCCCTTTCAACAATTCAAACAAGGGAGACAGTTGTGCGGTGGTCAGTCCCAGGTAAGGACGTAACCAAGTGATGACACCTACCAGCTTCTGAGCATCATTCAGTGTCTTTACCGATTGCACAAACTGCACCTCCTGGTGACGGATAGTCCGTTCCAGAATTTTGACACCCAAATATTTCCAGGGAGGTTGCTGTTGTACCTTTTCTGGAGCCACCTGCAGTCCATGTGAATGCAGAGCATTCAACAATTGAGGCTGTATCCTCAGCAGCTCATCCTGGGTGGGCGCAGCCACCAAAATGTCGTCCATATAATGATAGACGTGAGCATCAGGAAACTGCTTGCAGACTCCAGACAACGCATGGGCCACGTACCGCTGGCATAATACCGGTGAATTTTGCATTCCTTGAGGCAGAAACTTCCATTGATATCTCTGTGCAGGTTCAGCATTGTTTATTGCAGGTACCGTGAATGCAAATTTTTGTCTGTCATTGGGATGCAGAGGGATCGTAAAAAAACAATCCTTCAGATCCACAATGAGGACCGGCCAGTCCGCAGGAAGCATGGTAGGCGATGGCATGCCCGCCTGCAATGTCCCCATGCCTTCCATCACGGCATTGATTTTTCGGAGGTCTTGTAGCAACCTCCATTTCCCAGACTTCTTCTTAATGCAAAATACAGGAGTGTTCCAGGGACTGGTAGATGGTTCCAGATGCCCCTGGTCCAACTGCTCCTGAACAAGTTCACGAAGGGCGACCAGCTTGTCATGAGAGAGGGGCCACTGATTCTCCCAGATGGGTTTGTCCACCAGCCACCGTAAAGGAGGCGTGGGACACTCTGCGCCCTTCATCACAGTGGCCCCCATTAAAAATCCATGCTGAGTCGCACCCCCCACGCGGCCAAAACATCCCTCCCCCAGAGGTTCCTAGGAGTGTTTATAACATGAGGCCAAACCATGGCCGTCTGTCCCTCCGGGTTGGTAATGATAACGGGATTCTGGCTCACGTAGCTTTGTGTCGTTCCTCCTATGCCCGTCACAGGTGTCTGCACCAGGCTCAAAGGCCACTGTGGGGGCCAAGCCGCCAGGGAGAGAATCGTAACATCGGCCCCGGGGTCCAGGAGGGCGGGAAGTTGAATCTCCGGCGGCGTTGCACCAGCCATGGACACAGTACACACCATCTCAGGACGGTCTTTGGTCAGGGCAACAGTCCAGTGCACTTGAGGTGGCCCAGTAGAGCCGAAACCGCCGTCACCTCGTGACCGGTCCTCAGTCCTGGAAACAGAAGACTTAAAAGGAACAAGTTGAGCAATTTGTGTGCCTTTTGGGATAGTCAGAGGGGGGGTAGGTGTGGAGACCATCGCGTGAATCTGCCCGGAAAAATCGGCATCGATCAGCCCCAGTTGCACAATGATACCCTGAATGGTGGCACTGGACCTCCCCATCAGGAAGGCACTCATGCCATCACCCAACGGACCAAAGGCATCAAGGGGAACCTTGTGTATTTTGTCCGAACCAATTACGACAGACTCGGCTGTGCAGACATCAACTCCTGCTGAACCACGGGTGCTGGCTGCAAGCCTGCTGAGCAGATCTCCATTGGTTCGGGCTGAGGCTGAGGCATTTGTGTTGGCACGCGCCTCACCTTCGCGCTCCGTGTCGCGTTTCCCAAACCGATCAACGAATGACCATTCACGTGCACTGTTGCCTTACACGCGTCTG
Organism: Prinia subflava; assembly: GCF_021018805.1. Classification (NCBI taxonomy): domain Eukaryota; kingdom Metazoa; phylum Chordata; class Aves; order Passeriformes; family Cisticolidae; genus Prinia; species Prinia subflava. The sequence continues at coordinate 4,278,790 of NC_086282.1, forward strand.
CAGCGTGATTCGGCCTTCCACATCATGCACAAAGGAACAAGACAGCCGTAGGCTTCTGTGCCTTTCTGCCCTGTTTCCTCCTGTCCCAAGCACCCCTTTGCTGCCGCTGCACACCGTGGGGAGTGATCCAAGCGGGCTGTGCCGCAGCAGCCGCAGTCGGCTGCATGGCTGCAGCCACAGCAGCCATCTTGTGGCTGGGAGGGGTCACCCTCGCACAGGCCTGAACCATCCGTGGCATCGGTGGATCCCCAGGAAGCGCTTCAATGATCCCCCTGCACACAGCATTGCAGTTGCTTCGAACAAGCAACCAAAGCATGAGCTTCCTAGCCACAGGATCACTCACCTGCCTTTCAACAGCAGCAGTCAGCCTTCCCCCAAAGCGGAGAAAAGGCTCATCAGCTCCCTGGACAATTTTTACAAAGGACTCTTCTGGAGTAGCCATCTGTATTGTCTGGACCAGGGCTGCCATGCCTGTTTCCTGGCACTGCTCCTGGACCAAGGGCTGAAAACCAACCTGCCCATCGGCCCTGGCATAATTGCCTGTTCCCAGCAGCATATCAGTACTAACTGTATGCCTAGGATTGGCCGGATCCAGTGTCGCGTTCTGTTCCACCGCTCTGGCCGCCAGCTGAGTCCACATGTCCTCAAAGCAGTCATACTCAACTGGTGGAAAGAGGGTCCGAGCTATGGTTCTTATGTCAAATGGTATTAAAAGATTTGCGCTGAAAAACCAGAGGATCTGCATCACCTCGGCCGACCCCAGACCATACTTCCTGACTGCATCACGCAGCTCTGCCAAGGCCTGCCAAGCCAAGGGTTGATGGGTGTTATGAGTAACACCCTGAAGGACAGGGAAGGCCTGAAGACCCCCGGATGAAGCAGCAGAACCTGCCACATCCTGCCCTGTGGGCCCCACAGGGTTAGAGGCAGGCACTCGGCTAGGGACTGGCTGAACACCCGACGCTGCAGGTCCAGCAGCAGCATCAGCAGCAATACCAACAGGGCTGGAGTACACATCTTCAACCCCCAATGAGTCTTGCGCACCAGCACAATCACCCACTCGTTCGGACTTAGCTCTCACTTCCCCCCAAAACCGCTCGCGGTCTCTCGGGCGTACTGCCACCTGACAGGGGGGGAGTGTCCACCAGGCTGTGGAGGAAGAACCAACAGTGCGGGGCCCTTTACTCCTATCAAAGACCGGCCGCATCCCGGCCGTGTCCCCGCTGGCGCTGAACTTAAACACCCCGGCGTCCGCAGCCGCCGCGGCGCTCGCAGCGGGAACGGGAGGGGGAGCGGGGCCAGCCGCCGACACCGGACCCGCCCCAGCCTCCGCGGGGCTGGAGCCCGCCTGCAGCGCCGCGGCACCGGCCGCCGGGGACCGCTCAAAGGGCTCCGCGGCACGCACGCATCCCGGCAAAGCCTGACCGCCCGGGATCGATTCGGGTGGAGACGGCAGCAGCAGCTCAGCCGCCGCCGGGGCCGTCCCACCTGCCGCCGGCAACCCGGCGGAGCCGGCCGCTGCCGCAGCTAGCGCAGGGAGAGGAGGGTCTGGGACCGCCCCCAGAAGGGTCCCAGCGGGAGGGCGGACACCCACAGCAGGCACAGTCCTCCCCGCGGGGAGCGGGGCTGTGCGCCCGCCCGCCGGGGCGGGGTCCAGCGAAAAACCGACCGGGGCCCCGCCTCCGGGGGCGTCCACACCCCCCGCGCCCTCAGCAGGCGGGGCGGGCGGAGAAGTGGCCAGCGCAGCACCCCCCGGGGCGAGCCCGGACGCTGGAGCGGGCTGTGCCGCTCCAGCCGGCTTCACCGGGCACGCAATGGGCGTGCCACAGCATGGACACCACACCGTGACTGAATCCTGGTCAAAGAGCGCTGGGGGCCGCGCTCCCGGGTCGCCGTCCCCCTCCAGCGCCGGAAAGGCATGGAGGAGGGGCTCCTCCGTCCCGCCCCAGCGGCGCCCTGGCGCAGGCCCAGGCGGGACCGGCCCCGGGCTTGCCGGGGCCCCGCCCCCCTGCTGCCCGAGCAGCTCGGAGGGGCCCGGGGCGCGCCCCGCCCCCCGGAGATCCACACCGAAGCCTGGGGGAGAAAGACCCCCCGGCGCAGCGACCAGAGAGGGAGGGGTTGAGATTTCCTCCCTTGGGAGCTGAAGTCCGGCCTCAGACAATACTTCCCGGTCTGACAGAATGACCTCGCCGTCCCCCAGCTCCCCGCCCCATTTCGGGACGGGGGAAACAGCCCGCGAGCTCTGCGAGCTGGGAGGGGTTGACCTGAACGCAGCCCCCTCAAACAGCTTCCATTTCATCAAAAGGCGTGCTACTTCCACATCATATTCCGTGTCGACCGCTTCCATAAGGCATTCTCCCAGGAGGGACCACGCCTCTGGACGGAGCATCTTATCTGGCGTGGGAAAGAACCCACGCCCTCTGCCCCACTCGTACAAACGCCGAAGCTCCTGCCGAGACACCCGAGCGTGTTTCCGCTCCAACAAATCCCCCCAAAACTCCAACGCCTCGGACTCCTGCATACTAGCACGGGAGTAGACACTGGCACCGGTGTAGCGCAAAGCAATTTGTCTAAAAAAAAACCCACCGCACAACAGGGAGGGAGGGAAAGGAAAGATCTCACCAAACGACTTCTCACACAGACGGGGTCACCAGCTGTTGCCCGGAACGCAATAATCAACAACACGGAGGCAGAGTCTTCAGTGAAAGCTGCTCCCCACCGAGAAAAGAGGGCCCAGCCTGTTTATTCTTTTCCTTTTATAATTTTGTGGGTCTGGGAGCACATTGGCTCCTGGGGTTACTACCCCTTCACCCCACTGGCCAGACCAGCTGTCAACCAACATTATTTTCAGGTTGGAAATATGTAAGCAAAGGACAGTGAACAAAAACAAGAAGGGTTGTTTATGTTCCAAAGTGTGAGAAAGTGAAAGACTGACCCTTAATATCGCAACAGTAGCTAAAGAACTGACTCCATCTTACAAGCAAGTAGAAGGCTTTAAAAAATCTCAGAAAAACCAGGGCAACACTCCAGCTCAAACCTAAATCACGCCACCTAAATTTGGGCCCAACATTTATGAAATAGGCCCATATGTAATAAGAAACATGGGCCAACAACAATTGTTGTCTAATCCAGAATGGTGTCTCAAGTGCATTGAATTGCTAATGCAAACTAACATCTCTGAAGTTGACCCGGCCTGCTCTTCCATTCTGAAGACATCCTTTGAGGGCTGGACAGCATGGTTGCAAAGGCAAACATACACTAGGGGTAGAATGCGGAGAGATCTGACTGGAATACTAGGGACAGGGCTGGGAGTTCTAAAGAGAATTGATTCAGAAATATTAATGAATAAATTGGCCACTGCAACAAGTGTTCTAACAAAATTAAAACAACCCTTACAGTCATCTTTATTAGCATTAGGAACCAGTTAGTGGCAGGTTTCAAAAGTGTTGCCAAGTTGAGAAAAAGCAGAGGACCAAGACCATAAGTTAATCATAGATGCACTTGCTATGGCCCAGGGTAATGTGTCTTTAGCTTTTAGCTGTGTACAAGCACAATTATGGCTGCAATCAACGGCTACCTTGATTATAAGAGAAGGAAGTGAAGGAGCCTTTCTGATGGAAATCCGAAAAGCTGTCTGGGACAATGCTACTGATTTTGAAAAGAAATTTCAGTCTTGGTGGACTTTGGTAAACTTTACCTATGATCCAATTGCTGAAATGGCTACCGCTTTTGTGCTCACTATACACAGTGCCACAGTTCATGTTATTCATCCCATTATAGCATTAAGATTGAATCATGAGAGATCAGTGCTCTAACCTTCAGAACACAGAACATGGGCACAGAGAGTAAATAAGAAATGGCAAACAGTGAATCTAGAATCTTGCATTACCCGGGAATAGCAAGGGTTCATTTGTGAAAATAACACAATTGATGCTCAAGATATGTCTTGATGCTGAACAGGGTGTTTGTCACTTTGAAATTCATCCAAATACTAGTCAAAAAACTATACTTGTATATATTGGTCAGGGTTGTGTGCGCTTGAGAACTGCATGTGCTTTTATAGAAACAGACGAGTATAATGTAACTTTGCTTATCAAGAACCAGTCTAACATTGTATTTGTAACTTTGTTAAGATTTTAGGGTGTGACTTTCTGTATTCAGCACCAGTTGTGTCCCACCAGCTAGTTAAGTCCGACCATACAATATATCACAGATTGTCACCCACACCTGTTGGAATGAATCTCACTTTAGTAAAACAATTAATTAATCATCAAGACCTTGTCAAAAATCCAAAAGATATTCAGGAAACTGAAGAGAAAACTCTAATTACTGTCCATCGTGACACAAAAGAGGTGAACAAGGTTCTGCAAAGAGTGAAACGATGCAAGTCACAATTGGTGAGACTCACTCTTTGGATGGTCACCCACTGCAACTGGGATCCTAGATACATTATGTCACCCCATCATTGTTCTACTAATATTAGTTGGTATAAGTTTAGTGTTGTCCTTTGTAATGCTTATCTGAAATTGGAAACTGTTACAACGAATAGCAATATTAACCTCTTTATCCCAAGTACATGAGAAACCACTGAGAGACACATATTGTAAAGACTAGAATTTGTACTAAGTAAAAGAATTTACTACCTTATTGAAAAAGAGGGGACTGAAACATGAGATTAGAAACTAGAGGTTATTAGCCATAGAAATTAGAAGATATTTATTAAAAATAAGCATTCAGATGATGTGTGTTGCTTAATACTTGCTGCTCTTTGTGCTGTATCAGTTGCCTAAAGAAAGAAAAGACAGATGTGCAGGAACAATAAAGAAGAATGCAAAGATGTCTGACAGAGAGAAAGATGTTTACCAAAACAGGAGACAAGAATACAAGATTACCAGAGATAGTGAGATAACGAAGCTCCTCATGTGTTACCAGAAGATTTCTTAGTTTGCTGAGCGTTCATATTAAGTAGAAGGTTTTTCACCTTCTCACACTCGTTTCAGGGAAACAGCAGCTATGTTTTGTAAACATTATCATTGTTTTACATTCTTATCCTTGGAGAGGAATGACTGTGTGACAGTCCCTTTGACCAATGTGGTTTAGAGGTGGGAATACCACTCTCCAATCCATGGTCACCTTGCTAAAAGTATATAATAGGAAATAATTAAAAAAGCAGGGATTCTCCCTGCTGCTCTTCTGCTCTCCCAAATTCTTGGCTCCGTGTGTCTTTTCGAGCAAGGCTCACAGTGACACTCATGAGACAATTTTGAAGATTTGAGAAAAGCTGAGGTTAAAGTTAACAATAGATGTTGCTGATTTAGCTGAAATGAATAGATAAGCTTTTCTGAAATCAGTTACAAGTTAGAGGGTGGTCACAAGAAACCGGATTTAAGATAAGCTACCCCGGATCTAATAACTCATTGCTTGTCAACTTTATGAAAAACAGAGAAACTAATCAATACAACACCAGACCTCCTGTTTCCAGAAACCCACTGAAATAGCCCTGGAAAACAGAAAACAGGGAGTTCTACCATCCATTAATCACATCTGCATTGAAAAGGTTGAAAGTTTAGAATGAAGAAGACTCGTTTTACTTCCTCCTTTTGGTGACCACTCCTCACAAAAGGACCACCGACCCATTTCAGGGAACAAACTATGCATGCTTAATAGCCTTTTTGTCAATTAGCATAGAGAGAAGAGGAATTAGCATAGAGAAGAGGAAGGGAGAGGGGTATAAATATGCATTTGTATTTTGTGTATTCAACATTTTTGTAAATAAAAGGCTTTGTAATTACCTGTGATTTTTGCAGTGCGCATTAGGGAGCTATTCCACGCGCTGCCCAGCTTCACAATAAACATACACTTTCTAATTTTAACTGTTAGAGAGCTTTTTGTCCATCACAGTTGGATATTGATATTAGATCGATATTCATATTTTAATAAATCACTCAGGTCCCAGGACCAGATAAAGACTGGTTTCATAGCTTAGACTATGACCAGAAGATCAGTGAGCATGCACAAGGCAATGGGGTCAGAAGTTCATCTCAAGAAAAAGACTCCTTCCTTCATCTCTGAGACCCTCTAAGAGGACCACCAGAGACAACTGCGCAGGCGCAAAAGACTGATAAGCTAATTAGCATACGAAGCAGAGGGGGGGAGGAAGCCAAAAGATGAATATGCATGGAGGTATTGTGAAACTTGCTACATATGTAACATTCTAGAAGATAAAAGAAAACGCGAGTGAACGGGGGGGGGGGGGGGGGGGGGAGAGCTGCGCATGCCTTTGGGAACTATCCCGCATCGCGTCCAGTGCTGAAAAAATTACATACCTACTTTAAAATTCACTTCGGCTCTGAGTTTTAGAGTTTTTCCGTGAGTCAACCTTTCATCAAATCAAGAAGCCAATACAAAGTTGAAGAATAGGTACCTTTATTTCTTTCTGTAAAACTTCACAATCACCTCATAATTTCACCTCGTCACATATTTCCATCTTTCATCATCTCTCTCTGCAGAAATACTTCTGTTCTTCAGGGCATGCTTTCATCCTCTGTTCAGACTTTGCTTGCACAGCTTTCAAATGAGACAGACAACACTAAGCAGTGCTATAGAGTGCCTTCTGTACTCCAGCCTCCACCACAGGAAAGGAAAAGTGCTTCCTTAAGCTAGCCAACAGCTGCTATGCTGATCAGGCATAACCTGTCCACTCTGGGAGCATAGGCAAACACACTGAATATCAGGAGTGAAGATTCTTGGAATTGCATTGTTTTGGAGGGGGAAATTCAAGGCAATTAGTTGACTAGCTACATCTATCAAGCTACCCTAGTGAATACCTGAAGCCTTAAAACAAAAATTATCCCATAATCTACAGCATTGTTCACGTTGCTATGCCTCTACTCCAGTTAAAGAAGAAAAAAAAAAAAACAGGTAGAGCTTTTATAACAGTAGCATATCAGCTAATCAGATATAAACATATAAACTACCATAGTGGGCAAAACAAGCCTTACTTTATAATTGCAAATTACACACAGTCCTAATCATAGAATCATGAAATCATTAGGGTTTGTCTTGGGTTGAAAATGTAACCAAAAATGTGTATTCTATTTTCATCTGTTGAAGCCAGTTGGGAGGTATTGTTCTTTATCTCTTGTAACTCTAGGGGGGGAAGAGGGCGGATGGCTTCTGTTAATGGGACAACTGATAACACCAGATAAGGCAGTGCCTTCTTATCTCTTCCTCCACCCACCCTGCTCCAAGGGACATCACCTGTGAATGGGCCATTTAAGGCCTCTCACATGACTGATAACATTACTTCATTCCATTGTGAGATGCTCCACCCAGCAGGAGGAGCCAAAGCCTTTCCACCGGGATAAAACAAGCAATCCCAAACACCAAATAGCCTGTTTCCACTGGATTCCCAGAGGATGACTGGACCCTTTCTTGAGGATCATCTCTACTTCAGCCGAGCCACAACTGTCACTCTGGGAGGACTTACTTCGGGCTGCTTCCAACACCCTGACCAACAGGGTGTCAGGTTTGTATTCTGACTCTGTCAGTGGTCCTTTGTACTATTGACTTTATCTTACTTTATTTGTACCTTTCTTGTTATTTGTTCTTCTCTTTCTATTAAATTGTATTTCTGACTTGGAGTCTCACTGGTTTTGCTTTCAAACCAGTACAGGCTTGGAAAAGACCTCCCCCTCCTTTGACCAATTACCACCATGTCAGCTACGCTGTAGCAGTAAGTGCCATGTCCAGTCATTTTTTGAATGCCTCTAGGGATGGTGACTGTACTACCTCCCTGGCCAGCCTATTCCAAGGCTTAACTAACCTTCCTGTGAAAAAAATCTTCCAAATATCTATCCTGACCCTCCCCTGGCACAGCATGAGGCCATTTTGTCTCATCCTGCTGATATTTGCCTGGAGAAGGGGCCAACCCTCACCACACAACAACCTTCTTTCATGTAGCTGTAGAGAACAACAAGGTTTCCCCTAAGCCTCCTGCTCTTTTGGGTGAGCCATGGGCTGCCAGCTTTCCCAGGAGAATGCTATGGGACACACCACTAAAGGCTTTACTGAAGTCCATGTGGACAAGTCCACAGCCTTTCCCTCATCCAATGGGCAGGTCACCTGGTCATAAAAGGAGATCAGGTTAGTCAAGAAGGACCTGCCTTTCCTAAACCCATGCTGTGGCCTGATCCCCTGGTTCTGTTGTACATACTGATAAACTAGCAAATGCAACTTAGTGCCCAAGCTTCTTCATAAGCTGCCCAAAAGGGCAATTAAGATGAGGTGGTAAGTTTTCACCTACATTATGGTAGAAAAGTTTCTAAACTGAAATTTATTTAAAACCCAGTGTGGGTGGATAAAGCAAACTTGTCTGATATTTCACATAATTGCAGAATAGTTTGGGTTGGAAGTGACCTTAAAGGTTATCCAGTTCCAACCCCTCCACCATAGGCAGGGATACTTTCCACTAGATCAGGTTGCTCAGGGCTCTATCTAACCTGCCCTTGAATGCTTCCAGGGATGGGGCACACACAGCTTCTCTGGGCAGCCTGTGCCAGTGCCTCATCACTCTCACCATAAAAAAATTCTTCCTGATATATAACCTAAACCTACTCTCTTTCATTTTTGTTAAAAATAAGACGCTTGACACGGCCAATATATCAAGCAGCAATTTAATAATTAATTAATATGGTAAAGTGTGAGCAAAAAGGCAGCGCTGGGTACAGTGGTAGGGGTTTTCCCTTCCAACTGCACACCCATTGCTGGATTTGATGATATTTTATTTGCTATATTCATACATATTCATAAGCTTTCTCAGCAGTTTCCATTTCTAGTTTTAACGTCACAATTCAATACCTAACAGCCATAAATCTATAGATTGCCCTGTATAATTCTATAGACCATTGTGATCTATTCTGATATTTCAATACTCCAGGATGTACTTCCAGGATATGTTTTTCCAGGTGGTGGGATCTGGCTTCCAGATGTGGGGTCCTCCATCTCTATTTTCAAGTCCATCAATCTCCAATGCTGATATCCAGTTTCCCTCTCCAGGAGCCATAAATCAGTGAGCTGAAGTCATATCTTCATGTCCAGGATGTTTTCCCACCTTGTGTGAGGCCTGAGCCCCCTCCTTATTTCCTTCTTTTGTCTAAAAAAACCTTTTTGCACTCTAAAACTACAGTTTAAAATTCTTTAATACAAAGCAAGCTTCTAAAGTTATAATTAAAGGACACTTATTGCAGAATAGCTTGAGACTTATAATAGATAATTGCAAGCAAAAGATTTATTCAAAAACTTCCTTCCATGCTTTCCTCAGCTGTTTATTAGAACTCATCTTTATAACTGTCCCATGGCTGTGTTCTACCACTATGATTACACAGATTTTCTTCATTTCCCTGACACGAAACATAACTTTGTATTTCACAGTCCCCACTCTGCTTGTATAAATTTTTATTTATCTTGCTTATTCGTGTCTGGGTTTCAAACTTGGCCAAAACTTTAGCAACTTTTCCCTCTTCATCCTTCTTCTTTAATTTCATTATTTTGGATATTTTAGATGTTTTCCCAAAATGGCCAAATTCCCCTGTAGCTACTGGCATCACAGCGACCTGCATACCATGTATCACAGAGTGGATAAGCCGAACAAAGCATGGAATTAAGCAAGGTAAAAACAACAATCTAGTCAATGAACATAATATTATAAATACTATTTTCTTCTACCAAGCCCCCCCTCCAAACAACTGGTCTCACCATGGAGCTTGAAGGATAGAATTCTATTGTTGAACAGGCATTTGTTTGTTACTTAAATATCCTTTTGGGTTTTGTGGCTACTACCGATTTTAGAGAAATTTGTGGTATACATTTTCTTGCAAGGGGTTTCCCCTACCTTTGTCCCAAAAGCTTTCCCTTTCTTGGCTATGCATTCTTGGCCTATCACTACATTTGTCAATACCCATCCTTCTGTCCATTCTTCAGGTTTTGTAATTCCTGTTCGCTTCTACTTTAAAATTTGTGCTACTTCTAACCCTTCTCCTCTCTAAGGCTATTGCCCTGTCATTTGGGTCCCACCACAAATCCAGCACTTGGAAATATTTAATTCTATTATAATTCATTGCATTAAATCCATAAACAAATTCTCCAAAAGTGGAAAGGTCTAACTCTGGCAGCTGTTTCTTTAATTTCTCATACAAATTTGGGGAAGCAACTTTAGATTCAGAGTGGGTTTTCAACCCTTCTACTGCTTTCTGCACTAAATTCTCCCCATATTGAACTCCTCCCCCATCAGTGTATCCCCACATACTTGCTTTGGTACAACATATATATTCTTCTCTTCTTGGACATGTCTGGTAATTACAGCCAGCTCCTCTTCTTGCTCTTAAATTCCTTTACATCCAAAACTCCCTTGCTCTTCACAAACACTTAACTGACTTTCATCATAACCACCTTTGTTTATATGGGTGTGACCAACAAAGGATACCGTTGTGACTCCTCTCCATTTCACTGACTGGTGACATGGGTGACAATTGTCAATTGCCGTGGCAGTGCTTACGCACATGATCAGGTATATAATGAGAGGTCCAGTATGACATGCCTTTCCACCCCTCCAACCTATTGGGTTGCTGCCAACAGTTGGGATTTTCATCTTCTTGGTGGCAAAGGTAGAGGTCAATCTGGTCTTGCCCTCTATTTATTCTTACCTGAGAATTGTTGGCAGGCCCACTGAAGCTCTGTGCCACTCCTTTACTTTACCTCAGTATCTGTCTGGTATCCAATTGTTGTAATCACACTCAATTCTTTCAAATTTTGCTTTTGCTTCTTCCTGCAGATCAATCCCAGCCTGTGTCCTGTGCAGCCAGGTCCTCTACCAATCCTTATCACCTACTTTAATGTATCCTTTCTCTACTGCAGCCCTTAGTGTTCTACCTGTCTCTTTCTCTATCTCATCTCTACAACTCTAGCAAAGGGTACTAGGGATCTTTGCCCGCACCAAGTTTGTATACCACAGTTTCTGACACTCAGTGCACCTGAAATAACCCCAGGGAAAACATTTACAGTTTTGGGTAGGACATTTCACTTTCCTTGGAAGGTTTTGATTCTGAAACCTCAGGTACAAGAGTTTCTGAAACATGCATCAATCCTTTTTAAGTCTTATTTTCAGTTCTCCAGGAGCAGATGAGATGTTCCACTGAAGCTCGGCCGGTGCCTCTGTTGGTGGTCCCACTGGTCCTTTAATTGTGATGTGTGGGTCCAGCCTTTCTCTGCAGTCCGGATGGCTGTATCAGTGGTTAAGGGGTTAAATATGGGCCTTCCCATTTAGAAGATAAGGTCTCCTCTTTGCAGCTTTTAACCAGCACTCAATCACTTGGTTTTATTTTATGTATGCTAAATCCTAGAGGGGTAGATTGAGCCAATATTCCTTTTTCTCTCAACTCTAATACATGTTGTCTAATTGTTTGGATATATTTTCTGAATAGTCATATCTTCAACTATTACTGATGTTTGGGGTATCTCCTGGGAATATGACATTCCATAAAGCATTTCGTATGCTGATAGCCCAGTATCTGCATTAGGAAGTGTTCTTATATTAAGCAATGCTAAAGGTAAACATTTTTTCCAGGACATTCTGGTTTCAGTCATTAATTTGGTTAAATGCTGTTTTATAGTTTGGTCCTTCTTTTCTACCTTCACAGAGCTCTGAGGGTGCTAAGGGGGTATGGTGTTCTCAGGAAATACCCATGGCTTGTGTTACCCCTTTGATGACACTAGAGGTAAAATGGGAGCCTTGATCAGAATCAATGGCTCGAATAACCCCAAATCGGGGAATAATTTGTTCTAGTAGTATTTTAATTACAAATTTGGCTGTGGCCCTTACAGCTGGGTAAGCTTCTACCCAGCGAATTAGTTGATCTACTACTACTAACAGATACTTCCACTTACTGACTTTTGGAAGCTCAGCATAATCCACCTGAACTCTTTCAAGAGGTTCATAGACTATTTTCTTACCGCCCCCCCCCCCCCGCTGAAGTTTGCCTCATTACCTTTTTGTTGACTCTCTGACAAGTAACACGCCTCTGTGTTACTTGCTTTGCTATTTCAAAAAAATCTCAATACACCCATCATATTTTTTAAAAAATGATCACACAAGGCTCTGGTTCTTCAGTGAGTATGCTGATGTAATTGGCTCAAAATCTTTTGTGCATAGGCTTTGGACAAAATTTCCCACCTATCTAAGAGTACTCCTTTTCTTTGTTCTTTCTTAGTATCTAATTTCTTTATAGCTTCTTGGGAGCTATAAAATTTTTTTTGGACTTCTCTTTGAACTTTTGTTATAATATTCAACTGAATTGTTTCTTTCAATTCAAAAGCTGCCTCTTTTTGCAGCTTGGTCAGCTATGTCATTTCCTCTTGCTAAATAGCTTGTGTTTCTTTGGTGACCTTTTACATGTGTAACAGCTATTTTTTTTTTTCTGGTCTTTTTAATGATTCACGCACTTTAAGTATTAATTCTTGATAGATCAACCATTTTCTTTGAGTATTGATCAAACTTCTCTCTTTCCAAATCTTCCTAAAAGTATGTACAATTCTAAAAGTATACTTTGTATAAATAGTCTCCACTTTGTCTTTTAACAGTTCTAAAGCCTGGTATAACGCATATAACTCTCGGGCTTGTGCGGGCCAGCTGGAACTTAACCTTTTCCTTTCTACTATCAACATGTTTCCTCCCTTTACAATTGCATATCCTGACCTCTGCTTCCTTTCTAATACTTTGGAGGAGCTATTGATGAAATATTTCTCCCCTTCAGATAATTTAATTTTTTTTTTTTATTTCAGTTAAATCTGGTCTTACTTTAGTTTGTAATTCAATTAACTCTACAAAATCATGAATCTGTTCTCCAGTTAACTTCTGATATAAAAATTTTGCTTTTTGACTATACTTTTTTTATCTACTGCCTACAATACTTTAATAGCTTTACCAGCTGTCTTATCTCTCCCTTTGTTCTGGGAGAAGGTAAGGCAAGTATGCCCGATACTCATTCGGGGTCCAGTTTCTTTGTTCTTTTACTTAACTAATGACCCAAATACTTCATTTCTGCTTCTACAAATTGCAACTTGGACATTGAAGCTTTCAAACCCTTTTTCTCTAAGAAGTGTAATAGCTTAATTGTGGCTTCTCTTGGGCCCCAGGAACTGATCTAGTTTATCAGACATCCCCATTTCCTTTTTAAGGGCTCTCACATCCCCAGTGGTCAGTGGTACTAATACATATCTAATAGCTGTCTTCCCCTTCCCCCCTTGGTATCTTGCTATCAGTACCTTCCTTAATGGATACAACTGGCCCCTTTTGCTCTCATCATCACTGTCCTTGCGCCTTTCTGCCCGAACTGTCTCCCTGCTTCTATGTGCAGGTGGTGAATCTGGAGGACGAGGCAGAGCCACAGGGGCTTGAGGTGCAAGCGGTGCCATAGGGGCTTGAGGTGCTGGGGGTGCTGGATTAGGCACCTCTGGTGGGGCAGCTGGTTGTGGTAGATAAGGGGGGAGGTTGTGTAAGTGGCCTCATGGATTCTTCTCCTTTTTGGTTTTTAAAGCATACAGGGGAGAAGGCCAGGACTTCTGCCATAAAGCAGCATAATCGCTCTCTTGGTTAATTGGATCCTTTTTATTTACACAGGCATTCAGGGCCTGACAGATCCACTCCTCAGATGACCTGTACATTGGCCAGTACAAATTATCAGGTCGTGTCATTTCTTCAGTCCATTCCATCATACAGTATTTTATAATTTTCTCTTTACTTTTTCCTTTCCTGGATTCACATTCATCCCAGAATTTTAACATTAACCCCAGGGGACTGTCCTGTGGTATATCTGGTAAAAAGCTCCCTCTTTTCCCAGTACCTTTAGTACTTCTATTTTCCTGTTGGTTTATACCAACCCCTGGGTCCTTGCCTTGGCATTGACCCATCCTAAGAAACGGGTATTCCCTCACTTGCCTCGACCACACTCTTTCTGACTTTAGTAATGAAAGGCCTTCCTGTTTTCTCACTTGTCTAGGATTTCTTTAATAAAAAGTCCCTTCAACTAATACCGCTTCCCGCCTCTGATTTACTGTAAAGAAATCCTCCCCAACTATTGCCGCATCCCACCCCCGACCTTTTTATATGAAAGAATTCCCTTTACCAACACTCGCTTTGTTCCTTCACCTGCCGCTCCCCTCGCGGAGACACGGAACCGAGGTTAGAAGAACTCCACAATCACTTTGTGGTCAGACCACGTCTCACACACACACCACTCACACTCTCACACGTGTGTACCCGTTCTTAGCCCACCTAACCAAGCGATACTTACAGCCTCCTTTTCTCGCCTGGGTCTCTGTGCACGAGTTATTACAGGTGAATTTCACTGCAGCTTTATCCTGGAGCTCAAAATCCTTTGCTCACAATTTACCTCGAGGATCTCCTTCTCCCTGAAAGATTCCCCAGTCACTCAGGGCCACCTGAGGCAAAAGCCTGCAAGGTGGGGCGCCTCCCCGAGATCAGGGGCCTCCCTCAATGGATTGGAGGTGCCCGCATTCTCCACCAAATTGTTAAAAATAAGACGCTTGACACGGCCAATATATCAAGCAGCAATTTAATAATTAATTAATTAACATGGTAAAGTGTGAGCAAAAAGGCAGCGCTGAGTACAGTGGTAGGGGTTTTCCCTTCCAACTGCACACCCATTGCTGGATTTGATGATATTTTATTTGCTATATTCATACATATTCATAAGCTTTCTCAGCAGTTTCCATTTCTAGTTTTAACGTCACAATTCAATACCTAACAGCCATAAATCTATAGATTGTCCTGTATAATTCTATAGACCATTGTGATCTATTCTGATATTTCAATACTCCAGGATGTACTTCCAGGATATGTTTTTCCAGGTGGTGGGATCTGGCTTCCAGATGTGGGGTCCTCCATCTCTATTTTCAAGTCCATCAATCTCCAATGCTGATGTCCAGTTTCCCTCTCCAGGAGCCATAAATCAGTGAGCTGAAGTCTTGTCTTCATGTCCAGGATGTTTTCCCACCTTGTGTGAGGCCTGAGCCCCCTCCTTATTTCCTTCTTTTGTCTAAAAAAACCTTTTTGCACTCTAAAACTACAGTTTAAAATTCTTTAATACAAAGCAAGCTTCTAAAGTTATAATTAAAGGACACTTATTGCAGAATAGCTTGAGACTTATAATAGATAATTGCAAGCAAAAGATTTATTCAAAAACTTCCTTCCATGCTTTCCTCAGCTGTTTATTAGAACTCATCTTTATAACTGTCCCATGGCTGTGTTCTACCACTATGATTACACAGATTTTCTTCATTTCCCTGACACGAAACATAACTTTGTATTTCACATTTTGAAGCCGTTCCCCCTTGTCCTCACCCTACATATCCTTGTAACAAGTCTCTCACCATCTTTCTTGTAGACTCCATTCAAGTACTGGAAGACTACAATCAGGTCACCCTGAAGTCTTCTCTAGGCTGAACAATCCCAGTTCTTTCAGCCTTTCCTCATAGGAGAGGTGCTCCAGCCCCCTCATCAGCTTGGTAACCCTCCTCTGAAGTGGCCTGACTGCCAGGAGAAAGAAAAAAAAAAAAAACCAAAAAACAATGTAAGGGGGAAAAAAGGTAAAAGACAAGAGAAAACCAGGGAACAGCAACGCCAAACACCAGGGGTTAAGTACTGTTAACTTTGCCCCACTGAAGACTCAGAAAGGGCTCCAACACTACACACAGCTGTCACTACAGCACGGGGACATCGAGAAATGCGAGCTTCCCGCGCTTCTGAGAGCAGAGAAACCTCCTCCTTTCCCTACAGCTCTTTGCCCAGCCAGGGAAACACAGCACAACCCGCTGCCAGGGACTGACATGGCGGCTGTACCCTCAGCGCCCCGCGTAGCGCATGCGCCGCCCCCGCCCGCCCGCGGCGCGCTCTGACGCGGGGAGCGTAAACAAAGCGGCGCCCTGGGGGAAGAGGGAAGCGCTACGTGCAGGAAGAGGGAGCCTCCATCTTAGGTGCTCGTCGCGGCGGCGGGATGGCCACGGATAGCCGGGAGGAGAAGGGTACGTGGCGGCAGAGAGGGGGGCAGGCGTTAGGCCCCGGGGAGGGGGGAAGGCTCGGGTGGGAATTGGCCCCCGCCCGAGCCTTCCCCGAGGCCACCTTGGAACCTAGTGCTGGGCCTTCAGCCCTGGAGACGAACGTCTCCTCCAGAGGGGTGTCGGGGTCAAGAGTGACCCTTCGAGGATGATTATTTTGCGGAAGCACTCCCTGTGTTTTGTTGGGGAGCAGGAGGTAACAGGGACCCTCATACCTTGGTGTCCCGGCGGTAGCGGGCTCGGGGCAAGGTGACTCGAGCAGCGGGAAGAGGGAGAAGTTCGTGGGCCGTAAGTTCAACATTATCGACAGGGAGTTACTGCAGGTTGTCTTTTCGCAGGAAGTATTTGCTATTTTTATTGCGGTTTTTTGTTTCTGCTTGGATCGCTAGGCCTTTTTGGTTTGGGTTTTTTTTGCACGATTTTCTGTGGTCGAATGTAGTTACTTTAATAAGCAGAAACTGGTGTTGGAATCTTATTTTGGCAATTGTTGCTCAGCTTTTTGCAGTCAGCTGTGATTTCTGGGCACTGTGGGTAAATAAATTTGAGTTAGAGGAATCGGACGATTTCAGTGTCATTACTCAGGAATAATAATAATAATGTGGTGTAATTAGTGTCGAATAATAGACTCACAGCTCTCATAACTACCGCTATTCACGGAAGCTGAAGTGATCTGTATGTTATCTGTGAGATTATATTAATCAGTCCTCACCAAATAGCCTCTTTAGGAACCAAAACCAAAATTAAGTGTAGCAGATTGCCGTTTGGTGGTTAGTGCAGAGAGTTGCGGAGTTATAAAAAGGGTAAAGTATCACTAGGGTATTGTGGCTTGGATTGCGTTCGTTTGGATTTTTGTGGAGAATAATGCTTCGTGTAAAGCCTTTTGCAGGACATGTGTCCACAAAATGGCTTTGTCAGAGTGGTAAAGGTTTACTGTCTAATATTTATTGTGAAACTATATGACATGGAAAATTCCCAGTAGATTTTGTTAGAACTGATAGATAAAATTATTAGTGGTGCTTGATTCTTAATGGTATAATTGTAAGACTGGTAGATTAGGATATGATCAGATTGTGTTGAAACAGACCTGATCGCACATTCTGGATGAACTGAATTTGAAATGTTTGCTGTTGTCATTTATAAATTTCTATTAATATAATTATTTATCCAGTTGGGCTTGAATTTTATTTATTTTTGTTTGTTAATCACTGCTAGTGGTCAAGTTATATTTTTACTTTAATTAGTTTTTAGTTATTTCTCATATGTAAGGGGTTGTTTTGACTGAATAGCAGGTGTTGATGCACATTTGCAGCCGAACTGATTTCTGCTGTGCTTCCATTGGAAGAGAAATGCTGTTTTGCCAGTTTTAAAAAGCAGAAATGAAGCTTGCAGACCTGTTTGTTTTGAAATCACAGGGTCTTATTTCTTTTGTGTGCCAACTCGGATTTTTGCTTGGACCCTTCCAATAGTTCTAATTCTCCTGGTCAGCAGAGGAAATGGCCTCCCAGGCTACCTTCCTGCTATTTTGGGTGAGTTAAATTTGTTCGTGGAAGGATCTCACAAAAGACAAGTGTCAGGAGAGCCCTGTTGGGAGTATCTGTCACAGAAAGAACTCACTTGGTCTCTCCCTCTGCAGTGGTAATGGACTATAAAGTACCTGTCCTCTGCCATTTTTCTGTTTCTGCTTTTGTTTATTTCCTGATACCTCGCTGAGATAATTTAGCTCTTCAGGTTGAACATTGACAGTGGCAGTTCAGAGAGAGGAATCATCTTGTGCTGGTCAGTCAAGCAGTGTATCCCGTGTGAGACAGGAAGCAGGCTGCTAAATAAATCTGGAAATGTGTTTGTAAACAAATCAGTTTGATGTGCCTGTAGAAGGGGATGGGGTAACTCATCCTGTTCCTGTCTCCTGCACCCTTTTTAAGGTTTCAGCTGCAAATGAGGCCCATCTAACCTGGAAGGGATTTGGGAGAGAGTGTGTATCAGACTTTCTTTTTCTGTTAAGTTTTCCTTCTCATTTACTTCTGAATGAGCTGATACAGGAGTCTTTTAGCACCTTTGAATGCTGCTGCAGTAGGTAGGCTAAATGTAGTTTACTCAAGTATGTTATTGTCTCACCAAGAGGGAAACAAATCTAAGGTTCAATATGTGTGATTTGAGATGGATGATATGTTTAGTTTTCTAATCCTGGTGCACTTCTTTTTTATTAGCGTCCAGTAAAAAAACCTTGTGCTCTAGACTTCCCAGGCTTCCTGTGGGCAAGCAGAATGCAAGACAGGAAATTGCATCCCATGTTTGGCAGTTGCACGGCCATGAATCTGGCTCTCATATATTTATCAGTCACAGCAAGAATATTTGCTGTGGATGTATAGGTGTCTGCAAAAAAAAAGGGCTCTTCCCAAGAGAATTGCGATGCACATTTGTGTTGCATTTAAATGCCTGCTAACTGTGAACTGCCAGGGAGAGGTTTGATCCACTTCTCTCTGCACCATTTCCTTTGCAGTACAGACACCAACTGAGCAGTTCAGGGATCACTTCTACATTCCCCTACCACTGAAAATGTGGAGAAGTGCCAGAAGGAAATTTAGTGTGTATGCTGATTTCAGATTTGGTAGTATATAGTAGAGAGACAATTATAATACTAATTTTATATTTATATATATAATGTGGATTATGTTTTGGGCTTTTCTTTTGTGGCTCAGCTCAATATTTTGAGATAGACAAGCTGCCAAGCTCTGGAGGACTTAATTTGCTGCATTACCTCAGTTTCATGCAGTACAGGAGCCCTTACCTGCGTCTGCTATGGATATTGTAAACTAGTTGAATCCTTGGAGTTTGCTCTAGTTTCTTTTTCCTGAGCACAGAAAATGCAATTGATCACAAAGTGGAAAGAACTAAGAATTAGGGAGAGTTTCCAAAATTAATACCTTTTTTATTTTTCCCTTTGCATGCTTAAGCTTAGTTCACTCTTACTTTTTAAAGTGCTTGGAATATAGATCTGCTACCCTAAAGCTCATGATGCCTTCTTCTAATAGAATCACCATATATCCCCTTTGGTTTCAGGCAAAGTCAAACAGCCAGAAATGGTGACAGATTTTAAAAGTTTTGTGAGCAGGTGTGGTCATTTACTGCTTCTGGCATGAATTTTCTTTAACACTTGCCCTTTTGATCAAGTTATGGGGTGTCTTTTCAGAACAGCTCAGACTTAATGATGCAGCAAGTAAGTACTGCTTTCCCCATTGTGTTTTTCTATTTGTAAGTGTGATAAAGGATGTTGGGGAGTTCGTGTTGTTATAAATGCCAATTTTATTCCAATTAATAAAATATAATTTTATTAATTAAAGAATTACAAGGCAGAAATTTAGGCACAACCAACAAACAGAAATACAGCGCCAATACCCGCGATCGTCACTGAGTGAACCAGTCACAGCCCCTAGCGTGCTGTAACCCCCTCGTTCACGAATTGGTCTGTTTCTGGGTCCTTGTTTTATACTGTTTATTTGGCCCGCAGCAGAGGATTTCCCCACAGTTCTTTGTGTTTGAGGTGGCTTTTCACATTCATCTCCTCCCTCCTGTCGGCCGGAATGGGGCTTCTTCGGCCGGAATGGGGCTTCTTCGGCCGGAATGGGGCTTCTTCGGCCGGAATGGGGCTTCTTCGGCCGGAATGGGGCTTCTTCGGCCGGAATGGGGCTTCACAGCGAAAGGATGGGTGTGGCAAGGCATTGTCCTTCTCTGAATGGTAGTTCCTAGGTGTTGCCCGACTTGAGATTAGCTGGTTTCTGCCTGACCTGCTTGCAGTTTTATTTTACATAACATATTTATATTCTACATACACTGTTATAAATGCCAATCAGATATTCTAATTTTAAATAATAATTTGGTTTATTAATAACAAATCAAATTGCAGAATTTCTATTCAAATTGTCTAATTTCTGTAGGTCCTTATAGTTGATGAGTGGTCCAGATATCGAAGATGTGGCTTGATGGTCCGTGAAGGTGGCACCCAAGGTGTGAGTTGCTGGTGCCATCTTATCTCTGGGGGTCCCCTCCCTGGTGCTTGGGACAGCTGCAAGCTTTCCTGGAAAACTCCTTTGTTTTTTTCTGAATGGAGGCGCTGGCTGTTTCAGGGTGGTCAGTTTCACCATCTGCTGCAAAATCTCTTAAAACATAAACTTTTACCTGATATCACTTTATATAATTTTATAAATTTCTAATTTATCATAAGAACATGAATTAACCATTCCATGTTTATAACAATTCCCCTATTTTTTTTCTTTTATTAACTATTTAATTCGTGTTTGCATTGTCATCATTTGTAGATTTTTATTTAAATCTACTTCAAATTCTTCTTTTGAGTTTCTTGTTCTTTGGAGAAACACCTGACCAGCGATTCCTGAACTATGTTTACTTTTTTATGCTTTTTCCTCTGATCTTTCTAATTCTCATGTCTCTGTTTGCCTTTGAGTGTCTGCCAGTTACTTGTATCTTAAAAGGGGTAACCTTTGGAGGAGCCATATTTCACAGGGCTGGCCCTTCACTGAGCACACAGCCTGGTTCACATTCTCTAGAGTGATCCGCAGAAGCGTCCCTCTGTCTAGCCCAGCGTCTGTTGGGTAGCAACCAACAATGGGGAAGTCCGTCTTCGCGACAGCAGGGGCTCTCTGCTCGGACCCTCGGGGTGGTTCGGACAGCATACCTCTTTTTAAAAGCTCCCCACCGAGATACCTTTACCGGCTCTGCCACACACGGCACTACATTAGTTCGACGGCACTCAGTGGCTAACACTTGGGCCTTTACATCTAATTTTTTCTTTAACCCCTTTTTGTATATTGAATACTACCTGGGAGAATCTGGTTCTATCAGTCTCAAACGTGTGGCACAGTCTAAGAATCGCATGGTCAGAGTCTGTTCTTCTTCAGAACACTTGTGGCATAACCCTAGCGGTCTCCACCCCCACTTGCAGTGCACTACCCAAATTTCAAGACAATAATTGCATTTGAAATGGATATATGGATTGCAGGGGCATCCAGGTTCAGAGCAGCGAATGGATATTTCTTCTGCCATTTGTTACTGAGGTATTTCTCTACTTTCTGATCTCTCGGGGGTGGAATTCCTTCTCCTTTAATTTTTGGAGCTTTGGATTCACCTTTCTTGATGTTTTTTTGCACTAGCACCTGTTAAAAACAAAAACAGGGGAACTCTCTAACTGAGGGGTTAGCACAGACTACGCCTTTCTTATGAAAGACTTCCTTCTTTTAGAATTTATCTGATTGTATAAATTAACGCTTTGAGATTTTATCATAGTTTGCTTCAGATTAAACTTATCAATTAAGATCTAGGTATAATGTAAATTTAAATTTGGATATTACTTTTGAAAAAAATCTTCAGGATTACTTTTCAGGAGGAAAATTAGTTTCCACTGTTATTCAGACAATCTGAATAATTTTAATGGGACTTTTCTAGTTCTTAAGTCACTCATTATTCCTATACAAAACAATTACAAAACAATTTACTACACAATTCTCAAAATCTTTCATGTATGAATGATTTTAATTCTTTATCTAGATTTTAAATAATTCAATGCTAAATTCAAGAATCTTTTTTTCATCCTGTTGCAAAAAAACTAAAATTAACAAAAAGAATTTCTACCTCTTATTGAACGAGGTGTATACTAAAACAGACAAACAGTTCTTTCTAGGTTCCATCTATACTTCTGACACTATCTACTGAGCACACAGCAAGTGAACAACAAACAATAAGACAACTCTAAATCTTACAGTATTAATACAGGTTTCAGCTCTTTAAAGAAAAAATTCCTAGTTAAAGAAATCATAGAAAGGCACAAACAATTCAGGCTTATTTCCAGAATCTAACTCAGTACATTCAGAGTGAGTAGTTATACTGACAAATACTCATGAGATCTAGCATCTTACAAAGCTCAGTAACTACAGCAGTTTCCAGGACGATTAGTTGTTAAGGTTACCCACATTCTCACTCAGTTTCTGCAGTTCCAGTGCGATGAGTCTGCACTACTGCTACTTAACTGCACTACTAATTCTCATTTCAGATCCCTATTCAGCACATTTTCAGAGCCACATAGCCAAAAGAAGAAAGCAAATTCTAGCGAGACAATTGAACTATCTTCTATCTCTATTTTTAGATGTACTCTCAGCCGTGGCCATTCTCACTCAGTTTCCAAAAAACATTTGCCTTGACAACAGCTTTTCACCTTTTCTTCAGCCACACCTACTGATCGACCTGCCCTGTCAGCTCTGCTGTTAGTCTAATGACGACACTTATTACTTAGGTTTGTAATTCCATTGCCTCGGAGCAATCCTTCTCTGACTAGAAACTGGGCGGGGTTTTAAGCCTAGCAGTATGGAGTTTTAACTAGGGGGAATTTACCAGAATTGCTTCATATTGTAATAGCTAATTATTTGCGTTTTGTTGCAATATACTCCTCACATCGTGAAGGGTATACACTACTAAAGGGGCACTGAAAGTTAATTCTTCTGCTTCTTCTACCTTTAAAGCAACGGCCACAATTGCCTGTTAAACATGTGAACCATCCTCGGCTAACAGGATCTAATAATTCTGAAACATACCTACCGGTTTCCTGGCTCCTGCCCACTCCCGTGTAAGAGCTCCATATGCTGTGTGATTGCTAACATCTATGCAAAGCTGGAACCCCCAGGTAATATACCAGGTCAGTTCTATCAGCTAACTGTGCAGATCTGCCTACAAACCATTTCTCACATGCAGGATCAGTTGCAGACCTTTATTTCAGCGTGGCAAGATACAATCTCGCCGTAGCAGCTGAAGTGACCTCCCCAACTTGCCAGGGAGCTAATCTAAACAATCAGTGAGCAGCATAACTCCATGAAGGATAACCTTAAACAACACTTGTTCCTAATACAAACTAAGAGAGAAAAAAAAACCCCAAAACTCCCCCTACAATCTCGGGGGAGTACCCCAACAAGACACAAAAAAACCAAGGCACACTAAATAGAAAAAACTGATACCACAAAGAATAGAACTTATTCCTTCACCACCTACAGAACATTCTCAGGATACATATAGACAAGGGGCATCGGAGCAGTAACCTTACTGAAGGTGCAGCCTTTCTCAATACAGATTCCCAGTACGGATACTAGTACATAGGCACTACTGTCTGTCATAAAGAGCTTCTACAAAATTAGCTTTTACTTTGGCCAACCATTTGTTTTTAGATCTAAACTGGTCCGTTTTAAATTACTTTTTCCTTTAGAAATCAAATTAATAAATAATTTAATGATGCCTTTAGTGTATAAATATTTACCCATCAAAACATTGACTATTCAAATAGTTGAAACTTAGGCAACCAGTTTTTTCTGTTGTATCTACCAAACACAAATGTCTTCACACATATCAGTTATTTTTGAAGAGCTGTTTAGTATAAATTCTTCCCTGCATGTACTGCTAACAACGTTCAGAAAACACGAAACTTCCTGAGGAATATCACAGAAGTTAATCCACAGCTTAGCTATTCTTCAGCTGACAAACATTAAGAAAGAGATAAATCTACACAATCATTCACCATTCAGTAATACAAGCACTAGAACAGCTCTGAGGCCTGCACCCTCTAAACCCAGGAACAAACAAAAAGACACAACACCAAAGGGATAACATCAACCATCCCCTCCAAGAGATTAGCTATTAGAGAGAAAAATCTCTGTTTCTATCAAACAAAATGCAGAAAAATCACAGCTAGTTCAATTAAGCAAAAATTTCCCATGCCCAGATGTGGCCTGTGAAAAACTTCGAAGTCTGTTTCCCTCTACAGAGATTAATACTCGAGAGGAAGGAAAGAAGAAAGAAGAAAAAAACAAACACTTTAATTCTCAGCTCCTGTCCAGTAGGCGTAACTGTGATTAGTTATTATGACCACGCCACCACTTTTATCTAAGCTCTAAATTATTGATCTTACTACTATAGCTCTGACTTCTAGCCTCCTGATTGTAACAAGCAGCTCCAATCTGAACACTACTTGATTTCAAACTGCAGCAATCATTTCAAACCTACGAGTCACGTTTTATCACACTAAAAACCTATTTTATAGCAAACAGGTAATTGAGGAATATATAAAAAACTTCACCAGACACGTGGATACCTTTTACACATAAATACAACTTTCTTCCCATAAGGCAATCTTTCATACCTATATTCAAAAGCATTTCTTGTATCTTTAAAACCAATGTGACCTTTCTCTGTTTTTCTGTAAAGCCCTAAAAATTCAATAATTTAGCCGCTGTGAATTGCTTATTCACCTTGGTTCCCAAAAATCCCAAAATTTACTTATGTTAATTATACTAGTTTCCTAACTTTTTAAAAATTTTTATTTAGGCATTCTGCACTTCTTATCATCTAATTAACTCAGAGGCAGGAAAGAGAAAGAGGTAAAAGGAGAAAGAAAAGAAGAACAGAGAAAAAACCCTTTTAAATTTTCTGTCAGATCACGGCAAAATAGAAATATTCATGAAATACACAGCAAAAAGAAAACACTAATGCCCTTTCTAGCAACTCAGTTTTAGTTTTGATTCCTTTTTCCCAATCTTTAATTCATTCTAACTTTATTGTTCTCATTTTGGGTCTCCACTCTCCTGTCCTGGATTGTTTACCGTCTTGGACAGAGGATTGCCACCTGTCTTTCTGTTGCTGAAAAAAAAGGAAGAGAAAAAAAACCTGCCGCTTCTATCCCTTAACAACTGCACTCGCCTCACCGGGGGTTCTGTCTCTTTTCCGTATATCTGAGACATTTCAACGATCTTACAACAAAACTAACACAATTCCCAAAAAGCATCCTAGCATGAAATACAAAGATCTACTTCCACCCAGGAAAGAGTTAATAAGATTCTGTTACATCCTTTTTCTCTCTTTTTCTCTTTTGACTGGCTTGCGATAAACTTCCCAATCTGATTTGTAAGCGTCCCAACACCACCAGTTTTTCTCTAGTGCGTTCCAGTTTACTTTAGGTAATTTCTGCTTAGCTCCACTGTCTAGCATAACCATTCTCTTTTCCATCTTTTTCCCGGGGTTGTATCCGTTGCCGCAACAACTATCCCACCCCTAATCTTCCTCGAGTCTTAAGTCTTCCTCGGGGGTCTAGGTCTCAGCCTGGGCTTCACCTGGTGTATAATTATCTACATTATACCTTCCCCCTTCCTTTTTCTTACCCTTTCTTCCCTTCTCTCTGTAATTTAGCGTCGGTGGCCAGGGTTCGAGGTCGGAACCAGAAACGGGGACCGGGTTTCCTCTCGGGAATCCCCTTGAGCGAGAGGAGGGGGGCGGCCGCGGAGCTCGTGGTTCCGCCTGGGTCTTGTATGACGTTGCTAATGCCGTCTCCGAGGAGGCCAAAGAGGAATCGGGGGTTGGAATAGACAGGGCTTGGGCCACCGAGCCGTGAGAGAGGCTTTTCCCATAAGCTAATTTATTTACCATTTCCCTTTTGTCAGAATACAGTTTTAACCGTACCCAACACCATAATAAGACATATGATAGCTCCTCGTGTTCTTTCGTTCTCTTCCTAGCCACATATACCCACAGAGCTTCCCATGCCCATTCATCGAAAGTACCAAACACAGGCCATACAAGATCTTTCCGTATTTCCTTATTTCCCCAAACATTCATACACAGATGAATCATATGTTGCTTAGATGCCCATCTCCTAACTGGGCATTGTTGCCATCCTTGCAATATTTCTCCCAGCGGACTTTTCCGGGGTATTTCCGGAACGGCTCCCGCTGGGGTTTTTCTTACAGAATCCTCAAGATTCGACCCCATCCTTCCCGTGGCTCAGAAGTTTCGATGGGTTTACACAAAAGTTAAATCCCGAGTCTTTTCCGACCTTGGTGCCGTTAACTTAGTTGTCCACCAGAGGATCGATCTGGGGAGGTTCGTTTAACGGCGGGCTCGACCACCGCCACCGAAAAAGTTAATGGACCCTACGGTCGCAGTCAAGAAGGCTTACTCTTCCCCGAACTCTACTGGGACGTCCTCTTTCCTTCCAGACTCCTGGTGACCATCAACCTCCCCGTTGGGAGACACACAGATTTCGCAAACTCACTCGCTTCCCTGTCGATCGGCCGTGCCCCTCGCGGGACGACGGAACCGCGATCTCGAGGTCTGCACTCGCTTCGTGATAATATCACGTCTCTTTCACACACACACACACACACACTTTCTCATTCGCTAGGTCACCCCCACTCAACCCCGCAATACTTATGATCCGGTTTTCTTGCGTGGATTCTTCATGCACGTAGATTTTTATGAGTGAAATAAAGCCGCGGTTACCAGGGATACTTCCCTGCTGAGTTCCCGAGCCCACCCAAGCTAGCTTGTCCTATTTACCCCTCCGCTGTGGTGGTATTTTTGGGTTCGTTTAGCCAGTAGGTTCTGCTGAAGTTATGCCAATCTGCTGGGCCGCTTTTTACGGCGGGGCGCCTCTCAGTCAGATACAGGGGTCCGCAAATTTTCCAAAACTGGCTCCGCTTAGGGCGCCATATTGTTATAAATGCCAATCAGATATTCCAATTTTAAATAATAATTTGGTTTATTAATAACAAATCAAATTGCAGAATTTCGATAACCCACCACCAGCAGAGAAACTTGACAGAGTTTTCCCGGGAAGTGTCAAGGGTGAACCGTGAGATACAGGGTCTGGCAGCCTGCTATCTCCCCCAACGGTTCACAAATTCGCCCGGTTCGGGGCTTGGTTTTTATACACTTTATTCTGCCCTCGGCAATATTTCCCCATATTTCCCATTGTTTCCCCACCAACTATACAAATCCAGGAGTTTCCTCGACCAAGCAAAAAGAGTTCTTTTTCCCAGTTCAAATGTTAATGTCCAATTTCTATAGGTCCTTATAGTTGATGAGTGGTCGAGATATCGAAGATGTGGCTTGATGGTCTGTGAAGGTGGCACCCAAGGTGTGAGTTGCTGGTGCCAGCTTATCTCTGGGGGTCCCCTCCCGGTGCTTGGGGGCAGCTGCAAGCTTTCCCGGAAAACTCCTTTGTTCTTTTCTGAATGGGGGCGCCAGCTACCTCCGGGTGGTCAGTTTCACCATCTGCTGCAAAATCTCTTAAAACATAAACTTTTACCTGATATCACTTTATACAATTTTATGAATTTCTAATTTATCATAAGAACATGAATTAACCATTCCATGTTTATAACATACACCAAACCACAAATTAATGTACCATATTTATTACAGTGTTTATAGTGTATGTATAATATCAAGCAAGTTATGCCCTTTGAAATAAACGCTAAAATCATATAAGGCTGGGAGGGAGGTAGACGGATTTGTGAACGACCCTTTCCGGGAACGGGGAATGACCACAATTACAAGAGAAAAGGAGAGGGGGTCTGAGGAAGATGGGTCCTCGACAGAGATGGGATTGCGAAGGACCCAACTATTACCACCAAGATGGGCCGTGCTCCCCACCAGGGGCAGGCATTTCAGTACTCGAGTCCCAGAAGTCATACCTAATATTCGTCTCCCCACAGAAGGACTATTCAACGGACCAAACAGCAAAGATGAATCCCCATGAATATGAAGGAAAGCTGATTCAACTGACCAAGAGGCAAGGATGAACCCCCATGAATATGAAGGAGAACTGAACGGACAAAGAAAGCA
Source organism: Prinia subflava (assembly GCF_021018805.1). Taxonomy (NCBI): domain Eukaryota; kingdom Metazoa; phylum Chordata; class Aves; order Passeriformes; family Cisticolidae; genus Prinia; species Prinia subflava. Next base: position 4,306,594 of record NC_086282.1, read on the forward strand.
TGGAGTAATGCTCCATCCCACTAAAGAAACTGTATAAAAACTGGGTTCACAGAACCGAAAGCGTATACAGGGGGAGCTACAGTGCAATAGAAGCCGTAGCTAAGGTTCACCCATTGCCGATCCCGGGACTCGACACTGGTTCTTTGATTGTTAGCTTACCCGAAATTCTGTCCAATTATTTTTCTAAAATTAATAAAATCATTTATTAATTTGGAATTGGCTTGGCATTTATTACATAAGTGAATGACAAAGCCCACCCTTCTAACACAGCAATGACAACAAAAATAGTGGAAGAGAGATAATTCAACATGCAAACTTCAGAATTTTGCAGGGATAAGGGTCCCTCCTCTTTACTAATGGCACTCAGACTATCTCCTGGTCTCCCTTTTTCTAAATTTTTATACAGGCTTTTATGTTCAGCTTTCATTTGTAGGTCAGCTTTCCTGCAAAGCTTTTGTGACATGAGGAGCCAACTTGGACCTTGTTAGAGGTCTAAATGCATCTTGTGATATATTGTAATTCTTTTATTTGCTGTGCTTGATCCTTCCAAATTAAAGTGTGGAAATAAATCAAGATGATATCAATTTTTGCTTTATTGCAGATGTGTAGCCCTGAAGGGAATGTTTAGGTTTGTAAATACTAGTTCTGTAGTTTACAAATCCAGACTTTTAATGGTTGGTTTTGACTTTTTTGTCTATTCTTAGATGGTGAACTGAATGTTCTGGATGACATTTTGACTGATGCTCCTGACCAGGATGATGAGTTATATAACCCCGACAGTGAGCAAGACAAAAGTGAGAAAAAGGGTATGTGACTTTAGTGGTGGATGTCCTGCAGGAACATAAGTGGTAAAAAAATGTCTGTCTTATTACAGTTAGTCTTTGAGGTAGTGGACTTTATAACTTGATTCAAAAAGTGTATGAGTTCCAAAAGTCTTTATTTCATGGATATGTGCTTTTTCACCTGACCCTCCAAGCAAACAGTCAAACCCATTTCCTTTTGTCTCGAGCAGTTGCTGAGTCTGGCTTGTTCTGAATTCATTCGCTGGTAGAAAATGACTGTCCTTTTTGGCTCAATGAAGTGACATGGAAGTGGAGCAAAGGGGTTGCAAAGTCTGATTCCAGCTCAGTTCTTGATTTGGCTTTAGGCCAACCCCATAAGCATTTAATTTAGCATTTCCATGTATAAAATCTAAGAAATACGTACTTGTTGTGAAGTAAAGTACATTTTAGAACATGAGCTGTTCCTAAGAAGCAGTTTCAAGTGTTGCTGCAAAGCCTACAACTGGAAGATGCTCCCTATGACTGCAGCAGGGTAATTACCTAAAATAGAGAAAGTAGGAGCCTTTGTACAGTTTTTATTTTGATATCGGAAATAACACTGAACTTGATATTTCTTTCTGTTTAAGGATCAAAAAGAAAAACTGACAGAATGGAAAATGCTGAAAGCAAGAGGCAAAAACCTTCTGTTCATTCCTCGAGGCAGATGATGCCAAAGCCTCCCAGTTCATCAGTTAGCAATAACAAGAGAATAGTGAATACGAAAGGAAAGCCAGTGTCGGAGTACAAGACTGAGGAGTATCAGAGATCTGACAGAAACAAGCACCCAGATGATCGAAAGATGCGAATGCCAAGCAGTTCCAGGGAACCTTATAAAGGACAACCAGAAAAATCTTACATGAGGAAGAGGGATAGTGACAAAACGGCAAAGTCTCCTACACCAGATGGTTCAGAGGTATTAAGTATTCTTGCTGCCTTATAAATAAAGCAATTTTATGAGACTTTTGTAAGGCACATTCTCTTAGGACTGTGTGTGCATCCTGACAATGTTATATGACTGCTGATTCACTTTTTCTTTAAACATCAGAAAATCAGGCATGATGTGGATAGAAGACCAAGCAGATCTAGCCATTCCTCTAAAGAAGAGGTGAACTCTGAGGAATATTGTTCAGATCACGAGACTGGCAGTAGTGGTTCCTCTGAACAAGGCAACACTGAGAACGAGGAGGAAGGAATTGAAGAAGAGGAAGATGATGAAGGGGAGGAGGATGAAGAGGTGGAAGAAGATGGGGAGGAAGATGAAGAGTATGAACAGGATGAGAGGGATCAGAAGGAAGGAAATGACTATGACACACGGAGTGAAGCCAGCGATTCTGATTCTGAATCTGCCTCTTTCACAGATGGGTCAGTCAGATCTGGGTCTGGTTCAGATGCATCAGGTAGGCAGCATCTTGCATGCTAATGTGAAATACCTTGCCACTGAAAGTTTGGCTAATTTTAAAAATAACCACTTCCTGACCATGTCAAAAGTAAGCTGTGGTAGCAGAAGTCAGGAATATGTTAATTATGAAAAACCACAGGCAAGGAAAAAATGTACTGGAAAGTGCTGAAGCAAAATTGTGAATATCCAGATTACTGTGTTGAGGATTCACTGTGTTCTTGACTGCTTTGGCATTGCTGTTCAATGCTTTGAAACACTAAAATTAGTATTTTCTTGGGTATCTAATGGCTTAGTTTTCCAGACAATTAATTTTAATTTAATGTCGAGCTGTTTGGTATCCATCTAGATGAGTGACCAGGTAGACTGGTGTAGTAAAACCACCATATCCCTGGGGAAGGATAGCTGAATCTTAAATAGTGGCTGTGTTCAGCATTGGAAATCTAAACCTAAGTTGAAATTATTAGCTATTAGGGCAAATTTGGAATGAAATAAATGTTTTAAGCAGAAACTAGGAACAGTTGTTTTGTATTTGTATATTGTAACTGGTCCTAACTTACAGATGTGAAGTGCTAATGATGTAAATACTTTTGGGTTTGGCTGTTCGTCGTTTGTTTTTTCTAGGAAAGCAGCTTGCAATCCTGTTAAGATTCCTATTGTGTATCTTCCTTGTCTGAAGTCTCCATAGGTGGTCATTCTGCTTTAATATGCTGCCTTTTTTAGCTCAGCTCTGCTGTTTGGAATTAGAGACAGCAAGGTGTAACCTAAAGACAAGTGAAGCTGTAATAACTGTTCTAAAAAGCTCTGTGGTATAACAAAACACTTTCTTAAGAGTGGAAATAATTGCCTGTGTGCCACAGTGTTTTGTTTTCCTGTCTCTTACCATTTTTTTGAGCTCTGAGCAAATGAGCTCATATCACTATCGCTACACAGTTTGTGCTAGATGTTGCACATTTGGGTGAAGGCTGGAAAGAAGTGCTAACCCATGCTTACTAAAAATATAATAATAATAAATTCTGTCTCTAAACATTGCACAGTTTTATTAGATTTGTGCCATTCATCTTCCTTTTGTGAATGAAAAGTTTGAGTAACCTAGCATTTGGTTCTTTTGTGCATGATAGTTTTATGGCAACAACCACAATTTTAATGTGCAAACCAAATAGTAACTTCACTTTTACTGATGCTATTTTCCTGTCTCATTACTTTTTAATCTCAACTTTGCCGGTGTTTAAAATATGGCTTTTATTTTTTATCATTTCTTTTAGACGAGAAAAAGAAGGAGAGGAAGAGAGCTAGAGGTATCTCTCCAATTGTTTTTGACAGAAGTGCAAGTTCTGCATCAGAATCATATGCAGGTATTCTTCCCTTTCATTGCTTGTCATTGTGACTTGCATCAAATCCTAATGTGTAATCTAAAATAATAAATGTAACTGGCTGTAGAGATTTATGGGGTATGTAGCTTTGTATAATTTAGTATTGATTTCTGGCATGTTGTGTGTGGATACCTTTTGGGGGAAGTAGGCTTTCTTGTTACTTTAATGCTATTCTGTTTCTTAAATGGAAATTTCACCTTTTTTTTTTTTAACTTGGAAGATGATGATTCAGTGACAAGTTTTCTGAGTAAGAAATTGTTCAAATACTATTTTAAAAAAACAAACCCAAATCAAACAACCTAAAACCAAAACAGAAAAGCCAAAAAAAACCCAAAAAAACCAAAACACTCGTGCACATTGAATAGTATTTTTTGTGAGTGTGGGTGCGCACCAGAAAGCATAATTTGTCATGAATGAAAATTGTATGGGACAAGGCTGTAGAAATTGTATATTATCTCTATTAAGGCTCAGTCTGAACAAATGTACTTTGGCTAAACACAGGTTCAGAAAAGAAGCATGAGAAATTATCATCTTCCGTTCGTGCTGTCCAAAAAGGTATCATTTAAATTTGAATTTTTAATGTATGCCCCATAGCAAGCCATTGTCTCTGTTGATTAAATTACCTGTAAGTAGTGATGTTCTGATATAAATCAATTTGAGCCCGTTATTGTTCTTAGCATGATAATTGAATCTTGAGCTACTTTTGCATGTTTTGAGAGCGATATGAAAAAAGTTCAGTCACTTTGCTCTTTGCAGAGGTACCAAATTTAAAAAGGAAGTGCTTAAAACTGCAAAGAGGAACAGCACTCACCATTCTCTGTTGAACAGTTTGTGCTTGTTACAAGTGTTACCCTCATTTATGGGAAGATCCTTAAACAAGGAAATCAGTCCTAAGTATCGGAACATCACTGAATCATGCTGATTTTTATTTTACTTTTTTCTTTACTTGGATATCTAAGTTTTAGTTTTGGTTTGGTTTCCCCTGGCATTTTGTGCCCTGCAGCTTGGATTTCAAGTTGAGTGGTTGACTGATAATACATAGATAGGAAATGGGTGCGATACTGTGTATTTTGAAGGAAGCAAACAACTATCTGTATTCAAAGCAACATGTTTGGCAAGGATTTACAGTTCAGCTTATTTGATACTTTGTTTTCTTTTCAGACCAAACAAGTAAACTTAAATACATTCTCCAAGATGCAAGATTCTTTCTCATCAAGAGTAATAACCATGAAAATGTATCACTTGCTAAGGCAAAGGTATGTTGAATTTTCTTCAAACTGATCCCTTTGTTTTCAGACACACCCACCTTAGTTTAGAAGAGTGTGTGGTTGGATGTATTATTTTCTTTATCGCTTGGATCTTGGCAGATGCAGCAACAAAAGCTACTGTGCCTTGGTTCTTCTGCTTCCACTGTAACCTAGAAAAGGTCCTAGACCATTGACCATTTATCTTGGCAAGAATAGAGTTAAAAGGGACCTTAGGGTCTGTTTGATAACATCCTAAGCCAACCTCCATCAGGAATGCTGGGGTGATATTTTCTCCCCTCCATCAGCACATCTGTTCATATTGCTGTACTCCGAGAAGGTTCAGAAGGTTGTGTGGAAATGTATGCCTGGCAGTGCTGATATGAATGAGTTCTTTGGGAAGGATTCCAGAGCACTGGATTTCAGCTGTTGAGGAATTGCACTAGGTGTGTATTGCACCACTCCGGTGGTTTTGTATTGGCACGTGTTCTTTGGAACAGGTTATAGAGAAAATACTTAATTTGCTGTTACACAATATGCACAAAGTAGGTGATTCCATTAATGAAGATTTTTAAAATTTGGATGAAAATAGAATTAAAATGATTAAACAGATCTCCAAGTCCTGGGCATGTTTGGTTTGCACCCCTCCTTCCAGCTTTGAAGGTCCAGTGAACACCATTCTGACTGGTGTTTGCTTTAGCTCTGTAAAAAAGTCTATTCTTTTTTGTTCTCCATCCATGTATGGAGCTGCAGTAGTATCCTTGTTCCTCAAGTTATTGGAGTGGATGCTTTGTCTCTCAGTTTAGAGGCATCAGTGCTTTGACGTTGGACTTCGATGAAACTCACTTTTGTGGTGCTTTTGTTGAGTTCACAGCAGGGCTTTACAAGCAGCCAAAAGCCATGTAATCTGACTGAAAGCTAGCAAAACCCCCAAATAGTTCTCTGGTGGCTATAATGAATTACCAGAATCAGATAAACATTGATCTGAGTTCAGAATAGGGCATGAAGACTTACCTTCACTAACAAAACGCTAGGGAAGGAACGTTGACTTTGGTATGTAGATCCCATTCTGAGGTTGAAGCTTGTTTGCCCAGAAGATGGATGGAGGAGTAATTGAATAAACTGTTATTCTGTATCTTAGCTCCTTGAAACAGATTGGGTTTTATTTTGTATGGCTCCATAAGGGCTGGTGAAAGGGAAAAGATACTACTTAGTAGTAGAAGGAGATGTGTAAGGCTAAACAAAGTTATTTGTCTTGCCAATATAAAGTGTTATTCTGGTGTCTTTCATGTTGCTGGCATTTCACTGAAAGAGTTTTAAAGTCTGCAAAGTGTCCTCAACAAATCTGCAATACTATATTCAACTCTGCCTGCCCACCTTTTTGTATATCTTCTGTTGGTTTTCATAATTTCTGTGTGTTAGATAATACATAAATTCCCTAAGTCACTTGAAACAGACATGAAAACTTTCACCCTTACTATTTTTAAGTTGTCTCCCCATCATTATAATTACAGTGGAAGTCATATAGATGGTCTAAATGCATCTTCAGTGTTCAAAAAAAGATTGAAAAGCTAGTGTTTTAAAGTTTTAGCATAAGGCAGGCTAAAATATTTCTTATACATTTTTCTTTCTATTATCTTCTATTCCAGTACATTATTTTGATCTTGTTTTCTTCAGCTACATTATATATTTATGTTAGCTAAATCATTTGAGATGAACTCTGATGTTTTGGTGATGAGGTTGGTGTTTTTCTGTTTTAGGGAGTATGGTCAACACTTCCAGTGAATGAAAAGAAGCTTAATGCTGCATTTAGATCAGCAAGGAGTGTTATTTTGATATTTTCTGTAAGAGAGAGTGGCAAATTCCAAGGTAAGGAAAAATGAGCTATTGTCAAGGTGAATGAAAGTGAGTTTTATGTGCAATAGCCTTTCTGTTGTATCTTTGTTATAATTCATACAAAATCCTTTAGGGTTTGCAAGATTATCTTCAGAGTCCCATCATGGAGGATCACCTATACATTGGGTGCTGCCTGCAGGAATGAATGCAAAAATGTTGGGAGGTGTCTTTAAAATTGACTGGATTTGCAGGTAAATAATTGTGCATTTATGTTGCTGTTAGTAACAAGGCATTATAATATCATTTCTGCATGTTACTCAAGTGCCAACAACATCCTTCTGAAACTTGATTCAACCAGAGATCTATCCTCACTGCTCACTTGAATAGACAGCTGTGGATGAAAAAGAAAAAAAATACCTGTAAGGACAAATCTGTCTTGATCTGACTGAACAAAGAAAATATTACTGTTCTAAAACGACAGATGAAATAGTGCAAGTATTGCAAGATGTATAGGCTGTGAGCATTATATTCATTGATTTAACTGAGTATGTTCTTACAGAAAAGATTTTAAATCTCTGTTAAGGAAAAAAGTTACAGCAGTCCTGTGAAACACATTGCATAGTTGTACAAGTACTGTGGACTGCCAGAAAGACTAAATACAGGAAAAGTGAGACTTGGAATTAGAGAAAAATCTGTGTTGGAAAGGTCCTCTTGAAGCTACTGACTCCCACCTCCAGCTCAGAGCACTTGTTTCATAGTTAGGTCAGTGCTCAGGGATTTATTATAGTAGGTGCCAAGAGCTACCACATGTAGATACTGGTCAGTGTATTCTGGTGGTGAGATATGAACAAGCACAATCTAAATATTGCACAAAGACCAAAATATTTTTTTTAAAAGGAGAGCCTGTCATAGTATGGACTGTATTAGTTACTACTGGAATAAGTCAAAGTGAAATCTTCAGTTACTAATATGTAGAACATAAGAATAAGTTCAAAGACCTGACAGTACAAAGAATAACAGGATTATTTTATTTGTAATCTCCTGCTGTATACATTTTAAATTATTTTCTTAATAAAAAAACGGAGGCAAAACTATAAATGGTGCCACTTGCATATTTAGGCGGGAATTGCCGTTCACTAAGTCTGCTCACCTGACCAATCCTTGGAACGAACATAAGCCAGTAAAGATTGGACGCGATGGACAGGTTTGTTAATTCTTACTTTTTTTCTATAACTGGCATCCTCTAGTGCTTACTTCCAGCTTTGAATGTGCAGGAGATTAGGAATGTTTTTAGAGCAGTTACTTGCAGTAGAGTGCTGTGGTAAAGGCACTGTGCTGCTTTCTAATGCCGTTGTGGAAGAAGGAAAAGGAAACAATACAGTGCCAATTCTGTTGTCATATTCATGATAAACAGTGTTTGCTTCAAAACTGATATTTTGAATTTGAAATGTAATGTGCTTTGCATTGTATGGTGTACAAACCATATAGCATCAGATTTTAAGAAAATGTTCTGGTATTTCCAGTTGTGCTCTGCATTGCATGTTTTTATATATACTATATTGCTTAAGGCATAGACTCCCATTACAGAATATATGCTAAGCAAATTTTAAGTGGAGCTGGCTCTTTATCTTGTCAGACATTCCAGAGTGCAGGTATGTTGCTGTTGTCATCACATATCCAAGCTGTGGGTAAAATAACAGGTTGTGCTTTCTTAAGACAAGGTGGGAGGTAATCTCCATACTGTATGGAAAATGTCAACTCCATGTTGTATTGTTTTGGCCACAGATATGTTTGCTTTGTTGTGTAGCAGGAGAAAAACAACAGTTTTGGTCTTGTTTTAGTTTAGTGTGAACGTCGAAAAAAAAAAAAAGGATTTCAGTTAACTTAGCTTCTGTTAAATGGTCAAGGAAAATTTTTTTTTAATGTTTTGTCCACAATAGACTTGCAATCTGGATGTGAGTTTCAGCTTTTTTTCATCAAATTACTGTACTGTTATGTTCAGGATAAGCATCTGGTTTGATGCTTGCTTTCCGTGCTTTTCAAGTCTGGTTATTTCCTGAAGTGGTTATCATTTATCCATTTATATTTGCACAACTCTGAATGAATCTCTCTTCTGAGGATGCGTACACTGAAATTCTTCCTTTAGGACATCATTTGGGAAGGTGTTCTGCAGGCCTGCAGTCACCAGTTTGAAGAAGCACTTTTTGGGATTGTTTTGCACCTGACTCTTGCTAGACTTATTTGATGGCCCAAGTTCTTGTACTGGAAGAGAGAGTCAGCAAGTTGGTGTCTGTCCCTTTCTCCTCCAGACAACTTGTGGTGTTCAACAGTCCCATTATCTCCATCTTGTTCCCCTTATACTGCATATTTCTCTTTTAATCTAGGCTGGGGAGAACTGACCTGCTCAGTCATTGCATGTAGGAATTGTTGCACGCATTCAGTTATTCTTGGTGCTCTGCTTTGAAGCTTTTCCATTTCTATTGTCCCCCTATTTTTTGAGATGCAGGGGTACAACTGCACGCAGTATTTAAGGTGTGGGTGGAACATTAACTTCTAGTGTGATACAATGACTTTCTTATTCCGTGTTCCTTTCCTAATAACTCCGAACGCACAAACTCCTTGTTTTGAGTGCGGTCAGACATTGAGTTGGTATTTTCATGGACCTGTCTACCATACAATGAAGAACTCATACTGAGTGGTAGTAGTCAACTTCATCAGGCCATGACTTTAAATGTGAAGCTGGGATGGATTTTTTTTTCTACATGTGTCACTTTTCTTTCTGTAATAGTTGATCATTTTCTTTGTGATGAAAAACAGTTCTCTGATTTTATAGCAAAACAGTGATGTGGCCTGTGTGTCTCATGGGAAGATATGGTTACCCAAAGTGTTGGACTATTTTATGAAAATTCTAAGTAGTGCCTAAAGAGTGAAAGGTAATATAAGTGAATTTTGCTGTGTCTAGTGATACTGAAATCTCTTTGAAGTGTCTTTTTTTTTTCCTTGAATGTATGTTGTCAGTGTATTTGGGGAGAGTTTCATTCCTTCAGTTTATGAACCACTACTGAACTTCTAACTAATTCTAGGAAATTGAGCCGGAATGTGGAACCCAACTTTGTCTTCTCTTCCCTCCTGATGAAAGTATTGACTTGTATCAAGTCATTCATAAAATGAGGCACAAGAGAAGAATGCACTCACAACCCCGATCAAGAGGACGCCCATCCCGTCGAGACCCCGTTCGGGATGTGGGAAGGTTAGAAACATTCTTTGGACTGATAATAGGCACATGTGTCAGAATAACGTGATGGAGGAATGTGATTCGTCAAAGCTTTCCCTGCGATAAAGAAGAGAGAAAATCCTCAAATCAAGCTGCATGGACAAGTTTGTGGCTTCATTGAGGATTTCACATGGTTCCCTGGTCTGTCATTTTTCAAGAGGAAAATGGGGATCTTTGCTTTTGCAGAAAAAAGCTCTTAAAGTTCTGTCTCTAGTTTAGACTAGATCATTTATTGAGCTAATGCAATGTGTAATGCTAGCTGTAGGTAAGCTTGGCTTGATTATGAGCAGGCTAGATGGAGAGGAGGAAATATTTATATGCCAAAAATGTGTTAATATCTTGTAAAAGCCTTTTCTTTCAGGTGTGTCTCTGGATAAGCCTTATCAAATATGGGACTTTTATAAGGATCACTTAGAATTTTGCAGAAGATGCCGCCTCATTTTGAGGATAAAATATTTAAGTTATTTTGATATTCAAGAGGAGCATTATTGGGACTGTTTCAAAATTGTGTCACCGTGATGTGTTAACCCTATTGCCAAATATTCTCTAACATGTAACCACTGAATTCACACATCTTGCTGAGCTTCTGAAAACAGTAGATTCTTTCCAAAAGGGATCAAGTGGCCCTTGGAGACCCGGCAACAAACCAAAAAGAATGGCTGTTGCTGTGTCTGTATATACAACCTTTCCAGATGCTGGCAGTACCTGTGGACTTTGAGTATTTTTAGAGGATCGACATGGTATTTGATCACTGCTATATGAACTTAACATCATTTTCCAGAAAAAAGGGGGTATAACTTGTTACAGAATTGGAGAAGTCTTTGCAAAGAACTGATACTAGCCCTTCTGCCAAACACCTTTTCCCTGTGGTAGCCACTTTGCATACAGACTGATGTGTGGTTTGGGCTGAAACCTTTGGTTAAGTTTCCTTTTTGTGGAAATGTCCTGTGGTAGGTACAGAGCCCCAACAAGAGTTCCCATTTCCTTGAGCTTAAAAAAAAAAAGGACACTGTAACAAGTAGGTAGGAGGAAACCTGGCAGCGCCCCCCTATTTTTGGCTTTAAAGGACTGAGCACCAAGATGGCTTTTGGAGTTAAGCTAAGAGATTTCCAGTGCAATAAAGTATATACAAGTGAAGGTTTTGCAATGGACTGCAAACTATACATATAACACCACCACACCTTCTCAAGCCTGCCAGGGCCTCCATTTATGTATGTGGCTTACAGCTTAAAGTCAGTAGTTGGACTACTATATGAACTGTTTCTATCATATTTTATACCGATCGTAAACACTCTCAAAACTACAAGAAAGCGGTATGTTTATTCTTTACACCAGCTTTTATTTTCTTTGAATTTGCTGTAGATGCAACTGCTTTGGTTTTTGGGCTTTTTGCTCATACTAAAGAATCTGCTTCCGTTTTAAAAAGCTTAGTAACTGGGTATGGTGGGCTTTAAAGACTGAAGTTGGGGAAGGGAGAGAGAAGTCACTTTTATAAAACCAAAAGCTATATGAGCTTGTTACTCAGGCAGCAAGTTGCACAGTAATTAAGCAATTTAAGAAAGTGTTAATGTCTTGTCATAAGGAATTATACTGTTGGGGAGGGGCATGGGAAGGGAATGGTTTTGTAGCTGCTTTGTGTTTAGAAACACTGTTACATTAGCACTGGAGTCTCCCAGTACAGTAATGTTTATGTACCTTGGAGCAAAATAAGCAGCCAGTTTGGCAGCTCTTTTTTAAGCCTAACAGCAACTGGAATATAACTCTATAAGGAAGAACAGAGTTATTAATATCTCTTCCATCAAAGAGCTGTTTTTATAGAAAAGAGCCCTAATTATTTTAATTATTAGGAAGCTTGAGCATTATTAAATTGTAAAATGCACCAGTGCATTGCTAGTAAATTGCTTAGAACAGAAATGATTAGAAATAATAAAATTGGCCTGTTCAACTAGGAAAGTCACAGTTAAAGTTCCAATTTCACAACGCATGCAGAGTTTTATTTATATGTTATGGAAGTAGATATTTTAAAGACTTATTTTACCCTATAGCTATCAAATGCAGTAGTCTTCATACCCCCTGACTGCAATGTTTTGTGCAATTTTTGTTGTCCAATAGCTTGTTTCAAAATGTAATCTGGAAAGCGTAATGTCAATGCCTAAGTTTGAGTTTGGTTTAGACAAATTTGTTCCCTTTTGTTTGGTATGAAGGTACAGTTGGGTAGAGTTCCTTCCTTAACTACCAGAATTCCTGTAGACAAAAAGTAACAGTGGAGTGTATGTAATTGAGCTATTTCTGATTCTTTCAGTTCAGATTTAAAGCTGTAGAATATTTTTAAGCAAATAGAGTTGAGAATGATTACATTGATATCCTGGGCAGCTCAGACTATTCCTGTGAGTTCTTCTGCTGTGACAAATGCTCCAAGCAACCTTGTTTAATCTTTGATATCTAATTTGTGTAGGCGTCGACCAGAAGATTATGATATTCATAACAGCAGAAAGAAACCAAGGATTGACTATCCCCCTGAGTTTCACCAAAGACCAGGTTAATATCTTACTATGAAGATTTGTGTGCACCAATTCACAAGTGTTTTCTCTTTTAGTATATCCTTGTTAATTCAAAAACAAAATACTGATATAACTGGGATACAAAAATGACTTGTTCCAAGTGCTGCCTGCTGCTTTAACCCACCTCTCGCAGAAGTCAGTGATGCTGTTTCACTGGTTTGAGAGCTGAGTTAACCTAGGCTGAGCCCTTTCCAAGAGCCTTGAATTGTGTACGTTGTTCTGAATGATCCTCACAAGTGATTTGTTAATGTGGGCACAAGAATAGATCAAGATGCTAATCATCAAATGAAAATGTTTGAGAAATTTCCACCTGGGAATGTCAGCTGAGACTGCCTGACTAGCAGCCTTTGTGTGGAGATGATGGTAGATATTGTTATGTTTTCAGAGAGAATTTTTTTTACAAGCTTGACATGAGTTAGGGAGAGGGATTTTGCACTGCATTGTACAAGAGGATCTAATGATGAAGGGAAATTTGTTGTTCCCTAGAAAGAAATGTTTGCAGTGGTAGTGCAGCTTTTTTTTTTTTTCTTCAGAAAGCAGCTATTAAGAAATTGTCACTTTTAGTCTACCAAATTGTGCTTCACATCTCTTAGAAAAGCGCATTCCACTATTTCAGTTGTAGATTTCTAAACCTGTTATGAATATGCCTTTATCTGTCCAGCTTGTCTCCAAAACCTGCATTCTTTCATGCAAAAAGTGTTGTTGCTGCTCTGCATCTTTCTAAGGCCATTGTTTAAAAAGCAGAACAAGATTTTTTAAAAATAATGAAGCTCAGAAGCACTATTTTATTTTAGCGCAAGCATGGCTGGTGTTTTGTACCATTCTGCTGAGCTCTTTAAAGGGATTTACTGAAGCTGTAAGAATTCTTTGCCCTGTGGGGCTTTTCCAGATACTTTTTAGTTTGTTTTTCATTTCCTGTGTGGCATTGTATCCAGAACATATGAAGAAATGAGCTTTTAGTGTTGCCCAGATGAACATATTCTACTGCATACACAGTTAGGAAGTAGTAACAGCCACATGCTAACTGCCTGGAAACAGTACTCTTCAAATTCATGTGCATTCCTGATTCATTTGACTAAATTTCAAGTCTTCATTTGCACAGTTTCCCTCTTGCATATTTGTTGGTACTGTGTGCAAGTTCTTATGGGTTTATCAATGTCACTTTTTTGTTATTACATTATATTACTTGTCTGCATTGTCTATTAGAAGCTGTAAGTTTTCAAGAGTTATTTTTAAAGTGAGGGTAATGGCAGGTAGACATAATTTTGTAGCTGGCACAAAATGAAAGGACACTTTCTAATGAATATAAATTTTGAGATTGAGATGATGAATTGAATTAATACTGCTTGATGTTCGAACAGGGTATATAAAGGATCCCAGATATCCTGAAGTAGACAGGTAAGGTGTGTTCATGTTATTCATTTTATGTCCTGGTAACTTGTCTGCATGGATAAGTTGGATTTAGTTCTACAAATTTTTATTCCCAACAGACGATTTTCAGGAGTTCGACGAGATGTATTTTTAAATGGGGTAAGTTGTTGCATGCAAATTTTTGGGGAACTTTATATTCATCTTTCTGCACTTCCAAAGAACACTCAACACAAATTTTAATATTACTGTCTTTCATTTTAGTCCTACAATGATTATGTGAGGGAGTTCCACAACATGGGACCACCACCACCATGGCAAGGAATGGTTTGTGTCTTGTTGAATTCAACTTTTCTCCTTAGCATACAGCTTCTTTTTGTTTCCCCCTAACAGAGCCTGGCATATTCAGTGTGCTCTCAACTCTTCGCTTTTCCTAAAATGTATCTTTGCTGTAACAGTGTAAAAATTTTAGGGGAAAATACTGATAGCAAGTATTTTGAAATTTACTCTCAACTGTAGTCTGGCATTCTTAGTAAGCTCTGAGGAAATAGCAGAACCCTCCTTTATCCTAGATGGGAGGAGTGTGATCACATGCTGTATTCTGCTGAATCATGGTAATTGGCTCTCGAACAGCAAATGCATAAACAGGTCGACTTGTTGAAGAGGCTCATGGAATGGACTGCTGGGCTCTGGCATTGTGCAGTGGCTTGCTTTTGGCTATGGCAATGAAGCATGCAGGAAATGAGCAAAATGTGCTGTACAACCTAATTAAGTCTTCCTGTATTACAGCCTCCACTGAAATGCACTTTTTTTTCCCAGTCAGATGAACAGATACATGAGTGTACATATCTACAACTATGTAGATAGTTCACTTGTACAAGTTGTGGTTTTCCCTTCATGTCAGGAGAAGCAGTCATAGGGAGGTCATTTTGGTTATGTTTAGTAAGTCTGGCCTGATTTTGCATAACTGTAATGAGTCTTTTGGCTCTTGTTTGTACTGGCAATGAGCAAAAAGCAGTGGCAGATGTAGAGATGCTCCTATAGCCTCTCATTTTTCTCAGCTGAAACAACTCTCTACAACTGAAGGAAGTAAACAGTGTTGTCAGATGGGGAGGAAAAGAGTTTTTCAAACACAGTTAAGCTTCAAGAAACTCCCTCTTTATTTCTCCTCCCCTCTTCTGCATGCAGTCCAAGTAGTTGTCCTAGAATCCAGTGCTTCCGTTTACTTTCTTTGTAACAAAAATGCAAGTAAAGATGCTTTGGTACTATGGCAAAGGAAGATCTTACTGATTGAAGAAATGGCAAGAAATCAGGCAAAATATGTCTTGTTTAAAAACAAAAAAATCCACGAGCATTTTGTCAAATAATTTGTCTTGCAAAGTCAGGGTTTTTTTAAAATTTAGAATAGAAACATATTTATAAGGAATGAGTATGACTTGGTTCTATAAGAGCTCACTGGTTTGGACAGAATTGACATTCTATATGCAAAGGTTAAAAAAATCCAAAACTAAAACTTACCATATTTAAGTAGCAGAAGTTTTATGTACGGTGTCATGTTAAGGCAGATAAATAAGGAAGGAAGGGATATTGGGCTGTGGGGAGGATGTTTACCAGACTTCTCCAAGCAATGGTAGAGAGGTAGTAAAGCATGCCAGCCTCATGGAAAGTAGTCTGCTGTTCAGTTAGGAGGCTGTGATCAGATTCATTTAGATGCTGTGTTTTCCATCTGAATGGTACACTCCTTGTGTGCGTTCCTTTGCTTCAACAAACTTCCTGTAACTTTCTTGTAGCCACCGTATCCAGGTATGGAGCAACCACCACACCACCCTTACTATCAGCACCATGCACCTCCACCTCAAGCTCACCCTCCATACTCAGGACATCATCCTGTACCCCATGAAGCGAGATACAGAGACAAACGAGTAGTAAGTGTCCACATAGAGGAGATGCAAGTTTGCAGGCTGGAGTAGGAATCTGGAGTCCAGGGGTGGCCTAGCCAGAGCTTTGTTGGCTTTGATAAACGGCATGTTTATGATGTGCATTAGAGTTCCTTGGAAAGATCAGTTGTTTAGATTGACTGCACACTTCCAGCAAACTTGAAAAGCCTTTCTCTCCCTGGTGAGGTAGAAGTGAAAAATTCTCAGACTCTTAAACTGAAGTGTATGCTTAAATTGGCTTCCAGCCTGTCCACCTCTGAACATTTTCATGGTGAAGCCTGGTTTGAATTACATGCCTGTAACTTTGCTTGTGCTCATGGACAACAAATTACTTTTTATCAGCAGAATTTTGTTTAAAAACTTCTTATAGGCACATCAGAAAACAGGGCAGATTATTAAGTTTTTGTTAGCTGGCTTGAAAGGCTCCTTAGCTTTCAGGTCTCTTGCTGGTGTCTGGCATTTGAACCCCAGATTCTGCACATGGATGCTGGACACTTGTTTGGTTGGATTTGCCTTTTTTTAAATACTGGGCTTTCTGAAGAGTTACAGCCAGCCCTATAGATAAGGGAGGGAATTCTGACCTGGGAAAGAAAATAGCAGAGCTGTCCTTTCATCACAGCACGACTATGACATGAGAGTAGACGACTTCCTTCGCCGCACACAAGCCGTTGTCAGTGGTCGGAGAAGCCGTCCCCGGGAGAGGGACCGAGAGCGGGAGCGCGACCGGCCTCGAGATAATCGGAGAGAGAGAGAACGTGACAGAGGCCGTGATCGGGAAAGGGAGAGAGAGAGGATTTGTGACCGGGACAGAGACAGAGGTGAAAGAGGTAGATACCGAAGATAATCTATCTGGAACCAGTGCTCACTTGAAACAAAAAAAGCTTGTATTTTTTTGTGTGTTTACAAGTAGTACCTTTTATTTTCGGCTGTCTACTTAAAGTTCATTGTGTAGAAGGATTTATAATGACCCTCTCTATTCCAAGCATGCAGTGAACTATGAACTGGAAAAACCCAAATAGGCCAAAAATAAAATACACAAAGCTGACACTCAACTTCATGTTTCTATTGGAACAGAGTTGGAAGCAGCTAAGAATGTAGATATTGATTAATTCTCAATAAGTCTTCATCTACTTAGTGACTTCATTCTAGGTTTTTGAATACTGATGGATAACTGCCTTTTTTTTTTTTTTTTTTTTTTTTTTTTTGCTTTGATGTTTTCTTCCTGTAGTTTCATATGGTTCGATGGGAGAATGCTGCTATCAAGTATGCAAATATTGAAGTATGATTTCTTTTTCTTTTTTTGACGGTATGGCAGTGTTGTAGCGGCCTTTTTTCCCCCCCTCTTCCTCCCACCATTTTTTAACCCTATCTGTGAAGTCAAGTGGGTTTTTTTCAGTCTTCAGTAAGGAAAGCAATATTAAGAAGACACTATTGATACCTGATTTTTAGCCTTTTTTAAAAATCTTCCTGTGTTCAGTAACATTTTGGTCAATTCTGTTGTCTAGTCTCTTTCCAAAATGTACACATTGCTTGGAATGTTCACAACCTGCGTGTGTGAAACCAGAAAATATTGCTGTATTCTACATTGCTACCATTTATATATATAAATAAATAAATAAATAAATAAATTGGTAACTACTGAAATGTTTCAAACTCCATGTTGGGTTTCTTGGTTTTCGAAGCTTGACAGCTTTGCTAGATGCTGGCAGTTCTAGGAAAAGATCTATGTTCAGAAATAGTTCAAATATTCTTTGTGGTAAGTGAAATTGATCTGAAGCCTGAATTTAGGGAAAGGACTGCTGATATAAAAGGTAATTGCATTTCTATTTCCTTAGTGAAGTAGCCAATAACTCCTGCAGCTCATCAGAGTTATTAAGGCCCTATATGTTCAACTTAATCATATGATCTTCAAGCTGTTGAGAAGCTGTCCTCAGCCACAACATACCTGTCCTAGGAATGTGTTAGTCCTGCAAGATCCAGAGTCTGCACATGTGTTTTTTTTAGTAATCACTTGTTACTTCTCTTAAATAGCAAATATTTTAACCTAAATGCCAATGTTAAAACTGTGAGGGGAGGGGGAGTAAAACTTGTAGTTAAAGTTCTTCAGTTTATCCAGCAGTTTCCAACTTTCCAAAACTTGTAAGAGTAGCACTGCCTTGGTGGACTTCTTCATAAACTTTCTTCAGTGTCTTCTCACGTAACAAATCTGGACTGTGCTTTTAACACCTCCGGTTCTACCCTGCTGGGTGCTGCAGCTAATTTTATAAAAGGCAATATAGGACTATAATATGCCACTGTGTAGCATTTGTGGAAATGTGGCTTTTTGATCTGGCAATAATTTTTGCTCTGTTTATTTTAGTCTACAATTACAGTAAACATCTACATGTGTTAAACAAAAAGTTAGACCTCCAATGTACAAGTATGTTTGGATTCTTTCAGCAGTACAAGAGGCTGAATATGTGTTTGGGTTCCTCAACACAGTTTATTGTGCACAGAGAGGTATTGCCTGCTAGCTGGAGGATTAGATCAGTCTGTCCTATTTAAAATACATTCTATGTCTAATTGGAGACATGCATCATAGACCACCCTCATACTTTGATAGCTTTCTCTGCATTATATACAGACTCTAAAATGAAGAGAGGGTGTTGGTTTTGTTTGGGTTTGTTTGTTTACTTTTAAATTCAATACTAGATAAACCAAATCTCTCTGAGTAGGTTACAGAAACGAAGCACCTCCTTACAGTGACTGTGCAGCAACTTTGTTCAGCTTTTCCCATGTATCCTGTTTCCAGTGTCCTTTGTTAGCCCTGTCTGACCATTATCTGTGATGGGAGGCTTGCTGGCCTTCTGGCATCTGAACTGACATCTCAGCAACTGGGTGACAGGGGCTCGTAGTGATACAGCTTGGTGGAGCTGTGCCTAGAGACCCACCTAGTATTCTTAACAGTTACAGCAACTCCTTTCTGATCTGGAGCCTTAGTCTCATGCTCCTTTCTATTCACTGTGCATATTCCTGGTTATGATCCCATCACGACAACAGGAACAGTACACCAGAAATTGCCATGAGATGCAGTAGTCTTCTTGTAACCCCTCTTGAGTTAGGAAATGGTTGAGCTTTTGTACATGTTTTAGCATGAAGTTTAAGCAGATGTTGAAACATGACAGTGCTAATAAAAAAAAAGTTGATGTGGTGTAAGGAATTTTATTATGTAAACAAATAATCATGTTCTGTTTTAAAACAATTCCAGAGTATTTAAAAATATCAGTTAAAATTCTAACAGGTTTTTTCTTGAGTAAGCTGGCACAGCAGTGAAATAACCTTACCTAGAACAGGAGGCCTGGACTAGCAGCGTTTTACAGGCATCTTTATCCACCTGAAGAAGTATTACATTTACTACCTCTCTTATCTGACCCAAGTGCAGCACCATTTTCTGTCCAACTTTTCAGGCAAGGCAAGGGGCTATTTTGCTGTTCCCACATGGAATGTTATCTCTTTGCAAGTTCCCTCTCTAGATCTTTTCCTGCATTTATCAATTAGCATGGCTCAGAGGCGTTTGGGGGTTAAGATGGGCAAGTTCCTGACAGAAGTGGTTTTCACATGCCTGCAGTGTTGCAGTTAGAATGATGGCCTGTGCAGTAGGAATTCCAAACTGAATGGGAAAGAAATGGTTCCCAGGAAAGTATTTTTTTTATGGTCTTAGGATTCAAGTCTCCCCTCAGCCCCCAAGTAGTCAGGGCATTTGCAACTTGCATCTCCCAGTTTTCATGATCATGGCCATTCAGATGGGCATTTTTTAGGAGCCCATGATCTTGGATTCACTGTCCAGTCTGGAGAAAGCTTTTCTGACAGGAGAGGAGGCATGATTGGTTGTGAATCAGTGATCAAGCCTGCATGACACTAGAGGAAAGGACAGAGTTAGGATAAGGAGCCTAGTTGCAGACCCACAGGTTGAATTTACAAAATATACCAAAATGTTTGAGATATTTGAAAACTTAGAGCAACAATTTCCATGGCAAGGACCATGTGTGATCAGCTAACATGGTCCCGAGGGATAAAGTAACTATAATTCAATTTTATTTAGACCAGAAAGAATTTGCTGGCTAAGCAAGCAGCTCTGCCCAACAACAGCTTTGTTGTGGTGCATTCATGATATGCCCAGCTTAAGGCATATCCCAATAAACTTGTTCTCCAAATAATATGCCTAAATGCCTTACTTAATCAGCCTAGGAGAAGAAAACTGCTGCTGGGAACAAGGTGTCTATTCTTTCTTCCTCTTTGCAATTCTGCCACATCTTCTACAGCAACATAGGCAGCACTTGAAAAGAATGAAGACAATAGTGGCTGTACAGGTGAACAAGAATGCCAGAACATCCAGGGAGTGGTACTGGTACCAGGTGAGATGGTGAGCAGCTGGTCTCAAGTGTTTTGCTCCTTTGTGACGCATGACAAATTCAATCCAGAAGACAGCTCTATCCAGAGGCTTAACAGGCTGGTCATGCTGTATCTTGGATAACTTTAGAGCATTTTCCTTATAGCTGGGGGGGGGAAAAAAAAGAAGAAACCAAAGAGATTTCTCACTTATTCCTGAAACAAACCATTTAGCACCTGGCAGCCCTCTTGAGGAGGGTAGACAGCCCTGCTTTTACTTTCATCAATCTTATTTAAATATATTTGAAACTGGTCCAATTTATTCCTGTATGCATAAAATTGGGTTAAGAATAGTAATAGAGAAAGCCAATATTTTGCAAAAAAAACTTATTCAAAATTATTGCAGATACTCTTAAAAAAAACCAACATGAAAACATTTGCTGCATTTCTGCTCCAATATAATAGTGTGCTGATTTGCATTGGGATAGAGTTAACTTTCTTTATAGTAGCTGGTGTGGGCTATTTTTTGGATTTGTGCTGGAAGCAGTGTTGATAAAATAGGAATGTTTTCCTTACTGCTGAGCTTATATTGAGTCAAGGCCTTTTCTGGCTCTCACACCATTCCACCAGCGAGGAGGCTGGGGCTGCACAAGGAATTGGGACACAGCAAGGAAAGCTGATCCCAGACCCCCATGGTGTCATGGCTCAGTAGTAAAACTTAAGGGGAAGGCTAGGGAGGCCACATGTACCAGCTGCCATCCAGATTGTTACAGGTCACCTCCACCATGGCTGACTCCCTCAGATACTAGATACCTCCATCAGTGCTAGTCCCTTTGCTTCAGGAGTTTGCAGGTTCTTACTTGAAGGAATATATGTCCTTCACACAGGATGGGAATTGGTGCTAAAGATTAAGGACTTCTGCATTTTTCCAATCCTTTTGTCAGTGTTCTTATCCTTAGCAAGGGATCCCAGCTCCTGGGCTTCCTTCTCCTCCAAGTCCTGACTCATAGGTACAGTAACCTAAGGATACTGCTAAGTCAGGTGTAGGAGAAGGAACTGTTATGACTAAAGGCAGCTAAGACCTAATAAAACTAGAACTGTCATTCAGACCCTCCAGAGGATTTACACTAGCAGAGAACTCTCAAAAGCTCCTTTGAACTTTCCAAGAACTATTTTTCTCAAAGCACTCATAAAATGGAGTATAAGGAAAACCCAAATTACTTATCTCTCCTTTTTGAGAAATGCTGATTCTCAGAAAGGAAAGTGCCAAGGCCGTTTTACGGGTTATAGGTCTTAAAGGTCTAAGAACATTTTAAGGTCTAAACAGAGTAGTTTATTATATGAAAGCATGTATCTGAAGGTGCGTGAGTTCTAAATGAGCGGTCTTACAACGTCACAATCGGTTATAAACATAAGTCTTAGCAAGCAAAATCCTAGTAAAGCAATAAGCAAAGCATAGAATTCTTAACAAGCAAAATTCTAGCAAAACAATAATCAAAGCATAAAATTTGACATCACAGCCTCTAGGTAAAACAGCCTTCAATTCCTGACCCCAAGCAGGGTTTCCGGCCATGTAGTCGCAATAACAGAAAGGGATCACGAAATCACAAATCCCAGACAGGGGTCCCGGCCGCAGGGATCACAGTGACAGAAAAGGTCCCAAGATTCTGAACCCACACAGAATCCCCGGCCGCAGGGTCGCGATGGCAGTGAGGGATCCCAAACTAGACAGAGTTCCCGGCCGTGAGGCCGCGGTGGCAATGGGGGATCCCGAACCCGGCAGAATTCCCAGACGCAGGGCCGCAGTGACAATGGAGGGATCCCGAACCTGGCAGAGTTCCCAACTGCGGGATCACAGTGACAGGAAGGAGGTCCCAAGGTCCCGAACTCACACAGAGTTCCCGGCCGCAGGGATCGCAGGGACAGGAAGGGGGTCCCGGGGTCGCAGAGGCAAAAGGGGTCCTGGGGTTGCAGAGGCAAGAAGGGGTCCCGGGGTCGCGGAGGCAAGAAAGGGTCCCGGGGTCCCGAACCCTCGCAGAGTCCCCAGCAGCCCCGAACAGAGTTCCGGGGCAAACACCGCAGGAGGAAAGGGAAGGGAGGGACGGGACCCCAGGGCCCAGATCCCAGCAACAAAGGCTACAATAGATGGTACCTTTAGAATCCCATTTCGGCTCCCTGGCAGGGCTCCTTCTCCAGGCTGCAGAAGGTGGAGGTTGGATCGATAGATTGGGTTGATCAATCGACACCTTCACTTTCAGCCCAGAGGCTTTTTATCCATAAGTTACAAATGCATATTCATATCTTTATCTACACACTACCCAATCTAGGTGCAATTTTCTAAGTTCGTAAAACTACGAAAAGCAACATCAAAAACCTACGCATATAGCATATCTATCAGTGCAAAAACTCTATCTTACTAGCATAAAAGTTCTATCTTATTGTGCGCAAAAATTCTATCTTGTTATGTGAAAAACTCTATCTTAACATACGTAGAAAACTTTATCTTATTTGCACAAAATTCATACCCAAAATTATAAACAGTACTCTATTTTTGTTGTGTCTAAACTCTATCACTAGGCCTGAAGCTCTGTACTTCTACACTAACAACTAGGCACTTAGGGCATGTGAAGCTTAAAACTGAGGCTTAGATTTCTACTTTATGCATATATAGCTTTATATATTCTAATTTTTCTAAAGGTTTTAATTCAATCCCTTCACATTTCACTCTCTGTGGAGGATCCATGGAAACACGGACTCCAACAGGAAAGGTGGTTTTCATCTGAAATCCAAGCTTCAGCTACTCTGCATTTTCCATTCTCAGAAGAGCCACCAGAATTTCTCACATCAGCAGCCCAGGAATTTAATAACCTCAGCCTACTGTAAGGCAAGAACAAAACTCACGTGGAATTGTAAATGACTGTGTTCAGTGCATCAACGAGGTCCTGCATCTTCATTGTGTTGAAATCCACCTGAACTGCAGCTCCTTTTGCTACCATGTGAGCAATGTTGTCATGCTGGTCAGCAAACATGGGAATCCCAACCATGGGGATCCCATGGTAGATGGCTTCATAGAGCCCATTGGTCCCACCATGTGTAATAAAGGCCTTAGTCAAGGGATGGCCTGGAACAGGGAAGGAGAGGTGCATGTTACAGTAGCTGTGGCAGACTGCATTCACTGGGATGTGAGCACTGCATAGAGGGGCCAGTGCACTGCTAGAGAAGGGAACAACCCTGACCTCTGGATCAGCAGCAGAGCTTCACGCTTAGCTTTCGCACAGTCATACGTATTTTAACGCAACATGCAAATCAGCGTGTCCTGCCAGACTACCCCACAGATACTTTGGCCCTTCCGCTATTGTGCAGTTGTAGTTTTCACATGGTATCAGGTTCAAAACAGCCCTGTTGTTCAGCCTTGCTTAGATCAAGCATTTTGAAGAATGAGCCCTGGAGATGAACTGCAGATGCCAAATCCAGCTCCAGAGTACATCTCTGCTTTGGTATTTACTCCGGCCTACAGGTGCTTTTGAGCCCTTCTAGACAACTGCCACCAAGCTCTGTAAGTCAGAGCCTTTTAGGAACCTAAGGCTCCCAAGAGCAAAGTTTTGCAGTTTAGGCTGTGAAACGAAGTTTATCCACAAGTGTTACATGGTTCTGTTGCCTGAATTAACCATTCTAGTGGAAAAACAAAGGAAGCAGTTTTTCCAAGGGTGCCATCCATCCCAAATAGAATCAGTCTCACCAAGCAGGTCATTTTGTGGTATCCAGTCAAAAATCCTGGTGTTGGAGCCCAGAGTTTCTGGTTTTTTCCCTTTGTACCGCCAGAGGACCTTGAACAAAGGAAGAATAAGATAAACATGGTGCATGCGATGTGCCTTTCTGTACTATTACACGTAATTTAGAGCTTTATCTCAAACCCACATACCTTTTCCCAGTAATTCAAATAGCTTTGACTCCAGTTGAACTCTTTGATGGGTTATTATGTGCTAATTATAAAAAATGCATGGAGTGAATTTTGTATTTTGCCCTGTAGACACACCTCCATGTAATTTGGTTCAGAGGAAGTGAAACAGCAGAACTCCCCATGAAGTAACTCAGCTGTCTCTCTCTCTGAGCGAGCCCAGCTTCCTGGCTGTATCACATCCATCAGGGATGCAGGTAAAGAACAGGCCACTCCAAACATAAAAGGCTCAATGAGAGCAATGGGAGTGAAAAAAGCAAGGCAACAGGGCAACTTGTTTTAGGCTTGAAAAGTTCACCTTTTGTGGAAGCTGGCTGAGGGCTTTGGCGATCACATTACTTTTTTCATCACTTAGGTTGTAGACCATCGATCCAAGAGTGAATACAATGACACCATGTTCCCCTGAGCTTTGAACAAATTCTTCCATTTCCTAGAGAGGCAGAAGACATACCGGGGTAATTACACAATGCAGATTACACAGATTTCTGTAAATAGAGAGCATAACCTTTTCATCTTATTTAGGAAATGGTGGTGTGAGCACCTCCTGACAGAAGGGCTTGACAAAGACAGACCTGGCCCTGTGGAAAACAGTCGGTTTCTCCCCAATGATGATCAGGACAAGTTGAGACAGGTGACAGATTCTTTGTATTTTTGAAAGCAAGTTTCAGGATACATTTCAAGCAGCAGGAATGAATCCTGGCATTATCATGAGCAGGCCGCACTCTGTGACACTCTCCCTATCATGGTCATGGTTCTGGATTTTCCTGGAACAAGTACTTTGCGTTATATAGCTCTGCTGAAACCTGAGAGGGTGTTTCAGCATCCTAATCACAGATTCACCAAGTTGGTGCAGTCACTTTGCTAGTCAGACAGTTCTCATTTCTTATAATGCACCACATTGCTCAAAACATTTTCTACAAATCAGACCAATAGGTTTTCCTGTTCCTTTTATTAGTTAGTGTCATGTGAACTGGAGCAGTAACATGCAAAAGAGAATGGTTATCCATTTTCCCTAAGCTCAACCCATGCTACAGGGGAGTGGGAAGAGAGTTAGAAGGTTACTTTTAGTAGACAATTTGCACTGAAGATGACCTATATCTTCCAAGGCTCCTACAGGAATGATAATCTACATCAGAGCTTGTCGTTGTTGTCATCTTCAGTATTTGGGAGTTTCAAATTCTACCTGAATACTGCAATTCACAGCATAGCATAGGCTGGAGATGCTCACTGTTTTACTCCCTTTAAGATGTCTTAAACTAAGGTACAATAGAAAAAGTGTTTATCACTCATCTATTTCTGCAAGTTTTGACCCCATTTTACCTAAAGAATTTGTCTTGTCGCAGAGCCTTCTGGCATCAGGTATTTCAGTGTTACCATAGGCTGCAAGTCTATGTTGTAGAATTAAATATTACATTCAAGTACCCTGAGGTAGCACCTATTTTTCCTAAAACAGACACTCTATTACCCCGTGCTGACATCAGCTATCCTCTTTTAATACAGCAGGCTGTAAACCAGTCCTCAGTTTGGACAAGTATGGATGGATGCTAAATAGTTCCTTGCTCCCCAGCAGCACCAGAGCATCTTCTTTAAGAATGACCTTTCTCAGGACATGGCTTGCATGGTTATTAGGGAAAGAAACAGTCTTTGTAACAAACCAGCCAACGGCAGAATGAAGTTGGGATACCTTTGGTAATGGTTTTGCAGGCTGGCAATGAAGTCCTCCAACAAACTCAAAGTTGGGCAGGAAAGGGCGTGAAAATTCGAAATCCCAGTATGTTCTGATTAACCAAATCTCTGCTTTCCCCATCGTCTCACACAGAGTTGTGGGCTTTCCTGTGGACAAGGTACAAGAGGTTTACAACATGCATGGGAGTGACCTTGTTTGCTCTAGATTGTGAAACAGGAGCCTTACCTTTGTCTTTTGGCACTCCCAATCAGTGTAGTTTATCAAACTATGCATAAAATGAAAACATCCACAAATCTGGATCTATTCCTTGCCCTGTCCTGTGTTCAGCTTTAGCAGGTGGCCATGAGCAAGGCGGTACAATCCTTAAAGGGATTTTGAACCTTCATGATTACTTTAGAGAAATACAAGCGAGAAGCATTTAGTATCTAATATAGAAGTGCAATTCTAGTAGTGCTGAATTATTACCTGTGCTTGTAGTAAAAACACAGAGAACACTTAGGGAAGAGAACAATCAGAAAACTTAGTTCCAAATAAAAAAATTAATGAATCACAGTGATGATTGCCTGTCAGGGAGGAAGAAAGTTTTTAAACCAAGTTCTATAGCATTTTTCAGATGGTGACTCATTTAGTGGCTGCTCAGACAACAATAAAAGACAGGTACAGACATCTCTAGTTTTCTTGAGGACTGGGTCGGCTGCTTCTTACACATATTGGGAAAAAATGGCCAACTCCATAGATACTTTTAATGCCATTCTATGCAAAATCCAATATTTTGGAATCTAATGGTAATCTGATGTTTTATAGTTTACCATTTGAAAAAATATATAATCTTAGGTACATGTTGCAAGTTGTCTTTGCAGTGTTTTCTCCACCGAGTGAAACTGGGGAGTAAAAGGGTTAGAAGTATTGATAAATAGTTTTCCAAAGCTAGTCTAATGCAAGCAGGAATCAAGCTAAATATGCAGCAAGATAAAAATTATCTGTAGAGCATCTTCTTATACTACTTGATCAGTATAATAATCTACACCAGTAATTTTTTCTTTAAATTAAAGAGCAATGAGTCAGTTACAAAGTTGCTGAAGTGAAAATCAAGTTTGCATTACAAGTAGAGTGATACAAAGGTGTAATTAAGTCTTTATGTAGTATTAAAAATCCAATCCAGTGAAGAGAGTCTAGTTTTCAGAGCATGAAGGCATTCTTTGCAAATGCAGGAAAAGATTGGACAGCAACAGAAGAGATGCCCTTGTGTTTGCTGTTCACTCATTATCTGCCTAAACTTAGATACCCTGGACAAGATTCAAAGTCCACTGAACTAAAAGGTCTCTTCATTAAATATTGAATCATGCCTGAGTTGTACTACGTTGGAGCAAAATTTTCAAGTATGTATGTAGTTTAATGAGACTATTTCAAACTCTGAATGGTGGATGAAGGGGAAAGGTGACAGCATTCACTGCTGAGAATTGAACTCAGACTCAGCATCCTGCACTATGCAGTTGCAAGATACTTCAGGATTGCCACCTCTGTTGGCCTTTGAGAAGGAGTATTTTGAGACAACAGCATGGTGATCCCAAAGCATTCAAAAGGCACAACCTATGCAAGAAAAGAAACCACTCAACAGCTGCCTTACCTAAGACATTACTGTAGTACTCATCCCATTCATCTCACCAAAACTTCATGAAAAATAAATCTGTGTAAATGTAAAAGAGGAAGTTCTGTAGTCTTTCCATAAAGGACATCTGGTGTGTCAGCCCCATTGTGCTAGCAGGCACATAGGAAGGTGGGGACGGGAGCCCACCCCACAGCCGCTCTACCACATTCCCATCAGAGAAGTGGAAGCTGTAGACAAAAGGGATCTCTAGGATTTCTGCTACAAGTTCCCCACCTACAGAGAGGGGGTCAGCGATCAGAATATCAAACTTGGCCTGCTGCAGCTTTGCTATCAGGTGAGAGTTCATCACCAAGGTGTCACAGGTCTGCTTTGACATATTGGTAAAGACCTCCAGTTGCACCTGCATCGTCCACGTGATCTCCCAGGGGAAGAGATTAGCGGCTTCATTCATCCAGAAATTGAGGAAGTCCTCCATGGAGGCATCCAGGGTCTCCTGGCTAAAGGGGACTTGCAGGACCTCAAAAGTGATAAGGAAGGAGGTGTCCGGGTAGTTGATGAGCAGACTGCTTGAGGGCACCAGCACAGTCACTTCATGACCCTGGAGAACGAGCTCTTGCAGAAGCACTTTCACATTGATCCAGTGACTGGCATCGGTGGGCCAGACCACCACCCTCCCACAAAAACTGGTGCTGCAGCAGCATGTGTAGGCCCAGAGCAGCCAGGAGAACTTTGGCCCCAACATCTCAGCATTCCACGTACAACTCTGGTCTGACCAAACTGGAAGCAGTTCACTGCTTCACTGTGCAGACACTGTAGAGCCAACCAATTAAAAGTGGCATCTGTTTGGTGACTAGACTGGCAAACGTGACAAGATTGGCAAACGTGGCGAGAGGGAATGTCTTAACACAAAACAACACTCATGGGAGGACTGGGCAAGCAGCAAATTCCGTTCTGGAGTGTCCTGCAGAGCCACAGCTGATCTCTGGTGGGGTGGAGTAAGAGGCAGAAAAGGCCTTGACACTCTGTAAGCACTGCTCAGCAGTAATTAAAACATCCCTGTGTTATCAAAACTCTTTTCAGCACAAATCCACCATGCAGCCCATGCAAGCTAACAAAATAGGTATTGCACATGGAGCCTTAAATGCTAAACCCCACAGTTCACAATAAAAAAAGACACCACAAGATCCAAACAGCTCTGAGGCTTACACAACAGACATCAAACCATGCTTCAGCCAGCACAAGATTTTCTAGTCTCTGTCATCATAACATGATAAGCAACACAAACACACAGCTAGGTACTCTAAGAGTAGGATATCTTAACTTAGCTCTCAACAGAATTACACCTTACTAGTGAAATATAAATAAAAACACTTTAAAGTCTCATATTGAAATACCCATTTTATCTCCCCACCAGCAATGCATATGTTTAGCCAGTTTCCTTTTAAGCATTACTATAATCACCTAGAGCAAAAATGGGAAAACAATTATACAATTATTATTTAAAAAAAAAAATAAAAACCACAAATATAACTATAATCGAATAGGTTTTTAGACACTAAGAAAAGCAAAGAACCACGTCTCTGCAGAGGGCCTTTTATCACTGTGAATTGGGGCTCATCTGATATCCCAGGCTTTTAAAGGTCCAGAGGAGGATATTGTCTCTAAATTTGAGACAAGGTAGCAAGTAAGAAGTGTGCTATGGGAGAAAAAGTAATAGTGTTTGGTGGGCATACAGTATTTTACTGTTCTTAGTGTTTGTCATGATTCATCTATGAATATCACTAATAAGCCTTGTTTCAAGTGCAATAGCACTGTTTTACATATTTTGGAAGTACCTGTACAGACTTAGCTCTACCACTGTAGCAGGTCAGGATTAACAGGCAATGATTGTACTTGCCTGGATTGTTTGACTTGATGCAGGAATTTTGAAGGAAGGAAAGTGAATTTGGGGCTGTCTTGCTCCTGATTTGTGCCTTAACCTCTCATCTCTGGGTATTTACTCTTGTGTGTACAGCAGATGTAATTTCTGGAAGTGGAGCAGCCTTACCTAAAACTTCACTGTAGTATTTATCCCAGTTGGTCCAGAGAACATAATGAAATATGAAATCCTGCAGAGTGTAGCTGAGGAAGTTTTCTAGCCTTTGCCAGAAGGTCATCCTATCTGTTAGGCTGGTTAGGGTGGTTGGTATGTAGGAAGGAGGTGCTGGGAGTGTTCCACAGAGCTGCTCCACCGTGTTGCCCATGGAGAACCCGAAGGTATACACAAAGGGGATGCCCAGCTTCTCAGCAACCAGCTCCCCACTGGGAAATAGCGGGTCTGCCAAAAGGACATTGAAGGCGGATGCCCTCAGTCTTTCCATCAGGGCCTCATTCTTCACAACTCCATCACAAATGATTTTGGTTTTCTTCATCTGCAACATCTTTTGAGCTATCTTGTAAGCACCTTTCCAGATAGGTAGCTCTCTCTCCTCATTAAAAAAATATAAAGTTTCATCCATTAAGTCAATCATCTCTTTTGTGGTGATTAGCACCTCAATCACCTCAAACTGGAAGGGTGAGGGCTGCATGGGATTGAGGATGAGGAAGCATGAAGGCAGCAGCACGGTCACCTCATGGCCCTGGACCACAAGCTCCTGTAGTATGTGCTCCATGTTCAGCCAGTGGCTGTTGTCAGCTGGCCAGACCAACACCTTCCCCCCAGACTGCAAGCCCAACACGACCAGCAGCAACAGCACTGCCACCTCCTTCCCTGCCATAGCCTGCCCTGTGTGGCAATGCCCTCGTGGTCTTCCTTCACCAGGAGCAGAGGCACTCCTGAACTGGGCTGGGCATGCATGACACTGCCTTGAGGGCAGGGAGCCAAAGGTAGGCAGTGTGAAATCCTGAACTGGATAATAGCATGTTTAATACCATGTTTTCTTAGGGCACAAAATGGTGACTGGCACTAGCTGGCACCCTCTGGTGGTAAACAGCTTGCTGAAGCTGGAAGATGTGATTTCTCTGAAGCAGCAAGGAGAGCTGTCAGCCCTGGTGGTCTCAGTCCAGCAAAGATTGTATCCTGTTGGTAATCCCATCCCTCCTGCCCATCTAACTACAGTCTCTGTGTTACTTGTTTGGTATAAGAGGTGACTTTTTCATTCTTCTGGCTCTTTGAAACACAGCTGGGTAGGCAACTAAGATGTTCACTGACTGTGTGGGCACCTCTTTGCTTTTATAAAGCCACTAAGCGTCTCTTTAGAACACACCTAAAGTGGTGATCTGGGGCTGCAGCTAAAGAGTTGCATCTTGAAACGAATGAAATTACATAGCAAACTACTCCAGTATCAGAGTAAGATTGTCTTCATGTGAACTTGCCTCTTACAGAGAACCATGGGAGACCAGGAGGGGATAGTGCAGGCTTCCTGCCTGCCACTAAGTGCCAATTATGCACTATAAATTGAACCAGAAAATCCATTAAACAGTTTTATTTATATGGTCCCTCCTGATGTGCAATTAATAAATTAATTCTCATAAGAATAAGTTCTCTTTTCTGTACTAAAAATCATTATTATAAGGTTTCTGACCAGTGCTGTTACTCAACGGTTTCCTAATGTTGTCATCCAAGGCTTTTGGTATGGTTTCCATGCTGCCTAGAGCACCCTTTCTGGAACTAAAATGTGGGTCATGGAAACAGCTGGACTGTAAGGAGCCAAGCTGAGATACCTCATGTACTGTACACACTGACTCCAGCTTGGTGTACTTGTGGAGTCTCGCATCATGCAGGTATTTGCAGACAATTGAACCCTGAGAGATTTGCAAGAGATTTTTTTGAAGAGCTCAATGGGAACATAGTAGAAATTACATGTTATTAATAATAAACATATTTTTCTACATGATCACTCAAAACAGTCCAGAAGAAAAGCCTGCAGAGAAAGCTTTTTTTGTTTTCACTGTTTGCTTTGTGGGTGGGAGGGTATGTTCTGAATAAAACTTGTTTTGTGCAGAGAGAATTGGTTTTATATGACCAGGGACATAAGTAAAGTCCCTATTACAAAGCCACAATGCACTTAAATATTGCTACTGAGGGTGACAAGGCTGGCTTGTAATTCACCAGCTCCCCCCTCCTTGTTATGGTCCTCTGGATAAGGAAAATGGCTCTGTTCTTGGCTGCTTTCTGTGCAAGCAGTCACCCTTGCTGAGCGCCCTATATGGTGTGGAAGTCGTATCAAACTCCACACTAAAATTATGACAAAAGTCAAATCCATCAACTGGGATGACCCTGATCCTGTCTTGATGCAATGGCATAGCAGCACCCTGACTGCTAGTGCCTCAGCCCCTTCTTAGGGACACAATGACAAACTCTCGCTGACCTGTCTCTTGCCTTTGCAACCCTGGTGGGTTCCTAGCTCTGCAAGTCATAAGGACAGACTGTATAATGAGAAGTGAAGTATCAGAAGGCTTACCTAAGGCCTTGCTGTAGTAGATATCCCAATGTCCCCAGTAGCTCTGGAAAACGTAGTCTTGCAGGTGGTAAGACACAAAGTTTTTTACTCTCTCCCCAAAAGACATGTGGTCAGTGAGCTCAGAAAGGGCTGCAGGTGTGTAGGATGGTGGGGTGGGGATCTTGCCACAGTGCCTTTCCAGAGTGAAGGCTGGGGAGAAACGTAGTGAGTAGATAAAGGGAATTCCCAGCTTGAGAGCCAGGAGTTCCCCACAGGGGGTCACAGGGTCTGACAGCAGCAGGTCAAAGCCAGACCCCTGCAGACGAGCCATCAGCTCTTGGTTGGTCAGCACTGCATCACACATCATTTTGTTCATCTCCTGCCAGCCTACGGACAGCCTTCCCAGCTCCTTGTAAAACTGCCAGAAGGTCAAGACAGTTGGCCTGTTGTTGAGCCATAGATCCACTATTCCATTAATCAGGCTCTCAGGAACATCTTTCTTGAAGGGCACGTTATAGGTCTCAAACTTCTCCGTGGCCTTAGGCCTGGGTTCAATGTAGAGGGTAGCGTTGGATACCAGGATTGTAAAGCTGTGCCCACGGCGGATGAGCTCCTGTATAATTATATTCATATTCAGCCAGTGGCTGCCTTCTGTTGGCCAAACCAGTATCTTCCCACAGAAGACAGGCCCTAGAAGAACAACCTGAAAAAGGAGCAGCTGGAGGTATTTCTTTGAGCCGATTGTTTTCATGGCCATGGCAGAGCCTAGGGCTGGATAGTTTGGGAATTTTCCCTTCCAGTTGGGAGTGTTGCACCTCTGTGTTGTTTGATGGCTCCTCACTAGCACTCTTAGCAGAAGTGAGACTTTGCTGTTGCACAGGTAGTGCCTTTATAACCTGTGTTTTGTCTAAGCTCTGAAAAGAAAAAATATGTTTGGTGATTCATTTTTCCCTTTCTGCCTTCTACCCTGTTAGCTTCCCACCGAGGGAGTTCTATTCTCTTGTTAGGAGGATGACAACAATTCTCACTGCTGTCAAAGGAGCCAGTCCCCTAGATGACAGCTCTGAGACTCAAAACAAATCGCTTGCATTTTTTCCATGAACTAGAAATGCCAGAGGCAGGCCAAGGAATGAGAGGCCACATTGGAAGTGGCATCCTTTTTTACAGTGAGATCCTAAAAGTGCTGATATTTCTTATGCTGAGAGAAGTCAACAAATCCTTCATTTGGTTGATGATAATGCAAATAATAACATGCAATTTGTCCTAATAGGTCACCGGTAGCTTCCAACTGCTCCCAGACAACTTTTAACACAGTGAGTCCATTGCTACTGCCTGTGGCACATCACCACCAACCTGATCATGTTGTGGGCTCAGTTTGGGTGTCTAAACATGGGTCTGGGCCTCTTCTGGGCCCTAAAGGTGCTAAAGAGCAAAACCTACATCATCTGGGATAGCTCTCACTTGGAAAGTTGTTCCTTGAATATAAACACCTGGAAGCAGTTCTTTAACCACCTGGAGCCAAAATGATGACTAAACCCACATGTATAGTGATACACTCAATCCATCCAACACAATTTGAGAAACAAATGCCATGCAGCAAAAAACTCTTACCTAGCAGAGTCTTCCAAGGTACATAAACATTGTTCTCTGAGTTGCAAGTTGCAATTTACTACACCAGTTTGTTGCTTTTCCTTGCTGCTTCCCTCCTCTGTGCCTGGGCTGCTCCAGGAGGATTGGTTATCAGGCAGGAGCTTAAGAAAGTTACCCTCTGAACTGGACTTTTCAAAAGGAGGAAGTAATGAAATACGGAATGATGGCAACTGTCACTGTGAGCCTCACTCAAAAAGACACACGGAGCCAAGAATTTGGGAGAGCAGAAAGCAGCAGGGAGAATCTCCTGCTTTGTTTATTACTTCCTATTATATACTTTTAGCAAGGTGACCATGGATTGGAGGGTGGCATTCCCACCTCTCAACCACATTGGTCAAAGGGACTGTCATTCAACCTCCCCTTCTCTTGGAGAAGGAATTCAAAACAATGGCAATATTTACAAAACACAATCTCCTTGTTTACATGAATGAGTGTGAGAAGGGGCACACTTCTACTTTAATATGAACGCTCAGAAAACTAGGAGAATCTCATGGTGACAGGCAACAAGGCATGTATTCTGTGTTTATTCATCGCTTTGTTATGCTCTGGGAAATTAATGGTTGAGATGGTCTTTCTCTTGCCAGGATATACTATAATGTTACTACAGAGCCAGGTTCTTAGGAGGACTTTATATGCTAGAGATAAGAAATATGGTGTCTGACTGCTAAAAAGACTTTTTTACTCCTTTTAGGGTCTGAGGTGGCAAAACAAAATTGTTTGTTACATAGTAGATATGTTTATAAACTGTCAACAGGAACAAAGAGTGAGTCTTGTGGTTTGTTTGCAGAGGTTTTCAAAAGTTGCTGCTGTTTGCAAGTTTCCAAAAGTTGGTGTGTTACTTGTGTTGTCTCTGTTGCCCTTGATTCTGGAGATCTAGGCAAGTGCTCAGTAACCTGAAAATATAGGAATCTAAAGGTGCATCTCAATGATTTTTAAGTATTGTCATAATATTCAACAGGGCTTTTTCTAAATCTTCAGAACCCAGGACTATTATGCCAGCATGTTTCAACCATAATTTGACCTTACAGCCAGGAATTTCACTACAGTCTCTCTACAGATCTTTGTATCCAGAGTAAGATTTTTTTTTCAGGCTAATTTAGCTTATTTTGTAAAGTCCTGTAAGAAACTTGAAGTTTTTCCACCAACTATTGAAAGGCCATGTTCACATGGGCTAGAGTAGATCATAGAATCATAGAATATCATGAGCTGGAAGAGACCCACAAGGATCCTTGAAGTCCAGCTCCTGGCCCTGCGCAGGACAGCCCCAAGAGTCACACCATGTGCCTGAAAGCATTGTCCAAAAGCTTCTTGAACTCCCTCAGGCTTGGTGCTGTGACCACTTCCCTGGATAAAAATTTAGATGGGAATTTGGTTTTTGTTTCCAACCCCTTAGTATCAAATTCCTCCATAGCAAATGAGAGCAATTGCTAGGGGAACCAGAGTTAAATTTGTCTTGTTTCCATAGCCAGCTCTAAAGATGATACACAGATTACCCAGATCAGAGAAGATAAGCATTTTTAGAGGATTAAAGAACAAAATCCAGCAAATGAGAAAGAAGCGGGGCAGAAGAAAGTAGATGGTGTTAAGTGCTTGTATTCCACACATCTAACATTACTAACAGAAGTGCTGCAGACAGTGATGCAACCTCTAGCCTTGTTAAAAAACAACAGGCTTTTCAAGGCTAAGGCCCTCATGCAAAAGTTAGGCAATGCAAACTGATGTTTTCCACACACGGGTCTCTTCACCATTGTGCTGGCTGGCTGGGGGTTGCAGTGTGCATGGCACTTCGATTTCTAGGAAACCTTGATACCAGACAGCACCTCAGAAATTCAGGGCCAAGATGGAAAAGGGAAGCTTTTGCCTTGAAGAAGCACCAAATGATTCTGTGCTTTCCCTTTCACTTAATGCAATGAAGCAGCTTCTGGTCTGAAAGCAGAGTTAAAAGTCTTGACTATCTTTTTTTGTTGTTGTTCTTTTGGATAGTGGGGAGGTTGGCAAGGGAAAGGGAGGATACTAGATTGGGAAAATTTCAAAGTTGGCTCATCCCTACATGCAGAAGTGACAGGATTGGGCAAGTCTGCAAAGTCACATGTGCGTGTACTCAGTAAAAGCCTTGTAATCCCCAGGGGTATAGGGAAACTCCGGCAAAAGTTAATGAGATGAAATAGCCTCACCATGACCATCTTTCTTGAATAAATTGTATCTTTATACCTCTGCACTGTTACCACAGGATGAAAAAAAAAGGGCTAGGTTTATAGCATTGCACTTGGATTTTTTTGATTCACTTTAAGATTCTACAAACTCTCTTCACTGCTGCTGAAATTCTGCAGGGGAACATTGGCAGGTAAACAACAGCCATCAGGGTGGCTGACATGGGAGCCATTTCCACTCTGCAAAGCCAAAACATTAAAGAAATGAGAGAAGGTTCAGGCTAAGCTTGGTGTCCCTGCTGGGAATCTGCATTGTCGGTAGAAGAATAGGTACTGCACCCTATCCTTGTCAGCTCTACAGTGAGGAGCAGCAGCAGACTTGCCCAAGCTCCCTGCAGATGTGGCACACTCCTGTCTTGCCAATGTCTGTCCAACCTCCCTGGGAAAGCTGTGTGCTATGGTGATGGGCAAATCTGCAAATCCCATGGGTATGGACATGATGGGACTCATCTAATGGCTCACCAGCCGAAAAAGCAGTTGCTTTCTCCATTCCACCTTTTCACGCATGTTAGCTGTTCGTGCTCCCATGTCAAGCCTTTCCCTGTGACTTTCCCAGTAATCCTGCCAATGGTTTGTTTTAGTGGGAGTTTGTTGCTGGGGCAGGAAGGAGCTAGGAAAAGACCAGGCAGGCTACAATGGCCAAGGCAGCCTTGTCACCTGGCACCATTCCTGCCCAGGCAGCGGCAGTGAGAGCACCAGGGCACAGATCAGAGGTCACCGCGGCCATCGCTGCACCCACCGCAGGGAACAGGGGTCCCAACTGTGGGGACAGGAGCACACCCAGAGCCCCAGCAAGGGCAGGGGTGCCCACAGTGTGCCAGCATCACCCAGAGCAAGCACCTCTCCCCTTGCCTCAGCACCCTTGGGGAGCAGGGAACTGGGTCCCTGGGGTTATTGCAGCAGACCTCAGATCAGGGGAAGATTTAGGGGTGTGGATTGCACCCCAAAGTACCCCAAATCCACCACCCTGGGCCCCCGCATATGCAGCTCTGTGCAGCTCAGCATGGGCAGAGCACCCAGGGATACCCGTCTCACCTAAGACCTGCTGCTCTGCGCCGGGAGAGTGACGCCGGGACAGTGACACCAGGACAGTGACAACAGGAGGGTGACGGCAGCAGTTTTTACAGGCAGAGACAGGGAGGAGAGGACAGGAATGTTTGCCAGTGCTGTGGCTGCAGGGAGGGAGGAGCGAGTGCAGGGAGAAACCGGCAGCCACTGACCTGCAGGCAGGGCCACAGTGGACATCTCCAGCTCCACCAGTCCCGCTCTCCCCCACAGGTTCCAAACCACATCCCAATGTGTGAGGGTGGAGAGAAACCCAACACCTTCCCCACATGCAGTTTTGTCAAAACCTTCTGCGATCCCATGAGCTGCTGCTGGCAATTCTCTCACCACAGAGGCTGAGGGGTGACACCGGCTTGTCCCCAATCCAAGAAGAGGACAGCAGCCCCAGGGGGACAGCTGGGTTTGGATCAGCAGAGGCTCAGGGCAGTGAGCACACCATGGCAGGGTCAGGGAGCACATTTTATTTCTCTCCAGCAGTGTCAGGGGAGAGGAAGGAATGGCAGCAGTGTCATCACAGCACAGGGCGGATTTAAGGGGTGTCCGGTGATGTCTCCTCAGATCTGAGTGCGGAAGCACAGGTCTGTGCCTGAGATCTTCTGCGCGTAGTCCTGGTCAAAGCACTCGTTCTGGGCCACAGTGAAG
The DNA here is from genome assembly GCF_021018805.1 of Prinia subflava. NCBI lineage: Eukaryota > Metazoa > Chordata > Aves > Passeriformes > Cisticolidae > Prinia > Prinia subflava. The sequence continues at coordinate 4,344,014 of NC_086282.1, forward strand.
TAGTTCTTCCAGTCTCTGGTGGTGCCTGTGGCCAGGCGAGATGGGGCTCAGCAGGGACCAGGGGAGGACAGTGCGCCAGAGGCCCTCCGGAGGCGCTCACCTTTGCGCATGAAGGGGGACATGCTGTGGTCCATGATGTCCGAGGCCACCTTGCTGTAGTTGGTGGCAGGGTTGTCCCGCATGGCCTTGAAGGATGTGTGTCAGGTGATGGTGTCCAGCACCGCCTCCGACAGCTTCTGCCCCAGGAACTGGGCCACCTTGGCAATCTCTCGGCAGAGGTCCTGTGCGACACAGGCCAACACTCACCCCTTCTTCCACCCCCAGACCCCATACCACCATCCACCCCACCCCATCACCTCCTTCAAGTCCTCGTAGAACAGGTAGAGAATGGGGTGATCCTTCCTGCGCTCCCAGTAGCCCTTGACATGGTTGTACCAGGAACCATATGCCACTGCATGGGGAGAGCAGTCAGTGGGTGACAGTCCCCCACAGGGTCCCCTACATGCACCCAGGGGTGCCCTGTCCCACCTCTGCCAGACATGAACTCCTCCAGGTATTGGGCCCATGTCCCAGGGTGCGGCAGCAACTTGTTTATCAAATCAAAGTGGTAGTAGGAGACAGCCACGTCCTTGGCATTGAGCCCCACATAGATCATCTGCAAAACCTTGGTGGCATGCGGGGACTTGCAAAGTCCCAACGGGGCAGGCAGCCCCCTTATGGCTGCTGGATCCCTCCCAGTATGTTCATTCCAGCCTGTTACCTTGCAACAGTTTTCCCAGAAGGATTTGGGCAAGATGTGAGCTGGGATGTGGGTCTTGATGATGTGAGGGGATGGCATGGCCTCCAGCTGCTCTGTGCCTGTAAGGATTTCTCCCACAAGTGATCCCACTGTGGTGCCCTCCCATACAAAACCAAACATGTCCCCATCCACCACCCTCTGCCACTCCACTACCTGCTGGCAACTTCCCAGGAGCAGCACACTCCATCATGGGCACCTGGTTCACAATGTCATCCTGCTTGCATTTTTCTGGATCACCACCTTTCAGGACCGTGTCCACGATCTCACTGACCCAGGTGGTGCCTGGCAGGGAGACATCGGGTGTCCAGCTGTTGCCATTCCCACTGGAGCCCCATCTCAGGCACGAGAGGGTCACCATCTACCAGTGTTGCCTTTTGGCATGCCCCTGGTCCCAGGCCAGGCATCTGCAGGTTGGTACCTCCCTAAGCACGGCCCCTCTCTGGTGCCTGGGGATGCTCACCAGACTTGGGGAAGGTGACCACCACGATGTCCTCAGGGTAGCTCTGGAAACTGTCAACTCGTTCCCAGTTGAGGGTGAAGGCACTGACCATGGGCATGCCATGCATGGTGCGCCAGGGCTGCTGCAGGTAGGTGTCCAAATCTGCCATCCTGCTGGGGACAAGGACATGGGGCATGGCTGGCTGGCAGCAAGGAGCATTGATAGTGGAGAGTTAAAAAATAATAATTTCTGTATAAGCTAACTGCGGGTGGTGGGGGGAAGGTAGAAGATGCACGGCTTGAAACCTGATGCAGCCTGGCCTTGGAACAAACGTCAGCTTTCTGCAACCAGCCTCATACTATTGTTTTAATTGAATCAAGTGTGACTCCAGTCCAGGAGATAATTGAGAACCATTGTTTTAACCAAATCAAGTATAACTCAGGGTAAAGCAAAGGTATGATTTAAGATAGTAAGTAAGAAATAGGATAACCAGTATCTAGGGGTGGATGTTAGTTAACATATGTATAACTTGAAGCTATAAAATCACAAAGTAATTCTGTATTCTTGGGCACAAGATCTGGGCATTCCATGCCCCTGTGTCCCGAGCGCTCAAATAAAGAACTTCATATGATTGCCTTTGTGTGGTCATATGTTTTCCTACGCTAACAGCATCATGGGGCCATGTCTTGGGTTGAAAAAATGTAACCAAAAATGTGTATTCTATTTTGATCTGTTAAAACCGGTTGAGAGATATTGTTCTTTATCTCTTGTAACTCTAGGGGTGGAAAGAGGGCAGATGCCTTCTGTTAATGGGACAACTGATAACACCAGATAAAGCAGTGCCTTCTTATCTCTTCCTCCACCCATCCTCCTCCAAGGGACATCACCTGTGCATGTGCCATTTAAGGCCTCTCACATGACTGATAACATTTCTTCATTCCTTTGTGAGATGCTCCACCCAGTAGGAGGAGCCAAAGCCTTTCCATCAGGATAAAACCAGCAATCCCAAACACCAAGTTAGCCTGTTTTTCCACTGAATTTTCGGAGGACGACTGGACCCATCTTGCCAGAACTGGACTCCTTTTTCACATAAGATCATCACAGAACAACATCTGTTACTCCAGGAAGACTTATTTGGACTGCTTCCAACACCCTGACAACAGGGTGTCAGGTCCTATTCCTGACTCCATCAGGGTTTTCTAGGACTTTTGTTTGCTTGCTTGTTTTTTTTTGTACTACTGCATTTGTATTTTTTAATATTCCCAGTAAACAACTATTATTCCTATTCCCATATTTTTGCCTGAAAGCTCTTAATTGCAAAATTGTAATAATTTGGAGGGAGGGGGTTTTTACATTCTCCATTCCAAGGGAAACTGCAGTTTTCCCTGACAGATAGCTGTCTTTCCAAACCAAGACAGGCCACCTCCTTCCCTGGGGGCCCCAAAATTCCTGCTGAACCCAGCCATCCTGGCCATAGGAAGGAAACCATGCCCTGCTTGCTGGCATCACAGGAGGTGGCACCTGTTTTCTGTGGGGATTTTAGGGTGCAAGTGGCAGTGCAGGGAGAGTGGAAGGGCATGGCCAGCTCTGGGCTGTTACATCCCCCTGGGGAAATGGTTTCTTCTCCCTCAGAGACCCCTGGAACTCCTGTCATGTAGTTTGACCCTTCCTTCCCCTTCTGACCCCATTGGCTGTGTGCCAGCTAGCCCCTCCCTCAGAGACCCTGAGAAAAAGGGACCCCTGTCCCCCGGGAGCTCTCTCTCCTGGGACATCAACCTGGAATAAAGGACTTGCAGCTAAAAGGGTAAGAGAGCCTCTTTTGAATCCTTTCCTGTCTTTCTTGATATAATCCTACTAGGCCTGAGAAGGGCTGAGCTAGCTGAGACCCTTTGAGGGTAACAGGATTGTATCAATTGGCGCCCAACGTGGGTTTAATTATAGAAACCCATGCGGAGCTGGAGACCTTTCATGGTCTTAAAAGCTCTTTGGGAAGTTCAATTACCCTAGGCACTTTGGCCACATGTTGTTGCTATAGGTGGGTAGGGATAAGCTCGTAGCTTGTGGTTGCCCAGTCACGAGTGAGCTAAAGACAGGACCTTCAGTTGCTTCTGACTCAGCATATAATACCACGGACCAGGTAAAGTCCTCCGTTTGATCGGTACCGCAAACTGGGAGGGCGTAATTTTACCTTTGCTAGTAGCAGCGGGTGGATTTTAGGACCCTGCGGTGGCGATTTTTTTTTCTTTTTTTTTTTTTCTTTCGTTTCTGAATGCCGCAGCCCGCGGACCCGTGGGGCGGCTCCGCACAAGGAGCCCTGCTTTTCGGGGAAACCCCGGCCCGGGCACGTATCCCTTCGGCCAAGCAAGGCTGCGGGGACCCCCTAGGTGCCACCGGGGCTGGAGAAACGGCGCGAATACGCGACCGCAGCCCCCGAGTTTTCCCCGCCTGTTCTCTCTGGTTATAGGAGACACAGGAGTTACATACAGCTGACTGTAGCAGCTGGAGGCTGGATTTTGAGCTAATAGCTTTCAATAATATCGAATCATGGGCATACAGCTATCAGCTCCTCAAAAGAGTATATTAAAACAACTCCAGGACCTTTTAATTAACGTTAAAATTTCCAAAAGGCTGCAAAAACGTTTTGTTCGCTGGTTAGAACATGAATTTACTGAAGCTGAATTGTTGCAGATAGATTCTGTTTCCTTTTGGGACTACGTGGGTACGGTGATCACAGATAAAGTCCAAAATAATGATCACGCCGCTTCTGTATTTATCCCAATATTTTTGCAAGCTCGTAAACATCTGTTAGAGTTAAACAAACCCAGCCAGGAGCAAAAACTTACCCCATGTAATCCTCCCTCTGATCCACCTTTATACCCGGGTTTACCTTTGTCCCGGGATCCTTTTAACAAAGCCAGTTTCTCTCCTCATGATCTCGCCGGGGGGGCAGGGGCGGCCCGGGACTTCTGTGAGGCGGCAGAGGCCCAGGAAGACCCCCTCCACGTGGCTGATAACAATGGCGGCTGCCATGTGCCCCGACCTTCCCCCCACAACCCCTTCCCCTCCCAACCCCCTCCCTCAGCCCCCGCCCCCACCCCATACCCCTGTGCCAACCCCTGCTGGCCTCCGGCAGCCCCACCCCACCCCTCCTCCCCCTGCCTCCTTCCCGGCTGTTGCGGCGGCTCAGGGGGGGCCGGCCCCTCCTCCTCCTGCCTCCCCGGCAGCAGGGAGAGGGCCGCCCCCCCCACCCTGCACGGCCACGGCGGGAGGTATGATTGCCACACGGCGGGGGGAGGGGGACAGCCTGGGCTGCCCAGCCAGCACGGACAGAGCACGCCTTTCCTTCCCAACCCACAAGGGACTGCTAACACTGTAACCCCGGTACCCCCAGACACGGGGGGACCGGCAGCAGCTTCCAGACCCTTGGCAAATGCAGATGAACCCATTTTCTCTGTAGCTCCAGTAGCATATGTAGGCAGGAGGCAGGGTTCTCGGCAATACCAGCCACTCTCCTACCAAGACAAGAAAGAACTATGTAAAGTACAACGTGAGTTTGGCAGGGACACGCCCATCTTTAAAGGGATGTTTAGAGCCACATTTGATTCTAATGAAATGGTCCCTAATGATATTAAGGACTTATTCAGATGTCTGTTATCTCCCTCAGAGTATGATCTGTGGGACAATATGTGGAAAAGAGCTTTAAGAACACTTTTACAGGAGATTCAGCAAAACCCTAATATGGCTAAGGACACTGAAAATAATGATATTACATTTGAACATCTGTGTGGTGAGGGTGCCTGGGCTTGCCCCGAAAAACAAACCCGAGTATTATCCAAACAAATTTTACTTAGGATTAGCAATGTTGCAGAGAAAATGTTTTATCAGCTACCATCAAGGGAAGGGAAAGGAAGTTATGTCAATGTTAAACAATTTCCTACGGAGAATTTCTTACAGTTTGTTGATCGTCTGAGGACACAGGTGGAACACCAAATACCAGATCCCGTGGTGCAGGCAGAGCTGATCAAAGAGATGGCTCAAAGAAATGCTAATGAGACCTGTCGTAGAATTATCCTCACTTTACCCTTGGACCCACCACCTACTCTGTCCCAGATGATAGAAGCTTGTTCCAGACGGGCAGAACTGTTCTGCACATCTGAAAGACACCCTGGAACAACACACCCACAGCATACAGCCCCTGCTGGACCACACCCCAGCAGGCAACAGATGCCACCAGACCAGCTGCAGCGCATCATCTGCCTCCGCTGCAAGAAACCGGGACACTTCGCCAGATCCTGCCCCCAGACGCAGAAGCAGAAGAAATCCAACAAACAAAAAAACTGAATTTACAGCGCGTGCCCGCGGTTGATACTACAACGCGCAAAGATATAAATGTAGCGGGACTCACATTGGCAAAAGCTTCTCTCTTAAAGAAAAAGGGGGAGGAGGGCAGGTCACGGGGTGTGGGGGTGCAGAAAAATGTAAATGTTAAATGCTCAACTAACAAGGTTTGGCAGCCACTTGGCCGTTTTAGACTTGTAACTACCAAAGGTTTCCATTTCAGATCTACTGAGTGGATGGTTATAACAGTTGACCTGTCTAACATCTCACAGGACCTGACGGTTTACCACATGGGATTGGACAGTGAGTATTTTGTTATTGGGGACACGGCACACACACCTTTGGAAATTGAGATAGCTCCCATGACCATTAAGGGAAAAATAATAGGCCTCATGTTGTTGGCTCGTTGTTCACACCCACCCTTTTATCTGGTAGCGGGACAAATTCTTGCCCAAGCTATACCAGTTCCAGCAGAGATCACAGCAGACGGTAAATCACCAGAGGTCTACTGGACAGAGGTGGTGGGGGAACCTAAACCCTCTATGATGTGCAACATCACCTGTGGATCAGAGCGCCTCCAAGTGGCGGGAGTGCTCGACACGGGAGCTCAGGTCACCGTAATGCCACAAAGCATGTGGCCTTCGAACTGGGAATTAGAGCCGGTAGCAGGCAAACTTCAGGGCATAGGAGGAATCTCAATGGCAAGGATTTCGAAAAACGTGGTGCAAATTGAGGGACCTGATGGAAAGGTGGCGAATGTCCGTCCTTTCGTAGCAGATTATAACGCCCCACTGTGGGGGAGGGACACCATGTCTCAGTGGGGAGTCCGATTGGTCATTCCTAAAACACCCCAGGATTTTTGCAAGTAGCCACTGTGGAGCGCCCTACCCAGAAGTTAAAGTGGTTAGAAAACACCCCCAGATGGGTAGCACAGTGGCCTTTGAGTAAAGAAAAGCTCAAGGCGCTGGAAAAACTCGTGGAAGAGCAATTGGCTCAGGGACATATTGTGGAGACAACTAGCCCCTGGAATTTCCCGATCTTTGTGATAAAGAAACCGGGAAAGGACAAGTGGAGGTTGCTCCATGATCTAAGAGAAATTAATAAAATAGTAGAAGACATGGGACCCCTCCAACCAGGGATGCCCACTCCAACAATGCTCCCCCGAGATTGGAAATTGGCTGTCTTAGACATCAAGGACTGTTTTTTCCAAATTCCATTGCACCCTGAAGATGCCCCTAGGTTTGCCTTCTCAGTTCCCACTGTCAATAGACAGGCCCCAATGAAGCGTTATCACTGGAGGGTCCTTCCCCAGGGTCTCAAATCGAGTCCTTTCATATGCCAACAATATGTAGCCTCATTACTGTCTCCAATACGCGCACAGAGGAAAGAAGCCATCATCCTTCACTACATGGATGATGTGCTAGTGTGTGGCCCCAATGACTCTATACTCCAACACACGCTTGACCTAGTGGTTAAAGTTTTAACCTCTGCTGGATTTCAATTACAGGAGGACAAGGTTCAAAGGATGCCACCTTGGAAATACCTGGGCTTGCAAATCAGTGCAAGGACTGTAGTTCCACAGAGCTTAGAAATTGGTTGCAATCCAAAAACTCTAGCAGATCTCCACTCCCTGTGTGGGTCCTTGAATTGGGTAAGACCCTGGCTAGGCCTCACAAATCAAGATCTAGAACCCCTCTTCAATTTATTGAAGGGGGAGAAGGAGCTGACGTCTCCCAGGGAGCTGACCCCAGAGGCGAAGACAGCAATCGAAAAGGTACAAAAAGCCTTGTCAGAGAGACAGGCTCACCGGTGTGAGCCAAAGGTGCCTTTCCAGTTTATTGTTCTAGGAAAACTGCCACACCTGCATGGCTTGATCTTTCAGTGGATCGAGGAAGAGAGAGATTCACTGTTGATAATAGAGTGGGTTTTCCTCTCCCACCAAAGATCCAAGACCATCACAGAGCCACAGGAGCTGATAGCACAGCTGATTCGGAAGGCCAGGGTAAGATTGTGTGAATTGGCAGGTTGTGACTTTGCATGCATTCACCTCCCGGTCAGACTTTCAGAGGAGGGAAAGAACTCTCCTGAGAGATTGACCAAAGAGATGTTTGAGCATTTGCTGCAGAGCAATGCCAGTCTCCAACTATCTCTGGACAGCTACAGGGGACAAATATCAGTCCATGCCCCGTCCCACAAGTTGTTCAATGAGGAATTCCACCTTATTCCTCATGAGAAAAGGAGTCGGAGACCACTCAAAGCTCTCACAGTCTTCACAGACGCATCGGGTGCTTCCAACAAGTCCGTCGTGACTTGGAGGAACCCACGGACTCAGCATTGGGAAGCTGATGTTGAGTTTGTGGAGGGATCCCCCCAAGTGGCTGAACTGGCCGCAGTGGTAAGAGCTTTTGAGAAGTTCTCAGAACCAATCAATTTGGTAACCGACTCTGCCTATGTGGCAGGAGTAGTGTCCAGAGCGGAGCAGGCTGTGCTCAAAGAAATAGAGAATGAACATCTCTTCAGGTTGCTTTCAAAGCTAATCTATTTGGTTTCTCATCGACAGCACCCGTTTTACGTGATGCATGTGAGGTCACACACTGATTTGCCAGGTGAGATCGCAGAGGGGAATCGCCAGGCAGACCGCCTTGCTGCCCCAGTTGAAAAGGCACATCTCCCTGATGTCTTCCAGCAGGCAAAACTGAGTCACCAACATTACCATCAAAATGTGCCAGCCCTGATCCGACAATTCCAACTAACACGGAGCCAGGCTCGAGCCATTGTAGGTACCTGTCCGAACTGCCAGCTCCAGGTCATGCCATCGATGGGCATGGGGGTTAACCCCAGGGGCCTGGGCAGCTGTGAGGTATGGCAAACAGACGTCACACACATTCCTAGTTTTGGTCGCCTCAAATATGTTCATGTGAGCATTGACACATATTCAGGTGCAGTGTATGCCTCTGCCCACGCAGGAGAAAAATCTATACATGCCAAGCAGCACCTAGTGCAAGCCTTTGCAGTGTTGGGAATTCCAAAAACAATCAAAACTGATAATGGCCCAGGGTATGTGTCCAAGGAGTTCCTAGAATTTGTCCAGCAGTGGGGAGTGGAGCATAAAACTGGCATCCCTCACTCCCCCACAGGTCAAGCTGTGATCGAGCGTGCACACCAAACGCTCAAACAGGTTCTGGCTAGGCAGAACTGCTCGGCTTCGTGGATGACACCACAGCAGAAGCTCTGCAAAGCCATGTTCACCATCAATTTTCTAAACTGTTCATTTGAAAACATGAGTCCACCTGTGGTACGTCATTTTAACAGTGGTGATCAGTTTAAATTGTCTCAGCGTCCACCGGTTTTGATTAGGGATCCTGAAACTTGGGAAACCAGAGGTCCCTATGAGCTTGTGACCTGGGGTCGTGGCTATGCATGTGTGGCTACTCCCTCAGGCCCTCGGTGGATTCCCCAGAAGTGGGTGAAACCTTTTGTCCCCAAAAATCCAGCTCCAGCAGAAGGGGACGAGAAGCAAGTGACTGATGCTTCGAAGAGAAGACGCCGCCGGATGGAAGAGAAAGATCCTCCTTAGAGGTGGATTCCTTCTGGCAGAAACAGGAACTTTTTAACATGTTTTAAAAAATGTTTATTTTTCCCTTCCAGAGAAAACCTACCTCCCACTCAACCCTATGATGAACCCCATCCAAGTTGTCATCCTGCTAATGCTGAACAGTCTGGCAGCTGCATGGATCATCCCTCAGCCACGTCAGAAGGTCTGGGTAACCCTGGCACAGACACTTCAGCAAGAAAACATATGTTTGTCCACTGCAGCAGCTAAGAATCCTATGTCTACCTGTCTGGTAGGAATTCCTTTGCAGGCTGGAGAATTTCCAGCAGGCTTGGACAAATACAAGTCCAACGAAATTCCAGAGGCACACACCCCACAACCACACAAAGATCATCAAAAGCAAGGTGTGTTCGCCATGAACCCCTTAGCCGAATGGGTGCAGGGTTTGCCCAGGGTAGCTCATGAACCCCAGGAGTTAGAACTATTGGGTTCCTCCCCTGCCACATACTGCATCCATTTCTCTGTCATCCCAAAACCCTCTAGCACTGACGAGTACCACCTTATAAAGCAGTTCCGGGGAGAATTTACTGCAAAGAGGTGGTGTCATAATATAAGCCACATTGCATCAGACAACCCATCCCACTCCAAACCCAGAAGCCTCCCTAGAGGATTGTTCTTGGTTTGTGGGGATCGGGCATGGGCAGGAATTCCATCCCGGCTTTTCGGAGGGCCATGTACCATAGGGCGATTGTCCGTGTTGACACCCAACCAAACTTTAATTCGTGAATGGACACACAAAAACAAATCGGCTGACAAAATTCAAAAAAGGAGTGCTGACAATTTGGACCCAAATTGTAATTCAGACATTTTTCATTGGGCAAAGTCAAAAAGAGTTGCTGTATCCCTGTTTCTTCCGTGGGTAGCAGCAGCCAAAGCTCTAGGTGAATTGGGCCACCTAGAGTGCTGGGTGGTCAAGCAGGCTAATTTAACATCTATCGCCATCAGCTCCCTCCTAGAAGACGAGGAGATTACCAGACAGGCTACCATCCAGAACCGTGCCGCTATCGATTATCTCTTACTATTACATGGACATGAATGCCAGGAATTTGAAGGACTCTGTTGCATGAATCTGTCCTCAAAGGCTCCAAACATCCATGCTGCCCTCCGAAGCATGAACAACATGATTGGACAAGTGAAGCAAGAATCAGAAGATTGGATCAAGGAACTGTTCAAGGGCTGGGGATTCACTGGGTGGTGGACTTCTGTAGTCAAAACAATTTTGTTACTTTTTGTTATCCTTTTCCTTGTAACCATAGCATTCGGAATCCTACGCTGTTTGATTTTCAAGGCTATTAATGGCCTCATATCTTCTACCTCAGAAGTCAACCATATAGAGTTGGCAAATCTAAAGCGGTCCGGTCTCCCTACCAACCATAAGTGGTGGGAAACCCACACTCCGTGTTAAACAGAATTTGAGAATTTCTCTCTGTATCTTTTTAAACAAAAAAAGGAGGAGATGTTACATCCCCCTGGGGAAATGGTTTCTTCTCCCTCAGAGACCCCTGGAACTCCTGTCATGTAGTTTGACCCTTCCTTCCCCTTCTGACCCCATTGGCTGTGTGCCAGCTAGCCCCTCCCTCAGAGACCCTGAGAAAAAGGGACCCCTGTCCCCCGGGAGCTCTCTCTCCTGGGACATCAACCTGGAATAAAGGACTTGCAGCTAAAAGGGTAAGAGAGCCTCTTTTGAATCCTTTCCTGTCTTTCTTGATATAATCCTACTAGGCCTGAGAAGGGCTGAGCTAGCTGAGACCCTTTGAGGGTAACAGGATTGTATCACTGGGCAGCTCAGGTCAGAGTGGCAGTGGGAAGCTGCCCATACCAAGCTAGCAGTGCTTTTCCTGGGTGTTAAAACTCTCAGGGGCATTCCTGGCTGGAGCTGCAGGCTGCTTTCTCTTTGCTTTTTCCTCTCCATCTCTCCGTTGTAGGGCAGACTGGGAAGCCTTGCTTTCAGGGGGCTTAAGTTGTTATGAATGAATTCCCAGTGGGTATGAGGGCTCAAAAAAAAAGCTGCCCGTGTTTGCTGCTGTGGCCCTGGGAGGGGGGCAGAGCTGTGTCTCTGGAGCACCAGCCGCCGGGCAGCCACGGCCGCGCCGTGTGGCCCTGACGGGCGCAGTCGCTGCTGGCAGGAGCCACGGCCAGGCTCTGGGCAGAGTGGATGGGGGGGTAGCACTGGAACCCCCAGCGTTTCCCGGTCAGGAGGGGTTGTGCTATCGCTGTCCTAGCCCCATAGCGAGACAGCTGAGACAGCCGCACCATCACCCCAGAGGAAAATGTGAAGCATCCATTAGCATATTAAAAGAGCTCTGAGCACTCAGAATGCAACCCCCGCTCCTCCCAATTTGTGCTGTCACCCTGCCTTTTAGAAAAATGGGGGTTTTTCTCTTTTGCAGAGAAACCCCATAGCTGGGGTGATGCTGCTGTCCCTATAAAGCCGCTGACCCCCTTCCAGGCTAGGCTAGAGGTACCCCCCTACACCCCAGCAAGCTTGAGGATGAAGGGAAGCTGCCCTGTGACATTCTCCTACCTCATTAAAATGTGAAAAGGAGCAGATCCTGTCTAGATAGCCCTGTCATTGTTCGCTGTAACTACCTTTTTCAGCAAGGATACCGTATGCTGCGACCGGGACAAATGCATATGTATTTCTATATGCAAATAAAACCGACCCGGTGAATCCTGGGAGAGTTTTTTAGAGGAACTGCACCCCAAGATGAAAAACTAGATGCATCAGAGGAGAATTAGAGGGTGCCCTGGCCAAGGAAGGAGTGGACACACCCCCTGGCCTGGTTTGAAGATTCACCATGACCTATGAGGAGTCTGAATGGAATGGGAACCAGCCAGCTTAAGCGACAGACAACGGGAAACTCTTGAGGTTTTTCCCTGAGGGTAAAGAGCTGACTCTGCACTCCAGTAACAGACTCCTCACCGCTCTGCCTTCTGATGGTTGACCAGAGATAGCTTCTAGCTGTTCCAGTGGAGACAAGGACTCGCCACCTACTGGGGGCAGCTGAGTGAAGATCTGCAACAGTACTTGCTCCGTCGGATCACCACAGCAGCGTGAAAAACTCCTGTCGGACTCTGCAATCCTGCTGATGAATTTAATAAAGAGCTGATGACTTTAATAAAGAGCTGAATATTAATAAAGGCATATGCCCTGTTCTTTTCAGAGTTAGGGTTTGACAGAGACAGGAACGAGCAGCAGGACTCTCAGTGAGACACTAATTTTGAAGCTTTGAGAAAAGCTAAGGTTACAGTTAACAATAGATGTTGCTGATTTAGCTGAAATGAATAGATAAGCTTTCCTGAAATCAGTTAAAAGTTAGAGGATGGTCACAAGAAACCGGATTTAAGATAAGCTACCCCAGATCTAATAACTCATTGCTTGTCAAACAGAGAAACTAATCAATACAACACAAGACCTCCTGTTTCCAGAAACCCACTGAAATAGCCCTGGAAAACAGGCAACAGGGAGTTCTACCATCCATCAATCACATCTGCATTGAAAAGGTTGAAAGTTTAGAACAAGGAAGGCTCCTTTTACTTCCTCCTTTTGGTGACCACTCCTCACAAAAGGACCACTGATCCATTTCAGGGAACAAACTACGCATGCTTAATAGCCTTTTTGTCAATTAGCATACGAAGCGGAGAAGAGGAAGTGACAGGGGTATGAATATACATTTGTATTTCGTGTATTCAACATTTTTGTAAATAAAAGGCTTTGTAATTACCTGTGATCTTTGCAGTGCGCATTAGGGAGCTATCCCATGCACTGCCCAGGGTCGCATTAAACATACATTTTCTAACTTTAACTGTTAGAGAGTTTTTTTGTCCATCACAGTTGGATATTGATATTAGATCAATATTCATATTTTAATAAATCATCAGGACTCTCTCCCTAGGAAGCCTTTCCACTCACCACCCAGGACAGAAAAGTTGGACATGCCAGTTGCAAAACTCCCAAGCTGTGATTTTTGGAGAGAGGCTTGGTGTCTTGCTTCCACCTCCCAGGGACATGGAGCTACCATACCCACCCCCGCAGTCCCCTGCTTATGAGGCCAGGGCACCCCGAAACGCCCGGGGCCAAAGCCCCCTGGTTACTTGTGTCTTTTCCGGGTGCTCTGGCAGGGAGAAGGCAAAGCTTTGCCCGATGCTTACAGGGTGGGATTTGTTAATTTCCTTCCCCTGCATGGAAGATGGAGGCACAGGGAGGTGGGGGACAGCCCTGGAACAGGAGCCTGGAGCGAGACCTCGTCCCGGTGCTGTGGCGGGAGGAGTGCAGGTGTAATAAATGCCATGAGATAATTTGTGTTATAGTTATAAAACGGGATTGTTTGTGTTATAAGGTTACTGGTATATAAAAATAAATGTAACAGAACAAGCCTGGGCTTGTTGCAGTGAAACCAGTAAGCCCAGGCTTGTAGCGATTATGTTTCAAAGAGAACAAAAGCTGCTGCTGGGGAAACCCAAGGTGGAGCTGTAGAAGCGAGAAGCACCGCCATTAACCATAAGAAAGGAGGGTGGACCGACCCTCTCTGGGCAAGAAAGACAAGAAAGACCAGCCATTAATAAGAGATACATATCTCGACATCAATATCGGAGTGGACCCACCTCTACTCACCCTCTCGACTCCCTATTCAGACACTCTGAATAACCAAAATTATTATTCATCTTTCCCCAGAAAATCTATTCTGCAGACGGGAATGTTGCCCTGAGTTTTCCTAGTTTGCTGAGCGTTCATACTAAAGCAGAAGTGTGCAGCTTCTCATGCTCGTAAATGTAAACACAAGATCGTGTTTTGTAAATACTGCCCTTGTTATGGATTCCTTCTCCAAGAGAAGGGGAAGTTGAATGACAGCCTCCTTGACCAATGTGGGTGAGAGGTGGAATAACCACCCTCCAATCCATGGTCACCTTGTGAGAGGTATATAATAGGAATAATAAACAAAGGCAGGGCTCTCCTGCCCTGCTGCTCTCTAAACCCAGACCTCTGTCTCCTGAGTGTCCTTATCTAGCTAGGCTCGCAGTGATACGGGATGGCCGAACGAAAACCCAAAGTTATTATTCATCTTTCCCCGGAAAGCCTATTCAGAAGACGGGGTGGCAGACTAGAACAAAGAACTTTGGGGGCCGCAGGCAAAATAAAGCGTATTTAAGGGGACCCCGAAATGGGCTGATTTTTGTGAACAGGGGAGGGACTCAGTGCGCTACAGGCTGTGTCCAAAGGTTCACCCAGTGCCGATCCCGGGTTATCAGCACTGCACTTTCAATTGCTGGTTTGCCTAAATTTTGTTCTGTAATTTCTTTAATTAATAAAAATTATTTTATTAATTAAAATTGGCTTATATTTACAACAGCAGGGAAGGGGCGAGTGGGGATGAGGACGGTCCCCAGATGCCTGTGATGAGCTGTCCATGCTCAGCACCCGTCGGACGCACACGGGCAGCGGGAGTGGAAATCACAGCTTCCCCTTCCACCTGCAGAGGTAAACACAGGGAGGAAATCCCAACCCACATCCCGGGAGATTGAACATCACCCTGTCCTAGTCCAAGAGTCACCTGCGTGGACATCCCCAGTTCTTCACACCGATGTGGAGACTGCGAGTATCATGTGGGGTTCAGGCTTTGGTCGTAGCCCTACTCCACTCAAATACGGGTCCAAAGTTTGCGGGGTTGCAAAGCCCAAGTGCTCCTGGGAAAAAGTGTTTAAAGGTGCCAGTGGTGGTGAAATGTTCTTCCTTACGTTAGCCGGGAGGGAGTGGGAAGGGCAGGAGAGTAGCTGGCAGGGCCAGCAGCTCAGCTGTTGGCAGCCTTGAGAAAAACGTCCCTGATTTGTCTCCAGAGCCAAGTTCCTGGTGAGATGGCATGTCATGGCAGGTGTTCAGGTGTTTTGCTGTTCATATGCCAGCAAAATTGGCTGCATGTGCAAACAGGGCAGGTAGAGCCAGGAGCTGGGGAAGCACATCTTCCAGTGGAAGACATCCCCAGTGGCATTTAAATGAATGTGTAAAAAGGATTTATTTCTGTGAGGCAGGTCCCCTTATAGCACTGCTGCTCTTTAGCAGTTGGATCTGGGCTGCATCTCTTTGGGGATAGAACTCCATGAGGCTGTCTTGCCAAGAAGCTGTAATCTTGGAATCTCAAGAATCAGCAAAAAATGGGGCGTAAATGGGGAACTTGGGGCTCCAAAGCACACCCTTGCCTCCAGTGGGACAGGGACTGGCTTGCTCTAGGCATCCCACAGAGCAAGGGCAAGGTGCAACCAGGTTGGAGGTTGCAGGGTGTTAATCCAGCAAGGACAGCGATGTTGCTGAGCCTGGCCACAAGCCAGCAAGGAGATGTTTCCCTTCACCTTCGTTCCACAGACCATGGGCTGCCAAGCTCCAGCTGGGCCAAGGAGAGCCTCACCACCACCAGCTCTGTCAAGAAACTTGCCACAACCCAGAGGCATGAAAGCTGTGCACACAAGGGCTGTAGCAGCACTGGATTCACTGGTGCTCTGGGGATTTTCCCCTTGTCACTGATCTTTGTTCCCTCCAAGAACCTTGGTAGGCTGGGGCAGCCCAAGCTGACAGGGGCCAGTGGTGGTTTCTGGGAGGGTAGCCACTCCTGGTGATGCCTGACCATCACTAGCTAAAAATCCACTGTGTGCCCACCCTCTCTCCTAATGACCATGAAGGTGTTCCTGGACACTGCCTAGAATTCAGGGGGTTCAGGCCCTACCCTCATTTTCCCTGCAGGCAATGACTCAACCTCCATTTATAACAATTTATTGCAGGAGGAAAAGCGAATTAGTGCAAGAATCTCCATTTTCCACAGTCCTCCTGGGAAGGGAGACAAGCCCCTTACACTTCCATCTGGAAGTGGAGGTCAGAGCCTGCCATGTGCTCCTGGTAGTGTTGGTCAAAGCGCTCATTCTGGGCCACAGTGAAGTGGTTCTTCCAGTCTCCAGAGATCCCTGGGGGCAAGAAAATAACTGAGCAAATCTTCACACACATGAAATATTTGTAGGCACAGATGGGGGCTGAAATACAATCCAGGGACATCCCTCCCAAATCCTCCACCACCAGCCAAACTCCACCTTTCTGGAGGAAGGGGGAGAGACTGTGATCCATGAAGGTGGGGAGCATGGTCTCAGTTGGCAGCAGGGTTCTTCTTCATCTCCCGGAAGGAGGTGTGGTGCAGGATCCTCTCCACTGTTCCCTCTGCCAACTCCTTTCCCAGGAGCTGCAAGATCATCTGCACCTCCCACCGTGGGTCCTGCAGGGTGATTGACATGAGGGGGCTGCCAAAAAAGCTGGGGGGCAGTCAGAGCTCCTTCTCCTCCATCCCACCTTCACCTTCTTCATGTCTTCATAGAAGAGGTAGAGTATCTTCTTCTGCTTCTTCTCCCACCATCCATGCACATGGTCGTACCAGGACCCGTAGGCCACTGTGGGATATGGTCAAGGGATTAACTGAGAAGGTGGGTAGCAGGGGATGTCCTTCCCACCAGCATTTCTCCCACAGGGCACCCTGTGGCTCTGCCCACACCTTTGCCAGCCATGAAGTTCTCCAAGAACTCAGCCTTCGTGCCAGGATCAGGGTGCAGCTTGGTCATCTGGTGGAAGTAGTAGTAGGAGATGACAACATCCTTGGGGTTGCGAGCCATGTAGATAATCTGGAGAGAGCCAAGGATGTGTTTGGGAGGTACAAGAGTGGTGCCTCCTCCCCACCAACCCAGATGGGGAGAGACAGGGGCCACCTGCCATGTTACCTTGCAGTCCTTCTCCCAGAAGGAGGTCCGGAGGAGCTGGACTGGGAGATGGGTCTTTACCAGCCGCAGGGATGGGGTATTCTCCAGCTGCTCAATGCCTGTGGCACAGGGGACTTAGAGGTGTGAGCCCCAGCACCCTCACCCTCAGGCTGGCTCTGTTCCCCCTCCACCCAAGCCAGGCAGCCAGGCTGGGAAAGCTCACCACTCAGACCCTTGGAGATCTTCGTTTCCAGGAAGGGCACATGGTTGTAGATGGCATCCCGTCAGCACTTCTCCACATTGCCATTGTGGTAGATCATGTCCATGATCTCACTCAGCCACCTTGTGCCTGCAGCACAGGGACAGCATTGCAAAGGCTGGTGTCAACCTATCCCCCCTGAACCCTTCCCCAGGACCACTCACCCAATTTAGGGTAGGTGGAGATGAGCAGGTCGTCTGGACGGGCTTGGAAAGCCTTCACCTGTGGCCAGCCTTCGATGAAGCTCTTGCAGAGGGGGATGCCATGGAGGCTTCCCAGCTCCTGCCTGATTGCATCTTCCTGCTCCATGGCTGACAATGGGTCCACACAGCCCTGGCTGTCTTCCCTGCTGGCAGCCTCCACAACCTTGGGACTGGCTGGCTCCTATGCCAGGACTGCCTGGGGCAGTACTGGATCTTGTGCCAGGACTGTGCCCAGGGCAGTGCCCCATCAGGCAAAGTCCACCCCAGATCACACATGGCAGAGGTGTTGCCATTGCCACAGGAGCATGCCCTGATCCCTGGTAGGATACTGCCCTAACGTAGATGCTGGCCATGCACTAAGCCCAAGCCATGAGTCAGGAAAGGAGCCCAGCACCACCTTTTCTCCCAGCTGTCTGCACTTCTCCCCCAGCTACAGCCCCTTTAATGAGTACCAGGAGGTTGTGGAACTGCAGGGACAGCTCTGCCACCCAGGGTCCCCGTTGCAGCCGTACTTGTCAGGATTCTGTGTGCTCTGGTGCCCAGGAGCCCTGGCACCTCCACCCTCCAGCCACAGCCACACCCAAGCTGTAATGGTTAATGAGAGCCAGCTCAGATAAGCTACTGAGCAGAGGATGTGAAGGAGGTTCAAAGTGCCAGCAGCTGGGGCCTGAGATGGTTTTGGAGTGGGCTCTGCCTCCCTCTCCCCACGTGTTTCATGAGCGCTGTGTTGTTCTGCAGTGTCCCTGCTTTTCCTGGAGACCAGACTGGCCAGGACCTAGCTGGGGGTGCTGCAAGTAGGGAGTGCCTCCCTCTCTGCCTTTCTGGATGCTCCTTTGATGCCTCTTGTAGGAAAGGGCTGAATGAGCTGATCTGCTTCACCCTGGATGATCTAATCCAGCAGGTTGTGCAGTACAGGAACCCACCATGATGGAGTGGTGCTGCTCTTGCTCCAGGAGGACATCACAGAGAAGCAGAAGCCAAATGGTGCCTGGCCCAGGCCAGGTCAGTGGGGTATCTGGGAAAGATATTGTGCATACACAATAATGGCCCATATATTCACATTCCAGTTGATTCTCATCAACAGTTAATTGCTAACAACATTTAAACACTCCAGGATAACGTCTCTGGCTTTTAATTGTATTCAAGACAGTTGTGGGTGCAGTATGTGACAGCTGCTATCACATGGGATGTCAAGACAGTGCTCCCTTCCCCTTAAGGGTGAGATGCCACAGTGGGCTCCAATGCTCCCACACCTCCAGCACACAGTGAGATCCCCCAGCACAGCCAGAGACCCATCATGGCTGAAGCTCAGTGCCCAGCACCCCTCCTCAAGTGCTCCAGCTTTACTGGTGCAGTTACAAGGGAAAGCACTTTGGGGTCTGGCCCTGACAACCCCTCTGTACGGCCTGGCAGTGCCCAGCCTGTTCCTGGCACACTGGTGGAAGAGCTGTGCATGCCAGCTCCTGGCTCCCTGGATTTCCCAGCACCCAGAAAGTGCTAGGGTAGGACCCTGCTCCCCACTGCACCCTGCAGAGCTGGGTAGGTGGGTGCCAGCTCCTGCCGTCTCCTAGGGTATCACACAGGTCCCCTGGCCCCAAGCAGCACCATCTAGGGACAACCACCCTGCTGTGCCAGGCACATGGCTACATCCTGCCCCACCACCTATTTATTTAATTCCCCACACAGAGACCCCAATGACCCATGGCCAGATGCACACCCCTGGTTGCCCCAAGTACCCTGCCAAGGTCCCATCCCAGAGCCATGTCTCCCCTGCTGGGGACCCCCTGCCTGCCCCACAGTGCCCAGCTGAGGTAACCACAACCCAGGGTCCCTCTTTTAGCGTCCATTCACGGCCACATGCAGCCTCCACTCGCTGTCGTGCACATGGTGCAGGAATGCAGTGCAGGAAAATAGCACAGGAACTTGGCACTGTCCCAGCTCCAGGCGGATTTATGGGGATGACTGTGAGCTCTCCCATGATGGTATTGGGGGATAAATGGATTTAAACCCTGCTCTTAGCTGGCTTGTTGCTCTTTATTCTTGAACTGTGTTTCTCATCCATCCCACTGGGGCTTGTTAGAAATGAGACGCTTGACACGGCCAATATATCAAGCAGCAATTCAATTTAATAATTAATTAATTAATATGGTAAAGTGTGAGCAAAGACAGCGCGCTGGGTACAGTGGTAGGGATTTTCCCTTTCGACTGCACACTGATTGCTGGACTTGCTGGGATTTTATTTGCTATATTCATACATATTCATAAGCTTTTCTCAGCAGTTTCCATTTCTAGTTTTAAC
Source organism: Prinia subflava (assembly GCF_021018805.1). Classification (NCBI taxonomy): domain Eukaryota; kingdom Metazoa; phylum Chordata; class Aves; order Passeriformes; family Cisticolidae; genus Prinia; species Prinia subflava. Next base: position 4,363,692 of record NC_086282.1, read on the forward strand.
GTCACAATTCAATACTTAACAGTCATAAATTCATATTTTGTCCTGTACAGTTCTATAGGCTATTGTGATCTATTTCGATATTTCAATATTCCAGGATGTACATCCAGGATATGGTTTTCAGATGGTGGGGTCCAGCTTCCAGATGTGGGGGTTCGGATTCTATTTTCTGGGTCCATCAATCTCCGATAGTGATGTCCAGTTTCCCTCTTCAGGAGCCATAAATCAGTGAGCTGAAAACTTTCTTTCATGTCCAGGATGTTTTCCCACCTTCTGTGAAAGGCCTGGGGCCCTTCTTATTTCCTTCTTTTGTCTAAAAGCTTTTTTACATTCTAAAACTACAGTTAAAAATTCTTTAATACAAAGCAAGCTTCTAATGTTATAATTAACAGACACTTATTACAGAATATCTTGAGACTTATAATAGGTAATTGCAAACAAAGTTTGTTCAAAAACCTTCTTCCATGCTTTCCTTGGTTGTTTATTAGAACTCATCTTTATAACTGTCCCATGGCCGTGTTCTACACTTATAATTACACAGATTTTCTTTATTTCCCTGACAAAAACACAACTTTGTATTTCACAGGCTTGGCGACCATCTCAGATCCGTCCCTTGTCTCTCATCCCCCAAAAATATCTGGGGGTGGTAGGCAGGAATGTCATCTGTAGCTCAGCGGGATGCTTTGATACCCAGCTCTCGGTCCATTGCCTGGAGGAAATGTTCGTTGAGAAAAAGCATATGCCCATGGGGCAGGAGATGGTCCAGGAGGCCATCAGTAGCATCAGGACAGAGCAGGATGTCAATGCCGGGGCCGAGGAGGCGCAGGGAGAGGAGCAGGCGGGGAGCCAGGCGCCGCAGGGTCATCTCAGCCAACGACAGAGTCTCTTGGGGTTCACAAACCAAGGAGAAGGCGAGGGCCAGCACTGATAACCACACTACCGTCACCTGTTCAGGGAATGGGTCTCCAGGGAGCATCTGGAAAAGACCCCCTGGAGCATCTTGGAGTGACATCAGCTCATCGCGTAGCCAGGGAAGTTGTGGGGAGGATGGGCGTCCCAAGGATGACTGAAGGAGCTGGCACTGGAAGGCCACTTGTCTGGAAGAGAAAAGGGGGACCCTCATGTTAAGGACCCTCACCTCATCCAGGGACAGTGACCCCTCTATTGGGGGAACAGGGTCCCAGGGGTCCTGCCAAGCCCAGCATCCTCAGAAAGGGTGGGTCCCATGAATGGGCGGACATGGACCTGGAGGCAGCGGGTCACGATTGACCAAGGCTCGCGGGCAAAGAGACCTGATTGGCAGGCAAAGGGAGGTGGGCGGGGACAGGCCACGCGGCTCAGCCTGGGCGAAGGCGCTGTCCCCTGGGGGACCCCTGGCAACCCCTCCGCGGCCACCCCTGCTCCTGCTCCCTGTTCCCCTCCCCGGGGTGTTTCCATGGGCACGGCCACGCTGCCCTGACACCGAGAGCGGGGCAGAGCTCTGAGCCTCCGCCGTGCTGCCTGCCTGGGGTCCAGATTAGCTGCTGCTCCCGTGGGGCCTCGCTGCTGCCACCCCCCGCGCAGGGACAGCTCTCAGGGCCAGTGCTTGTCCTGGGTGAGGTCTCAGCCTCCCAGGGAAGCTCCTATCGCCCCAGCCCTCACCCCTGGCTGCCGCTCTCCCTTTTCCCACACATCCCTTGCAGCCGCATTGTGGAGCATTCATAGTGAAAGGAACAGGGCATATGCCTTTATTAATATTCAGCTCTTTATTAAAGTGATCAGCTCATTATTAAAGTCATCAGAAGGATTGCAGTGTTTGATCGGAGCTTTCCACGCTGCTGCAGCCATCCGAAGGAGCAGGTGCTGTCCCAGTTCATCGTTCCACTGCAAACAGTAGATGGCAAGTCCTTGTTCCCATAGGAACAGCTAGGAGTTCTCTCTGGTCAACCATCAGCAAGCAGGGCGGTGAGCAGTCTGACACTGGCATGCAAAGTCAGCTCTTTGCCCTCAGGGAAAACTCTCGATAGCTTCCCATTGTCTGTATCAGTCAGCTCACCTGGCCAGTTCCCATTCCATTCAGGCTCCTCACAGGTCATGGCAAATCTTCAAACCAGGTCAGAGGGTGCATCCACTCCCCGCTCGGCCAGGGCACTATCCAATTCTCCTCTGACGAATCCAGCTTCCTTTCCCGGGGTGCAGTTTCCCCAAAAAGCCCTCCCAGGATCCACCAGGCGGCCCTATCTGCATATACAAATGCATATGCATTTGTCCTGGTCGCAGCAGAGGCACTCCTGCTGAGGGAGGTAGTTACAAAGAACAATAACCAGGCAATTAAGGCCCGAGCTGCTCCTTTTCACTTTTTAATGAGGTAGGAAAGTGTTGCCAGGCAACTCCTCTTCAGGGCAGCTTCCCTCCCTACTCAAACTGGCTGGGGTGTGGGGGTTAAACAGGGAAAAACCCCATTCCTCCAAAAGGCTGGGTGATGGCACAAACCAGGAGGAGGGGGGCCGCACTCCCAGAGCTCTCCCAACATGCCAATGCGTGCTCCCGGGGGGGACGGAGCTGTCCCGCCACGGGGCTAGGACAGGGACAGCCCAGCCTTTTTTTTTTTGACCGGGAAACTTGTTCATAACAATAGGTCAGGAACCGGGGTTTTTCTCTCTCCCAAAGGAGTTAACAGAGTGTGCAAAAAACACTCCGCACCCTCCCCAGCTCACAGTGCCCAAACCTTGGCTCTAAGTTGGGGTGAAGCCCCTCCTGTCCCCCAGCGTAAACCACAGCTGTCTTAGAGCAGGACAAATTACTTGAAATAAGACAGGAGGGGGCCCTTTATGCGGTCAACCTGGTACTTGTTCACTGGGAATGCAGCACAGGCTCTGTGGCTCAAAGTGGCAGCAGAGCAGTTTTGAGATCTAAATGCAGGAGGGAGTCTGTTTCGCTGGGCATGGGATGGACACTGCTGGGAGAGGACATGGGGGTAAATGTGGCTTGAGGTGGCTCAGGGGGACATGGCCAGGGACAGCATGGAAAGGTGCTTGTCTTGAGTGAGGCATACAGAGGAGTGTGTGGCTGCCACAGGGGACATGGTGGGAGGGGAGGAGCATGGCTAGAGGGACCATGGAGAAGGACATGTCTGGGTGGAGACATGAGACTCTTCCATGAGACCTTTCCAGCCGTGGAAAACTTGTTTTTTGCTTCAAGTGACTTCAGTGGCAAAGCTGGTTTTTCACCAATTCTTTATGGCTGTGGCTGGTTATTAGTGGGTTGAAGGTGAGGGTAGGAGGGTGGGAGGGTCTTTCTGCTGTGTTTGGGGCATGTTTGGGGATGTGATATCCCAGCTGTGATGTCCATATTCAAACGACAGTGTCCATATTCCAGCTACGATGTCCATCCCAGGCATGGTGTCTGAAAGGAATAAGATGAATGTGTCTTTACAAACAGACCGTGTGAACTGTAGATAGGGCCAGGAATTTATAGATAGGGAAGTAACAGAAGAAACTATTAGTTCTAGAAAATGTTACTAATCAACACGGACTGTTGCTTAGCCAAGGACATGTTAAATTCCTGAACCTAGAGAAAAAGAACAAAGACGTAGTAGAATTATGAATAGCTTTATTTTTTTTCTTTCTTTTACATAACAAAAGGGGGTGTGTACTAGCGGGGGGCATAGAATAGGCAATTTGGGAAGTGTGTACCTTCCGAGTACCTCAGCCAATAGGGAAGACGAAGAGGGTGATGCAGCCAGGAACTTAGGATAAAAAAGGGGGCTGCCTCCCCCAAAAATCTGAGAGACCGGATGGGAAATTCCCATGGCCTCTCCCTTTATTCGAATAAAGTCACACGACTCCTCTGTCTCCTTTTTGGACATAAACCTCTGACATCGTGGATTCGTTTTCCTAACAGTGTCCCTCCCGGAGCTGTCTCTCTGGTGCTGCCCCCCAGGAGTGGATGGCCAGCCTCATCCTCATGCAACCTTGCTGCACATAGCCCAGAGCTGCACCTCCATGGGTGTGGGCAGGGTGTTGTGCTGGGGCCGCCAGGCAGTGCCTGGTGTGGGACAGGGGCACGGCAGCGCCACTGCTCCGCACAGACCCGCCACAGTCACCAGGGGGCACCGCCACCCAGGGCATGGGAGCCTGAGGGGCCCTTCCCGGGGGTCCCATCCCGGGGAGCAGCTGCAGGTCCCCCCAGTGACGAACCCTCCTGCCACCTGGCCTCACCTGGTTTCTTCTCTCCAGCTCTTTTCCCGAGCCACTGCTGGCAGGACAAATCCTTCGGCCCCGCGCTGGCTCTGCTGTAACCCAGCAGAATAGCTTGAACTGGCTGCGCCCGGAGCCACTCATGCCCGAGCGACCCGCGCCGGGTGTGGATACCCTAGGAAGACGCCAGGATGCCTGCACTGACCTGTGGAAAAACTCTAAAACTCAGAGCCGAAGTGAGTTTTAAAGTAGGTATGTAGTTTATTCAGCACTGGAAGCGATGTGGGATAGTTCCCAAAGGCATGTGCACCCCTTGCTCACTCCCGTTTTCTTTTATCCTCTAGAATGTTACATATGCAGCAAGTTTCACAATACCCTCATGCATATTCATCCTTTGGCTCCCCCCCTCTCCGCTTTGTATGCTAATTAGCTTATCAGTCCTTTGCGCCTGCACAGTGGTCTCTGGTGGTCGTCTCGGGGGTCTCCCGGATGAAGGAAGAAGTCTTCCTCTCGAGATGAACTTCTGACCCCACTGCCTTGCGCATGCTCACTGATCCTCTGGTCATAGTCCAAGCTATGAAACCAGTCTTTATCTGGTCCTGGGGCCTGAGGAGCCTCGTTATCTCAGTATCTCTGGTCATCTTGTATTCTTGTCTCCTGTTCTGGTAAACATCCTTCCCCTTGTCAGACATCCTTGCCTTCCTCCTTATTATTCCTGCACATCTGTATTTTCCCTCCTTAGGCAACTGATACAGAACAAAGAGCAGCAAATATTAAGCAACACATCTCATCTGAATGCCTATTCCTAAAAAATACCTTCTAATTTCTATGGCTAATAACCTCTAGTTTCCAATCTCATGTTTCAGTACCGAGGACGATGCTGCTGCTGCCTGCCCTCAGCACAGCCCTGCCAGCACCCACCTGCTCAGCCCACACAGAGATGCTGCGGGGAGCTCGTGTTAGAAATGAGATGCTTGACACGGCCAATAGATCAAGCAGCAATTCCATTTAGTAATTGATGAATTAGTATGGTAAAGTATGAGCAAAGGCAGCGCACTGGGTACAGTGGTGAGAGTTCTCCCTACCGACTGCACACCGACTGCTGGACTTGCTGGTATTTTATTGGCTATATTCATACATATTTATAAGCTTTTCTCAGCAGTTTCTATTTCCAGTTTTTAATGTCACTATTCAATACCTAACAATCATAAATCTATGGTGGTGATGTTTGGTTCTTGTTCAGTTTCTATACTCTACTGGGATCTGTTTCAGATTTCAATATTCCAGGATGTACATCCAGAATATGTATCCCAGGTGATGGGGTCCAGCTTCCAGATGTGGGGTCCAGCTTCTATTTTCCAGGTCTATCAATCTTTGGTAGTGATGTTCAGTTTCCCTTATTCAAGAACCATTAATCAGCAAGCTGAAATCCTTCTTCTGTATCCAGGATGTTTTTCACCATTCTGTGAGGAAGTCTTAAGATCATTCTTACTTTTTTCTTTTGTTTAAAGCCTTTTTATATTCTAAAACTACAGTTTAAAATTCTTTAATACAAAACAAGCTTCTAAAGTTATAATTCAAAGACTTATTACAGAATAGCTTGAGATTTGTAATGTTTTAGACTCCAAATTGGTTTCACCTTCCCCGACTTCATTTTGGCTCCAGCTTATTTGCAGCTCCAGTTTGTTTCCATGTTCGGTTGGTCTGTAGCTCCAGTTCATTTTTGCTCTGGCTCATTACAGCTTGTGTTTTTTCAAATGATCTTGGCTTTTGACAGAGCCACAAATCAATCACAATCAAAACTCAAATATGAACGGACATAATTGTATGTTGTCCAAGATGGACTAAGCTTCTTGGACCAAGTAGATGCAAGTAGACCTTCAACCTCCAGTGGGATTCCCCACAAGTGCCCCCATACCAGTTCCCACTGTCAGGAAAATCCACAAACGCCAGAAGTTTATGTCCATAAAGGAGACAGAGGAGTCCTGTAACTATTCAAATAAAGGGAGAGAGTCCACCAGGGCACAAGCCCTCAAAGTTTTCTCTTTCGAGGTTTTGGAAGGCTGGGCCTCTAGCCTAAACTCCCAGCCGCAAATTGCCCTCTTCCTTTCCCCATTGGCTGAGGTAATAGGAAGGTACAGCCTTCCCAAGCCACCTACCACATTTTAATCTTTCCTTGTACCTACTATTTTACCCCAAAGTTCAGAAGTTCAGGCTTGTGCAGACCCACTTGTTTGTTTCAGGAGTCAAGCTATCCAGTCTTTGCAACAAACCTGCTGCCCAAAGTTAGTACAGACATTAAGACCCATTTCAAAGACGTTAACACCAATACTGTCATCCATCATTTTTTTTGTAAAGACATTAACTTTCCTCTCATCACCTTGATGAATAACTGGAGTGAGGTTCCAAACAAGATAAAGAACAAAGTGGTTAAGCAATGGGAACAATAATCACAGTAATGTGGAAGAAAATTGATGGTCCAAGTTCTTGAAGGGGAAAAACACCCCTGGGCCGCAGCACAGGAGTTCTGGCCTGATTGAGGTGGGACCCAGGTTTCTCCCTGCAGGTGCACCCATTGGACCAAGACGCCCTCCTCAGAAACCTGTGCAGGAACAATGGGGGGCTGTTACGGTTCCTGGGCCATGTTTGTGGAGGCTGTGTTTGCTCTGACTGACTGTGCTGTACCTGCTGCAAAGCCCAGCCTGCCCCACTCCTTCACTGTGGAAGAACACCTGCGGTACTCATGAGGACTCCCCTCCTCCTTGGCTTGTTGCCCCTTGCCTTGAAAAAGAACTATAATAATCATCCCGAGAAGGAGAGTCTCTGAGGCCTCCCCGACGGACAAGACATATCTATTGACTCATGCCACGAGGACTGTGAAGGTGGTCTATTGGTTCCAGTGTCACGAGGACTCATGTCTGCTGTTGGTAGCTATGATCCCCCTTTTCCTCTTTTCTCTCTCTCTCTCTTTCTTTCCCTTCTCTTCTATCGCATATTGTGTGTATCAATAAAGATACATTGATTTTACTTGAACTAAGTTCTCATTGCCTCTTTTTGCACTTTGAAATCAAAATGAACCATCACAACCGTCCATCGGATTGTGACAGCACCTCGCCCTACAATAAGACCGCCACTCACCAAAAATGGGCTATGATTTCTTGGGACACAATGGCTTTAATGTGAAGTAGAGAAAGGAGGAGCCAATAACAACTTAAGCCAAGTAGTGACTTAAGTAAGACTTAATAGCCCAAGATTGTGCCTTGGGGTGCTGGCTCTGGGATTTACCACCCAGCACCTCCTTCTGTGCAGAACAGTAAATCAAATTAAGTGTCATGGTTATGTAATAAATATGGTACATTAATTCATGTTTTGGTGTATGTAGAATGTAAATATGTTCTGTAAAATAAAAATGCAAGCAGGTCAGGCATGAAACCAGCTAATCTCAAGTCGAGCAACACCCAGGAACCACTATTCAGAGAAGGACAATGCCTTGCCGGGAATCGTGACTCCGCTATTGACATCAGAATGAAAGGCAAATCAAGATCGAAATCAGTCCTCCAGGGGCAGCAGAACTGTGAAATGCCAAGCCATCACCAGAGACACTATCAGGGGGATGCCTCTCCATTCAGAAATTTGTCTCCCATTCATACAATGGAGGGAAGAAATTAACACCCATTCTTTTGCCGGGAAGCCCCATTCAGCAGGGAGGATATGAATGTGAAAAAAAACACCTCAAAAACAAAGAACTGTGGAGAAATCCTCTGCCGTGGGCCAAATAAACTGTATAAAACAAGGACCCCAAAAAAGACCAATTTGTGAACGAGGGGGTTACAGCGCAATAGAGGCTGTAACTGGTTCACCCAGCATCGATCCTGGGCATCGGTGCTGTACTTCCGATTGTTGGTTTTGCCTAAATTTCTGTCTTGTAATTCTTTAATATAATTATATTATATTAATTGGAATGAAATTGGTATTTATAAGTTAGAGAAATCTTTTTTACAGTGACTGAGTTTGGCTGAGTATCTGATCCTGTGTGTTAACCTATAGAAGCTCTCACCCTTTTTACCACACTGTTAATTCCCTCAGTAATTTTGATATAGGAAGATGATCCAAGAAATGTTTGCACATTGTTCTAGCAGGGAAGATACATTTTCCTTGAAAGCAGAGCCCTACAGCCTCAGACTGTTCAGTGGCTGCTGCTGTGTCAAATTATTTTTCCTTCTTTCCATTGCCATCCATTCATACCTGCTACAAGATAACTGCTGCCCTCTCCAGCAAAATCTGGGACCTTACAGGGGAAGTCAGTTCAGCTATAGGTCATTTCAAGGTGGTTTATGTTGTGGTGACTTCGTTGGTTTTGTTCTTTCAAGCATTATATGCCAGCCTTACACAGAATCCTGTACATAAAGAGGCTACAAGACAGCTGAAGAGGGGCTTTGGACACGGGCATGGAGTGATGGAGCAAGGGGGAATGGCTACCTGACAGAAGGCAGGTATAGATTATCTATTAGGAAGAAATTGAGGCACTGGAACATCCCTGGAAGTGTTCAAGACCAAGCTGGGTGGTGCTTTGAGCAACCTGTTGTAGTAGCCCTGTCATGGCAGGGGGATTGGAACTAGATGATCTCTGAGGTGCCTTTCAACTCAAGCCATTCTATAATTCTAAGATACAAACAGGTCTGGTTCTGTCTTTTGGCAGCTGTGTTTGTGCAGTTGTGTTTTCCTTGTGTTGTACTCAAACTAGAAGTTTTCCTTCTGCCTAAAAAAAAAAAACCAACCAAAAAAAGGTTGGCTGAAGCAAAATTAAACAGAAAGAGAGGAATTAATCACTTCCCTATTTAGAAAAGGATAAGGATTTTAAAAAGCCCCCAAAGAACAGGAAAAAAACAAACAAATGAACAGAAGGATATTTTGGTACTAACCTTGCTGGTGCAGCTGCTAACATAAATGTTTTCTGACACAAGTGGATGTTATGAACCAATGTGTAACAGTTAACCCATGAAGGCTTGTGTACTCAGAGCAAGGTTGGGGAGGTGATTACTTTTGGCTGCACTGATTTCAGGTGGGTTTTGCAATTCTGCTTTGCTTCACTTCTGAAAAAATCAGAAACCCCTTAATAAAGTCTGGCAGAGAGCTTAGGGCATTGGAGTGGCTGGAACTGGAGAAATCCAGAAAAACCTGAGCCTCCTAGTGCTGCAAAGCTTAGTTTGGCAAGTGAAAGGAAATTCAGTTGTATTCTCACAGTCCAGCCTCTTGATCAGAGAAAAGAATTCCCAATGGTGTCTCTGAAGCCACTTCTCACTAAACAAATAATCATCTCCAAGGAGAAGCTCTTGACTCAAAATAATATAGTTCCACCATTTACTGAGCAGTGGTCTTATCTTCCTTTTAAGGAGAAAACTACTTTATGACAATAGAAATCCTCTTAGGTCATCAGCCTGTACCCTGAAGCAGCCTTTCTTGTGTTCACTTTCCTCCTCACTGTTGGGTTTCTTGGGTTATTTTTAGTTTACAGTTGCTGTCACATTTACAGTGGACATGTGTGCAGTAGGTTGAATAAGCTGCCTCCCTGAAAATGAGCACATTTACACTGTCCTGTTTGATTTCTTGGTGAAACCCATATCTATGATTTTCTGTGTCTGTCTATTGTTTTCTTGGAGAAACTTTCCCTCTGCTGGCAGCACTGATGGTGAGAACCAGGACTGGTATGGCCAGGTGTGAGTGTCTTGTGAGTCTGTTGTGTCCTATGTGTCACCCGCTGCACACATGAGCAGGAGCTCATGCCAGTTCTTCTCAAAGCTATGGCACTTTCATGTGTATTCACAGACTTGTTTCTCCTGTTCATGGTAGATGATTTACAGGAGCACAGAGCAGAGGCTGCTCTCCAGTAGGACATTTAAATGAGGTGTGACTTTGCATTTTGAAGAATCATTTAGCCTTTGAATTGTGTTTACCCTTATGGCTTTCAGGCTGAATATCTTATATATGAGTGGCAGAGCCCCAAAGCTCTGGTTTGGCATCCCACATCCCCTCACGTAGTTGTTGCTATTTTTGGCGACTCCCATCTCTATTCCTCCATAAAACCAGCTCCCACCTAGCACTCCCATGGAAAAAACTGCAAACAGTAGAAACTTTAACAGGACCTCTCTCAGGGTTGCTTTTCCCTGAGATACACCTCAGGGTTGCTGTTCCCTGAGGTATGTAAGGTTTTTGAGCTTTTCCTGTCCAAAAGATCCAGCACCAGAGCCAGAGAAGACAAACAGAGCCTGCCAGTCTGTGTTTCCAAGGTTGTTTATTCTTTCATTATCTCTCAGTTCTTTCTCAGCTCTGCAAGGTGTCCCCAGCAGAGCAGGACATGCTGCCGACTGGCTGGATCAGAGGGTCCAGGACTTTATGTGCGGTCTCCCTGACCCAACCACCATCCAAAACGTACTTTTTATTTACAAAATTTTACCAATACTTACTACCTTTGTTAACATGTCATTTCTACTCTAAACCAATCCTTGTGATACAATTCAGCAGAAAATGGGAGACGAGAGCAAGAACAAGGAGGACAGGACCACTCCCCAATTCCTCCATCTTGCCTCTTCAAACCCATATACTAAAAATCCTAGATTCTACATTTGGACTCTGTGATAAACTAACTACTGCTTATTTTGAATTCTCTCAGCTTGTGATTCTTCATACAATGTGGGCATTCACTCTCATATCCAGGGATCAGAAGCAGTGTCCTTCTGGGCTCTGTGTGAGGCTGGCTAACCCCCTTGTACAGATCCCAGACCCCCCTGTCTGGTCTCCAACCCTCCAGGGTGACCAGAGGGATGTCCTGGACTCCGACAGACCTCTACCAGTCCTGCCAATTACCTGTTTGGAGGTCTCTCTGCCATTACTGCATTCTTTGGTTTCACTGGGTTTGAGCTGTAAATATACTGCTTACAGCTGGAACAGCATCTGCAAAACCACTTCCAGCCAGGTGTCAGTAACATGGCTTTGATTCAGACTTTGGGAACAGTATATGACTGATTACAAGGATTTCCAGCTCCTAGATCTTTAATGAAGTGACTGCTAAAGCAGAAATATCACAAACCTCTCGAGATGCTTATGTCATTTCCCAGTGTTAAAATAGCTGGTGCTTTAAAGGGTACCTTTGGGATACAGCATTATAAATCTTCTCTTACAACCAATGTTATGAGATCCAACTCTGCAAAACTGCATCAGTACTGTGAAACTTGTTTGCTGAGCATCCTTCCATCTTGCCAACACACTGTGTCCCCAGGCATGGAAGGAGGGACCGATTTGTCACCATGGCACATGGCAGAGCACATCACGTCCTTTTAAGTAAATGCCATAGTGTGATAAATGGCATGGGATAATTCATGTTTGTAATACATATGTGATATAAAATGAGTTGTACCTTATAAAATAAATGAAAAAGTCATTCAGGTCCGGGGACAAAACAAACTCGGGAATTGGAATTAACTCTGCTGGGAACTCAGGAAAGGCTGGAATTTGAAACAGAAAGGAGGGAGGCTCCAAGGAAGATGGGCCACCTCCCAGATGAAGCTGAGAACCACCCAGCGATCAACGCTTGATATGGATCTTGTCCCACCATCCGGGGTGTGCATTTCAATGCACAGTTCCCAGAAACCGAATCAGATATTCATCTCTTCTCGGAAGACCTATTCAACTGACCCAGCAGCAGGGAAAAAGACTACATGAATATAGAAAAACTGGAAAGACAAAGAGAGTATGAAGTAATACTCTGTCCTGCTGAAAAACTGTATATAAGCAGAACCCAGAGACTGAATTTGTGAACCAAGGGGGCTTTGGTGCAATAGAAGCCGAAGCTGAGGTTCACCCAGTGCCAATCCCGGGCTCAACACTGATCCTTGATTGTTGGCTTTCTTGAAATTCTGTTTATTAATTTATTAATAAAATCCTGTACTAATTTAAAATTGGCTAATCATTTATTACAATAGCAAAGCCAATCCCACTCCTGAGAAGCCAGAGCAGCATGGACATGCTGCTGCATGCATTCTGCTGATGGATTCTCATGTGACATGTCCCAGGAAGCTCTTCTCTCTCTTCAGCTGCCACCTCCATGGCTCAAGGACAGCCCAAGACCCTTTGGCTGCCGAGCTGAAAAGAATCAGGGGGCTACTCAGAAAGCATTGCTCAAGTCAGATCACGTCCTCTAAAAACTTTTTTTTAAATCAAGAAAGTAATTTGCTTAAACAAAATCCATACCTATTTGGAACAGCAGTTTCATGTTTCCTTCTAGAATTAGGTTAACATTTTTAATAGGGAAAGTATTACATAATCAGAGAAACAAAATAGAAATGAGAAGACTTAACACCAACTCCTGGTCACTGCACCCTCCCCAGGACTCTTGCTCCTGGCCTCTGCTGCAGACAATGCATTTCTGGGACCATGATCTGCTCTGTTGTTGCCTTGAGGTCCTTGAAGAGCAATATGTCTCCCTGCCTACAGCTCCTCCCCCTGCTCCAAGCTCCTTGCAAGCTCCTCCTACTGAAAGTGCATGGGGACTTCACTGCAGTGGGGCTCCAGCCAGCTCTGTCTCTGGCAATTTTAAGGCAAGCCATATTCAGAAGCAGGGGGATGCTTGGGACAGACTACTTGCTCCCAGCATGGGTGCAAGATGGAGGAAGGTGGGCCAACGCAGCAGATACTGTTCTGACTTTATGAAGGCTGCTTTGTGCTGTCCCATTTCATCTAAATAATTGTGTGCTCTGTGTGCGCTAGATTCCAGTTTTGGGGGAGCATTGAAGGAGATGGCATACCCGGTTGAAGGGACCCCATATTCTCAATGACTTCATTGATTTTTGGCAGATCCTGGAGGAGGCGCCACTTGTCTTCCCCTGTTTTTTTGATGACAAACACCAGAGAATTCCATGGGCTGTTAGTTTTGACAATGTGGCCTTTAGCTAGTTGCTCCTCCACGAGCTCATTGAGCACCTTCAATTTTTGCTTGTTCAGCGGCCACTGGTCCAGCCAAACTGGAGTATATGTCAGCCAATTCAGTTTTGGATGAGGTACTCTTCAGTGGCTGCAACTAAAAATGCTGGGGTTTTTCTGGAATTTGTAATTCAACCCCCCACTGAGACATGGCATCTCTTCCCCAGAGGGTATAACCAGAATTGACAATAAATAGACGTAAAGAAGCCAATTTACTGTCTGGTCCTTCAATTTGAACAATGCTCTTTGATCTCTTGGCCAATTTTGTCCCCCCAACACCTGAAACCTTGCTAGCCATGGGTTGCAGCTCCCAGTGTGATGACCATTTGTGTGGTGGAATAAGAGTTACATTTGACCCTGGGTTCATCCTTCCTCACATCTGAACAAGGTCTCCTTCCTTTCTGAGCACACACCAGATCAAAGGCTTTTATTCATCCATAACCTTAGCCCAATGACCAGAAAGATCAGTATCATCATGAGGTTTGGGTGCTGATGGCAGTAAACCAGGAACTGGAATTGCCTGGGCTATTACTTGACCTTTAGGAAGGAAAAAAGGAGGATGGACACAACGTGCCCAGAGAACGATTTGCTCTGACTGTGATGGTAAAATGCCAGGAACAATCTTGATCTCAGAGGGTGTGTGTTTTGTGTCTCCAACAAGATAGTCATTGTCAGCCTGGTGTAAGATGGAAACCTGTTCAAGGTCAAATATTATTGTGTGTCAGTCAGGTGAAGAAAAGACCATGGGAGAAGTAAGTTCAAGCCTAAAAGGATCACACTTACTTTTTGTGGTAATGAAACCTGAAGGTTTTTGAACATCTTGCACATTTAAAGAATCACTCTCTTTTTCAACTTCTACAACCTGGCAACCTGTCCCATTTTTTTTGTCGCGCAGTGATAAATAACCCTCCTTATTCCCCTCAAGGGTCTAAGCTAGCTCAGTCCTTCTCAGGCCTAAGAGGATTATATCAAGAGAGACAGGAAAAGGATTCAAAAGAGGCTCTCACCCTTTTTTGCTGCAGCGATCTTTATTCCAGGTTGGTGTCCCAGGAGAGAGGGCGATCCCGGGGGACAGGGGTCTTTTCTCAGGATTTCTGAGGGAGGGGCAAGCTGGCACACAGCCAATGGGGTCAGAAGGGGAAGGAAGGGTCAGACTACATGACAGGGGTTCCAGGGGTCCCTGAGGGAGAAGAAACCATTTCCCCAGGGGGATGTAACATCTCCTCCTTTTTTTGTTTAAAAAGATACAGAGTGAAATTCTCAAATTCTGTTTGACACGGAGTGTGGGTTTTCCCACCACTTATGGTTGGTAGGGAGACCAGATCGCTTTAGATTTGCCAACTCTATATGGTTGACTTCTGAGGTAGAAGATATGAGGCCATTAATAGCCTTGAAAATCAAACAGCGTAGGATCCCGAATGCTATGGTTACAAGGAAAAGGATAACAAAAAGTAACAAAATTGTTTTGACTACAGAAGTCCACCACCCAGTGAATCCCCAGCCCTTGAACAGTTCCTTGATCCAGTCTTCTGATTCTTGCTTCACTTGTCCGATCATGTTGTTCATGCTTCGGAGGGCAGCATGGATGTTTGGAGCCTTTGAGGACAGATTCATGCAACAGAGTCCTTCAAATTCCTGGCATTCATGTCCATGCAATAGCAAAAGATAATCGATAGCAGCACGGTTCTGGATCGTGGCCTGTCTGGTAATCTCCTCGTCTTCTAGGAGGGAGCTGATGGCGATGGATGTTAAATTAGCTTGCTTGACCACCCAGCACTCTAGGTGGCCCAATTCACCTAGAGCTTTGGCTGCTGCTACCCACGGAAGAAACAGGGATACAGCAACTCTTTTTGACTTTGCCCAATGAAAAATGTCTGAATTACAATTTGGGTCCAAATTGTCAGCGCTCCTTTTTTGAATTTTGTCAGCCGATTTGTTTTTGTGTGTCCATTCACGAATTAAAGTTTGGTTGGGTGTCAACACGGACAATCGCCCTATGGTACATGGCCCTCCGAAAAGCCGGGATGGAATTCCTGCCCATGCCCGATCCCCACAAACCAAGAACAATCCTCTAGGGAGGTTTCTGGGTTTGGAGTGAGATGGGTTGTCTGGTGCAATGTGGCTTATATTATGACACCACCTCTTTGCAGTAAATTCTCCCCGGAACTGCCTTATAAGGTGGTACTCGTCAGTGTTAGGGGGTATTGGGATGATAGAGAACTGGATGCAGTATGTGGCAGGGGAGGAACCCAATAGTTCTAACTCCTGGGGTTCATGAGCTACCCTGGGCAAACCCTGCACCCATTCCGCTAAGGGGTTCATGGCGAACACACCTTGCTTTTGATGATCTTTGTGTGGTTGTGGGGTGTGTGCCTCTGGAATTTCGTTGGACTTGTATTTGTCCAAGCCTGCTGGAAATTCTCCAGCCTGCAATGGAATTCCTACCAGACAGGTAGACATAGGGTTCTTAGCTGCTGCAGTGGACAAACATATGTTTTCTTGCTGAAGTGTCTGTGCCAGGGTTACCCAGACGTTCTGACGTGGTTGAGGGATGATCCATGCAGCTGCCAGACTGTTCAGCATTAGCAGGATGACAACTTGGATGGGGTTCATCATAGGGTTGAGTGGGAGGTAGGTTTTCTCTAGAAGGGAAAAATAAACATTTTTAAAACATGTTAAAAAGGTTCCTGTTTCTGCCAGAAGGAATCCACCTCTAGGGAGGTTCTTTCTCTTCCATCCAGCGGCGTCTTCTCTTCGAAGCATCAGTCACTTGCTTCTCATCCCCTTCTGCTGGAGCTGGATTTTTGGGGACAAAAGGTTTCACCCACTTCTGGGGAATCCACCGAGGGCCTGAGGGAGTAGCCACACATGCATAGCCACGACCCCAGGTCATCAGCTCATAGGGACCTCTGGTTTCCCAAGTTTCAGGATCCCTAATCAAAACCGATGGACGCTGAGACAATTTAAACTGATTACCACTATTAAAATGACGTACCACAGGTGGACTCATGTTTTCAAATGAACAGTTCAGAAAATTGATGGTGAACATGGCTTTGGAGAGCTTCTGCTGTGGTGTCATCCATGAAGCCAAGGAGTTCTGCCTAGCCAGAACCTGTTTGAGCGTCTGGTGTGCACGCTCGATCACAGCTTGACCTGTGGGGGAGTGAGGGATGCCAGTTTTATGCTCCACTCCCCACTGCTGGACAAATTCTAGGAACTCCTTGGACACATACCCTGGGCCGTTATCAGTTTTGATTGTTTTTGGAATTCCCAACACTGCAAAGGCTTGCACTAGGTGCTGCTTGGCATGTATGGATTTTTCTCCTGCGTGGGCAGAGGCATACACTGCACCTGAATATGTGTCAATGCTCACATGAACATATTTGAGGCGACCAAAACTAGGAATGTGTGTGATGTCTGTTTGCCATACCTCACAGCTGCCCAGGCCCCTGGGGTTAACCCCCATGCCCATCGATGGCATGACCTGGAGCTGGCAGTTCGGACAGGTACCTACAGTGGCTCGAGCCTGGCTCTGTGTTAGCTGGAATTGTCAGATCAGGGCTGGCACATTTTGATGGTAATGTTGGTGACTCAGTTTTGCCTGCTGGAAGACATCAGGGAGATGTGCCTTTTCAACTGGTGCAGCAAGGGAGTCTGCCTGGCGATTCCCCTCTGCGATCTCACCTGGCAAATCAGTGTGTGACCTCACATGCATCACGTAAAACGGGTGCTGTCGATGAGAAACCAAATAGATTAGCTTTGAAAGCAACCTGAAGAGATGTTCATTCTCTATTTCTTTGAGCACAGCCTGCTCCGCTCTGGACACTACTCCCGCCACATAGGCAGAGTCAGTTACCAAATTGATTGGTTCTGAGAACTTCTCAAAAGCTCTTACCACTGCGGCCAGTTCAGCCACTTGGGGGGATCCCTCCACAAACTCAACATCAGCTTCCCAATGCTGAGTCTGTGGGTTCCTCCAAGTCATCACCGACTTGTTGGAAGCCCCCGATGCGTCTGTGAAGACTGTGAGAGCTTTGAGTGGTCTCCGACTCCTTTTATCATGAGGAATGAGGTGGAATTCCTCATTTAACAACTTGTGGGACGGGGCATGGACTGATATTTGTCCCCTGTAGCTGTCCAGAGATAATTGGAGACTGGCATTGCTCTGGAGCAAATGCTCAAACATCTCTTTGGTCAATCTCTCAGGAGAGTTCTTTCCCTCCTCTGAAAGTCTGACCGGGAGGTGAATGCATGCAAAGTCACAACCTGCCAATTCACACAATCTTACCCTGGCCTTCCGAATCAGCTGCGCTATCAGCTCCTGTGGCTCTGTGATGGTCTTGGATCTTTGGTGGGAGAGGAAAGCCCACTCTATTATCAACAGTGAATCTCTCTCTTCCTCGATCCATTGAAAGATCAAACCATGCAGGTGTGGCAGTTTTCCTAGAACAATGAACTGGAAAGGCACCTTTGGCTCACACCGGTGAGCCTGTCTCTCTGACAAGGCTTTTTGTACCTTTTCGATTGCTGTCTTCGCCTCTGGGGTCAGCTCCCTGGGAGACGTCAGCTCCTTCTCCCCCTTCAATAAATTGAAGAGGGGTTCTAGATCTTGATTTGTGAGGCCTAGCCAGGGTCTTACCCAATTCAAAGACCCACACAGGGAGTGGAGATCTGCTAGCGTTTTTGGATTGCAACCAATTTCTAAGCTCTGAGGAACAACAGTCCTTGCACTGATTTGCAAGCCCAGGTATTTCCAAGGTGGCATCCTTTGAACCTTGTCCTCCTGTAGTTGAAATCCAGCAGAGGTTAAAACTTTAACCACTAGGCCAAGCGTGTGTTGGAGTATAGAGTCATTGGGGCCACACACTAGCACATCATCCATGTAGTGAAGGATGATGGCTTCTTTTCTCTGTGCGCGTATTGGAGACAGTAATGAGGCTACATATTGTTGGCATATGAAAGGACTCGATTTGAGACCCTGGGGAAGGACCCTCCAGTGATAACGCTTCATTGGGGCCTGTCTATTGACAGTGGGAACTGAGAAAGCAAACCTTGGGGCATCTTCAGGGTGCAATGGAATTTGGAAAAAACAGTCCTTGATGTCTAAGACAGCCAATTTCCAATCTCGGGGGAGCATTGTTGGAGTGGGCATCCCTGGTTGGAGGGGTCCCATGTCTTCTACTATTTTATTAATTTCTCTTAGATCATGGAGCAACCTCCACTTGTCCTTTCCCGGTTTCTTTATCACAAAGATCGGGAAATTCCAGGGGCTTGTTGTCTCCACAATATGTCCCTGAGCCAATTGCTCTTCCACGAGTTTTTCCAGCGCCTTGAGCTTTTCTTTACTCAAAGGCCACTGTGCTACCCATCTGGGGGTGTTTTCTAACCACTTTAACTTCTGGGTAGGGCGCTCCACAGTGGCTACTTGCAAAAATCCTGGGGTGTTTTAGGAATGACCAATTGGACTCCCCACTGAGACATGGTGTCCCTCCCCCACAGGGGGGCCTTATAATCTGCTACGAAAGGACGGACATTCGCCACCTTTCCATCAGGTCCCTCAATTTGCACCACGTTTTTCGAAATCCTTGCCATTGTGATTCCTCCTATGCCCTGAAGTTTGCCTGCCACCGGCTGTAATTCCCAGTTCGAAGGCCACATGCTTTGTGGCAGAATAGTGATGTCCGCGCCCGTTTCAAGGACTCCTACCACTAGGAGGCGCTCCGACCCATACGTAATGTTGCATGCCATAGAGGGTTTAGGTTCCCCCACCACCTCTGTCCAGTAGACCTCTGGTGATTTACCGTCTGCTGTGATCTCTGCTGGAACCGGTATGGCTTGGGCAAGAATTTGCCCCGCTACCAGATAAAAGGGTGGGTGCATACAACGAGCCAACAACATGAGGCCTATTATTTTTCCCTTAATGGTCATGGGAGCTATCTCAATTTCCAAAGGTGTGTGTGCCGTGTCCCCAATAACAAAATACTCACTGTCCAATCCCATGTGGTAAACCGTCAGGTCCTGTGAGATGTTAGACAGGTCAGCTGTTATAACCATCCACTCAGTAGATCTGAAATGAAAACCTTTGGTAGTTACAAGTCTAAAACGGCCAAGTGGTTGCCAAACTTTGTTAGTTGAGCATTTAGCATTTACATTTTTCTGCACCCCCACACCCCGTGACCTTCCCTCCCCCCCCTTTTTCTTTAAGAAAGAAGCTTTTGCCAATGTGAGTCCCGCTATATTTATATCTTTGCGCGTTGTAGTGTCAACAGCGGGCACGCGCTGTAAATTCAGTTTTTTTGTTTGTGGGATTTCTTCTGCTTCTGGGTCTGAGGGCAGGATCTGGTGAAGTGTCCTGGTTTCCTGCAGCGGAGGCAGATGATGCGCTGCAGCTGGTCTGGTGGCATCGGTTGCCTGCTTGGGTGTGGTCCTGCAGGGGCTGTATGCTGTGGGTGTGTTGGTCCAGGATGTCTTTCAGATGTGCAGAACATTTCTGCCCGTCTGGAACAAGCTTCTATCATCTGGGACAGAGTAGGTGGAGGGTCTAAGGGGAGACTGAGGATAATTCTACGACAGGTCTCATTAGCATTTCTTTGAGCCATCTCTTTGATCAGCTCTGCCTGCACCACGGGATCTGGTATTTGGTGTTCCACCTGTGTCCTCAGACGATCAACAAACTGTAAGAAATTCTCCGTAGCAAATTGTTTAACATTGACATAACTTCCTTTCCCTTCCCTTGATGGTAGCTGATAAAACATTTTCTCTGCTACAGTGCTAATCCTAAGTAAAATTGGTTTGGATAACACTCAGGTTTGTTTTTTGGGGCAAGCCCAGGCACCTTCACCACACAGATGTTCAAATGTAATATCATTATTCTCTGTGTCCTTAGCCATATTAGGGTTTTGCTGAATCTCCTGTAAAATTGTTCTTAAAGCTCTTTTCCACATATTGTCCCACAGATCATACTCTGAGGGAGATAACAGACATCTGAATAAGTCCTTAATATCACTAGGAACCATTTCATTAGAATCAAATGTGGCTCTAAACATCCCTTTAAAGATGGGAGTGTCCCTCCCAAACTCACGCTGTACTTTGCACAGCTCTTTCTTATCTTGGTAGGAGATCGGCTGCTATTGCCTGGAACCTTGCCTTCTACCAACATATGTAACAGGAGCAACAGAGAAAATGTGTTCATCTGCATTTGCCAAGGGTCTGGGAACTGCTGCCGGTATCCCTGTGCCTGGGGACACTGAAGTTACAGCGTTTGCAGTCCCTTGGGGGTTGGGGAGGGGGGGCATGCTCTCTCCGTGCTGGCTGGGCAACCCAGGCTGTCTCCCTCCCCCCGCCGTGTGGCAATCATACCCCCCGCCGTGGCTGTGTGGGGAGGGGGGGCCGGCCCACTCCGTGCTGCCGCGGCAGCCGGGAGGGAGGCAGGGGGAGGAGGGGCCGGCCCCCTCCGTGCTGCCGGGGCAGCCGGGAGGGAGGCAGGGGGAGGAGGGGCCGGCCCCCTCCGTGCTGCCGGAGCAGCCGGGAGGGAGGCAGGGGGAGGAGGGGTGGGGCGGGGCTGCCGGAGGCCAGCAGGGGTTGGCACAGGGATAGAGGGCAGGGGCGGGGGCGGGGGCAGAGGGAGGGGGTAGGGGGGAGAAGGGGTTGTGGGAGGAAGCTCGGAGCACATGGCAGCCGCCATTGTTATCTGCCATGTGGAGAGGGACCCCCAGGGGCTCTGCAGCCTGGCAGGAGCCCCGGGCCGCCGCTGCCCTCCCACCGAGATCAGTCGGAGAGAAACTGTCTTTCTTGGAAGGATCCCGGGACAAAGGTAAACCCGGATATAAAGGTGGATCAGAGAGAGGAGGACTTGGGGGAAGTTTTTTCTCCTGGGTAGGTTTTCTTTATTCTAGAAGATGTTTACGAGCTTGTAAAAATATGGGAATAAATACAGAAGCAGCGTGATCATTATCCTGTACTTTGTCTGTAATCACAGTACCCACGTGGTCCCAAAAGGAAACAGTATCCATCTGTAACAATTCAGCTTCAGTAAATTCATGTTCTAACCAGCGAACAAATTTTTTTTGTAGCCTTTTGGAAATTTTAACGTTAATTAAAAGGTCCTGGAGTTGTTTTAATACACTCTTTTGAGGAGCAGATAGCTGTATGCCCATGATTCGATATTACTGAAAGCTATTTGCTCAAATCCAGCCTCCAGTTGCTTCAGTCAGCTGTATGTGACTCCTGTGTCTCCTATAACCAGAGAGAACAGGCGGGGAAAACTCGGGGGCTGCGGTCGCGTATTCGCGCCGTTTCTCCAGCCCCGGTGGCACCGGGGGGTCCCTGCAGCCTTGCTTGGCTGATGGGATACGTGGCCGGGCCAGGGTTTCCCCAAAAACCCGGGCTCCTTGTGCGGAGCCGCTCCACGGGCCGGCGGGCCGCGGCAATCGGAAACGAAAGAGAAAAAAAAAAAAAGAGAAAAAAAATCCTAGCCGCTGGGTCCTAAAGTCACACGCTGCTACTTGCAAAGGTAAAATTACGCCCTCCCAGTTTGCGGTACCAATCAAACGGAGGTCTTTACCTGGTCCGTGGTAGCATATGCTGAGTCAGGAGCAACTGAAGGTCCTGTCTTTAGCTCACTCGTGACTGGGCAAAATCACAAGCTACGAGCTTATCCCTACCCACCTATAGCAACAAAGTGTGGCCAAAGTGGCTAGGGTAATTGAACTTCCCAAAAAGCTTCTAAGACCCTGAAAGGTCTCCAGCTCCGCATGGGTTTCTATATTTAAACCCAGGTTGGGGGCCAATTGATAAATAACCCTCCTTATTCCCCTCAAGGGTCTAAGCTAGCTCAGTCCTTCTCAGGCCTAAGAGGATTATATCAAGAGAGACAGGAAAAGGATTCAAAAGAGGCTCTCACCCTTTTTTGCTGCAGCGATCTTTATTCCAGGTTGGTGTCCCAGGAGAGAGGGCGATCCCGGGGGACAGGGGTCTTTTCTCAGGATTTCTGAGGGAGGGGCAAGCTGGCACACAGCCAATGGGGTCAGAAGGGGAAGGAAGGGTCAGACTACATGACAGGGGTTCCAGGGGTCCCTGAGGGAGAAGAAACCATTTCCCCAGGGGGATGTAACAGCGCAGTAGAGGTTCATGCTCCCCTTTTAGCTTTTTGATGTTGGAGCAGGTTCCCCTCCTCCTCCCCTCTCCCCCCTTGGTATATGTGATGTTTTATTTTTGAAAGGACAGAACCGCATTATGTGTCCCTCCCGCCCACACTGGTGACATGTGACTCTCCGAGCCACTGGTGGTTGAGGTGGGATGGTGGCTGGTGCTGCAGTCTTGCTTACGAGCCCCGGTCCTTTTCGCAATTCTTCTGGGTCTATGATGGCTCGTTTCGTGCACGTCTCAATGAGGAGATCCAGGGACGGTGGTGGATGAACAGGGACTCCCAGGATGACTCTCTTGCAAACCTCATCGGCATTGGTTTGCACCACTTCTAGGATCATCTTTTGTTGTAACTCTAGGACTTCTATTTGACTCTCCACCACAGCACGAAGTCTGTCTATAAAATCTAGGAAGGGCTCAGAAGAAGACTGTTTAATAGAAATATAACTTTGTCTAGCATCTTTGGCAGGCATAATTTGGAAAGTCTTTTCAGCAGCTCCTTTCACACGTTGGAGAACAGGCTGAGGTATACCTCCAGCTTGCTTGCGTGCTTGACCCCAATCTCCTTCGCCACTTATATGGTCTATTGTAACTGGGTGGTTTTGTGCATCAACTGCACATTTGGAGATTTGCAAAAGCTCAGGAAGGAGGTCCTTTAACAACCTCTTCCATGTCCTTTCCCACAGAATATATTCTGTGGGGAAAGGAGGCATGAAAATAAATCTTTGAGGTCACTAGGAATGAACACATTTGATGAAACAGTGGCTTTTAATAAGCTTTTAAAAAATTCACTTTTTCTACCAAAGTCTATTTGAGGTTTGCAAAGCTCCTTTTTGCTTTGGTAAGAGAAAGGTTCCCATTTTGGATGGTTTGCCCTTTGACTGTATGTAACAGGGGCAGCAAAAGGAATGGCTTCTAATTCTTGTTGTGGGTTTAGGCTTTTGGGCCAGTCACTTCTGGGTTCTGGACCGTGGGAACCGGATGTGGGACCATGGGAACCGTAAGTAGGAAGTTGGTGGGCGGAGCTACACAAAAGGGGGGCAGAAACATGGGCAGAGTCGCCAATGGGGACAGAGATTCCCAGTGATGTCATTGGGGGGTGGAACCCTGGGTGGAGCCAGGGGAGGAGTCAGGTTGACTGACATAAGGGGAGGAGATGAAGGGGCTGACTCAAAGGAAGGGGTGGTACCCAGAAGGTAGGAGGGGTTAGGTGAAAGGAAGGGGTTGGTCGGAGGGGAGGAGACAGGGAGAAAGGGATTGTGGGAAGAAGGAGCACATGGCTGAGACCAAGCCATGAGGCCTCGGCCATTTTGTTCACCTTAGGAGGCATTTTGGAGGGTGGAAGTCAAACTAGATTCAATTTGGGGATTTTGAACTGGGACAAAGGAAATAGGTAGATGCTTTAGGGAAATTTCTTTGGCAGCGGGCACTTTGCTGCAGGGGCAAGGGTGTTGAGAAGACTTTGGGGAAGAGGGATTGGGACAAGGGGTTTGGGAAAGAGGGATATTAGAAGGAACTGGGGAACACTGGGTTGGTTGTTTTTCATTTTCTCTGTGTCTTTTTCCCTTTCTTGCTCACTCACTACAGCTTGGATTTTAGCAAGCAAAGAATAGAAACCATCCCCAGAAGAGTCCCCTTTTTTGGTTTAATCAATCATTTTTGAATTCACAACATTCCAAAAAGCTGGACTTTTAACATCTTTAGGAGAAACACTTAAAAAATGAAGAAACAACCAGCGAATAAACTTTTTTACAAAGCCCGAGAAAAATGCATTTTTCCCACCACCAGGGAATCTTTAACTTGGACAAACACTTCTCTGGATTCTGCAGTGTTTGGCTCCCATTGCATCTACAGAATCACTGATCCTCCCTCCCTTGCAGTAAAATGAGAACACAAAAGCAAAAGGTAAGCCCAGGGACTCCGTTCGGGGTATGCAGCCGACTCCGCAGCTTTCCTGGCAGCCCGCGATGGGTCCGCCACGTGCACCCTGTGCCCCCCCCTTCCCTTGGGGAAGACACCCGTACCCCTCTGCTGCGCGGTCAGGCAACTCTCCAACTGACGGTCCTGGAAATAAAAGCTAAGGGCTCTAAGGGGCAGGTCCAAAAAGCATCCTTCAAATCCACTACGCTGTACCACAAAAATTCAGGGGATATCTGACTCAGTAAAATATAAGGATTAGCCACAACAGGAAACCGAGTGACTGTCCACTGACTGACAGCCCTTAAATCTTGGACCAAACGATAGCTCCCATTGTTTTTCTTTACAGGGAGTATAGGTGTGTTGTGTGGTGACATAGATGGTTCCAAAGTTCCTTGTTTCACCAGATCATCAATCACCAGCTTAAGTCCTTGTCAGCCGTCCAGGGGGATAGGATATTTGTCGGAGTCCAGAACATCCCTCTGGCCACCCTGGAGGGTTTGGAGACCAGACAGGGGGGTCTGGGATCTGTACAAGGGGATCAGCTAGCCTCACACAGAGCCCAGGAGGACACTGCCTCTGATCCCTGGCCATGGGAGTGAATGCCCACATTGTATGAAGAATCACAATCTGAGAGAGTTCAAAATAAGTAGTAGTTAGTTTATCACAGAGTGCAAATGTAGAATCTAGGATTTTTAGTATATGGGTTTGAAGAGGCAAGATGGAGGAACTGGGGAGTGGTCCTGTCCTTGTTTTTCTTGTTCTTTTCCCCCATTTTCTGCTGAGTTGTATTACAAGGATTGGTTTAGAATAGAAATGACATGTTAGCATAGGTAGTGAGTATTGGTAAAATTTTGTAAATAAAAAGTATGTTGTGAACGGTGGTTGGGTCAGGGAAATGGTACAAAAGATCCGTGACTCTCTGATCTGCCCCAGTCTGCCGCATGTCCTGCTCTGCTGGGGACACCTTGCAGAGCTGAGAAAGAACTGAGAGATAATGAAGAATAAACAACCTTGGAAACATGCACTGGCACACTCAGCTTGTTGTCTCTGGCTCCGGCGTGAAACCCTTAGGGCTAGGGAAGATGAAAAACCTTATTACCTCGGGGAACAGCAACCCCAAGGAGAATCTCAGGGAACAGCAACCCTGAGAGATATTGTTTTACCCTTATTGGGAATTTGGGATTCACAATGGTAACTTTTATAGGTTCAATAGGTAGCTTACCGATTTCCCCAGGGGTATGCCATACACTAGGGCATATTTTCTCCTCATCTTAGTCAGTCAGCTTGTACAGCTGTACTTGTAATTGACTATCTTGAGGTTTAATGCCTATTCCCAATGCCAACATTAAATCATTACCTAACAAATTACATTCGGCTTCTGAAACTAAAAACAAATTGCTAATTTCTATTTTTTCTCTGATTCTACTAATACATCTTTAATAATGGGGACTTTAAAGGCCTACCCCTTTGCTCCGATTACTTGAGCTGTTTCTCGGCTAATTCTGCATCCTTTTGGTAGCCTTTGAACTGTTGACCGTTCTGCCCCTGAGTCAACTAAAAATGTAAATTTTTCTTGGGGATGTATTTTTAATTTTATCAAGGGCTCCTGAGATGTTCTCGTCCCCAATATATAGAGCCCCTGACATCTCTATTCCTGCTCAAACAGGTTTTGATCCACCTCTCATTTTCTACAATTTTTCTTTATGTGTCCTTTCTTCCCACAGTAAAAGCAAGTCATTGAGGTAAGATTTTCAGGTTTCTTTAAGCCCACCCCTGTTGTCCCAATAGGGGTTGTCTTAGTATTCCCTGGGGATGAACCCCCCTTCTGGGCTTCCCTAACTGCTGCCACAAAAACCTTAGCTTCTGCTTTTACCTTTTCTTCATCTCTACGCACATAAAACTTCTGTGCTTCCCTAACTGCTGCCACAAAAACCTTAGCTTCTGCTTTTACCTTTTCTTCATCTCTACGCACATAAACCTTCTGTGCTTCCCTCAGCAATTCCTGCAATGCCCTCTCCTGCCAATCATCCAGTTTTTCTAGTTTCTTCCTTATATCTCCCCACGATTTTGCTACAAACTGGGTTTTTATTAATGCTTCTCCCACCACTGTGTCAGGGTCCAAGCATGAATACATCTGTATATTTTTTCTCAATCTCTCTAACCAGTCAGTTGGTGACTCATCTTTCCTTTGGTGTTCACAAAAAGCCTTGTTGATGTTTTGTCCTCTAGGGATGGCTTCCCTTATCCCTTGAATAATCATATTCCTAAGATCTACCATATTCTGCCTATGGTCATCGTTACTGTGATCCCAGTTAGGGGCTACATTTGGCCATTTCACATCTCCCAGGGGTCCCGGCTGATGATTTCTTTCCCAAATCCTTATACCAGCCTGTCTTATCATTTGTCTTTCTTCTGTGGTAAATAGAATGCCCAGAATTGACTGTATTTCTGTTCAGGTGTAGGTGTTGGGTCCCAGGAACTGATCTAGTCTATCAGACACACCCAGGGGATCTTCAAGTAATCTCCCCATTTCTTTTTTAAAAGCTCTCACATCCCCAGTGTTCAGTGGTACTGATACATATCCAATAGCCGCCCCCCTTTGGTTTCCTGCCATTGGTACCTCCCTTAATGGATACAACTGACCCCTTTCGGTCTCATCATCACTGTCCTTGCACCTTTCTGCCCGAACCCTCTCCCTGCTTCTTGTTCTATGTGCAAGTGGTGAATCTGGAGGACGACTGTGCTGGTTTGAAAGCAAAACCAGTGAGACTCCAAGTCAGAAATACAATTAATTTGAGAGAGAAAGAACAACAAGAAAGATAAGAATAAAATAAAAATAAGATAAATGCAATAGTACAAAGGACCACTGACAGTCAGAATGCAAACCTGAAACCCTGTTGGTCAGGGTGTTGGGAGCAGCCCGAAGTAAGTCCTCCCAGAGTGACAGTTGTGGCTCCGCTGAAGTAGAGATGATCCTCAAGAAAGGGTCCAGTTGTCCTCTGAGAATCCAGTGGAAACAGGCTATCTTGGTGTTTGGGATTGCTGGTTTTATCCCGGTGGAAAGGCTTTGGCTCCTCCTGCTGGGTGGAGCATCTCACAATGGAATGAGGTAATGTTATCAGTCATGTGAGAGGCCTTAAATGGCCCATTCACAGGTGATGTCCCTCGGAGGAGGATGGGTGGAGGAAGAGATAAGAAGGCACTGCCTTATCTGGTGTTATCAGGTGTTCCATTAACAGAAGGCATCTGCTCTCTTTCTACCCCTAGAGTTACAAGAGATAAGGAACAACATCTCCCAACCTGTTTCAACAGATGAAAATAGAAGACACATTTTTGGTTACATTTTTCAACCCAAGACAACGAGGCAGAGCCATAGGGGCTTGAGGTGCAAGAGGTGCCATAGGGGCTTGAGGTACTGGGTTAGGTACCTCTGGGGGAGCAGATGGAGCCATAGAGGCTTGAGGCACAGGGGGTGCCGTAGGGGCTTGAGGTGCAGGGAGTGCTGGATTAGGCACCTCTGGTGGGGCAGCTGGTTGTGGTAGATAAGGGGGGGGAAGGTGGTCTAAGGGGTCCCACGGATTCTTCTCCTTTTTGGTTTTTAAAGCATAGAGGGGAGAAGACCAGGACCCATGCCATAAAGCAGCATAATCTCTTCTTGGTTAATTGGATCTTTTTTATTTACATAGGCATTCAGGGCTCAACAGATCCACCCCTCAGATGACCTGTATATTGGCCAGTCCAAATTATCAGGTCGTATAATTTTTTTAGTCCATTCCATCATACAGTATTGCATCATTTTCTCTTTACTTTTTCCTTTCCTGGATTCGCATTCATCCCAAAATTTTAACATTAACCCCAGGGGACTGTCCTGTGGTATATCCAGTAAAAAGCTCCCTCTTTTCCCAGTACCTTTAGTACTTCTATTTTCCTGTTGGTTTATACCAACCCCATGGTCCTTGACTTGGCATTGACCCATCCTAAGAAACAGGTATTCCCTCACTTGCCTCGACCACACTCTTTCTGACTTCAGTAATAAAAGGCCTTCCTGTTTTCTCACTTGTCTAGGATTTCTTTAGTAAAAAGTCCCTTCAATCAGTACCACTTCCTGCCTCTGATTTACTATGAAAAAATCCTCCCCAACTATTGCCGCATCCAGCCCCCGATCTTTTTATATAAAAGAATTCCTTTTACTTCCACTCGCTTCGTTCCTTCACCTGCTGGTCCCCTCGCGGGGAAACAGAACCGAGGTTAGAAGAACTCCACAATCACTTTGTGGCCAGGCCACGTCTCACACACACACCACTCGCATTTTCACGTTTGCACCTGTTTTTTATCCCCCCTAACCAAGCAATACTTAAAGCCTCCTTTTCTCGCCTGGGTCTCTGTGCACGAGTTATTACAGGTGAATTTTACTGCAGTCTTATCCGGGAGCTCACAGTTCTTTGCTCACAATTTACCTCAAGGATCTCCTTTTCCCTGAAAGTTTCCCCAGTCACTCAGGGCAACCTGAGGCAAGAGCCTCCAAGGTGGGGCACCTCCCTGTGATCAGGGGCCTGCCTCAATGGATTGAGATTCCTGCATCCTCCACCAAATTGTTAGAAATGAGACGCTTACACGGCCAATATATCAAGCAGCACTTCAATTTAATGATTAATTAATTAGCGTGGTAAAGTGTGAGCAAAGGCAGCACTGGGTACAGTGGTAGGGGTTTTCCCTTCCGATTGCACACTGATTCCTGGACTTGCTGGTATTTTATTTGCTATATTCATACATATTCATAAGCTTTCTCAGCAGTTTCCATTTCTAATTTTTAACGTCACTATTCAATACCTAACAATCATAAATCCATAGTGGTCATGTTTGATTCCTGTACAGTTCTATACGCTATTGTGATCTATTTCGATATTTCAATATTCCAGGATGCACATCCAGGATATGTATCCCAGGTGGTGGGGTCCAGCTTCCAGATGTGGGGGTCCAGTTTCTATTTTCCAGGTCTATGAATCTTCGATAGTGATGTCCAATTTCCCTCTTCAAGAACCATAAATCAGTGAGCTGAAATCCTTTTTTCGTATCCAGGATGTTTCCCAACCTTCTGTGAAAGGCCTGGGGCCCTTCTTATTTCCTTCTTTTGTCTAAAAGCCTTTTTACATTCTAAAACTACAGTTTAGAATTCTTTAATACAAAGCAAGCTTCTAAAGTTTTAATTAAAATACACTTATTACAGAATAGCTTGAGACTTATAATAGGTAATTGCAAGCAAAAGATTTATTCAAAAACTTCCTTCCATGCTTTCCTCGGTTGTTTATTAGAACTCATCTTTATAACTGTCCCATGGCCGTGTTCTACAATTACAACTACACAGATTTTCTTCATTTCCCTGACACAAAACATAACTTTGCATTTCACAACACGGCCGATAAATCCCAGCTAGCTCTGCTTCCCGGCTGTGCCAAGAGCCGTTCCTGAATCTGCCAGCAGATTCAGGTAATGGTGCAGAACAAGGCTGCTCTTCTACAGCAACAGGTGTTACGGTGCCTAGACTTCAGAGCAAGGACTAGAGAAGACTCCTTTTCATACTATTTCTCAGAGACCTTTATTCCCCCAGAGGGGGTACGAAAATGAGCCAAGAACAAAGCCCTCACCTGCTTTTAATCCCGAGGGGTGGGGGGTCTGGAACAAGCAGGTGATTGATCCCAGGACAGATGGACAGGGGTTTTTCCATAACATAGGGCAGGGTCAGGAGAAAGATGGACAGCTGACCGAAGCTTCTAGGGACAGGGCAGGGGTAGGAGAGGTACACAAAAAGGGGGACATGCCTGGGCAGCACCCGACCCTTCGAGCAGGGGGAAACAGGGAGGAACCATTGAAATACAGAACTCCAAACAGCTTAACCAAAACCCACCACCACAACGCCTATCTACGTTCAGAGCTTGATCTGTGTACTCACACACTAGCATTCCTGTCACAGACTTTGTTTCTCACAGATCTCACAAAAATCCCAACAAGGTTTAGATTAACAAAAATATCTTCAGTATGCAAATTTCAATTACTTGTGGTTACATTATTCTATCTATATAAGTCTTCTTCCTACATGAAGAAGACAAGCAAAAGGCTGCCACATGATCATGACAAAAACAATCTTCTTGAACTGATGTTTTGCATCTCCTTTGAAAGTCAGCTTGTACAATGTGCCTTTATTTTTTTTCCTGTGGTAGATCCCTGCATGAAAACAAAAACAAAGAGATTTTTAGATTAAAGATGGGCTCCTGGGGGGAAAAAAGGAGAAAGTCTTAAGTTGCTACACCTAAGCTGGAAATGCAGCAGAGGCAATGAGATATTTACTTTTAAACCAATACACAGTCCACCATCGTTCGGAGGAGGCCATCACTGTAGCAGGGACACAGCCCTGGGTTGCAAGAGCTGTTTGGTATTCTTGCAGCCACATTCCAAGGCTTGGCTGAGTTACAAACCCCTGAAGGTTACCAACTGCTCAGTCAGTATAACTCAGCAGACATACTGTCCTTATTTTTCAGACTGCTCCAATTGCACACTGCAGACATGCATGGTAATGGGATGCAGAGGGACTGCAAAGGCAGTCTGCCTCTCTGCAACAGGAGGGATTAGGCCATCTCCCAGAAAGACAATTTCCTGATGAGCACTGGGAGGTTTTCTGGAACGTGTCCTGATAAAGCTATCCAACCAGGCCCCAGCCATCAACTTCACTCACTGGCAGTCAGGACAAAACTCTCTTCTTACTCAACTCTCAAGAGTTTTTCTTCATGAAAGTCCACTCCTGGTCAAGTAATGGTCTGCAAGGATGACACTACTGTTTGTCAGAGGCTAGACCAGGATACTTAATTCATACAATCATGTATTTATTTCCTATATGGAAGGAACTCTTGCACCCATATTTGATGGGTGAAATTGATT
Organism: Prinia subflava; assembly: GCF_021018805.1. Classification (NCBI taxonomy): domain Eukaryota; kingdom Metazoa; phylum Chordata; class Aves; order Passeriformes; family Cisticolidae; genus Prinia; species Prinia subflava. The sequence continues at coordinate 4,394,840 of NC_086282.1, forward strand.
TGGTTCATGCTGAGGGCCAGCAGGAACTATAATGGCCTTGATCATGCCCCACTGAAATACTACAATATCCTAAATGAGATCAAGTTGGCAAAAGGCTATAGATTTTACCCACTCTAAATGATACTCCAATCTCTATAGTGTATACTGAAATAAAGCTTTTTCCCTGGCAAATCCATTAGGTTTAAAAAAGAAAAATTAATGCTAATTCTAACTACTCATTAAGCCACTGTAAACATCTTAACAACTTAATCAGTACAAGGGTATAATTGCAATGCCTTTCATCTCTTGCAGAAGTTGAGACAAGCACAAATGTCTTGAAAAAACTCCTCTTTTCTTTTCTTTTCTTTTCTTTTCTTTTCTTTTCTTTTCTTTTCTTTTCTTTTCTTTTCTTTTCTTTTCTTTTCTTTTCTTTTCTTTTCTTTTCTTTTCTTTTCTTTTCTTTTCTTTTCTTTTCTTTTCTTTTCTTTTCTTTTCTTTTCTTTTCCTCTCCATCTGGCTAGGAAGCATAGCTTCTTCTGGTTGTGAAAAACAAGACCAAAATGAGGCTTGCTTTATTTTTAAAATCTTGGTTATTCCCTGATGTGTAACATTGCTGGGCATCTGATCCATAGACTATCAGCTCTGTCTCTATTTCTTGGAAGGTCTGGGTCAAAGTTTTCTTCAAAGAGCAAAGTGACATAATCTCTTCATCTTGTATTGCAGCTTTTACACTGGTATAATCAAAATACTAATGAGGAGCGATTTCATCTGGAGAGAGTTCCATGGACTGTCTTATCTTCACTATCACTCTCCAAGTGTTTTATTCTTAATGAACACTTCAAGTGGGTAATAATATATGCAGATTTACTGATTTGTTATTCACTTCTGTCTTGGGTTGAAAAATGTAACCAAAAATGTGTATTCTATTTTCATCTGTTGAAACCAGTTGGGAGATATTGTTCTTTATCTCTTGTAACTCTAGGGGGGGAAGGGGGCAGATGTTTTCTGTTAATGGGACAACTGATAACACCAGATAAAGCAGTGCCTTCTTATCTCTTCCTCCACCCATCCTCCTCTGAGGGACATCACCTGTGAATGGGCCATTTAAGGCCTCTCACATGACTGATACCATTACTTCATTCCTTTGTGAGATGCTCCACTCAGTGGGAGGAGCCAAAGCCTTTCCACCGGGATAAAACAAGCAATCCCAAACACCAATTTAGCCAGTTTTCCACTGCATTCTTGGAGGAAGACTGGACCCATCTTGCCACCACTGGACCCTTTTTTTTTTCTACAAGATCATCTCTAGTTCACAGAACAACATCTGTTACTCCAGGAAGACTCATTTGGACTGCTTCCAACACCCTGACAACAGGGTGTCAGGTCGTATTCCTGACTCCATCAGGGTTTTCTAGGACTTTTGTTTGTTTGCTTGCTTGTTTGTTTTTTTGTACTACTGCATTTGTATTTTTTAATATTCCTAGTAAACAACTGTTATTCCTATTCCCATATTTTAGCCTGAAAGCTCCTAATTGCAAAATTGTAATAATTTGGAGGGAGGGGGTTTTTACATTCTCCATTCCAAGGGAAACTGCAGTTTTCCCTGACAGATAGTTGTCTTTCCAAACCAAGACAACTTCATGTTGTATTTTTAATATAAGCTGATTCAACAAATACTCCAATTATCCTTCTAGCACAGCAAATAAATCTAGGGAGATAGCAGCTCCATAATTCTTTTACTGCTAATCTTTTACCCCTCTTGACTCCTAGTTTTTTCATAAAGTCTGCCTAAGCTGCAGACCATGAACTACACCTATTACTGAACTGGAGCTCATCTGGATTGTTACCCAATAGTCTCTTGATTTCCTCCTCCTGGTGGCCAGAGAATAGAAATCTGGGCCTTTGAATTCTGCTCACCCATTTATTCTTACAGAAAGCCTGCTGATGATCTGAGTGCATTGTTGAGTGCACTCGTTTGCTCAGGCAGTTTTTGAACACAGGTTTTACCAAAGACGTTTGTGTTAGAAAGGCACCCTTTCAACATTCAGTTGAACAAAATTCTAAATTAAATCTGATTTGCATTCTCTTTAGAGATAAATTGATAGAACTGTTTCACCTGTTTGAAATAGTGAACTGACATTTTTCATAATAAAAAAACCCCTAAATTAAATTAACAAATCAAATAGTATCTACTACACATCTCAGCTTTTGCTTTTACATTCTCTTCTACCTACCGTAGCCAAGGAACAATGACCCCACAAATGCCACTTCCCTGGAGAGATATACTGCACAATAAAGGAAGCCTTGCCAAATAAGAAGTACCTTAAATAAGAATGCAAGTTGTGACCTGACTGGGGTCCCTCCTAGGGCTATACACACAGAGGCTGCTTCTAATGCTGTAGTTTTGTTCTTGTGTAGTACTTCTACTACAGCTGAAAACAAGTAGCTTAGGTGAAGGCAAGGTTTCCTTGTGCAAAATGGTAATCCAAAATTTATAATCCTAATGTTTTATACTGAAGAGAACTGTATGCAAGTTTCATGCCTCTAATTAAATATGGCTATTCTTGATGCATATTTAAACTATTTGTTTTCCATTTTTAAGCATATTCTTTCCTTTTAAAGTATCTTCTTTTAGAAGCAGAGAACAAAGTGATTTGTCCAAGGACAGGCAGTGAGCCTTGGAAATGAGTCTGAATGTCTTGAGTCACTCTGGCAACTCACCCAGCAGAACATCCTGCCTTTTACATTTTTTTTCCCTTTCCAAAGGCTCTACTTTATTTGTGCCACCAGGACTTTCTACATGATTCAGGGAAATGTGTCAAGGAGCCTCAATTCCAAGATATGAGCTATGAGGAGAGGAAAAAAGTAGTCTCAAAAAAATAAACAAAAAACCCTTTTCCTTAAAAGATTCCTTCTGAAATGAAAGCCTTGGAAAGGCTAGATATTCATTATGGATAAAAAACAGTTAATTGATCATCTATTGCTTCCATTACAACAGATATCTTTCAGAATATGCACCATTCCTTTCAGAGGCAGGGAGAAAAGTCAAAGCCTTTAAAACCCAATGTAAAAAAGTAAACAGGAGCTCTGTGTCAGCAGATAGAATGGCCCTAAGATGAAGGAAAGGACAACTGAGAAGCAAAAATGGCCTGGCTGAAGAACTGATGAAAGAGCAGTAAGTCTCCAGTCTTCAGAGCAGCAACTCCCAGGGCTCTCTAAAGAAATGGAAAACACCTGATGTCTATTCATCAGGGCAGGCAAACAAATGTTATCTACGTGGATCTACATGAAATGTGTAACTAGCAAACAGCCATATATTCTTAACAAAATACTGTTGAGTAGATGACAATTCTAGCCTCAGTTCCACAGACTACAGGCTTCAAGTCTCTGAGTGTCACTAGAAACACTCCTTGGACTCATGTTCATTAGTTCCTTTCTGTTAGACAATGTAGGAACCACTATGAGGATTTATCAGAATTTGTTGTCCCCCTTTTAACTCAGTAATACAGTGGTCTTCCCCCTTCACATGCTGACAAATACAACATTTTATCCTTTGATGAAAAGCATCATTCCTTTCTCCCAATAAGCTTCCATGGCAAAATTCCATCAGAGACCACTACCAGTAGCTGCCCATTTGAGAAAGCAAAGCTACTCCTTTTTCATTTGCCTCTGAGACCTTGATTAAAATTCCAGTCACTAGACAGCCACATACTTCAAGTAGGAAAACTTATGATGCAGCATATTTGAAGGTGTTATGGCAGGGCATTTCTTAAGCAATCCAGGGATTTTCTGGAACTGCTCATATTAGGAAAGAATATCATCAGGCAGTGATTCCATTCACTTATGGAACACACTACTGAGGCTTGTCAGAGTCTCTGAATTATTATCTCCATCTCTGAGAAAATGAACGAATCCCAGATCTATTTGGCTGTGCTGCTATTTACATAAATTAATGACCAGACCTCTTATCCTGCTTTCTGAGCAACTGTTTTTCTACTGGAAACAGAACAGTCATTTGCCTGCTTATAATACACGGAAATTTCTGGGTTTTTTCCCATGCTGTTTCTTACTGACTCCCCTTGGCAGAAAGCTAGTGAACTTGGTACATAATTGGGAAGAATAAGGGGGAGAGGGGAGCATTATAGCAGCTGAACAGCTCAAGTGCCTCTGTCAAGAGAGAAGCTAAGCAGAGCAGCAGCCAGATGGATATATCTCGAGCTCCAGGGAGAAGGTGTGGCTCTCTTGGCTTTGATTAAGGGGGGGGGGGGGGGGGGAATGGAAAATTCCACTACGTGTCAGCTATTACTCTGGAAGGAGAACTGAGAATCTTATCGAAATATGTAACAGCAAATCTGCTGAGAAGGAGTTTAACTAGGGTCATAGTCTAACTTCCACGCACAAGTAATTCTGTCTAGAAACTGCAGAGGATGCAACACTAATTTTAAGATACCCCAGCCACAGAGACAAAACATTTCTCCTTAAATGCAAGAAGTATTTGAAGAAACATTTCCCTCTGCAAACACCACTCCCCTGCCTGTTTGCATATGCTAGCAATGAACTAGTACTAAAAGTGATAGCAGGTGCCAGATGTGATCCACAAGAAAAGAAAAATCCACACAGGAGGCCCAAGAAAACAAGATTACTGTGCACAACTGTTCTAGCAAGACTCAGGATCAGCAACACACTTGAGTAAAGCTGGTGTCAAAGGCATCTCTGAATAGAGCAGAAACAAGGACACAAATCCCACATACTGACAGCAGCAGTTCAGATTTTAAATCCTGTTGCTGACCCTGAATACCTGATTTTCATCCCAGCACATCTCTCCAGTTGATCAACCTTAAGATGAGAGTGGTAGGCCCACATTTAACATTAGAGAGGCACACAGCTTTTGTGTGCTGTTATTGCTAAAGCAGCTGGAAAACACTTAGAGGGTAAGTGCTGTTACTTCCAGTGCAAATCTGGGCACTCTCAGAAATCTCCAGCTGCCCATGGCAGTTCCAGAAAATGAAAACAGCTGGCTTGGTGGCTGGGTTAATGGACTCATGGTTGCTGTGTTGCTGGATTTATACTCAGTTGCCAGAAGCTGACATAGAATCCAGCTTATTACTCACTTATTGTGTAGGCAATAGAACCTGCACAGCACTGTTTCCAAAACAAGTTCAGAGTTGAAACTATACTTGAAATGCAGAACTGGAACAGATAACTCAGTTCTTGCTACACATACTGAAGTTACACAGAGCAATGGATTTGTCCTTTGATTGGCAGTTTTTTCCACTCTTGGGAGAATGAAGTTGGGGGAAAAGAGAGTGACAAGAGGTGACAGAGACCTCCAAAGGGATTTGGCAGGGAAATTTTCTGCCAAGTCTCTTTGTTTCCAGCCTCAATACATGGATCACTGCATTTGCAAACAAATCAGTCTGCACTGATGAGTGAGAATAAGAATTTGTTCTCTTGCACCTACAGAAGCAAGGGCCTGCCCCGCAGGGGAGGACACAAGGAAGGTTCCTTGAGCTCAGACTGAGGTGCAGACAGGCCTCCAGTTTCTTGAGCTCCGAGTCACGTGAAAGGCTTCCTCCCTCTGGAGTATTTCACCATGGTATAAGAAAGCCAGCAAGACCATTAGTGCATGAACCTCCACAGAGCCAGCACTAGTGTGCATCTCTTCCCCACATCTTTCTGCACTTGTTCCCCAAGCACAGCACTGGTACTGAGTCAGACTCTTGACTGTGCATAAAGGCAGGCTCACAGCTTAATTGATATTAAGCAATGTGTGGCAGGAAACATCTATCTTCTCACCCTCTTGCATGGAAGAGCTAGTGCCAAACAGTCATACATGCTTGTTCAGCACCTATTAAAACTGTAGAAATGTATTTTGAAATGATAAACTAAACAACAAACAGAAAGGAGGAGAATGGCAGCATGTATTTGAACTGCAGTTGCCAATGTTAACACTGGAAATAGATCTGGGATTGCAGCCTGGTCAGTCACTCCTTGCTTTGTCAATTTTGAGGCAAATGCATGACTAGAGAGCTGTGAGCACACATTGGTGTCACTACAGGAGACTGCCAGGCTTTGTTGTCACAAAGTCCTGTTCCCCAGGAAAACTGCCATTTTGCAGTTGTGCCTGAGACAGCATCATTAGGTCACAGCACTAACACCATCCCAGACATCTATGCTCTGACACAGCTCCCATCTCCCTCAGGAACTCAGTCACACCAGAACTCCTCCCAAACACCGTGTGGACCTTCTAACCTGTTCGCTGCATACAAACCTTCAACAAAGTCGGAGGCTATGTATACATGGGGTTTTGCTTTGCTGACCCCATCTGGCTTGTTCAAGCTCCCCACTAACTCGATCACCTCTATCAACTCATCTCACTAGTCCTTCCTTACGGGTTTCTCCTCTGTGTGCTGTGTCAGCCCTGTCTCCAGCTGGTACACATTCTGGAGGGTGAAGCTCTCAAAGGGCACTGCCGCATACTCTGTGGACAGCTTAACACCTCTGTGCACCTCTGCTTTGTCTACTTGGGAACAGAGGAAAGCCAACAGGTTGGCCTGGGCCTTCTCTGGCTTACTGTGGTCAAGCTGAATGTCCAAGGAATCTGGATACTGGTTCTGCATGTTCTTAAGCTGCTCAGTCCTGCCCTGGAGCTCAGCCTTCAACTGGGCAATTTGTTTCTTCAAGCTGATGATGTAATTGCGGTGTTGCTTTTCTCGCTCTTGCAGAATGGCTTCATATCCCTCCTTGACAGTTGGACTGTGCACCCTGGGTAAGGTAAGCTGGTGGTTGTCACCCTTGGGTGTGCAAGCCAATGTATAAACAACAGACATTGAGCAACAGGCCACCACCAGCAGGTTTACAAGTTGAGGAAGAAATAGAATAAATCCTCGTCGGAACATCATATCTCAAAAAGCAGAGTCTAACCCCATACATGCAACAGTTCTTATATCCATGCAGTGACACAGAGGCCTCTGGTCTTGGAGTACTCTTACAGAGATGCACGTACGTGCAGGAACTGGTTTCTCAGCTCTCTTGAAATGTGTGCTCTGCCTCTGTATGGAGCTCTTTGGTGTATACCCATGAGGACCAAAAGACAAGTTGTGAAGCAGACAGGACACCTCCTGATCCTCATAGCAACACCTATGTTGTTGCAATGTGACCAGACGGTTCTCAGGGTTGCTGTTCCCTGAGATTCTCCTTGGGGTTGCTGTTCCCCGAGGTAATAAGGTTTTCTCCCAAGGTTGCTGTTCCCTGGGAGTCTCCTCGGGGTTGCTGTTCCCCGAGGTAATAAGGTTTTTCATCTTCTCTTTGCCCTAAGTGTTTCACACCGGAGGCAGAGACGACAAGCTGAGTCCGCCAGTGCATGTTTCCAAGGTTGTTTATTCTTCATTATGTCTCAGTTCTTTCTCAGCTCTGCCAGGCCTCCCTGGCAGGGTACATTATCTTAGTTCTTTCTCAGCTCTGCAAGGCATCCCCAGCAGAGCAAGACACGGGGTGGACTGGCTGGATCAGAGAGCCCCGCACCTTATGTATGGTACCCCTGACCCAACCACCGTCCAAAACGTACTTTTTATTTACAAAATTTTACCAATGCCTACTACCTATGCTAACATGTCGTTTCTACCCTAAACCAATCTCTAAAATCCAACTCAGCAAAAGATGGGGGACGAGAGCAAGAACAAGGAGCACAGGGGCCACTCCCCAATTCCTCCATCTTGTCTCTTCAACCCCATATACTAAAAATCCTAGATTCTACATTTACATTCTATGATAAACTAAATACTACTTCTTTTGAATTCTCTCAGCTTGTGATTCTTCATACAATGTGGGCATTCACTCCCATGGCCAGGGATCAGAGGCAGTGTCCTCCTGGGCTCTGTGTGAGGCTGGTTGACCCCCTTGTACAGATCTCAGACCCCCCTGTCCGGTCTCCAAACCCTCCAGGGTGGTCAGAGGGATGTTCTAGACTCCGACAGATGGTGGCTGATGGAGCCTGAGGACCTGAAAGATAAATGACAGACAAGTTAGAATTTGGTCACTCAGTCCAGACCATTTAGTGTTCTAATTTAACTTTTTTCTCAGCTGCTCTAGCGGATCTTAAAGCTGTGAAGTGCTTGGGCTAAGACCCTAAAGATGTCAAGATCTTTATGTGGAACATCCCATAAGTATCCCTTTCTATCGCTGCGAGCCTAGCCAGAAAGACACTCGGAGCTAGAGTTCTGGGTTTATCAGAGCAGCAGGGCAGAAGCAGACCTGCCTTGTTTATTCTTTCTATTATATACTTTTAGCAAGGTGACCATGGATTGGAGAGTGGTCATTCTCACCTCTCACCGCATTGGTCAAGGGGACTGTTACACAGTCTTGCTTGTGTCAGCATGGAATGTGAAAACAATGGCTATGTTTATAGAACATAGCTGGTGTTTAAATGAAAAGAGCGTGAGAAGGTACAAACTTCTACTTTAGTATGAAACACTCAGCAGCTGGTAAATTGTCATGGCGACACCTTTCAGCCTTAATAACACGGCTTGGGCCATTGCCTATGGAAAACTAGTCCAGGCCTCAAAGACTCCCGTGCTTCAGAATTACTAAGTGTCTAGTAGTCAGATGCTGAAGTGCTCAGTTCATCCAAGCATTGATGGCCCTTCAGATGTTCTCAAATCTTGGAGTGTTCACTCAAGTTTCATTCAGTCTCACAGCCACCACATACATTTTAGCTTCCAGGCATGTTTTTCCAAAACACCAGGTGACAAAGATAGTCCATTTGAACATATGAAGCCTGACCCAGAGGAGAAATCTTATAACTAGAAAACTAAAAACTGTTATCAAGGCCAATTACTGCAACTATCATTGTTTGACATATCCTACCAGATGCTCCCATAAAAACCAAATAATGAGGAAGAGGATATTTTCCAGCAACACACAGACCGATTTTACTCAAAATTAGCAGAAGCTTTGTTGCAATTTTGAAACTGTCATCATTGCACACTATTTTAACATTTCAAGACTCTCTTCTGTTTCTTATAACATTGTGAAAAGCTGTGCAAAAATGTACAGTACAACTGTGTTTTCCAGTCTGCCCAAGACTAAAGACCACAGAGAAGGTAGAACTGGGAACATTATAATTTTTAATAAAGCTTCTTCAAGTATATATAGAAAAGGGAAAAAAAATTAGATGATTGAAGTTGAATATTGATCTAGCTACAAGCTACATTAAAACAATTGTGCTGAGAACATTACTAGAGGAATTTTCAAAATCCCTTGAGTTTGGCCCAAACCCATGCTGGTGCAAGGAACTTCATCATTTACTCAGATGACTGTACACTTAGGTCAAGGCTGAGTAACGTCTTAGATTACACATTGTTAGACACAAACACAATCAAATTAACCCCTTGATGATTCAAATTAACCCCTTGATGATCTCCCCTTGCATGCATGCATGACATCATGACACTATTTTGACAGAGTCACAGTCCTTTTAGGCATACATCCTTGCTGGCACACCCTTAAGCAAAAACAGTTTGACTAAGAATAAGACTTTCAGAGTTATTTTCTGTTATTTCTAGTCTCAAATCAAAGTCTTATGTAGGACTTTTTATAAACTGCTCTGTGGCTCTCCCCCCCCCCCCCCATCTTGACTGACTATTACTCCATATGCAGCAGTTACACAGAGATATTTCTGATGTTTGGACTGTTATTATTTTATCAGTTTTCAGAGCTTCTGGGAAAAAAAAAAAACAACTTCAAGCAGGAATTGAGGGGGCTGGAATGAGCCATAAAAATAGTACTGTATTTTTTTCAAAGTAATGTTAAATTATTTTTATAGCATTTGTAGGATTCTCCAGAAAATGTCAGCATTTTCAAAGGAAGACTTGCTGATTTTCAAGAAAATATTCAGGCAGCAGGAGAAAAGGACAGGATGAAGTTGGCACCCTTACCTTTTTGATGTGATCTCTTTGGAACATCTTGGTCTGCTGCAGCTTCCTCTCAGCTTGCCAAAATCATAGCCTGTTTATCTCCCTTCTTATGCCTTTCCCAGAAAATGCGTGTCCTATGAAAAGCACTGTCAACCTCAGAACACCTCTTCATTGCTTTCACATTTGTCAGCTGCCTACATCTTCAGTCTCTCTCGTGTGGTGAAAGCCTGTAGTGGAGACACTTCCTATGGATGCACTAAAAATGTTGGCCTCCTGAAATGTAAAGGAGATTGTCAAAGCAGGGAAAATTAATCTGGGCATTTCTACCTGTACAACAGATCTGGCTAGAAGACTGTAAGAAGGTAGTGTGCAGGGAGACAGGGTCAGGAAGTGGTGAGATGTAGTACATAAAACACTGCTGTGCTTGTATGTTTTCCTTCACACAATTAGTCCATTGACTGAATTGGCAGAAGCTGAACATCAGTGAAAGGATTAGTTGTACTAACATAGTATAAACTGAAATTACATCTCAATGGCTTAGATAAACACACTATTTCATTTCTATAAGCAGCAACAGATTTGAGTTTTGGGCAAAGAGCTCTTCAAATGTTGACCTTAGAATATATGTGTATGTAGATAGCTATCTTCACGAAAATATAGTATCTCTCTCTTCAGGGTACTATCTCTTTTCTATATAGTTTTCTGGTTTGAAATCCCCCCATCAAAGATGCATCTTTATAAACATTTCAGGACAGTAAATTAACAGAGCTACTTTGTCCTTTGAAACACCATTTTCATAGTAAGGGATTGAGACCATGGGGACTTGAACCTTCTTCACAGGGATTTTACCATAATGACTGGAGGCATTCTGACAAGAAGCTTTCATTGCTTGCCCTCTGGATCTGTCTTATGAAATTGTACTGGTAGCTTCAGTGGCATTGCCTTAGAGTGACTGACATTTAAATATACAGCTGTTACTGTGCTCCTATCTCATAGGCATGCTTGTAAAAGGAGTCCCAATCCAGGTCAGTGTCAAAAAAAGCAATTACTTTAAATCAACACCAAAAGTGCTCACAGCTAAGGCATCTCAGCTGCACAGGCAAGTACCAGAAAGCCAGGGATGGTAACTCCTAACAACCATTCTGTTGATTTCACCAGACCAACACGGTTTCACACCAACTGAAATGAAGACAAACTGAACTGTCAGGTTTTTTTTCCAGGAACTGATGAAAACACCTCTGTATTTCACGGCAGTCAGCTGCATCAAGTAGTATTAGTCTCTTTGCAAAGAGAAGCTGTAACAAATATGCAGTGATTAGTCTGGTGGCTGAGGAAAAGGACATTAATTCTAAAAAAGTCTTCACTTGCAAAAACATCTTCAACCTCAGTTCAACCTGTTCGCCCAGCCAGAGGTCAGCCCAGATCACAGAGGTGCCTTTCACTTGTTTTCAAGGAGTCTGGGCCCAAAAAATGCTCTAAACACAGAAATAGATTCTGTCATCACTCTAAGCACTCTATAAACATTTCTGCACAGAGGAGGACGCTGCACCCAGTCACAGGGAGAGGCAAAAAATGGAAAGTTAGATGGTTTGAAATTTCAGATGGCATGCACCCATCACTGTTTCTCACCAACATCTGAATTTTTATTGGATTGTAGAGATACAGAAAATTAATCTCTGCACAGAAATGACAATGTATTTCAAGTCTGAATTTTTGATTCTCAAAAACTACACTGAGAATCTGTGCAGGAGAAAGGGATTCAAACCAAAGTATCTCTGTGTATATATCTCCCCTCTAAACTCCACAATTTCTGCAGTCCTCATGTTGAGGACAGAAATGAATGGCAAAAGCTTAGTCATATTTGCAAAGGCAATAATCTCTCAGCATATGTGACATGACCTAGAAAATTCCATGTTTTTAAGTATTTTCTGCCACAACTTCTTATTGTAAGTGTAACTCAGACTGGAAACTCCCATTTTAGCTCATAAAACTTTGAAATTCTTTTTTTTTTTTTTTTTTTTTCAGTAGAGGCAGTAAGTGGCAGAAGCTGCAATTAGGTTTTATGTAGGTGTTTGAAACATCTTCATTGAACAGCAGCAGTTACTGTGAGATTTCACTAGAATCATAATAATCTCTGAAATGAGCTGTGGGAAGGGGGAAACAGATGTTCCACCCAGACTTTAAGTTCCTTACAAAAATAGAGAAAGGCATTCTGCAGCCACTTGTAATTTGCCTTGAACTTCTTAATTACAAGGACTGTGCATAGCACTGCAGACAAATTAGTCTTAAATGTTAGAAACAAGATTTTCCCCCTTAGCTTCTCAACAGAAATCCAAAACACTCAGCAGAGGAAGACATGTTACAGGTATTAAAATTTACTCTCACATAACAATTTACACACTTTGTGCAAAAATTAATTATATTTCTCCTTATGGCCAGATCATGATTTCTGAACTACTTCTCAGCCCAGTTCATCTGTCTAGGGCTGAATTAAACAAAAGGCTGAATAAAGAAGAAAGCCTGTCTGATAAACTGACTGGATGCACCTTCTTAACCTTCTTGAATTGTCCCCTGTTAAAAATTCCACTGATCCCTCTTGGGTTGACACTCACACATCACAAACAAACCACTCAAAGACTTAACGTCAGGTTTCCAATCTTCAATCCAAATAAAGGATTAGTAAGAAATAGTATCCAGAATGAAAATGCTAAATGTTTATAGTTGAAGACAGTAGACAACTTACTGTAAAATTCTTAATTTCCTAATCTTTGATTTGAGTCATCTTCAACAGGAAATCTTACACTGTCACATATTGTCTTGGAAATTCTCAACATCTAACCCTGCTCACAGAAGGACAATTACACCGTTCCCCTCTGTAAATAACAATTACAGTCTGATCATCTTGCAAATAGGTTATAACAACTGTTAGAAGCTGACTTCAAAAGAAGAAACCCTGAAAACTTTAACAGTCCCGGAAAAACAATATTTTCCTCTTGTAAGGGAACTGAGAAGTAGCTGCTTCATTCAAGAAGCACCTTACATTCCAGATACTGCTATAGACTTTTCACTCTGGAAGCTACAAAACCAGTGCAGAAGTCCTAACTTTTGCCTTTGTTAGTATCTAGACCCCATTTCTGCTAATATAATTGGGCTCCTCTGTGGCTGTGAGTCTCGCCAGAAAAAGACACATGGAGTCCGGAGTTTGGGGAGATCAGAGAGCAGCAGGGAGAATCCCCTGCTTTGTTTATTGCTTCCTATTATATACTTCTAGCAAGGTGCCGATGGATTGGAGAGTGGCATTCCCTCCTCCCAACCACATTGGTCAAAGGGACTGTCACACAGTCTTGTCTGTCCCAGCAAGGAATGTGAAAACAATGGCAATGTTTATAGAACACAGCTGGTATTTACATGAAAGGGGCGTGAAAAGGTGCAAACATTCTACTTTAATATGAATGCTCAGCAACTAGTAAAATCTCATGGTGACACTCCTCTTATCAATGTAAAGCAGTAACTTTATCTGCTGTGTGACTTTAGCTGAATTCTGAAGTCCATATGTACTTGTGTTAACCATCTGCTTACATGTGGTCTCACTGCTCGTGAAGGCAATTTTCCCAGACAGTCCAGAACAGAAATCAAGACTACTCTTAAAGCCTTCTGCTGTCATATGCAGTAAACATGCTATAGTTGTTTCAACTTTTACAGTAGCTATTATTACCATTACAGTAGACATCCAGTAATGATTATTTCTTGTACAATATCATTATTTCTGCTTTAAATAAAGCACTCAAAAGGAGTATTGAGTTACCTTTTTCCTCCCAGTGCATACCTATTCTGTATGTGGGGGTTTATCAATGTGTATACACACACAAGTGAAAGCACAATTGCTTTCCATTCTCCACTGTTAATCAAATTAGTTTTAAAGCAAAAAAAAAAAAAAAAAAAAAAATCAACAGAGGTTAAACAGTAATTAAGTTCTAACTACATCTGGAAAGAACCAGGGTAACACCTAAAATTATCTCCACACATGAATAACGTTTTTTCTGACAAAAAAAAAATTGACTTTTTTTTTTCTGAAAAATCTTTTTTTTCCCATTACTTCAAGTTACTGCAACAACACTCCTAAAACTGCTTTCTATGCCCCAGAACAATGTTATCTGTGTAAGATTAGGCAGTTTTCCAGAGATCAATAACCAGTCATTGCAAGGGTCTTTATCAGGAATGCTATTTTTTATATGAGGTACTCAGATTTCCACTTCACAACCAAAACACACCATCCTTCTCTGCTAAACACACTGATCTATAGATGTGTAACCTGCACATCCTCAGTGCAACTGTTAGCTGAGGGTACTATAGGGCACTTCCAAAAGCCTTCACAGGACTTTCCTGCGAGTTTCCACCACTCTGTCCCTCATCCAGTAATGACATGACAGATCCATGCCTTGTCAGACTCCAAAGAGAAAATGCAGAGAAGAGATGACAAGTGTGAAAAATATGGGATGTTAATTCGTGTTCTTATGGGTTATGACATGTTAGAAATTATGAAAAACCACTGTATATATGTTATATGAGAATATAGTCTTAGTCTGCCTTGGAATTCACTGAGACGGAGGCAGGCACCACCCTGGAATTTCCATTTAGAAAGGAGACAAAGGATTTATGGGAAAACCTGGCCTTCTCTTTGGCATCAGAAAGGAGGACATATTAAGATAAGCTATCAGTCCTTCCCCCATGGACGACAGAGCCATCAGATCATTATCATCAGCCATCGGAACACCATCATCAGAGCATCGGAGCACCACCATCAGAGCACAATCATGGTCAAAATCTCCAGAGATGAACTCTTTCCATTCATAAACTTTGGTGTCTCTTCACTCATGGGAAACCAAACATTGAAAATTTAAAAAGGAGCAGGAAACTCTTTTCAGTTCAGCAGGAGACGACTATGAATTTGAATAACTAGCTTGGAAACAAAAGGACTATGAGGAAATTTTTGCCAGAGGAGGAATAAAGTGTATAAAATCTAAGCCCTGAACAAGGCCAATTTGTGAACTCAGGGGGGATGGGAGTGTGCCAGATACTGCGTCCCAGTTCACCCTTGACGATTCCCCGGGTCAATCATCAATGTAACTCGGCTGGGAAGGTTTTGCCGAAATTCTGTAATTCAATCCTTTGTAATAAACCAAAAATTATATTTCTAATTGGACTACTGTATTGGCATTTATAACAATTTTGGTGCCCAATGTGGGGCCACTTTTGGGAGATCTGCAGATCCCCCGTTTCTGACCGAGGGGTGCCCTGCTTTTACAAGCGGCTTGGCAGATCGGGGTAAGTCCAGCAGAACCAACTGGCTAACAAGAACCCATAAACAAAAGAAACCCCAACAGCGGAGGGTAGGCCAAGCTAGCTTGGGGAAGGGCTCTGGGAACTCGGCAGGGACCTAAAGGGGAGTGTCTCTGGAACCGCGGTATTTTTGATTTTCACTCGTAAAAATCGACTTGCACGAAGAACCCACGTGAAAAAAGGAGACCGTGAGTATCATGTGGTTGGGTGGGGTGACCAAGTGTACGAATGTGCGTGTGAATGAGAAGTGATAAAATCACGAAGCGAGTGCGGACCTTAAAGCCGTGGTTCCATTGTCCCGCAAGGGTAGTGGTGGGGTAAGAGGGAAGCATGTGATGGGGTCATATTTTAGTAAAAGTTAGGAAGATCTCTTGAGGGAAGCCTCTGTGGAGATGGCTCCCGAGATCCCGAGGGGAAGCTCCTTGGGATGGTTGTTGGTAAGAGTGTCTGGTGAGGAGAGGGAAGTAAAAGGAAAGAATAATTTATTGCTGTGTGGAAGTGTGAGGAGGGAAGGAGATAGAGAAACATGTAATTTGGCCGATGTTTGGCACGTTCGAGTAATAGACTTGTCAGGCTCTGTGTAGGTATGTCAAGAACAAGGAGAGAAGGGAATTAGATGAGTCTATGTATGCACAAAGGTTTGGGAAGGGAAGGAAGTAAGATCGAATCTGATATGGCCTGTGTTTGGTATATTTGATGAATAGGATTGTGAGGCTCTGTGCATATAAGTAAAAACTGAGAAAATAAAAGAGCCAGATGAATTGGAATATGCTCTGTTGTGGAATAGTGCTCGAATTAAGTTGAATCCTGAGAAAAATGACTAAGAAGAAAAAAAAGGAGAGAGGCGGGATCCCTTGAGGAGCCCCTTCTCTCCCTGCCCAGTGACCACCCCTTTTGTCTGTCCCTACCCCCACTCCTTCCTCGGGATCCACACAGGATCCAACCTCTTCCTCGGCCACCTCAGCGGCGGTGTTAGCTCAGCCGTGCAAGAACTATGCAAAGCCTCTAGCTCTGCGGCCGCCCCAAACCCCCTCTTGCCCAAAGGGACCTCCGAAAGAGAACCCTGTCCCCTTTTCCAGTCCTGAACAACACACCCATACCAACCCTGTATCCTGGCCTCCGACGCAAACTTTTAGGGAAAAAGAAAAGAAGGGTAAGAAAAAGGAGGGAGGGAAGAATAAATTCAATAGTCATACACCGGTTGGAGCTCTGGCTGGCACTTGGACCCTTGAATAAGGCCCAAGGAAACCTGAGAGAGATTCGGGGTGGGACAGCGGGTACGTTAGAAAAAGTAGTCTGGGGGAAACAGGGGGAAAGAGAAACCCTCCCATGAAAGAGAAAAGTATTTTTGCTGTACTTTGTACAGAAAACCATTACAACAACCATCAGAGGAAGTGAAAAGGGGACCCGGTAAGAAAAGATATCCATTTATGTTAGACAGTGGAGCGAAATGGGACATGTTGTTGGAACAAAAGGTGAATTGGGATGCACTGGAAAATAAGCCGGAGTGGGAGGAAAATTCACGTGAGTACATGCAGATAGATTAACTCAGCTTTAATCTAACACCAATCTACACCAGCTTCTGAAATATCTCAGAATGAGAGTAATAAGGATAAACCACAAAAGCCTTTAGCATTTCCTGATTAAAACAAATAATGAGATAAATTTTGCTTATCCATTTAATTCTGGACTTGGGAAAAAATGCTGTTATTTCACTTTGAAATATTTACACATGCACCCTCAGTGATTTACACAAGCAAAAGAAAACGGACTGCCACCACAGGAATGATCAGTCATTCCTTTTAAGAAGGAAGATGACCACAGCTTTATGAAAGTAACGCAGTGAAATTTTTCCCCCTGCAGCCCCCCGGAGTTCCTAGGCTAGCTCAGATCTTAGAGGGCTTTGGAGAAATATTTCAGGGACAAGGAAAAAAATTCCAAAAGAAGCTCTAACTTCCAGATGTAGTCCAAGATGTTTATTCTTGAAGGTTTCCAGGGGGGAAAGAGGACGAACGAGGAAGGACAGGGCCTTATCTAGACTCCTGCTAAGGAGAGATAGTTGGACCTCAGCCAATAGGGTCAGGAAAGGGAGGAAGGGTTAAACTACATGGTTACAGACTCCAGGGGGGTCTGGGGGGGAAGAACTATTCCCCAGAGAAATACAACATCTCCCCCATTTCTGTTTAACAAGGTTACAAAATAACCATTAGGTTCATTTTGACATGGAGTGTGGGTTTTCCCACCACTTACGATTGGTAGGGAAGTCAGACTGCTTTAGGTTTGCCAACTCTATGTGGTTGACTTCTGAGGTAGGAGGTATGAGGCTATTGATAGCCTTGAAAATTAAACAACGTAGGATCCCGAACGCTATTGTTACAAGGAAAAGAATAACAAGAAATAACAAAATTGTTTTAACTATAGAAATCCACAACCCTTGAACAGTTCTTTGATCCAGTCTTCAGATTCTTGCTTCACTTGTCCGATCATGTTGTTAATGCTTCGGAGGGCAGCATGGATGTTTGGAGCTTTTGAGGTCAGGTTCATGCAACAGTCCTTCAAATTCCTGGCATTCATGTCCATGCAGTAACAAAAGAAAATCAATAGTGGTGTGGTTTTGGATGGTGGCCTGTCTAGTAATTTCCCCATCTTCTAGGAGAGAGCTGATGGTGATGGATGTCAAGTTTGCCTGTTTGACCACCCAGCACTCTAGATGGCCCAATTCACCTAGAGCTTTGGCTGCTGCCACCCACAGAAGGAACAGGGACACAGCAACTCTTTTTGACTTTGCTCAATGAAAAATTTTTGAATTACAATTTGTGTTCAAATTGTCAGCACTCCTCTTTTGAATTTTGTTTGCCAATTTGTTATTGTGAGTCCATTCACCAATTAAAGTTTGGTTGGGTGTCAATACGGACAACCGCCCTATGGTACATGGCCCTCCTAAAAGCCAAGACGGAATTCCTGCCCATGCCCGATCCCCACAAATCAAGAACAATCCCTTAGGGAGGCTTTTTGGGACTAGAGTGAGATGGGTTGTCTGCTGCAATATGGCTTATATTATGATACCACCTTTTTGCAGTAAACTCTCCATGATATTGTCTTATGAGGTGGTACTCATTAGTTCTAGAAGGTTTTGGGAGGACAGAAAAATGTATGGAGTATGTCGCAGGGGAAGAACCCAATAACCCTAACTCTTGGGGTTCCTGAGCTTTCTTGGGCAAACTTCGCAACCACTCCTCTAAGGGGTTCACGATCCCCACAGCTTGCTTCTGATGATCTTTGTGTGGTCAGGGGGTGTGCGACTCTGGAATTTCGTTGGACCTATATTTGTTCAAACCTACTGGAAATTCTCCAGCCTGCAATGGAATTCCTACCAGACAGGTGGACATAGGATTCTTTGTTGCTGTAGTGGACAAACATATGTTTTCTTGCTGAAGTGTCTGTGCCAGGGTCACCCAGACGTTCTGACGCGGCTGAGGGATGATCCATGCAGCTGCCAGACTGTTCAGCATTAGCAGGATGACAGCTTGGATGGGGTTCATCCTAGGGTTGAGTGGGAGGTAGGTTTTCTCTAGAAGGGAAAAATAAACATTTTTTAAAACATGTTAAAAGGTTCTGTTTCTGCCAGAAGGAATCAAGACCTAGGAAGATTCTTTCTCTTCCATCCGGCAGCGTCTTCTCTTTGAAGCATCGGTTACTTGCTTCTCATCCCCTTCTGCTTGAGCTGGATTTTTGGGGACAAAAGGTTTCACCCACTTCTGGGGAATCCACCGAGCGCCTGAGGGAGTAGCCTCACATGCATAGCCACAACCCCAGGTCACGAGTTCATAGGGACCTTTGATTTCCAAGTTTCTGGATCCCTAATCAAGACAGGTGGACGCTGAGACAATTTGAACTGATTGCCACTGTTAAAATGACGTACCACAGGTGGACTCATGTTTTCAAGTGAACAATTCAGAAAAGTGAGGGTAAACATGGAATGGATGCTCTCGATGAGAAACGAAACAAATTAGCTTTGAAGGCAATCTGAAGAGATGTTCATTCTCTATTTCCTTGAACACGGCCTGCTACCCTCTGGACACTACCCCCACCACGCTGGCAGAGTCTGTTACCAAATTAATCGGTTCTGAGAACTGAGAACTTCTCAAAAGCTCTTACCACTGCAGCCAGTTCATCCACTTGGGGGGATCCCTCCAAAAACTCAACATCAGCTTCCCAGTGCTGAGTCCATGGATTCCTCCAAGTCATCACCGACTTGTTGGTAGCCCTGGATGCGTCCGTGAAAACTGTGAGAGCTTTGAGTGATCTCCGACTCCTCACGAGGAATGAGGTGGAATTCCTCATTTAACAACTTGTGGGACGGGGAATGGACTGATATTTGTCCCCCTGTCCAGAGATAATTGGAGACTGGCATTGCTCTGGAGCAAATGCTCAAACATCTCTTTGGTCAATCTCTCAGGAGAGTTCTTTCCCTCCTCTGAAAGTCTGACTGGGAGGTGAATACATGCAAAGTCACAACCAGCCAATTCACACAATCTCACCCTGGCCTTCCGAATCAGCTGAGCCATCAACTCCTATGGCTCAGTGATGGTCTTGGATCTTTGGTGAGAGAGGAAGACCCACTCTATGATCAAGAGTGACTCTCTCTGCTCCTCGATCCATTGGAAAATCAAACCATGGAAATGTGGCAGCTTTCCTAGAACAATGAAATGGAAAAGCACAATTGACTCACAGTCGCTGTGAGCCTAGCCAGAAAGACATGCACAGAGCTGGAGCTTGGGTTGATCAGAGCAGCAGGGCAGAAAATCCCCGGCTTGTTTATTCCTTCCTATTTTATACTTGAGCAAGGTGACCATGGATTGGAGAGTGGGCATTCCCACCTCTTACCCACATTGGTCAAGGAGGCTGTCATTTAACCCCCCTTCTCTTGGAGAAGGAATTCATAACAATGGCAATAGTTACAAAACACGATCTTCTGTTTACATTAACGAGTGTGAGAAGCTGCACGCTTCTACTTTAGTATGAACGCTCAGCAAACTAGGAAGATCTCATGGTGACAGCTCACACTGATGAGTCTGCCTCTCTGACAAGGCCTTCTGTACCTTTTTGATTGCCGTCTTTGCCTCTAGGGTCAGTTCCCTTGAGAAGCCAGGTCCCTCTCCCCCTTCAATAAATTGAAGAGGGGTTCTACATCCTCATTTGTGAGGCCTAGCCAGGGTCTTACCCAATTCAAAGACCCACACAGGGAGTGGAGATCTGCTAGGGTTTTGGAATTGCAGTCAATTTCTAAATTCTGCAGAACAACGGTCGGCGCAGGGATCTCCAAGCCCAGGTACTTCCAAGGTGGCATCCTTTGACGTTTGTCTTCCTGCAATTGAAATGCAGCAGAGGTTAAAACTTTAACCACTAGGTCAAGCGTGTGTTGGAGTATAGGGTCATTGGGGGCACACACAAGCACATCATCCATGTAGTGAAGGATGATGGCTTCTTTTCTCTGTGCGCCTATTGGAGACAGTAATGAGGCTACATATTGTTGGCATATGAAAGGACTCGATTTGAGACCCTGGGGAAGGACCCTCCAGTGATAACGCTTCATTGGGGCCTGTCTATTGACAGTGGGAACTGAGAAAGCAAACCTTGGGGCATCTTCAGGGTGCAATGGAATTTGGAAAAAACAGTCCTTGATGTCTAAGACAGCCAATTTCCAATCTCGGGGGAGCATTGTTGGAGTGGGCATCCCTGGTTGGAGGGGTCCCATGTCTTCTACTATTTTATTAATTTCTCTTAGATCATGGAGCAACCTCCACTTGTCCTTTCCCGGTTTCTTTATCACAAAGATTGGGAAATTCCAGGGGCTTGTTGTCTCTTCTATGTGTCCTTGAGCCAATTGCTCCTCCATGAGCTCCTCAAACACCTTGAGCTTCTCTTTACTCAAAGGCCACTGTGCTACCCACCTTGGGGTATTCTCCAACCACTTTAACTTTTGGGTAGGGCGCTCCACAGTGGCTATTTTAAAAAATCCTGGGGTGTCTTAGGAATGACCAACTGGACTCCCTACTGGGACATGGTGCCTCTCCCCCACAGGGGGGCCTTATAGTCTGCAATGAATGGATGGACACTTGCCATGTTTCCATCTGGTCCCTCAATTTGCACGATGCTTTTTGAAGTCTTTGCCAATGTGATTCCTCCTATGCCCTGAAGTTTGCCAGCCACAGGCTGTAACTCCCAATGTGATGGCCGCATGGTCTTAGGTATAATCGTTATGTTAGCGCTTGTGTCCAGGACGCCCTCCACATGGAGACAGTCTGACCCACAGACTAGGTTGCATGCCATAGAGGGTTCATGCTCTCCCACCACCTCTGCCCAGTAGACTTCCAGTGATTTTCCTTCTGCTGTGATCTCTGCTGGAATGGGAATGGCCTGGGCAAGAATTTGCCCCTCTACCAGGTAAAATGGTGGGTGTGTGCAGGGTGCTAACAACATGAGGCCTGCTATCTTTCCCTTAATGGTCATGGGAGCTACCTCAGTCTCCAAGGGTGTGTGTGCTGTGTCCCCAATAACAAAATACTTACTGTCCAGTCCCATGTGGTAAACCGTCAGGTCCTGTGAGATGTTTGATAGGTCTACTGTAATCACTTTCCAATCAGTAGATCTGAAATGAAAAGCTTTGGTAGTCACAAGCCTAAATTGGCCTCGCAGCTACCAAACCTTGTTAGTTGAACATTTGACATTTTTATTTTTCTGCATCCCCACACCGTGTGACCCGTCCTCCACCTTTTTTGTTAAGAGAGAGGCATTTGCCAGTGTGGGTCCCGCTATATTTATATCTTTGCCTGTAGTTTTATTAACAGCAGGTACGCACTGTCAATTCAGTTTTTTTGTTTGTTGAACTTCTGTTTCTGTTTTTTAGGGGCAGGTTCTGGCAAAGTGTGATGGTTTCTTGCAGCAGAGGCAGTTGATGTGCTGCAGCTGGTCTGGTGACATTGGTTGCCTCCTTGGATTTGGTACCGCAGCTGCCGTAGGCTGTGTGTGTGCCAGTCCTGGATTCCTTTCAGGTGCACTGAATAGTTCTGCTTTCCTGGTACAAGCTTCTATCATCTGTGACAGACTGGGGATGGTTCGAGGGGAAGGCTAAGAATAATTCTACACAGGTCTCCTTAGCATTCCTCTGAGCCATCTCCTTCATCAATTCTGCCTGCACGACTGGATCCTGTACTTGTCTTTCCACTTGTGTTCTCAGACGGTCCACAAACTGCAAGAAATTCTCTTAAGGAAACTGTTTAATGTTAACATAACTGCCCTTTAACTTCAATTATTGGTAACTAGTAAAACATTTTTTCTGCAACCTTACAGATCTTATCTAAAATTGACTTTGATAACACTTGAGTTTGTTTTTCTGGACAGTGCCAGAAACCTTCACCACACAGGTGATCAGGTGTGATATCATGTCCATCACTGTCTTTTGCTTCACCGGGAGTTTGTTGAATCTCATGTAACACTGTTTGCAAAGCTCTTTTCCACATGCTTTCCCACAGATCATACTCATAGGGAGATAACAGACATCTAAATAAGTCTTTGATGTCGCTGGGTACCATCTCATATGAATTAAAGGTTGCCCTAATTCCTTTGAAAATTTCACTGGATCTCCCAAATTCTCGCTGTATTTTACAGATCTCCTTTTTATTTCAATAGGATAACGGCTGATAAGGCTTTGTGTCATTTCTCTTAGCAAGATAAATGACAGGTGCTAGAGAGGGAATGCTTTCATCCACATTTTTCCGAGTTCCTAAAAATTCTGCTGCTCACCCAGTGCCCAGGGAAGCAGGGGGTATACTCTCTCCCACACCTTGGGGTCTGGCACGAGGCAGCTCTCTCCCTTTCTCCTGGGGTCCCGGGAGAGGCTGCTCATGTCCCCTTGCCGTGAGGAAATCGCCCCCCCTGCCGGGGCTGTGGGCTGAGGGTTGCCCACCCCTATCGCCACTGGGGCTAGAGGCTGCACGGGGCCCGCCCCCTTCCCTTCTCCCACAGCAGCTCCGAGGGAGGCCCTGGGAGGAAGGATGGGGAGGGACTGCCAAAGGCACAAAGGGATTGGGCAAGGGATATGGAGTAGGGGTGGGGATTGGGGGGAAGGAAGGATTATGGGAAGAAGGAGCAAGCACATGGCATTCACCATTGCCCTCCAGCACGTGTTTTGCAGTTCCCAGGGAGCCTGCCACATTGCCAGGGCTCTGGGAGGAGGGCATTTCACCTTTGGAGCAGTCAGAACTGTGTTCTTGAGAAAAACCAGGTGTGGTAAAAGGGTACGGGGGGATATTCTGATATCAGAACCAGGATACTGTGGGGGAGCAGGGGAATCAGAAAAAGGATTATTTGGAGAATTTATCTGTGGCTGTCTGCTTTTTTCTGCTTCTAACAGCTGCTTGCGAGCTTGTAAAAATATTGGAATAAATAGAGAAGCTTTTTTATCACCATTTTCGACTTTCAAAGTCAGTAACTGTCCAATTTGATCCCAAAATGAAACAGAATCCATATTTTCAAAAGCAGACTCTGGAAGCTCAGCTGACAGCCAGCAGACAAAATGTCTTAGTAACTTTTTAAGGATTGTAACATTAATTAAAATATTTTTAAGCTGTTTTAATATACTCTTTTGGTGAACAGATAGCTGAACTTCCATATTTCTGATATTTTAAAAGCTATTTGTCAAATATCTACCTCCAGACACAAAAGAAACACTGCACGATTGTTCCTGATCCCCACTGTAACCCAGAAAGCAGGGACGGGTGGGGGGAACCACGGTGCCGGGGGGTGTGGCTCTTGCCGCTTTTTCCCAGGTCCGGTGGCACTGGGGGATGTCCCGCCACCTTAGCCTGGCTTCTGGGACCTGTCCTCTTCTGTGTTCATCCCAAAACACAGATTCCGTCACCATGGAGCTCCGGCGGGCAGAAGGAAAGGAAAAAAAAACCAAACCGCGTTTAACACAAACCCACAACCGCTGGGTCTTAGCACGCCCACAGCTGCAGTTTCCACGATTCCAATGGTAAAACTCCCCCCCAGCTAGGGGTTATTCCCCGGGGCAACTGCAACACGAGGGGGCTTACCTCTGTCCTTTAGGACCATGGATGTCATGCCAGCAGCGTCAGGAGTCCTTGCCCTTGGTCAACTTGCATCAGGTGCCAAGCAAGCTACCGACCCTTCCCCAACACTTATAGTTACACAAAAGCAGCTGATAGGTGACAGGGTAGTTGAACCTCCCAAAGAGCTTTGGAGACCCCCAGAAATGGGCTCCAGCTTCTGCGTGGGCTTTTAATATTTGATAAAAACCTACGATTGGATGCCAACTGAAATTTTCCCCCTGCAGCCCCCTGGAGTTCCTAGGCTAGCTCAGATCTTAGAGGGCTTTGGAGAAATATTTCAGGGACAAGGAAAAAGATTCCAAAAGAAGCTCTAACCCCCAGATGTAGTCCAAGATGTTTATTCTTGAAGGTTTCCAAGGGGGAAAGAGGACGAACGAGGAAAGACAGGGCCTTATCTAGACTCCTGCTAAGGAGAGATAGTTGGACCTCAGCCAATAGGGTCAAGAAAGGGAGGAAAGGTTAAACTACATGGTTACAGACTCCAGGGGTCTCTGGGGGGGGGGGGGGGGAACCATTCCCTAGAGAAATACAACTCAGGTCAGCAGCAGCAAGGCCTGTAAAATTGAAGAGATCTACACCTATGTGGGGACACTTTGTGAATGCTTGTTGGTTTAGACACATCTCTTCATGACTGGTACTTAAAACACTTTCTTGTACAAAGTTCATATTAATGTCACTTTACATGAGGAACTGTTGGATTCCAGGATATCCCTCTGGCCGCCCTGGAGGGTTTGAAGACTGTACAGGGGGGTCTGGGATCTGTACAGGGGGGTCAGTTAGACCCACACAGATCCCAGGAGGACACTGACTCTGATTCCTGTCCATGGGAGTGAACACTCACATACAGGAAGAATCACAAATCCTAAGAATTTAAAATAAGTAGTGGATGGTTTATTATAGAATATAAATATAGAAATTAGGATTCTTAGTATATGGGGCTGAAGAGGCAAGATGGAGGAATTGGGGAGTGGCCCCTGTCCTCCTTGTTCTTGCTCTCGTCCCCCATCTTCTGCTGAGTTGGGTTTTAGAGATTGGCTTAGAGTAGAACTGACATGTTAGTATAGGTAGTAGGTATTGGTAAAATTTTGTAAATAAAAAGTACGTCTCAGACAGTGGTTGGGTCAAGGGTACCGTACTTAAGGTGCGGGGCTCTCTGATCCAGCCAGTCCAGCCGCGTGTCTTGCTTTGCTGGGGACACCTTGCAAAGCTGGACAAGAACTGATAGATAATTAAGAATAAACAGCTTGATAACACGAACTGCTGGACTCAACTTGTCTTCTCTGGCTTCGGTGTGAAACACCAAGGGCGAAGAGAAGACTGAAAACCTTATTACCTCTGGGAATAGCAACCCAGAGGAAACTCCCAGGGAACAGCAACCTCGGGGGAACCCTTATTACCTTGGGGAACAACAACCCCAAGGAGAATCTCAGGGAATCAACAACCCTGAGAAAGAACCTCAAGGATTCTGCCAGATGTACATCCCACAGTACTACAGTCAGACTTTCAATGAAATCTGAAGGCAAGTGTATGCACACCTGTGATGTAGGTCATGAATCAGGGAAGGTTTAGCACATACCTAATTAGGCAAGAACATAATTTATCCATTGATAAAAATGCACAAACAGGCATGGCTAAATTGTGTTCAGAAACAGGAAAGCCTAGCTAGGCTGAGCTGCAGGGTGGAAAGCAGTTTGTGCCTCTTCCAGCATTTAACTAGGACTTCTTCAGTCAAGGCTATAGAACCTTTCATACGTTTAGCTGCCAGTCCAGCCCTTCAGCTACAAGTGCACAGTGCAGTGAAAGCCCCCTGATTTGAGAAAGTCTGAGGTGATAAAGTACAGTAACAGTGACTGGAGGTATCTATCCTATCAAGGTCCCTGTAAGGTAGCAATAGAGTTTTAAGATGTTTGAACAATCCAGCCTGACCTGGAGATTGTCGTCTTCTCCTTGCCAGAAATCCCTGGTACAGCTAGAATGCTCTGTACAAAGCTAGATGTGGACTTGAACTTCATTAACTCCAGCAGAGTTGGCAAGGGAAGAGGTTTCCTCTCTCCTGAGTCCAGCATGTGGGAACTGAGATGAGACACCTGGCTCCCACAAGTCTAATGTTATATTCTTATGGTAATGCAGAGCCCTAAATTTTGAGCTCCTTGAACATGAAATGAAAATTTCTGAGTAGTGTGGTATCAATATACAGCTTTAAATAAAATAATTAAGAGCAAGGAGACGAGAAAAAAACCATTTTGATAGTCAACCTCTTACGGATTAGGTCGGTTATCTAGGCTGAGCAAGAATTAGTAGTATAGGGACTAATTTTGCTGACCAAGATTACTTTTCATATATAGTTTACATTACAGGAGAAAAGCAAGTTTCAGGCTACAAACTAATAATCAGGAAGCCAGAAAACAACTGCAACCTAGTTCAGTATTAGAGAAGCTACCCAGGCTCCACACAGAACACCAATACATGCAGCATTAACAGCTCTCACAGCTCATGTACCAATCCCCAAGCTCCACTGATCTGCATTTCCCTGTCAGTCTGGTCTGTACTGATGGACAGGAAGAGGCCAGGCCCCTGATTCAGCCCCCATTTCCTTCCTCCTCCAGGTTAGTGCTTACTCGGAAACAACATGCCACAAGGTCTCACCACTCTTTTGATGTGTGATTTTGGTCAAAGACCCAGCATTTCCTTGATACACCAAGAAACAATCTCCTAGCAATTCTTTGAAAAGCCCAAGCTCTTTCAGTTATTTCAGTAAAACAGTTTTTCTCTTTCCAGAAAATTATTCCAAATATCTTTTTCATTTTTTTTTATTTGGGGCTCACATAATACTTGAATCTCACTGACTTCACCTTCCTCATTAAACTAGCTCATTCTTTACTATGGGAGCTTGAAAAGATAAATCACAGTAAAGCCTCTGCAGAAAAGGTCTGGGCAGAGATGAAAAGAAAGGAAGGCTTTTTTACATTTAATATTATACAGTCTTCTATCCACTTGACCATGAAATTCTTCTTCCAAAAAGAAATGAAAAAACCTCAAACCTGAGGACAACCAAAAATTAAAGAACTATCCTGCGAAACACAGCTATCTACAAACTTTCATTCAGGTCAATTGATTTCAACAGAATGATGTTTACCATTGTATGATATTTTATCACTTATATAGATTTATTTTTAAATAAAATATTTCAGTAGGCTGAAAATGCCTACTTTGTTTTAACTTGACAAATCATAGTGCTTCATATTTCCACCTCTTGTCAATTTTTCTATTTTGAAGGTGTCAAAATGCACACAGGTCCACAGAAAACTGTTTTTGGTCAAAAGGCTGCAAGAAAAAATATTCTTTTAATTTTATGAAAAATGTAATCACATTTCTATAGTCTTTAGTAAGGTAAACCAAGCCACATTTTCAAATATTAATGAGACACCTACTTGTTGCAGTGCACTAAGGAGTTAGTTCATTTTTGTTTTATTATATTGCACTGGGTGGTTTGTTGTATTTGCACACAAAAGTAGTTTTGTTACATTTTGCACATGGTATGTTCCGGACTCCCCTCTGGGTTTTGTTATCGCCCATTCAATTCCTCCCCACTCCCCCTGCCCCTCCCAGGGTCATTTCCCATTTGTTGTAGTTCCTCCCCCTCTCCCTGCCCCCTTTTCCCCAGGCATAAAACCCCTCGAAGCACGTGGCTCTCCCTCTTGCTCTTGCTGCTCGGGAGGTGAGTTCTACAATAAAGCTGTGGGACCGTGGTCCTGAGGAGGAAGAGCGCCTCTGTCTTTTGTCTTCAGTCCATTATTGGGGTAACACACTGGAGTCTAGAGTTAGCCAGGATTTGACCCCAGAAGCCTGGTACCTTTGATAAGTTGGCATCCAATGTGGTGGCCTTCCGTCCAGTCTGACACCCCATGCCGTAGCTGAATTTCCACTCGTGGATTTTATAAGCTTTTGGAAAGTTGACTGTCCTGGTTGCAACTGTCACCTTTTGCACAAAACACCGACCAGGGCCAGCACTGACAAATTCATCTGAAACCCAAGACGAATTGGTTCCAAGACCAAGGGCTCCTTTGCTGCAGTTCCAACCAGCTGAGGTCCCGAGAGAGGGGGTGAGTACTCTTTACTGACGACCCCAAAGTGACCCCCGAGTGTGTGGGGGGTGATGGAGCACAGAACTCCAGCTGCAGGGAAGAGTGGCCCCATGTGGGTGGGGGGGCTTTAGGCATGGGGGGTAGCGGCAGGTCCCAGGCGCGGTGGGGGGGGGGGGTCACTGGCAAATGCAGGCGAGTATTTTTTGCCAGCACAGGCAGCACGGCCCCCTGGTTTTTGTGTTTTCCCTAGGTCCAGCAACCACGTGCCGTAGCAGCATCTGTAAAAGCTGCGGACTTCCTCACACGTTTCTTCCTCTTACCTCAGAACTGAGGGGATGAGAAACTGAAATGAACAGGGCTTATGACTTTATTAATATTCAGCTCTTTATTAAAGTGATCAGCTCTTTATTAAAGTGATCAACTGGGTGGTAGAGTCTGACAGGAGTTTTTCACACTGCTGTAGCAATCCAGAGGAGCAGGTACTGTCCCAGTTCATCACTCAGGTGCAAACAGTTGGTGCCGAGTCCTTGTTCCCATGGGAACAGCTAGACGCTCTCTCTGGTCAACCCTCAGAAGGCAGAGCGGTGGAGGTCTGTCACTGAAGTGCAAAGCGGCAGACATCAGCTCTTTACCCTCAAGGAAAAGCCTTGAGAGTTTTTCGCTCTCTGTCTCTGTCCTTCAAGTTGGCCTAGTCCCCACACCTGTCAGACTATTAATAGATCATGGCGAGTTCTCAAACCAGGTCAGGGGGTGTGTCCACCTCCTCCTCGGCGAGAGCATCTCCTGGATCTTTCACCATGTCCAGTCTTCCATCTTGGGGTGCCTTTCATCCCCAAAGAACTGTCTCCCAGTGTGCTGTGTGTTCGTCTTATTTGCATATGCCTTCCTCAAGTAGGCAGCGTGGGGAGGGGTCTAGGTGAGCTCCGATTACAGTAGACACAACCAAGACAATCAACTTGCTTTTAACATGCTAATTCAGGAATGCAGGACCGGCAGGATGGCTGCCCAGCCCCTCCAGGGATGGGGGTCACCTGTCTCTGAGGCACCGGGGCACCAGCACCTCCCATTGCCTCCTCCAGAGCCCCGCAGAACCACGCTCGCACTCCCTCCCTGCTCCTGGCCGGCTGGCGGCACCACCGCTTCTCGGGGGGCGGGAGCCACCACACCAGCAGCTGCAGCGGCTCCGGTGGCCACCAAGGCATCCCCCCAGGGCAGGGCCCCGCCTATGGTGGCAGGGGTCCAGCAGCAGATCCATCAGGGCTGGGGCGGTGGCAGCAGTTTCAGGAGTTCTGGAGACATAACCCTGCCACATCTCAGGCCACGGCAGCTACACAGGGGCAGCTTTTGGAGCATCCACACTCACTGAGAATTCATTCCTGACAAAACCGTGAACCCTTTCCTAAATCTGGTTGTCATCCTTTCGGTTTTGGTTTTTATTTGCTGCAATCAGAGGTAGATTGAAACTGTGCAGATTGGATTTTAACATAAAAAATGGGTTCTAAGCTCTCTGCACAGGAAAGAGGCATTTATTCTCAAACCCTAGATACCTTAAATGGTGGGAACGTTAAAATCTCTAAGGGGAAATTAAAGCAGTTCACTCGGTAGTTGTCTTTACATCTGCCTCAGTTTACCCAGTAGAATGTAAATTCTGTTTCTGCCTGGGACAAAGTTGGAGGACTGATAACATCTAGAGTAGAACAGGGAGACAAAATAGCATCTAAGTTTATACCGGTGTTCCTCTTAATTCATAAAGAATTAATTAAGAAAGAGATGGAAAAACAGCCACTGCAAACCTCTTCTCCCACCATCTTCCCTACTCCTTCTTCCATTCCCTCTGCCCCACAGCTGAGAGAGACACACAGGACAGCCCGAGAAACACAGGGAGTCTGGCATGAGTGTTGCAGTGTGCTTTTATAGTTTATCCCTAAACCTCTGGTCCTTCCCCTGGATTTCTCCTCCAAGTTGTGTCAATCCTTCCTCCTCTCCCCACCCAGACCCCTGCCAATCTCCAGAGCCCTGTCTGTCACCAAAGAAAGACCTTCTCCTTATCCCGGGGGAATTCCAAAAAAGGCGTTGAGTGATTGGGCAGATTTAAAAGATGCCCTCTCCTTCTAGAGGTATTGGGCTATCCAGGTGTCCTTCTTCCCTTGAGACCCCCCCCCCCTCCCCTACCTGGTTGGTGCATTTCCTGCCCCTTCCCATCCCCCCTCCCCCCGATAAAACCTACAGGGACCGTGTGGCCGGGAAGGTTCTGGTAGGGTTGTTGCTGGATTCAGAAGCCTGCGGGCTACAATAAAGCTCTGGATTGAAACCCCCCATCAGAACTGACTCTCTTTTTTGTTATTTGTCTAAAAGCTTGTCTGACAGAGGAATTCCTGAAGAAGAGCCACCCTCTGCAAAAAGGCGGTTCTGACTCACTCCCGCCAGAGCTCTGGACAAGTCTGGGCTTGTCTCCATGTGCTCGACCCCGCTGCTTGCAGCATCTGTCTAGCCAAAAGTCTCTCTGTGGATAATACTGTAGCTGTTGCCTTCTGTCTCAGCCACCAAGATTCAGACAAGCCCAGACTAGCAGAGCATCTCGTTTTATTGGTAACACTGGGGCCGGCGGGAGCACAGGCCCGGGAGGGGCAGTCAAGGTGAGGGGGGAGGCCAGGCCCAAGGGAAGGGCCGGAGCCAGAGGGGTGAGGGGGCAGTAGTGCCAGTGGTTCCCACGGGGGTGGGACCAGCAGGGGGGGTGGTGATCCCAGTGGTTCCGACAGGGGTGGAGCCCCAGGGAAAGGTGATCCTCCTGGCATTTCCCACTAGGGGAATGAGCCCAGGGGAGCGGGGCAGGGGGAAGGGTGGGCCCCTAGCCAGTTCCCATGGAAATGGAACTGGGTGGGAAAGCCCTAGAAATCAAAACCAAGAAAAAGAACATATACATTTAGCCGCACCTGTTACATATATTGGGACAAAAAATGCAATCAGAAATTACCTGTTGCCATGAGATTCTCCTAGCTAGCTGAGCATTTCATATTAAGTAGACGTTGTACCTTCTCACCCTCTTTTCATGTAAACACCAGCTATGTTCTATAAACATAGCCATTGTTTTCACATTCCATGCTGGGACAAACAAGACTGTGTGACAGTCCCCTTGACCAATAGGTTGAAAGGTGGGACTGTTAACAGTCCAATCCCTGGTCATCTTGCTAGAAGTATATAATAGGAAGAATAAACAAAAGGCAGGGTCTTCTGCCCTGCTTGCTCTGATGAACTCAGATCCCTGCCTCCGAGTGTCCTTCTGGCTAGGCTTGCGGGGATATCTGGCACCCTCACGTGGTCAAGTTGCAAGCTCGTGAGACAAGAAAAAAGAAAAAACCCTGTCTTCCACGGCTGCATAAGAAACCCACGATGTTCTCGGAAGATCGATTGATGATGGAATTTCTTCGAACATTCCTGATGTCCCGTGAAGCCAACATAACCAATGAACAAGTAAGAGAACTGTACACTTGGGGAAGAACACATGGAATTTTTTATAGTGCTCAGAAAGCACTCTCAATCGCCCCATGGAAAACCCTAGGGAAAAGCCTTTTTTCATCCGTCCTTGATGGAGATTCTAATGCAGGCATTCTCTTAGGGACTTGGGCAACAGTCTTTTTGCTTTTAAAATAGACTGTGGATGACTGGGAAGCAGATTCTGGGTTTTTGACAGACAGTAGAGTCAGTTCCCCTGCCATCTCTGTCGCTTTCGACGATGAATGCTTTGAAGCAGGTATTGAGCTATCGCAGGAGATCCCCACTCCCATATGGGGGGTTGGGCATGGCCAGAGCGAGCTTTAGAAGGGCTGCGAGGTTTTTTTGGGTCTTTTTGCTGGGTCACTGTGTGCGGGGGGCACTGGTGGGCCGCGGGGGCAGGGATGGGGAGGGGGGGCTGAGTGCTGAAGCCACAGAGCTGCAGCCGGCTCGTGTGGCCCCGCCCCCCCCAGCGGTCCGCCGACCGAGCAGGAGCCGAG
Source organism: Prinia subflava (assembly GCF_021018805.1). Classification (NCBI taxonomy): domain Eukaryota; kingdom Metazoa; phylum Chordata; class Aves; order Passeriformes; family Cisticolidae; genus Prinia; species Prinia subflava. The sequence continues at coordinate 4,427,284 of NC_086282.1, forward strand.
AGCTGTGGCCTAGCTGCCACACCCCCCTGCCCAGCACAATGAACACCCTCCTGCTCGGAGCAGAGGCTGAGTGAGGTGGGGTCTCTGTCGCCCCCCCAGCCGGCCCGAGCCAGCTGAGAGAGGGGCAAGAGAGGCTGGAGTGTTGTCAGAGGTACACGCTTGCCCTGTCCTGAATTGGGATGTAAGTTCTGGTCCTGCATCTCAGCTGAATCAGGCTGCTGAGCTAACGGAGCCACTGTCTGAGTATGCAGCAGTGCTCCAGCCAGTCCAGAGAGCTGTGGGCGTGGTTCCACAGCCTCACGGCCAGGATGCCCTGTCCTGGGCAGTCCCGTTTCCATTCCGAAGGGACGTGGCAAAAAGCGATGTCAATTTTTCTGAAGTAATACAATGGATCAGTGCTGAATTTGAGGATCTGATCCTTCCATATGAAATTAGACGTCTTGCTTTGGTGTTATTTGGACCTGTTCAGGTTTCTATCTTTGAAGACAATTGGGAACAACTGGCCACAGAAGTGACTGTCCAAAATAGTCACTTGTCTCAAGAAGATCCCTTGTTTGGGGTCGGAGCTGAGTTACTTACCGGGAGAAGCGAATATGCTTATCCTAATGTGCAATTTGGCCTTTCTCGGACTGTTCTGAATCTACGCAGACACATAGGTATATCTGCACTGATAAAAACTATGTTATCCTCCTCTCTAAAGCAAGACTCTTTGGATCCTGTACTACAGAAGCCAGACGAAACCTTTGTTCAATTTGTAGGACGTCTGATGCATTCTTTAGAGAAGGAAGCTGAGGATGGCACTCTGCAAGAAATTTTGTTAGAACAGTTAGCAAGGAGCAACGCTAATTCTGCTTGCCAGAAGCTCTTTGGAACCATTCCTGAGACTTCTAATATTCTGGATATGATCCAGGCCTGTGTGGTTCTGGACACCTCTGTTTTTATGGTGTCTGCCCCGGCTGCTGCCCCACAGCCGTCTGATAAGGGGCTGAAAAGTGAACATAAGACACAGGCGAATGTTCAGGCCAGTGGAAAACAGGGAAAGGAGGCACAGAAAGTGACTCCCTTGTTTTTCTGCGCATTTTGTGACGGGCTAGACCATACTGCAGATATATGCAAAGCAGTGGGTCATGCTGATGCCTAGCCCTTGCCAAGCCGGAAAAGTCGGAAGCGGAGAAAACGCCGAAGATGTCTGGGGAACAAAACAGTTTCCCAAGCTCTGGAGCAAGAACAAAATTGTTTGGCTGGTTTGCAGCCAGAATCTGCAGTTCAGGAAGTGTTGATGTTGCCACAGTAGCAATGGTCAATTTTTTCTTTGGACTTTTGCAAAGTGCACACTTGTGCAGTTTTCCCACATCCACCTCCTATGTCGCATTCTTTGAGAAAAATTCAATTGCTCAATTTGTGTTTCCTAAGTTTTCTGTCCACAGGTTCGAGGATCCATGCCATGAAGGTGGCCGCTGCAAGTCTGCTGAGCTGCCTCAGGTGCACTGGACTGAGCCTGTCTGACCCTGAAACCTTGTGTACTCTGTGCCACCCTGGTGCCACCCATCAGAGAAGCCTCTTCGAGATCTGATTGACATGGACACGGACTGGCCATCCTCTCCTTTCCTGTATGGCCTCCATAGTGGCTTTGGATCCTGTGGAACTGCCTGTTGCAGGATGGGGTGGAGCAGTGTAACACTGTGTGAGCCAGCAGTCTGTGTTAATCATGGACTCAGAGGAACTGTTTGCGATGGTTCAGTTTTATGTTACTGTAGCCATTGTGACCTTTGTGGGGAATGTGCACGTGGTTTGGGGTTGTGGTTTGGGACAGAACTTTGGAGGGACAGAACTTCGATTTGAGTGATTTTTTTTCTTGGAATGCTCCTGCCTTTGCATCATAATACCCTTGCATCATATAGAAATTTGAAAAATGAGGATTGTTTGGTCACATCATGGTAGAATATGCTCGAGATATTTTGAGCAGGTTATTGCGAGGGGATTCAGGGTGAAACCCTGCATAGCAAAGGCAGAATCAGACCAACATGTAACCCTCACACCGTCACCAAAATGAAGGTCGGTGAACTTTATACAGGTTTTTTTCTCTTTTTTCCTGTAACATTATTATTATTTCTGTTTTCTTTTTTAATATACTTAAAAGGGTGAGATGTTGCCATGAGTTTTTTTCCTGTGTGCCGAGCGTTCGTGTTGAAGGAGAGACGTGCAGTCTCTCGCGCTCGTTAATGTAAACACTGGCCATGTTTTGCTAACTGTCTTTCATTGTTTACATATTTCTAGTTGGGAGGAGAAAGGTGATTGACAGTTGGCTTGACCAGTGTGGTGAGGAGGTGGGAATTCCATCCTCCAATCCATGGGCATCATAGGAAATGTATAAAAGTGGTTTTGTAAAGAACCCTCGGGGCTTCCTGCTTCCTGCCCTGCTCTGCTCTGAACCTAGAACTGTCTCCCGAGTCTCACACTTACTGGTCAGGCCCCGCGGTGATAGCCTATCCTTTGAAAGAACTTCAGGCTTCAATCAGAAGCAAAACTATTTCATGTGAAGTTAGGAAATAATGTACACAATATGATCTTACTCTGTAGCATTTTTTCTCATTGTACCACAAAATTATCTGACTTGGTTTGATATAACTTTGTATCAAAGTTGATGCAAACAATTTTTTTAAAGGATTTTTTGGGGTTTTTTTTAAGAAAACAGTTTTCTGTTTATCCTTGCTCCTTGGGTGCAACACTTTTCAAAAAACAGGAATAGGGAAAAAAATGTAATCTTATAGCCTACCAGAATACCTAAAGAAAAGGAATTTCCTTATGAGATGAAGCTTCATGCTACTGAGTCTTTGTTTCTCTCCACATGAAAACCCATCTGCAAATGACAGCATTATTTTTATTTTAACAAAGATTGGCTAGGATGTCTGCTGGCACAGCTATGTAAGCCAGTGAAACAAAAAGAATAAATTGCTGCTGTGCCTTTACAGTTTTCTCCATTTCCATCCTTTTAATCCAGTTCTCTGTGGAGTATTAAAATCGTATCATTTTCAGCACCAACTTATGGCAGCTTAACTCAGTTTAACTCCTTACATCTCCACTGCTTTCCTTCCTTGTGCTGTTCTATTATCACAGAACAAGGGTTCAACGAGGGCTTTTAGAAACAGCAGTGAAATTTCCCACTACAAATAGTTCATTAGTCCCTAAAAGAAAAATCATTCTTCTATGGATGTAAAAGCATCTCCTTTTTCCAACTGCAGTCAAAACAACAGGCAGAGTTTTCCAGGACTGACATCTTAAGGACAAACATCAAGAGAATTTAACAGCCTTTTGTCTAAAAGAAGGAAAGTAACTGTTGGTGGAACATGTTAGTTGGAAAACAGCAGCTGAAAGTTCCTACAGGAAAAAATGAAATATGAGCAAATAGTGTCAGCATGTGGATGTGGACCACGTGATAAAAAACAAGTCATAATTGGTTTAAACAAAACTCACATAGAGGGAGTATTTTTAAGCACTAGGTTAGTGCATGCTCAGGGGATTTGGGTGATTTAATTCTCTCCTGTGGCACGTACCCTTGACAACAAACTGCATTGAAAGCATGACAAAAACTCAGTGAAGCTGCAGAAGCTGTGGGAAATCCCTATGTTCTTAAAGGAAAATATAGATAAGAAAACTGCCTGATAGAGCAGATGACAGCCATCTATGTAATGGTTTACATTGCATCTTGTAGAGGATACCAAGTGCTTTGGAATGTGAAAAAAGATCTTGTATAGCAAAGAAATATTATTAATGTTTGTGATTTTGATGATCAATCTATTCCCTAAGCATAAATTTATTATTTTGATGAATAATTTATTCCCAAAGCATAAGCATTTGTATTTTGTACCAGATATGCACAAGAAACAATTCTTCTTTTTGGGAAATATTACTTTCCTTCATTACTCCTCTGTATTTTTACCATGATTTTGACTTCCATTGCTTCAAAATTGGTATTTTTCCATCTCCTTGTCAGAGAAGCCACATGCTGCTACATGTTTAGGTACTGCTTTTAGTTACTTCTGAAAGAAGAGAACCAATTTCAGTCGCTACTCTTCTTGATCAGTACTTCATCTGATTCTATTAAGTTGCAGTCAAAAAGGACAAAGAAAAGTGTATTATATGTATTTAACTGGAAAGTTCAAAGAACATGATTATCTTACAGACAGTCATAGGCAGAACTCTGCCTTGTTTACTGTAAGAGACATGGATGCTGGAGAGATCTCATTTATTATTTTACCTAAGGTCAGGCTCCTGCACTTGCCTCCTGAATTGTCTCCTGGACTCCATCTACCCACATTCCTGATGGGAGCCCAGGGAATTTACCTGGCTAATTTAACCACCTAGTCTGTCAGTTGTCTATAGGTGGCTGGGGCAATTGCTCCCCCAGACCACCTGGTCCACATGATTATTTCACTGAAGAGCCCTTATCCCACAATGCCAGTTAACTTATTTTGCATAATTACAGTGTGTTCATTACTGCAGAAAATCACAACTCAACTAAGGTAACATGCCAGGGAGTGGAAACCCTCCTGATAGCTTTTACACACTGACTTTCCCCCTGTAAGGACACTAATCCAGTGTCCTGTTTATTCATTTTATTTCTAACTTCAGTTACTTTTACAGGATTACAAGGCATCACCCAACCTGTACAGTGCAATAGTTCAGTGTATCTCCAGCAAGTCCAACACACTCAAGATGCACTCAGCCCAAAAGGTAAAGAATATAATGCAAATCAGATGTTCTTGGCCTCCCCTTTGGTTTTATACACCTACTTCTGCTCTATTTCAGATATTCTACCTCAAAAGGTACAGTTGACTCAAAATATAAAAGATGCAAGAACCAGGCACCAGTCTGAGTTAACAAGCTGTTTGCCAGCTGAGGAGTCATGCACACATCCATTATTACAAGTCTAAAAATAGCAAGCCTTTGAGAAGCTCTTAGAACAGCAAAATGTGGCATGTCAATATAAAAGTAATTTGTGGATGAAAGATGGTAAGAAGCTATTTCAAACAGATGGTTAAAGAAATAAAGCAATTTAATCCCAACTTCTAGAGGCAAATACTGCCGTCATTAACAGCAATGTCCGAGCCAGCTGCTCTACATGGGGTCTTGCTGCATTCCCTTTGGAATGTCCAGGCTCCCAGGCAGTGGGGTCTACTCCAGATGAAAGCTACACAACTTCCTTGAACACTCCTTGAACACTAGGGGTTTTTTCTACCCATTTTCTATCTCCCCACAGCAAACCTTTCCAGAACAATTGTGTTCCTTGCTGTTCAACACTTTGCGCAGTGGAAGTCAGGTCCAGTTGGCCCCTCAATGAATCTATTATGACAGCAAGGCATCAAATACCAGATGGTGCTCCATAGCTGCTTTCTCCCTAACAGATGTGCAAGCTACTTCAGAGGCCCTGGCAGAACCAGCTTGGCTGATCTACTGAAATGAAGCATTCGTGCTGGCAATCAACCTGGAAACCTTAAATATGGTAAGGTCGCAAACTATGACTCCAGTCCAGAGGAAAAGGGGTAAGAAAATGGTAAATAACTTGAAGTTAGAACTCTGTAATCTCATCTAGCCTTTAAAATCAGGAGTCTAAAACTGTGGACATATTGCAGCTACACAGTGAGGTTCCTCATTTGTTGGCAGATCTGGAATTTCACATGAGTCTGTCACACAGGAGCACTGGGAAGAATTTGAGGAGCAAATGTGAGGTAAATACCCCTGCCATGATCTCACAGCATCATTTTGCACTTCCTTCTTTTAAGAAGGGCACACCCTCAGGATGACTATTTTGATATGTGCACCATTTACTGGATGGAGGCTCTACACATTCCTTCTAATTCTCATAATTTTAAAAAGAAAAAGGGGAAGATGTAGGGGTGTGTTAATGAGTTCTTTATATTTTATAATTTTTTCTAAGTTCTTTGTAAAATGGTTTGTTCCTTGTACCCCCCGTTTTGCCTTCCTGATAGTTGTCCCTGGTAATCCCCCAGTAACTGTTAGGTGTCAATCCTTTCCCCCCTCCTCCCTGGAGCCTGCCTGTCACCTCAGAGCCCTGCCTCAGAGCTAGAAAGTTCTGTGAGGGGCTTCGAGTGATAGGCTAGGTTCAGGGAAAAACCCCTCCTCTCCCTTCTGTGTGGTCCTCATTTGTGTCAGTCACCTTCCTAGCCCCTTCTGTATTGAACTCAATTGGTTGTACCCTCCTCACCGCCCTCTGTACCGCCCCCCCATAAAAGGGGGCCCCCAAAAAGCCAAAAGCGGCTCGGTCAGAGCAGTCCTTGGCAGGTGGGCAGGCTCTGCCTGACCCCTCAAATAAACCCCCTTGGACTTACTCAGCCGGCTCCTCCCTTTATTCTCCTCCATTGTCTGCCCCTTGCCACCTGTGCCCTTGACGTTTTGTTGGAACCATGACCCACTGGATTGGCTTGGCTTGCGCTGCTTGCCAGCCGTACCTGCTGCTTACCGCGGTGCCTGAGCTAGCCTGGGCAGGGCGGGACCATGTTCTGAAAGGCACCAGTGACACAGAAGAGATGCCCCATGAAATTTACTCCCTCCAAGCACATTCTCCTTTATGAGCAGAAAACTGTAGTTTAAAGAGTGCAGCTACACACAAAACCCCCAGGCTGCAGTCATAGGCTGGGCCTTCTATATCCATTACCACAGGCAGAAAAGGATTCCCAGCCTGAAGAGAGACAAGAGGAGCAGCTGAGAAGTGGCTTCCTCAGATGCTGAACTGCACATGGAATTGCCTCTACATATGAGTCCCTGGTGTCCAGCCAAAGGAGGCAAAACTAAAGACAACCAGCTGTAATGGGTGGGAAGACTTTCTTTTAGGCAGCCTCCTTTTCCACAGTAGCTCAGTTTAAGAGTCTTTTTCTCAGTACACACTGCACAAGAAGATCAGGCAAGAGAGCATTTGTTAGCAACACATTTCATGGCCTGCAAAGAAGTAAAGTTCAACTGCTCATGCTCCAAAGCACTGGCAAAATACAGCCATCCCTCAGCTCAAACCCACATGTCAGCACAACACTGAAAGATGGAGGCTATACTCATTAGACAGGTCAGTTTTCAGGTGTGATCCACTTCAGTCTGCAAAGCTGACCAGAAAAAAAATCACAAAATGATGAGAAAATGCTTCCACCACACCTGCAGAAGACATCCTAGTTGTACAGTATAAATGCTTTCTACACCAGAAGTGCATGATTTGAAGACCCTGTGTAATGGTTTTAAATTCATAACTGGGCGGAAACACCAATATATGTAGAGGTTTCATGTTTGCTGAACTTTGCTTGTTAAATTTAGTGTAGTGGTTTAAATATTTTCTTATTGTGGAAATAAGATTAGGAGAAAAGGCAAAACAGGCTCAACTTAAAGATAAAAATAGATAGATTTATTAACACACACCAAAAGAAAGAGGGAAAGAAAAAAAAATTAAAATGAAACCTTTCAAAGCACTCCCCTCTCCCCCAATAATGGTTTGCTTTCTCACATACAACATAAAGAGACAAAACTTGTAATTTTCAGTCAGTTTCACCATTCAAAAATAATCTTTCATCAGTTCTTTTAGGAAAGGAGTGTCTCTTAGAAACTTCTATGGAATTTTTATACTGACAACATAAAAGTTGTCTTGTGGGTCTCATCTCTCACAAAGACAGCTGCCCAGAAACCTGCCTTTGTAAGGTCCTTCCCAATAGCAGCTTTCCCAACACTGCATATGGGCCATATCTGCTTATTAGGGGTACTGTTTAAGGATGCCTCTTCTAGTATAAAACAAAGATTCTCTTCTATTTCCAAAATCATCTTCATTTCAAAAACTAAAAATCTCCTTTTCCTTAGGAGCAAAGAGCTTCATATCGCTTTTAACTAGAGCTTTACATCCCTCCAAATAGCATTCATATGTTACAGGAAAAATAGTCTATTATCTATAGTTCACTAGAGATGTCCATCCAAATTATGCCACTCCTCCTTTGTTCCAAATAGTCTTTTCACTCACTCTTCACCGACTTCAGTTTCATGCTATTTCTCTTTATAATTCCATTACTTTGTCTGTTCTCACTTTGGGAAGGGCCAGTGCTCTGGGAGTTCCATTTGCTGACTGGAAAGAGTTAAAACTTTCCCAGGCCTGCAGTGATCATGTGGTCTCACCGGGGGGCAGCTGCCAAGATCTCAAAGCCATGCCGGTAGCGGAGGCTGGTGGATGCTTTCTTTTCCACCCCTCAATCTGATCCAAGGCAGCTGAGCTGGAGGCTGCCATCAGTTTGCCAGCTCTCCTTCCTCGCTACCAGCTGCTACTGGGCCTGGCCATGGCCTGGCTCCCTCTGCCGCGGCCTCCAGCATGTGGCCAGCCCTGCCAAGCCAGAGCCTCCCTTCTCCCCCACTGGCAACTGGGGAGAAAAGGGGCTCAGCCATCTGCACCGCTCCCCGCGGCAGCGGCTCCCAGAGACCTGGCCGAGATGGGCCCAGCTGCCCAAGGGGGAGTGAGCCTAAGCTGGGCCCCGCTGCTGCCCACAATGTTACCTGGTGGCTCACTGGGAGAAAAGAGGGAGGGCTCGAATAAAGCCTCAGTTTTATATGAGTATTACCAAAAGTCGCATTCTGTTTTCTCAGTGGTCAAACCACATGCCAGTAGTCAAGAACTGGCCCTTGATAGGTCATTGTCTTTTCTAAAGAAATCTAAGGTCCTAACAGGGCAATAGTCCATATTCTTCTTTAACTAAAAACTAAACTGTGTTAACCCATAACACCCTGGGATGGCCATTTCCTGGTGTAAGAAACACCTGATCAATCTCAGATGGAAACACTGCATCCATCCCTGGGAACACTGAGAAGACTTTCTAAAGGACACAATGCTTTTTTCACCAGAGTAGCAATGAGGTATCTAGATAAGGTTTCTCACTCAACTAAAACAGTGCACAGATTACTTGAAAGATGAGTCACTGTGAAAGTAGAGCTCAGCTTTGCATTTCATTAGAGAGATATGTATAATAAATACAGTTGAATAATTCGTGTTTTGGTGTATATAAAATCTAAGTATGTTTTCTAAAATGAAATGCACAAGTGGGTCAGGTATGAAGCCGACTAATTCTAGGACGGGCAACACCCAAAATCCGGGAATCCGGGAAAGACAATACCCCTGCTGGGAAATCGGGAAGCACACTATTAACACCAGAATAAAGGGTAAATCAAGACTGGAATCAGTCCTCTGGGGTGGTGGAACTGTGAAGTGCCCAGCCATTGCAGGAGACACGAATCGAGAGAACACCTTCCATTCAGGATTTCACCTCCAATTCATTCACTGGAGGGACAAACTTAACATTCATCTTTCCTCGGGAGCCCTATTCAGCAGAGCGGATGGCAGAAATGAATATGAAGAAACAGACCCAAAGACAAAGAACTGTGGGGAAATACTCTGCCGCTGGCAAAATAAACTGTATAAAAAGGGGACCCCGAAAAGGGCCAATTCATGAACGAGGGGAGTTATGGCACGATAGAGGCCATAGCTGAGGTTCACCCAGTGACGATCCTGGGCATCAACACTGAACTTCCGATTGCTGGCTTGCCCAAATTTCATGTCCTGTATTTCTTTAGTTAATAAAATTTTATTTTATTAATTGGAATTGGCTTGGCATTTATAACATATGAAAACATGTAACCAAAAAAAAAATCTCACAAAAAGGATATTACTGGATGGACACTAATTTTTTTTTCCCTTGAAAAAAGGGAAATTCCACAAGGAATTAAGGTAATGATGGCATGATACTAGAAAAGGAACATTTGTAATGTGTAATACTAGTTCTACTGTAACTGAAAACTGTCAAGACACTCTTACCTGTGCCATAGACAAAATACTCTGTATTCAAAGGAACATAACATCAGGAACACTGACACTACAGTTTATTAATACTTGTCAGATAACATGAGGAAGTCGAACAGTCGACTTTAGCAATTACCAAGAGATCAAATCAGAAAGAATTTACAAATTGTAATTTCCTATTGAAAGCAAATCAGCTGTAGTGATGGAAAGCAAACCTTTTCACGCATCTGATTTTATGCATCCTTGGTAGATTTCAAAGGTACAGACATACCATGAAAATTATTTTTAGAGCCTTATAGCTGGATACATTTAGTTAACTTTTGCTACTTCCCCCCCTATAAGAGGGCATGTTCTTAACAATTTTCCCTTTTATTCTGGAATGCCATTTTGATTTGGGATCAGGACACTTTGTCTTATTTCCCAAATTACTTGGAAGAAAAAAAATGCAAAGAATATCTATGTATCACCTAAATGGAAAAACGAAATTATTATCAAGGTCATAATGATCTATTGTGGAAGTTTTAGTTTCATTTTATAGAAAAAAGAAAAAAAAAGGATGTCCTTTTCAAGGTGTAGAACAGTATTATCTGCTGAATGTCAATTGGTACTGATTCTATGAAAAGCATTTTGTAAATTCAAAACACCACTACAGTAGTAGTAACTGCTATTAATGAACATTGCAAGTAGACCATCTGACCAGAGCCATTACTTAAACCAGTCCATGCCCTGACTTCATTGAAAATTACACTAATAATTTTTTTAGTTCTTAGTTCATCTATTCAATATCAAAATGTCATATCCCTCTGATGAACTCAGCACACACACTGTGACTGAATATCTGAAAGGAGCTTCAGGGGTGCTTTGCACTTTCATGTCACGTGCACAGGGTCATTAAAGAACAGAAACACAAACTTTAAAATTCATTACCCAGCCTATGCCATTTAAGCTCAGCAATCAACTTAGAAACTTTGTGTATGCAAGACAGGAGATCACTTGCCAAGATTACATTTATACTCAAAGTAAACAAGCAGCACAGTCTAGATTTCCCAATGCATCAGGCTGTTTGCAGGCTCTCATTGTTGATGCTTAATGCTCAGACCACATGCATGCAAAGAAGCCATACGGTTGTGAAAACACAAACCCCTCTGCTTAAACCTGAAATCTTCATCCTAGGAATCAGAAAAGACTGGGTTAAATTGTGGATTGTGCTGTCCTCAAGCATTCCTCCAGTCTCCTCCATCAGCATTGATATACCCTTGTTGGAGCACTGGTGTCACTATGAGATTTCCTAGTTTTCTGAGAGTTTATAATAAAGTAGAAGTTCTCACTTTCTCACACTCTTTCATGTAAACAGGAGATCGTGTTTTGTAAATATTGCCATTGTTTTGAATTCCTTCTCCAAGAGAAGGGGAGGTTGAATGGCAGTCCTTTTGACCAATGTGGTTGAGAGGTGGGGATTCCACTCTCCAATCCATGTTCACCTTTCTTAAAGTATATAATAGGATGTAATAAACAAAGGAAGGTTCTCTGCTCTGCTGCTCTCTCTCACAAGTTCCAAGTCTCCGTGTGGTCATTTGAGAGTGGCAAACAGCAACACACCAGACTCACTTTGCTTTGCTGAAGGGAGGGAAAAACATGTTTAGAAGAAAGAAGGGAGGAGTAAACAAATGGAGACAAAAGATGAGGTCATTTGTGGAACCACTTAGAATTACTATGTTGCTAAAATAACCTTGTAATGTGAGGAAATTGGCTGTGAGTAGGTTTGCAGCTACAAAGAGCCACAAAACCTCAACATGGTTTGAAGCGGTTTTGCTGAAGGGAAGCAGCTGTAGCAGCTGGCCTGGATTCTGAAATGTGTTTGGGGAAAAAAAACAACAAAACAACAAAACTCCCCACATATTCAAGGCATACATATCTGCTGAGGACATCAGGAGAGCCTTAGAGAGCTCAACAGAGCCTGGACGAGAACCACACCTCTTCTCAGGAAGGAGTGATGTGTGCACAGGGACCCTTACTCAATTTGCTCTCTTATTTTCCCTGTGCAGCCTCTACCAGCTTTTGTTCTTTCCAAAGGTAGGCTGGGTTAGAAAGCTCTTAACACTCCTCTTTCCACCATGTGTATTTATCTGAGCAAGTCTAATGGGCCTGAATACAGCTAAAACAAACTTTCTGGGCACCTCTGACTGTTACGAAATGTAGTGACTCAGCCAAGCTACATCAAAAAGAGAACATATTTTATTTTTTTACTGGAACTTAATAAACCAGGGCAGGGAAAAAAAAAAAAGTGTCAGAAAAGACACATCCTCACATATCTTCATCTTAGAAAGCTTAGTCCTTCTCTCTGACCCTAGGCAGGTGTTGCTATCTGGCTTTCGGCCTTCCTCCCCATCTTCCTCCCCATAGCTCTGCACTTCACACACTCCTAGTCACCTGTCCCATGATGCCATTGAATCAAAGGTATCAGTGCTTATTTACAACCAGCATTTCCCCACTTATGTTCCCAGTGCCATGGTGAGCAGCAACAAAGCCTGAAATACAGGGTCAAAACATAGCCTAGCTATCTCCCACAAGCCATATGGAATAATCATTTTCTGAGAAAACTTCTGGCATAAATTTGCGCTTGTTCTCTGACCAAAAGCACACCTCAGCTCACCACTCTGGACTGTAATGGAGCTCCTAGGACAGAGAACAATAAACATCCCTAAAAAGCTTGAATGCAGATTCCTCTGCAGCAGTTAAAGAGGAACTTGCTTATTGCTTATAGATTATCAGTGTTACCTCTTTAATCTCTTTCAGCCTCTGTAACATGGGCATGACGTGTTATGGAATGAAGTTTGAGCTATCCCAAACTGAGCCTAGGGTTTGGGCCTGCTGGGCCTCAGTCTTGGGCCTGTGTGAAAGTAGATAAGCCTGTGGAGCAGTTAGAATTTTAGTTAAGGTGTGGGCATGCTTTAGATAGGACAGTTAGAGTAGAATCACAGTAGCTGCCTTAAACTAAGATTGTTTGCATTCTTTCTCACTCTGAATGCCAATTAGAAAACACCTGCAACTGTAAACTATCTGAAACTATATATAACCGGCCATTTTGGGAATAGAGAGAACGTATGATCTGACCATATTGGTTGTACTCTGCGTTGCTCTGTCCAGCCCCCATTAATAGAGCCCTGGCAATAAGCCTCACTGTGCTTCCTTCCACCATGTGGAAGTTCAGGTCCATGGCACATACCTGCACTGCTTGCCAAGCAGCCCAACATCACTTAATAGGAATTGATTATTATTTTCCATCTTTCTGAAGCTTTTCAGCCTGTCCTTGCACAAATAATGTATGACAATATATGTTGCATCTGAATATATTTGTGAAGACAAACCAGACCTCTTCCCCAGTTACTATTCCACTACAAATCAAATGTCAGTCTGCATGTCTTGGGTTACTCAGAGATAATGCAGTTAGCATCACAATACAGTTATGTAAACGGTATCAAACTAATCATACATCAAGGCAGAGGAAAAAATAGGAGAAATCAAATGAACCCTGGAAAGAGATGTCAAGTACAGGCTGCCAGGACTGCACATACTGAAATTCCTGAGGAAAGATGAAAATTATTGTGGTAAGTACATCACGATTTAGGCCAGCCTAAGAGGGAGGCTGTCCACTTGGTGAAAACCTGGACCAAAGCAGATATTCAGCATAAGAGACTGTGTTCTGGATACAGGCATGAGGACACAAATTATGAAGCACCATAAAGGCAGAAACATAATCACAACATACTATTGATGTCTTGTCTCAGCAGGAGTCAAAATTCAGTTAATGGGACCTACCAGATTTCAGTATAAATTTAATTTCTAGATATTAAATAGGATTATTCATTAGAAGAGAACACAAAAGTGCAGTTTTGACAATAGTGTCAGTATAATCAGAGTGGTGATACTGCAGCCCAGTTTGGTATCCCAGGCTTGATGAATAATACACTGGGCAAGACAGAAGCTTCTCATTTCTGTGTTACCTCCTGTATCACCTCAGCCTTCTCTGGATTAATTTAAAACAGCTGTTTTGGGAAATTGTGAAAAGAAAGGCAGCTCCATGTCAGTTTTAGCTTGGGAGATTGTCAAAAATCCAATTCTAGCTGCAGCTTATGTGGAATCAAATGCAGACCTAGGCCTTAATTTTGACATGGGTATCACAACACAACAAATCAGCTCTTTTTTCGTCTGTGAATTGCAACAAATCTCTACTGCTAAGTTTTCATGTCATAGTTGCTTTCAGATCTGAAAAACAACAATGCAATTTAGAAATTCTTCTCCTCTAACTTGATAAAATCTTGAGGAATGCAAGTGAATTCTTCATTTTAATCTGGATCACCAGCAAGATGAAAGATGATAAAAAATTAAGAGATCAAAATTAAGAAAAATATGTAATATCCAAGGAAAACAAACAAATATTTACCCAGAAAAATAGGCATAGCTGAATGAAAATTGCCTTGTGCATTATAAAAAGTGTCAGTAAAGGGTTCTGAATAGTTCTTGCCTACTTTACTCACCTCATATCAAAAACACACTTCAATGCTTTGTTGTTTCAGTCGTAAGAGATCTGAAATATTTGCCTTGAACTACTACTGACCATACACATCTGTTTCATGAGAAAGACCAAAAATTTAGTAGGAAGTGTGTACCATAAGCTGAGGAGCAACAGCTCAGAAGTTATATCATTCAGCAGGCAAAAGTACACTACAGCCTTCACATAGGAAAAAAGTCCTCTCTTGAAGAAAGCCCATGGAAGTAAAAACAAAAGGACACTGTAAGGAAGAGCAAAAGCTCTCAGTGCATTTAGGTGACTAGTGTGCAGCACATCAGAACTTTCCAAAACACTACTGTACTTTCTAGGTCACCATGTGCAGGTTCCAATATCTTTCCAAAGGTAAAAGAGTCCAGAAACTGGTCTGGAAGATAGTCCTGACCAATTCCTAGATGAGAGATATATATGTCACTATGTTATAGGACTGAACAGCAGCATATGCAAGCCAAGTCTCCTTCTAGAGGGTAAAATGATCCCATGCAAGTCATTTCCCTGTCTTCTTGATATTTCCAGCTGTAGCAAAGACAATAATGATGATGCTCAATGTGTTATGCATTTAGATAAGATGATGAAAATAAACAGAAATGGATATGTACTTAAGATGAAATCACTTGCTGTGGCTTCACTGACTATTATGCAAACTCAGTCAAGGAATCTTAACAAGATGTTGAACTGAAATGCATCGAGAATTGGACAATCCAGATTCAACCCCAACAGTGTAAGAGCATCATTATTAATATACTGAATACCACTTCTCCAAAAGTCTCAAGGTGAAATATCAGAACTCACCTCCAGATCATATCACCTCTAGAAGGTAGAGCTTTTTCCCTCTTCATGGGTATGTTATCATAGATATTTGTGGATGCATGGCTGGAAAAGCAGGGACATGTGCACAATCCTGCTTTTAGCCTAAAGGATGAGTAGAAGCTGAAACGTCCTTGAACTGTTGTTTAGATGGGATAAGGATGAAGTAAAGTTTGGAGCAATAACCATAACAGGATGCTAGACAGGATGCACTGACCATAAGTTGGGGAAGGCTCACAGCATCCAGCCATGGGGACAGAGCTTCTAAGCCAATTATGTATACTGCAAGGACACGTGAATACTATGGTTTAACAAATGATTTTCAGAGCTAGGTGCATGATATACTTAGCACAGTATAAATGTATGTCAAATAGCTGAATAAATGAGCAAGATTTTTAACTCATATTGAGTGCTGTCTTGACTCTGGCTGATCTCTGGCAGCAGATATTAATTGGAAAATGTCTATTTACTTCACATAGGAGGGGGAAAATGTGCTCAGACTGGAGATGCCCATGGCAGCTGCACTGAGGAAACAAGAAACTAAAGAAGTCTAGACCCACATGAAAGCTTTCAACATGCCACTGTAAAGATTCAAGTTTCAGTAAGACAGATTTCTCTGAGAGTCAGATGATTTTATCTCATATCACCATAATGATAGTGCATACTCAGCTGAGAGGAGCTGTGGACACAATTTCCCTCCAATTATTTGAATCCATAGATTTTTTTTCAATTTCTATTTTTTTGAAAGACAATATAAAAGTGAAAACAGAACTCCTAAAAGAAGTAGCAGAAAAGTCCTACTGAGCAATCATATAATCATAGAATACCAGGTTGGAAGGGAACCTCAGGACAGTTTTGCAGTGGCACTCCCAAGGCAATGCTCACCTCACCTGTGCCATTCTTCCAGCATGAAATCATGCCTACAAGCTTGTAATCCAGCCCAGGGACTCCAAAGAAAAATGTAGTTGTCACCTGTACCTGATGTTAATCTAAATAATAGTCCCCAGCAGCAAGAAATTGACACAACACAGCTATTTATGACACCAGAACACTGTGATCTGTCTCACCCTGTCCTGGGTTATAAACCCCCCCCCCCCCCCAAAAAAAAAGGTATTCTATTTCATCTGTAGAAAGCAGTTAGGGGATGGTTTCTTTTTTCTTTATCTATTGTAACTCCAGGGGGGAGGAGGGTGGATGCCTTCTGATGATAGACCAGCTGTTAAAACCAGGTGGGGCAGTGTTTCTTATCTCTTTCATCAACTGTCCACCCTCTGGGGGATATCTTCTGTTAATGGGCCATTAAGGCTCATCAATGACATGATACTTTACTTCATCCCATTGTGAGATGCACCACCGAGTGGGGAGGAGTCAGCCATTCCTACCTATATAAAAATGGGGACCCAGGGACCCCAGGCATCCTGTTTGCCACTGGATTCCCAGAGGAAGACTGGACCCATCTCACCACCACTGAACCCTGTCTGCAGGATCATCTCTACTCCAACAGAACCACTTCTGTCACTCCAGGAGGACTTATTTGGACTGCTTCCAACACCCTGACAACAGGGTGTCAGGTTGTGTTCCTGACTCTGTCAGGGTTTCCTAGGAATTGTGTTTGTTTATGTGTGGGTTTTTTTTTTTTTTTTTGTACTACTGCATTTGTATATTTTAATATTCCTAGTAAACAACTGTTATTCCCATTCCCATATTTTTGCCTGAAAGCTCCTAATTTCAAAAGTATGATGATTTGGAGGGAGGGGGTTTTACATTCTCCATTCCAAGGGAAACTCCAGTTTTCCCTGACAGATACCTGTCTTTCCAAACCAAGACACACCCACACCTTCTCTCTTTCCTCGGTAACTCCAGAAAAGAGCTTACCCTTCCCTTGGACTCCCTTTGAAGCAAGGGACATCCATTTAGCTCTTCCCAGTGGAAGGAAATTCTCATGGATCTAAGGTACCTGTGACACCCAAGGCTTTCCTATTCCCTCTGGTTGTCTGAGCACATTAATCAGCCCAGATGAAGATCATAATGGATGCAAAGACTCCCCGATGACTTTTTCCCTCACAGCCAAATCTCTCCTTTGCTGCTTTATGCAAGTTGAAATATTTATGTGTGAATGTACCAATATCAAAATTACATGTAAGATTTTTTAACTCTAGGATGGAACTTCAGAGGACAACTAAAGGAATACACTTAATCTGCTCTGTTAGTACCAGCACTTCTGTAAAACAAACACAGCAGCGATGAAGGATCTTGCAGGACCCACCATCTTTGAAACTCAATCTTATACAGCATAAATACAGCCTCCTGATTAATCTGTCCTCTTTTCTACCTCCTTTAACTGACTACATTTGAATCATGCATATGAGAAAAAACATCAGGATGGTACCATTAGCTGCACTACAAGTCACAGAAGCACAAACGGCATGGAACGTCTAAGACTTTTAATAATGATGGTATTCTCCACTGCAGATCACCTGGCACGCACAGTTCAGCTCTCTGAAAAAATAATGCAGTCACTCCCTGATCAAATTACTCCTGGAGTGGAAAAGACAGTGAGCAGCCTGCTTGTTTCAATTGGCTGTGCAGTGACTGAGCTGCATGAATATGGAAATAATTGGAAATCCTAGACCAACATAGAGGAGGATGAGGAATATGTGACCCACATAAAGGGCATGCTGGAGTTGCATGAAAGTGAAATCATACTGTAATATTAAACAAGTGAAAAATCCTTGATATCAGTGATAGAGGTTAGAAAACAAATGAAGACTACTTCAGTAAAATGCCAGAGGGTTCCAACAGAGATGCAAAGCCTTTTCAAATGCATTTTACAGGCTCCTTTCTCCTAGGAAAGAGGTAAAACTGAGATTTTATTTTAAATCCTAATTCATAACTCTAATCTACACCTTTGAGTGTCTTTTGCTCTTGATATTTAATAGGTTTATAAGATTACTAAGTAGTTGCCAGACAAGTTTTTTTTTTACTTGGGCTCTGAAGCTTTGCCCTTAGTAGTATTTAATAGTCCAAAAGATTCTAATCAGAGTATGAGAAATGGACAAGTACCTTGCATAAACCAAAAATCTTTACCACCAGGTGAGCCTGTTTTCACCAGCTCAAGCAGATGAACTGCAAAGAAAGTAAGAAAATTTCAGCCCTGAATTTACTGGAAAAACTCTGTCACATACATCTGTAAAATCTCTAAAAAAAGCTTACATTTTCCTTGGACGTGGCTCACTTGCCCACCTGTGCTAACCAGGAAGAGCCAGCACTGCAGTATAAGAGGTGCTTTGGTGAAACTGAAGTGCTCTGCTTTCCACATACTCCTGCAGCTGGAGTACATGGCATATCCAGGAGCCCCATATTGTTCTGTCTCTCCTGCCACTCCCCAGAATTGCTGGCAAACAAGGTATGTTAACAGCAACCTTCTTCAGCTTCTTCTACCTGACTATCATAGCAAAAGGCAGATATAATAGCAAGGAAGAAAAATTAAGTCTAAACCACACTGGACAAATGCAAACATCCATGCACATAGAATTCTGAACATTTTTTTGTCCCCATCTGAAAACTGTGGCTATCAATACATGACAATACTTTTAAGAGGTTCTGAGAAGTACTCTCTAAACAGTTTTGCATGCATCTTACATTTGCAGAGATCTAGTTAGCGTAGTTAGTTCCTAAGGATTTTAGAGTGAAGCTTTCTTTTCCTTTCTCTGATGCTAAGAAATTTTCCTTTCATTCCTTTAACATTACATGAGTGCTTTTCATTTCCTGAACAATTTTCAGAGAAAGCCGCTTTATTTTTGGAATAGCTTATTAATTCATAAATTTATATACATGGTTCAATTAAGCATCAGAAAACTTCACCATTGACTTTTATCTCATAAAATTACCTTACACTATCGTGTAAATTGAAAGGTCAGTGGCATGTTTTCTATCCCTGTGGCTCAAACAAAACTCTATATCAGTTTCTAAGCCAGCAACCACTACTTTCACAGAAAGTTCATCAATCTAAAATATTTCTGTTTAAATTTTCTAGGATTAGAGGTAACATTATGATGTGCTACATATTCCCTTCAGATAGCTTTTTAATAGCAGTATGATGAGAAAAAACAGTGCAAGTAACATGATTCACAATACACACCACTGTATATTTTGCTAATAGATTTTTACAAGTTTTCCCAGAGTTTATTTAAAATTTCTTCCCTGAAATCAAGAGGCTACACCTTCTCACAAACAAAATAATACAAAGTTTCCTGTACAAAGGATGTTTCAAAACTGTTACCTCTATTTTCAGACTATTCTAACTGAAGAGCAATGCTTTTCTAAAATACTGGCTCCACATTAAAAGCACACATGGGGAAAGACTTTGATGTAATGCTCCTCTGTTGTTATGGTTTTGGGACAGCAGGAAATAACAACATGACTCTTGATATGATGGTGAAAATGAGAGCAATCTTTATTCTTCTAAATTCTTCTTTTATAGAGGAGTTTGGTACAATGAACATGATGATTGGTCATTCAGAGCCTACACCCTTTTGTAAACATTTCACTTCCCAGTGTTTGTTTTTGGTTTCCTCCTTAAGATTTCCCAGGCCACTTTCTCAGGCCTGTGTGAAGGTAGTATGTAATGATTTCACACAGACACTGCAGCTGCCTGATGCCTACATTCAGAATACTGTCAGTACCACACTCCTCCTTTCAAAATCAATAAAACTCAAAGTTTCCTTCTGTGAAGGAAGTTGGTATGTATGTGGTCATTCTAAATGTTAATGAAAATATCAGTTGTAGTATACATGAATGCAAAGAACCCAAATATAGACATACTATGGTCTGGGCAAGTTGAAATCTAACTGTCCTATCAGGGGTTGGATGACTGGCTACAAAAGCTAAAAAATAAAAATTAACCCGATGCACCCTTCAAAACTGGAAGCCACTTGGTTCCCTGAGTGATTATCATTGATGTAGCTTTGTCTAACTCTGTTATGATCATGGCCAGTACTTTCATAACTACCTTCTATGAAATCAATTCATGGGGGAAAATGCTGAAAAAAAATCTTAAAATTATACAAGTACTAAAATCCTACTTTTAAGACTGAAATGTTCTGCCCTCCCAGATGTAGTTGAAGTACCACCTTGGTAGCAGAAATGGCAGCACAGGTGGCATAATTTATATCTCCTTACCTTTCACCATTCACATCCCAGCAAAAGAGGTGAGACATCCCAACAAAAACCAGTGACTGTCAGTACTGGTCTGAGTAACATCAAAGTCTGTGAAGCTCTCTGCCTTGGTGCATGTGCCTGGGAGGCCTCTGTATATTCAATCACTCCTGTGGTTTGAAAATTTTGGCCTGTAATTCTTTATTAAGTCAACTTTCAAAAGAAATGATCTCTTAGTAAACCAGGTGGAGTTACAGATCACTCAACTGGTTTAAAAACTAAGTGATTCTGATTTCTAAATATGGCTATACAATAAAAGATAATCTAGTAGGCAAAACTCTGACCTTAAATGCAGGACATTTAAGTCCAGCTTTTGGTTCTGCCACTGGCCCACTGGCAAGATTCCGTGTGAGTCTTTTTGCCATACACAAAACAGGAACAATAAGAGAATTGCCTCAAAATCTGAGCAACATTATAAGCAGATAATTAACAGATATATTGGGCTGAAGACTTTTGGCTTTGAAAATCTTGATCCAGTTTCTTATCCTGGAAAGGAAGCTGGGATTATTCAATTTAAGAACTGTCAACTATTTATAGCCTCAGCTATAAAAAAATTCTTTTAAGAAATAGCAAGCCAGAAACCTCTTGCTGTCTCAACCATCTCCAACAGAAACAATTCCCAGGGGTTATCTGCACACTGTTCCAAGATTGCTGGAGTGCATATTGTTCCATGTCTTTTTGCCAGTAAATTGCCAAACCACTGTCAGACACAATGGAGAGGAAAAACGAAAAAAATGTTCTGAGGATTTAACTTCAGTGGAGTTTCTATCACAGTTTGGTTACTTTAGGCATATGATGCCCATGTCCAAGTGACTGAATAATGTTTCTCTGTTATCAAGGCAATGCAACCTGATCTAGTGGAAGGTGTTCCTGCCTATGGCAGGGGGGTTGGAACTAGATGATCCTTAAACAATGTTCAATGCTAATGTACTCTTAAGAACATTCCCATTGGCATGGAACATGGCTAGCATAGTACAGTTTAGCCTAAAACACATAAACCTGTTGATGATGAAACTGAAAACAGAATCCAGAACTATAACTATTCTTAAACTGAGGTACCTTAAAAAAACCAAAAACCCACACAGCTCTCTGCTGTCTTCTGGCAATCAACTTTTTGTCTCCATGTCAGAAGAAAGATGGAGCTCTGCACAACACTGAATATGTTCATTTACTCATTGGTAGAGAATATAGCTCACCATGAAGACATTTTTTTTCTGAAAACTAAGTCCCAAAGGGAGATGAAGACATTTACTCCTGTTTTGACTAACCAGTCAAGTTTAAGAATGTAACACACTAATAAAGATCTCTGTGAGTCTCTAACAAGGAAATCATTAAGAACAATGGTGACATCTTAACTGGATAGACACAAATGAAATGGTTTGGCAATGAAAGATTAACACTGCACTGTCTGAAAACTTCTGTTGTGCAACTGAATGAAAAATGAAAGTTTCTTCAAGAATCAGAAAAGGACCTGAGGTATGCTGGTGTGGCCAAAGACGCAGTGTGACAGAGCTTTCTCTCACCAGAGGGTAACTAACTGATGGAGGCTTGTGAGCAGGCTTTTTCCAGTAGATGTGACCTGAAAGGTAAGATACGTGCAAACAAGAAAATTTTGTCAGAAGAGGATCAAGTCAGTAGGACAGGGTGAAAGAAAATAGAAGCTAGGTATGAATAGATTCAGCATTTTTGGCTTTTGTTTTTTGTCTATATCTTTCATAAGTGTTTCTAATTGCATTGCTGATCTTAACTATTACAAACAAAATTTCATAGCACATTTCCTCTTAACCTGTCTTGACTTGTGCATGGTTTAGACTAACTAGCCTTTCCTTACTAAGGCCATGGCAAGACACAGACCAGGTCACGAGGGTAAGAAAACAAGCACCCAGTTAATCAGGTAACAGGAACCCAGTTCAGGGCATGCAAGGAGAAATATAGCAAGCCATGAGCTCTGCTACACTGACTAGGGAGAAAGCTGACACCACAAACATCAGGAAAAACAAATACCTTCCAGTAACTGTTGGAATGGAATCCAGTAAGATACTGCATCAACTCCAAAGATCCCAAAGAACACACCAAGACACCCACATCACTTATCTTCCTTTCCCATTTATGTTTTCTGGCAAAGTAATGTCGATAGAAATGTCAACACATCATGGTGGGATTCTAAGAGGATTGTCTTTGAAAAGCAGGACTGCCTACCTCACAAACCAGAGATCAGAAGGGAATAGGGGCAGCCCAATACACCCCCTGCCAGTGATGGTGGATCAGAGATGCTATTTTTTTTCAGATAAAGGTTCAGAAAACATGTTATATAAGTGTCTTGGTTTGAAAGACAGATATCTGCTAGGAAGGGGGCAGGACCTCCCTAGAGATGGAGAATTCGAATCCCCTCCCTCCAAGTTATTCTAATTTAGAAAATTAAAGGGGCTTTCAGACAGAGGTATGGGGATAGGAATAACAGTTCTTTACTAGTATATATGACAAAACAACAAACAAACAACAACTACAGCATCAATAATAAACAGAACCAAGAACCTTGAGGGCTTTTTTTCACAAAAAGAAAAAAAAAACCTGGGGCAGTTTGATCTCGGTGCCCCTGCAGGACTCTGAGAGGCTAAGCTGGAAGGGAGGAAAGTCCCGGGCTGGTGGATGAGATGAGGAGCTTTGCGCTGGTAGCTGGAGTAGCAGGGGTGTCCTGGCAGGGCTGGGCAGAGCAGGGCTACAGAGTGGCAGGAAAGCCTCAAAGCTCCGAAGAAGCAGCGGCAGGGAGGGGGGAAGGCTGGAGAAAACAAGCTCAGGATTCCTGGGTACACGAGCAGATGATGGTAGATTTCCCAGGACGAGACAGAGGCAGAGTGATGGCCTTGAACTCTTCCTGCAGCGAGGGGCAGCTTGACTGTCCTCCTCGGCACTGAGAGCAAGAGTGAGTTCCCCTCCCCCAGCTCTCTTTTTACCTTTCCCAAAGCTCCTCATCTCTCCCCTCTGAGGGACACTCCCAGAGACTTAAAAACAATAGGTGTAGCCTTGTGTTGCCATGTCCTTCAAGTACTCCCTTTTGTTCTGATTAAGTAGTCATTAAGGCTTCTTGGAAACTTATGGGAAAAAATTCTGTAAGTGAAAAAAAAAGCAAATCTAACCCCCAACAATAAGGACTGCATTAGTTTTTTATACTTTTTAATTTTAAGTTTTTTTAAGGAACATTCAACTTGAGATTAACAACAGGGAATAAGAGATTTTTTTTTCTTGACAGTAGAAAACAGGCTGCAGACATAAAGTGTGTATTTGCACTCTGACAGGATATGAATTTATAACTCAAAAAACTAAGATGAAAGAAAATAAGATTTGGTGTAATGTTGATTAAAGAAAGTTAAGCCTAAATGGGTTTTAAAAAACCTTAGAATTAATTTATTGATTTAAGTATTGTAAATGCTTCTAGTAAATATTTTTGTTGCCAGAGATCAGCCAGAGTCAAGACAGCACTCAATATGAGTTAAAAATCTTGCTCATTTATTCAGCTATTTGACATACATTTATACTGTGCTAAGCATATCATGCACCTAACTCTGAACATCATTGGTTAAACCATAGTATTCACGCGTCCTTGCAGTATACATGATTGGCTTAGGAGCTCTGTCCACGCGGCTGGATGCTGTGAGCCTTCCCCAACTTATGGTCAGTGCATCCTGTCTAGCATCCTGTTATGGTTATTGCTCCAAACTTTACTTCATCCTTATCCCATCTAAACAACAGTTCAAGGACGTTTCAGCTTCTACTCATCCTTTAGGCTAAAAGCAGGATTGTGCACATGTCCCTGCTTTTCCAGCCCTGCATCCACAATTTTTGTTCTATAAGATTAAAAATATTTTACTGTAACTTTGTAACTCTACCCTCTATCATTTCTTACCCCATCCCAAGTAAAAAAACTCTCCACAAACTGTTAAAGGACACTTGTGAATGGAGCTAACAGTAGGTGGAATTCAAACAGCAAGCAGCTTCAGAGATGTGAGGAGCCAAACAAAGTAGATTTAAAACATTTTTCTTAATCAAAATTGCTTCTGGACATGCAGTACAGCATGTCTGCCTTAAAAGATGCAGAATCCCCTTGTAAGAGATGCCCCAAATATTCAGATGGATTGATTTAAATAATGAGAAATCTATAGAAAGCATGAGCAAAAATATTGACTTATAAAAACTGTAACCTTTATACAGAAAAGAAAAAATTAACATCCCTTGAATGGCAAGCTCTTAAATTGCCTGAAGAGAAGTATGAACAAGAAGTAGTATTTCCTAATTCCTCATGCACTAATCATAACCCACCAATAGTGGTTTCCCACACAAATCCATTTTCAATGCAGTTGCATTGGGCAATGTTGCAGTGACACCTTTCAGCTATTCTGATGCTCATAAATAATGAATCAACCTTTTAAAGCTATATACTTCCTCTAAGAAGCAACATTAATTAGACAAGGAAGTAAACAGCTTGATATAAAGAATTATATTATTTGGACTGCTCCTAAAAAAGAATACAAAAAAAATACCTTGTATATGTTTGAAAAAAATTCTACTCAAGTTAAACATTACCATAAAAGTCATCCTCTTACAAGGAAAGTGATTCACAGTGGAAACAATTTGAAACCCAGTTTTACAAAGTTTGCATAATAATTGCCCACCCAGGGCAAGAAATCCACTCATTTTGACACAATGTGATAAAAATAGAAGACAAAAAGAAAGCAATTACAAAGCATGGTCTTTCATTGATCCAGAGAACACAAGCTGATAGGAACATGCAGATATGTAGTAGATATTGTTAAATAAAATACAAGATTTTAAGTGTCACGTAGACAAGGAACAGTTTTGTGACAAATATGAACATATTTTATCAATAAGAAAACCAAATAGCAACAGGATAATCTTAGTAACTATAAAGAAAATAAATACTGCAATACTGCATTTTCTTCATATTTTAATTTCAGAGATAAGGATAAAAAATTGCCTTACCTCAAATACAGATTGAAGAGAGACATTAACAACATGCCTACATCCTTTCTTAGTTCCCTTGATAGCAATATAAAGAAGAAAAAAAAAATAGCAAATAACTATCTTCCCTGCTGAGAGCATGTACCCAGGAATAACATGCTTCCCAGTGAAGTGTGCAGAAAAGACATAAAAAAGAAATAAAAGATTAAAACTCAAAAAGACAATCCTTGCAAAATAAAAAGACCAGAACTTTATATATGAAATTCACAGTATGATTTATTGCATTTTAAGGGAGTAGAGACATTCAGGAATTAGATAATAGACTTAACTGTGATATTACCTCAGTTTTTGCTAAAATACTGATTTGGTACATTTGTCTACAAAAGGAAGATTGTAAATTCATCCACACTGAACTCAGACACTGAAGACATAAAAAGATTCCTATTCCAGTAGTAGGCACACATGGGCTCACACGATACAGCCTTATTAACTTGCTTTTTTCCTTCCAAACTACAGTGCTTACTAAAGTGACACTCAAATGCTAAATGCTTTGGTCAAGAGTTCAGTCACTGACCTGCAATGAAAGCCTTATGTTCAGCTCCAACATTTTCTAACAGCAATCAAGGGAAAAAAAATGATTTCATGGAATGAACTGTTAAAAAAGAAAAGCCTCATATAAGCTTTCCATGAGGGGGAAGAAATATCCACAAGCTTTAAATTGGCCAGGTGGATTTAAGAGGAAGCAAAAAAAAAAAAAAAAAAAAGGCAGCTCACTCTGTTGAGTCAAAGAGCCCACTGTGTAGTAGGAACAGTGAACAGAGTTGTTAAACTGGCAAGCTTTTGCTGAAGACAGTTTTTCAATATGCTCTCAGCATCATCTCCCAGGGCTGGCTGGAGACAGTCCCACTCTTCTTATATGGGCTCTACTCCTTCAAGAGGCAATCACTCTTAAGGACAGTTTCTATAAACATACTGTTCTCCTGGTTTGGCTGCACATAATGAAGGCATTTGCACACATATACATACCTGCATTCAGGGAGCAGACCTGCACGCATGTTTTGGGTTATGAAACCAAAAAAAAATGTGTATTCTATTTCATCTGTAGAAAGCAGTTGGGGGATGGTTTCTTTTTTTCTTTATCTCTTGTAACTCCAGGGTGGATGGAGGGTGGATGCCTTCTGATAATAGACCAGCTGTTAAAACCAGGTGGGGCAGTGTTTCTTATCTCTTTCATCAACTGTCCACCCTCCTCTTCTGTTAATGGGCCATTAAGGCTCACCAGGGACATGACACATTGCATCATCCCATTGTGAGATGCTCTACCCAGTGAGGGGGGAGCCAACCATTTCTACCAAGATAAAAACTGAGATGTAGGAACACCAAGCAGCCTGTTTTCCACTGGATTCTTGGAGGAAGACTGGACCCATCTTGCCAGCACTGGACCCTTTTTTCCTACAGGATCATCTCTACTTCACAGAACAACATCTGTTACTCCAGGAAGACTTATTTGGACTGCTTCCAACACCCTGACAACAAGGTGTCAGGTCGTATCTCTGACTCTGTCAGGGTTTTCTAGGACTTTTGTTTGTTTGCTTGTTTGGGTTTTTTTGTACTACTGCCTTTGTATTTTTAATATTCCTAGTAAACAACTGTTATTCCTATTCCCATATTTTAGCTTGAAAGCCCCTAATTTTGCCGCGCCTCGGGCTCCGAAATGCCGGCCGGCGGCGAAGAGCCGGGCGAGGGACTCGCGGTTTTTTGGGAAGGTTCCGCGGGCGGGGGGGGACCCAGCGGTTTCGGCGGGGGGGTCGGGGGATTCTCTAAGGGCACTGAGGGGTTCGGGCTCGGGCTCTGGGAGCGGGGAAGCTCGCCTGGCTCCCGCGGCTCCCCGCCCTCTGACAAATCGCGTTCGAATGCCGTTTGCGTGGTGGCAGCCACTCCCGATTTGGGTGTAGTTAGCAAACACACGCGTGCGGCGCTCCAGGTCTCCTGTTCCTCCAGCGCCTTGCTCAAAGCCCGCTCGACTCTTCCCCACGCTTTGAGACTTTTCGCACTGCCCGAGGCTTTCGTATCCTTAGCCAGGGCAATCGTGCACTTATCCCATACCTCCGAATGGAGTATATCTATTGGGCGGTCTATCACCCCAAGCTCTAGTAATCTTGCCATAGCAAGTTGAAGATCTCTGAGCTTACACTTAATTCCCCACTGTTTATGAATCAAACTCACGACCTTCGCGATGGTCTCCATGATCCTCGCTGGTCCGGGGACGTCTCCCCCGCCGTGGGTCGGTCCTTTTGTCCCGCCCCGGCCGCTGCTCCTGTCCAGGCAAAAACCCCGATTCCCGAGCGTTTTTCTCCCGGGTTTCGGCACCACTAATGTTGCCTTTCGATGGAAAGGCAGGTGACCTGGTTTCAGAAAGCCAGCACTGCGGCTCGACCTTCTCCCGAGCCACTCGGGCCACAGACACGCTGACACCAATATGGTGGACGGCAAATGGCGATTTATTAGGTTCTTACATGGGGTTATATAGTCTAAGGGGTTTTCACTAGTCAGAGGGGAGGGAAGGTTAAAGGTTAGTGGAAAACTACTGGGTTTGGAGGGGCTACATTGTTCTCAAAGTTAGTTACACATCTCCGAGGGTGAGGGGGAGGTTCCTGTCTTTCCGTTACAATCCCGAGATCTTCCGCGGCGCCAGGCCTTATCTTATCTGCTCACACACAGTAAAGCCACATTCATCACCACATACAGGAAACTGCAACATAGATATCTGCAGGTGAGGACACCACCCTGCATCCCTTTTACAAGCCGTGGAGACCTAAGCAACGGCACTTAGAGCACAGTTCAACCTACTCCAACCTGCATCTGGTCCACTGAACTGCCTTCTGAGCTTCACTGCCTACAAAGGGAACCCATGATGGCTTTCCCAAAAAGAGGTTGCAGACAGCAACATTTTTAGAGATGAGCGCCACTCCAAATGACAAGGTGATGAATGCCTGCAACATGTGCGCAGAAAGAACTTGCGTGGAAGAATGGTATTGGTAAGGGACAAGAATAGAAAAGGGAAAATACAAACTGTGGAATACACTTTTCAACATGACCTCAGAATTAAAAGTGGGGACAAACATATGCAGCTGGTTAATTTAGAATTTCTCTTTTATTTATATATCTTTCAGAGTTGCCACAGGGACATTATGAGCCTGCATATGCAGGAAGGCAGCAGAAGGAAACGAAGTATACACAGGAGTTAAATTCTCTCTGTGTTCTTTCTCTACTATTCTATATGGAAAAATTACTGGTTTAACAGCTTCTCTTGAAATCCTTCCAAGTGAAAATGAATTTTTCTCCTAAAAAGTCTTTCCATAAATGACAGGATGTTTCTGCAAAAAGTACCTTCAAAATAGAAGTGAAATAGAGCATTTTCTAAGCTTTTAGCCCTGTAAATTTAATGTAAGGTCCTATTTGTGCACCAAGCAGTGTGCTGCTTCATTGTGTTCTCACAACACCAGACAACTCACTGTGTCCAAAGCCCCAGCTGTAGTGTCACTGGAGTCATATGGGCGTAGATTTGGCCATACAAGAGAAGAGTGATTAATAATTCGGTCTGTGCTGTGTGGAAGATAATTACAATCTGGTTCAGTTTCCCAGATCTAAAAGATAGGCAAGTATTTTAACACATCTCATTATAATAATACCTGCTCATAAGACTACCTAAATGTTTCCCCCTATAAATCCAGACTCCCCACCACTCATCACTGTCAAACTGCAGGCTGAAGGAAAATGGTAATATTTGCTCTTTTCTTGAAATGGATTTTTTGTTTATCTTAGTATAAGCAGGTGGCTGGACCAGATGATATCCTGATGTCCCTTTCAACCTAAAGTATTTTGATTCTGTGAAAATGAGGTCAATTATTAAAAGCTGCCTTAGGCTATTACAGAAATTAAGGGGACTGTGACCATCTTCAGTGTTTTGAAGCCATAATTTGGCTTCAACTGTCAACTGCAGTTTCAGAGTCACAGATCTCCATTCTGTCATTCTGGGACAAGCTACCAGATCTGCTAAAACATAAAACATAAGCATTTGTAATGATATTGTCATCTATGAGGTCATTAACCGATAACACTTTGTGAAGAGGGCTGTATTGGTTCCTACACATCCCTTGCTGTTCCACTCTTGGGTTCCCAATCTCCTTTTGTTTTTCCCTTCTTATCTATCACCCAGTCATCCAATCTCAATTTAGTGTCTTTCAGCTGCAAGGGACAAAGAAGATAGTGAGAATTATGAGTGACTGAAAGCCCAGACAACTAATGTCAGCAGTAGAAATTCCTCCGAACAAAGCAAAGGACAAGGAATTGACTAAAAAAATCTACAAAATAACAAAACCTTTTGCATGATCCCTAGTTTTTGTGTAGACTCCACCACACTGCTAGCTCAACAGATTGTCTTCTCCAAGGCCTCACTCAGATGTTAAGATGACACTTTTCAAATCTTTTCAGTATTATGCAAAGCTTTAGCTTCCTTGTTACCCATGCCAGACATCAACTCCTGCTCCCCAGGCCTAAGGAGTGGCTATCAATTCAAGTCCACACCTTTTAGCACAACAGTTATCCCAACCTTTGCACTGCCACATCGTAGACCACTTTATCCTGTCGTGGTGCCTTTAGAGAACTCAGTCTCTCTGCCTGCCCAGACTAGCTCAGGCTCCGCGGCAAGCTAAAAGGTACAGCCAGGCGAGTCAGTCAAGCCGGCTGATCCTCTCAGGGTTGCTTTTCCCTGAGATTCTCCTCGGGGTTGCTGTTCCCCGAGGTAATAAGGTTTTCTCCCAAGGTTGCTGTTCCCTGGGAGTCTCCTCGGGGTTGATGTTCCCCGAGGTAATAAGGTTTTTCTTCTTCTCTTTGCCCTAAGTGTTTCACACCAGAAGTAGAGACGACAAGCTGAGTCCGCCAGTGCATGTTTCCAAGGTTGTTTATTCTTCATTATCTCTCAGTTCTTTCTCAGCTCTGCCAGGTCTCCCTGGCAGGGTACATTATCTTAGTTCCTTCTCAGCTCTGCCAGGCCTCCCTTGCAGGGTACCTTATCTTAGTTCTTTCTCAGCTCTGCAAGGCATCCCCAGCAGAGCAGGACACACGGCTGACTGGGGCGGATCAGAGAGCCCCGCACCTTATGTACGGTACCCTTGACCCAACCACCGTCCAAAACGTACTTTTTATTTACAAAATTTTACCAATGCCTACTACCTATGCTAACATGTCGTTTCTACTCTAAACCAATCTCTAAAATCCAACTCAGCAAAAGATGGAGGACGAGAGCAAGAACAAGGAGAATTGGGCCCACTCCCCAATTCCTCCATCTTGTCTCTTCAACCCCATATACTAAAAATCCTAGATTCTACATTTACATTCTATGATAAACTAAATACTAATTTTGAATTCTCTCAGCTTGTGATTCTTCATACAATGTGGGCATTCACTCCCATGGCCAGGGATCAGAGGCAGTGTCCTCCTGGGCTCTGTGTGAGGCTGGTTGACCCCCTTGTACAGATCCCAGACCCCCCTGTCCGGTCTCCAAACCCTCCAGGGCGGCCAGAGGGATGTTCTAGATTCCGACAGATCCCTGTGAGTTCTTGTCCTGAGAGGCTGTATGAGATGGTGGAGAAGCGCTGACAACGACGGAGAGAAACGAAGGGAGGAGCCAGTCGAGTAAACTAACAGAAGGTTTATTTGGGGGTCACAGGGGACCTCCTTACCACCTGCCGAATCCTCAGACTGCGCCCCCTAGGCTCTTGAGACATGATGTTTTATACAGCAGTGACGTGGGGCGTGGTAAGGAGGTAACAACCAATGGGCTTCAACCAAAGAGGTGATAAGAACATGGGGTGACATTACAGAAACCAATCGGTGAACTTGGGGAGGGGATTCACATAAAATTGACAGATAAATGACGGTTACATAACTAGGGAGATTTCAGGGACATACCAACTGGGAAGAACAATGGGGTACAGAGAACGAACCATTCTACAAACAGAATTCTATAAACTTTATTTAAACTTAAATCCACACTGCCACATTATCCCATAGATAAAACCCAACCTATGCGCCCTTAGGG
Organism: Prinia subflava; assembly: GCF_021018805.1. Classification (NCBI taxonomy): domain Eukaryota; kingdom Metazoa; phylum Chordata; class Aves; order Passeriformes; family Cisticolidae; genus Prinia; species Prinia subflava. The sequence continues at coordinate 4,458,790 of NC_086282.1, forward strand.
CTTGTTGTTAATACATCAGTCCTGTGTTACAGCAGCCTATGGCACCAAGCCAGGAAATCCAGAACAAATGCTGTCTGCTGGAATTATACTGATCTAGAAATGTAGAAGGTGGAGAATGACATTCAAAGTCCTTTGCTGCTGCCAAGTGCCAACCTAACACCTTCCAAACACTCTCCTGGCTCATGGAGACTCGCTTTTGTGGTGCAGAAGGAATTTGAAGCACTAAAACCACTATTATTATTCGACCAAGGTCTACAATATGGCCTTTGCACACATCATGTATCTGTCCCTGTGCTGCAGCAGCTACACTGCCTGAATCCATGGAATCCTGAAATTCTCTCTGTTACTCATAGACCTTCCTAAAGAAATAGGACAAGCTTCCCAGGGAAAAATCATCCTTCATCACTGCCTTGAGGTCAGTGCTGCCTCTTTCCTGCTATAGAAGGTCACCAAGCCTCTTCCTGAAAAACAAGGCTCATGTAGGCATTTCAGCTGAGTCCTGTATTCCTGCAAGAAGGAGGCTGTGTGCACTTCCAATTGTCTGGCTAAAACATTGAGATTCAGCATGTCCTGCACTGTGGAAATCAAAACAGCACAATCTGCGCAAGAACTCAGTAATGCCACTTTAAGCAGAGAGGAAGCTTCAGACCCTCACAGGCATAGCCCATCACCACCTACATGCTTGGCTCCTGGAATGGGAGATGAGCATGCAGTGCCATAGGCACATCAGTAGTTCAAGTTTAGTACAGCAGTGGCTCTAAACTGTCGGCCTGGCTAAAAACTGTAGTTTATTATTGACAATTGATAGAGAGACGGGAAGACTGATTCGGTGATCAGAATTTGATTTTACTCAGATTTTCCAAAAGCTTATATACCATTTCAGGAAGGTTAATAATTTTCCACTACAACAATCAGGTTAAAGATCATACAGACAACTCATACATCTTTTGCTTGCACAAGTTTTGATTGAATCTGCTCTCTTCCCATAAGCAGGTTTAATCCCATCTTCTGTAATCTTCAAAGCTCTGTTTGTTCCTGCCATGGCATCTTGATTATCAAACCAGCTATGCTAATTAAGTCTGTTTTACTCTTTGTCCCATGTCCACAGTTTATGTTCCAAGTACCTTCAAATACTAGTCCTACTGATTTATTGAAATATGAATATCGATCTAATTTCGATATCCAACTGTGATGGACAAAAAACTCTCTAACAGTTAAAATTAGAAAGTGTATGTTTATTGTGATGAGGGGCAGGGCATGGGATAGCTCCCTAATGCTCACTGCAAAAATCACAGGTAATTACAAAGCCTTTTATTTACAAAAATGTTGAATACACGAAATACAAATGCATATTCATACCCCTGTCACTTCCTCTTCTCCGCTTCCTATGCCAATTGACAAAAAGGCTATTAAGCATGCGTAGTTTGTTCCCTGAAATGGGTCGGTGGTCCTTTTGTGAGGAGTGGTCACCAAAAGGAGGAAGTAAAACGAGTCTTCCTCGTTCTAAACTTTCAACCTTTTCAATGCAGATGTGATTAATGAATGGTAGAACTCCCTGTTTCCTGTTTTCCAGGACTATTTCACTGGGTTTCTGGAAACAGGAGGTCTTGTGTTGTATTGATTAGTTTCTCTGTTTTTCATAAAGTTGAGAAGCAATGAGTTACTAGATCTGGGGGAAGCTTATCTTAAATCTGGTTTCTTTTGACCATCCTCTAACTTTTAACTGATTTCAGCAAAGCTTATCTATTCATTTCAGCTAAATCAGCAACATCTATTGTAAACTATAACCTTAGCTTTTCTCAGAGCTTCAAAATTAGTCTCACTATGTCACTTGTTGCAGACACAGTGCCTATATTCTGAACAACCACTGCGCTCCTCTTCCTCCCATACACAAATGAAACATCAGTGGTATTTCCTGCTTGCTTAGTGGAATCACTTGCCCCAATCCCCTGTGTAATAAATATGGTATATTAATTCATGTTTTGATGCATGTAAACTGCAAATCTGTTCTGTAAAATAAAATGCCAGCAGGCCAGGCACGAAACCAGCTAATCACAAGTTGGGCAACACCCTGGAACTGCTATAAAAAAAGGACAATGCCTTGCCGAGGACCGGGACTCCGCTATTGGCATCAGAATGACAGGGAAATCAAGGTCGAAAACAGCCCTTCCGGGGCAGTAGAACTGCGAACTGCTCAGCTATCACCAAAGATACTATTGGGGGGACCCTCTCCATTCAGAAATTCGTCTCCCATTCATACAATGGGGGGAAGAAGTTCACATTCATCCTTTCATGAAGAACCCCCCATTCGTACAACGGAGGGAAGAGATCAATGCCCATCCTTTCGAGGAGAAGCCCCATTCAGCCTTTTTATTCTTCCTGGAACTTCAAGATCAGTCTGATCCCGGCTGCCGTAGGTATTCCTGGATATAGGGTACCTCTAAGTACCTCCTGTCCAAGTACCTCGGGCAAAGCTCCCAGGCACAGGCAATACTTAGCAAGCTCAGCTATAAGTGATTTCAGCTCTTTGCAGGTTCAGCTCTATAGTGATTTCAGCTCATGAGCTTGCTAAGTGCCTCCGGCAGACGCAGGGAGAGAGAGGAGAAGCACTGTATGAGGTTCCACAGATGAGTCTTTATTAGCATCCTCTGCAAAGGGTTTCAGGGACAGCTCTTCTACTGAACTAGGCAAAAGTGGGGTTTATGTAGGGTATCAAGGTTTTGAGAAATGGTCCAATGGTATGAGTCAGGGTAGAAAGTGACCTATTGTCTCACAGGGCGATAAGAGAGGGTCCGAGGGCAGGAGAGGGGTTATTTGGTCCAGTCACCATGACTAGGCATTTCTTTGTCTTTAGGCAACTGACCGCCAGAGAGGCCTCTCAGGCCTCATGGCTGCAACACAGCCTGACGGACAGAGGAGATGAATTTGAAAAAGCCACCTCGAACACAAAGAACTGGAGAAATCCTCTGCCATGGGCCAAATAAACTGTATAAAACCAGGACCCTGAAACAGACCAATTTGTGAACAAGGGAGTTACAGCACACTAGGGGCTGTGACTGGTTCACTCAGCAGCGATCCCGAGTATCAGCGCTGGACTTCTGATTGCTGGTTTTGCCTAAATTTTTGCCTTGTAATTCTTTAATTATTAAAATTATATTTTATTAATTGGAATAAAATTGGCATTTATAACACCCTGCAAGTCTGATCCTGCTGCCTGTCTTGTATCTATGTGAGGATCACAGAGCAAACAGTTTTACCTCCTAAGTTCAGGGATTGGGCAGCCTTAATCTAAGTCCTTTCTTAGGTTTAAACTCTTCCAAGCTTCAACCACCATTGTCTATGTCACCTTCAGACTTCTCTTCTGTCAAGTTATGCTGTTTGTATCATACAAAAGTGGACTCTTAACTTCTCCTTGCCTGGAAGGGCTGAGTGGACTGGCAAACACATGGAGCATTAGGAATGCAGAGGCAAGGATTCAAGAAATCTCCACAAGAGGCAGTGATACTTAATTTGAAAAAAAAAAAAAAAACCACAACAAACAAACTCAGATTATTTACAGCTTTAAAATAAATTAAAAAAACCAACTCCAGTGTCCAGAGGACATACAGGCACACACTCAAGATTGAAAAAAAAAATAAAAATTATATATATATATATATATATATATATATATATATATATAAAAGGGTATTTCTAATTTATTGGAAGTATTCCCCCTTGCCCAGTGGATTAAATAAAGCAACATCTTGCTTTCAGGACACCTAAATCTTGTTCAAAAACTTCTATCTCCCTGCGTAGCTGATGTCTTTGGGGTGATTCTGCACCAGCAGTTTTTCAGGGCACTCCTCACACATCCATTAATTTTCAGAACTTTCGGTAATCCCCTGCCATCCATTTCATTCCTGCAGCATCCTGATTCTGGCCTCACAACCAGCATATTGGGGAACCCCAAACAGCCCATCAGCTCTTGCTGGGCAGTTTCCAAAGAGACAGAATACACAACTTTATTACCATATTCAGCCCCACAATGCAAAACTATTAAATTATTATCATTATTCAATCAAATTTGGCTGTATACATCTGCACAGGCACATGGGGAAGAGCTCTGGGTAGACCTGTGCACCGGCCAGTGATTAACATTGCTGCACTTGCAGGGGATTGCAAGGGTGTGCCATCCTACAGCAGTTTGTAGTTTGATAGCAAGAGCAGAAGGAGGCATCTGTTTTATGAGGGACTGACTTCCTGCTGCGCCTATATCACCTCTCTGAACGGCCACAGTCATCTGAGCAGGAAAGCAAGGACCTTGCCTTTTACCTGTAAGAGAGGTTACAAGTCTGTTAAAACTATTTGCTGAAGGGATTATTGCACTAACTCTTTGATGTGTAGATTTAAGGATTTGTTCAGTGGAAGTCCCCAAGTGCAAAGTGCGTAAGGTCTGTTGCAACATCAGAAAGAAAGAGCCTACTTGAAAGGAGCAAAAGAAAGCAACAAGGAAAGAAAAAGAATTCCTACTAAGTGTTATGAACCAATTCTCAGTGAGTGTGGATGCTCCAAAGGCTGCCCCTGTGTAGCAGCCATGGCCCAAGATGTGGCGAGGTTATGTCTCTAGAACTCCTGAGACGGCTGCCGCCACCCCCAGCACTGCCGGACTCCTTCTGCCATAGGAGGGGCCCTGCCCTGGGGAGATGCCTTGGTGGCCGCCCGGAGCCACTGCAGCTGCTGGTGTCACGGCCCATGCCCCCCGGAAAGCAGCTGCCCTGCCGGCCAGCTGGGAGCAGGGAGGGGAGTGCCAAGAGTGGTTCTGTGGAGCTCTGGAGGGAGCAGTGGGAGGCACTGGTGCCCCGGTGCCTCAGAGACAGGCGACCCCCGTCCCTGGCGGGGCTGGGCAGCCATCCTGCCAGTCCTGCATTCCTGAATTAGCATGTTAAAAGCAAGTTGATTGTCCTAGCTGTGCCTACTGTAATCAGAGCTTGCCTAGTTCTCCCCCCACTGCCTACTTGAGGAAGGCATATGCAAATAAGACGAACACACAGCACGCTGGGAGAGAGTTCTTTAGGGATGAAAGGCACCCCAAGATGGAAGACTGGACATGGTGAAAGATCCAGGAGATGCTCTCGCCGAGGAGAAGGTGGACGCACCCCCTGACCTGGTTTGAGAACTCGCCATGATCTATTAAGAGTCTGACGGGCGTGGGGACTAGGCCAACTTGAGGGACAGAGACAGAGAGAGAGCAAGGAACTCTCGAGGTTTTTCCCTGAGGGTAAAGAGCTGACATCTGTTACTCCGCTCTTCAGTGACAGACCTCCACCACTCTGCCTTCTGATGGTTGACCAGAGAGAGCTTCTAGCTGTTCCCATGGGAACAAGGACTCGGCACCTACTGTTTGCAGCTGAGTGCTGAACTGGAACAGTACCTTCTCCTTCGTATTGCTACAGCAGCGTGAGAGACTCCTGTCGGACTCTGCCACCCAGATGATAACTTTAATAAAGAGCTGAATATTAATAAAGGCATAAGCCCTGTTCTTCTCAATTGGGACCTCATCCGGGATGGCCACACTCACAGAGGACCACCCCCGAACAGGACGACCATCTGCTTCGAGGGATCCTTGGGAGTTGCTGGCTACCCCTGGACCCTGGGATCAGGGCGGAGCCAAGCAACGCAGAAGAACACTGGATTGGTGAGATAAACCCATGGCGGAAATGGGAGGCGAGTGAATGAGTGCTTGAGTGAGATGGGGGCCGGCAGCTCGGACCCCCAAAGCAAAAGTGGACCCCCTAGTATCGCGTTTCCGGACTCCCAAGAGGGGGCCAGCCGAGGACAAAGGAAAGCGAATGGCATAGAAGAGTGACTGAGGTGCCTCCTTGGGGGAGGGCCCCTTTGAGCGTGCAAAAGTTCTTGAGGTGCGAGGTAAGGACTCCGGCAGGGCAGCACAACCCAGAAGGCAGGTGAGAGGAGATCCCTAGCAGGGCAGGTGAGAGGTCCCTGGCAGGGCTGCCCCAGAAGGCAGGTGAAAGACGATCCCTGGCATGGCAGGATGCCCCATCAGGCAGGGGAGGGAACATCCCCGGCAGAGCAGGTGCAAGGTAATGTCCCCGGCATGGCAGGGCGAGATGCCCCAGTAGGCAGGTGGGGGAAGGCCCCGGCAGAGCAAGTGGGAGGTCCCTGGCAGGGCAGGATGCCCTGACAGGCAGGCAAGGAAGATCCCTGACAGAGCAAGTGAGAAGTCCCTGGCAGGATAGGGCAAGATGTTCCAGCAGGCAGGCAAAGGATGTCCCCGAGAGAGTTTAAGCATATCCCGGCAGGCAAGTAAGATATCCTTACCAAGCAGGAAAGCAGGCATGAAGGTGAGCAAACATGCAAGAAAGCAGACAGGCATTAAGGCAGGCAAGAAAGCAAGCAAGAAGGCAAAGAAGAAGGCAGGCAGAGAAGCAAGCAGGAAGGCAAGCAAGAAAATGAGCAAGAAAGGCAGGCAAAAAGAGCAGGCAGATAAACAAAAAGGGTGGCAAGGAGGGCTTGGCCGGAGTTCTAGTGTAAGGCTCGGCAGGACGTTTGACCTTACCTCGGCAGGGAGTTCGCGTCTCCTAAGCCTGGTAAAGTTAAAGAGTTCAAACAAGACTCAGCAGGGGTCCAAGCCTCGAAAGCCTAGCAAGAAGTTCAGACTTAAGTTTAAAAGCAAGAGAGAGATACCCTTAGCAGAAAACAATGGGTGTGAGTCAGAGTAGTGTCATAGCCAAGAGAGAGTTTTGAGACAGAAGAAAAAGTGTCAAGAGTAGGGTGCCAAGAAATTAGATTCTGACCATTTAAAGTTCAGTAAAGAGATTCAGAATGTTTAGTTGTGAGAGATCAGACAAGCTTTAGTTATCTTAAAGTTTAGATTGCCCATCAGAATATTCCAGTTCATATTGGGGCACTGTTAAAGTACTTTTTTTTTTCTTTTATTTTAAGGTCTAAAAAAAATGAGAAGATGTTATAGTAAATAAGCAGACCCTTCCAAAAAGACAGTAAAGAAAATTCTCCCTAACAGCCCCCTGGAGCAATTGTCAAACCAATAAGATTCTTTAGAGAACACAAAGAGTCCAGATAAAGTTAAGATGATACATTATAGTTTAAGAGTATAGCTGAGATTAAAATTACCAAGAGAGCAGCCATAGTGTAAGACCTGAAATCAGTAAATGTGTAACCAGTTAAACCAACATCTCTAAGCCCAAGAAGACCCTGATGTAAAACAACTATCTTATGCAGCCTGCTGGCTAGAAAACTATAAGTAATGAAAATGTGAAAATATGCAAACTCTCCCTCCTACCCTAGCTGTACCTCCAGTCTCTTCCTTAACCTCTCCAACAGTTCCCCTTCACCAATTGTGATACCCTCACCTCCCCCCATTTGGGAGTGGAAATCACCCCCGCCCAGTGTTTCTCTTAGCCTCTGTCTCCACTACTACTTCCCCTACCTGGTGTTTTAGAAGAAGGGCCAGATTACAACACTGTCGGAGTCCATGTTTCCATGGATCTTCCACAGAGAGTGAAAAGTACAGAGACAGAGTTAAAACCTTTAGAAAAATTAGAATATATCAAAGCTTTAGATACATAAAGTAGAAATCTAACCCTGAGCCTTAAGTCTTACATGCCCTAAGTCCTAGTTCAGTGTAGAAGGACACAGCTTCAGGCTAGTGATAGAGTATAGACAGAACAAAAATAGAGTAGGGTACTGTTTATAATTTTTAGTATGAGTTTTATGTACAAGGTAGAACCCTATGCTAGTAAGATAGAGTTTTATGTTAATAGATATGCTATGTGCGTAGGTTTTGACGCTGATTTTGGTAGTTTTACGAACTTTAGAATTGTATCTAGATTGGCTAGTGTGTAGATAAAAAATATGAATATGCATTTTGCAATTTGGGATAAAAAGCCTCTGTGTCAGTCGGTCGGTGGATTGGAGGGATCGATTGATTGATCAATTCGATCCATCGATCCCACCTCCATTCTCTGCAACCTGAGGAACGATCCTAGACAGGGAGCTGAGATGGGATTTTAAGGTATTATACATCGCGGTCCCCGCTCTAAGGGACCTGGGCCCCGGGGTTCCCCCTTTTCCCCTGCAATACTTGCTTTCCCCTGCAATACTTGCCACCGGAGCACTGGTCGGGACAGCCGGGGACTCTGCGTGGGGAGGGACCCCGGGGCCCCCACTGCCCTCGTGATCCCCCGGACGGGAACCCTGTGCGGCTCGGGCCCTCCAACTGCCCTCGCGATCCCCCGGATGGGAACCCTGCGCGGCTCAGGCCCTCCAACTGCCCTCGCGATCCCCACGACGGGAACCCTGCGCGGCTCGGGCCCTCCAACTGCCCTCGCGATCCCCGCGGACGGGAACTCTGCGGTTCAGGATTTCCCATTGTACCCGCGTCCCTGCGGTCGAGGGCTCTGAGTGGGTTCGGAATTTCGGGGTCCCTTTTGGTGTTATGATCCCTGCGGCTGAGATCCCTGTCTGAAAATTGTGATTGATTCCTCTCTGCTAGTGTGACCCCAGCGGTTGAAAACGCTGACAGTAATAAGAGGTTGCTTTACCCTGAGGCTGTAAATGATATGCTTTGCTTATAGTCTTACTAGTTTTGCTTGTTAGGAATTCTATGCTTTGTTTGCTGTTTCATTAGAACTCTGTGTGTTAAGATTTCTATGCTTTGGTTATTGTCTTGTTTAGACTTTGTTTGCCTAGGTTTATAATTGATTGTATTGTAAAGCCGCTCTTAGAACTCTCGCACCTTCAGATACATGCTTTGTAAATAAACCACTCTGCTTAGATACTAAAATGCTGTAAGACCTTTTAGAGACTTTATACCCGTACAACGACCTAGGCACAACACCTGATCCAAAGCACCAAGAACAGAAAAGGTCTTTCCCCTTAGAAAAGTTCCTATAGAGTAACTAAAAAGATTAAGTTTGTAAATGCACCTTTGACAGCCCCTGAAGTCCAGGACTCTAAGAAAGAGATAGAGGATTCAGTAGAAGACCCTGTTAGAATATCTAACCAGCTAGACCAGCTTCTGAGGCCAAATATTTATATCTAGAGAGAGTTGAACTATATTATAATAATTCTGTTCACTCCAGAAGAAGTCCAGATGATCCAGATGGCAAAGATAAAGATATAAAAAAAAAATAGATATGGACTGGGGCCCCCCAAAAGACCATAAGATGCCCTTAGTAGACACCAGCTAAAATCCAAACCAAGAAGAAAGCAAAGCATGAGAGTATAGATCCCTGATAGTGAGAAAAATCAAAGTCTATAGTCTACCTCTCAAAACTACTAGACCCAGTAGCTAGGAGATGGCCAACTTGCCTGCAAACAGTCACAGTGGCAGCTATCCTAATAAAAGAAGCCCAAAAGTTGATCCTGCAAAGGAAAAATTACTAAGCCAAAAGGCTTAACAGTAGTTGACTGAGTCTAAAATAATGAACACAAGTGACTTAGAATTAATCACCCTTTGAAGTTTCTCACTAAAGAACCCCTAGCCAATCCAGAACACAATTAAAAGCAAGAAGAAATTTAGTAACAGCAGACAAAGAGAAAGCAGAGGTGCTTTATGCTTTGTTTTGCTCCTGTCTTTAGTGAGAAGACAGCTTCTCCTCAAGATGGTTGTCATACTGAGTCAGTAGATAGTGTTAAAGAAAAGAATAGTCCTCCTGTTATCCAAAAAGTAGTCAGAGAAGTGTTAATTTGCTTGAATGTCCACTCACATGAAATCCATCCCAAAGAGATAAGAGAGCTGACAGATGGGTTTGCAAAGCCACTCTCCATCATCTACCAACAGTCCCAACTCACTAGTGAAGTTCTAGATGACTGAGAGCTGGCCAATGTAATTCCCATTCATAAAAAGTAGAGAAGAGCCTAGTAATTATATGCCAGTTAGCCTGACCAAAGTACCAAATAAGATAATAGAGCAGTTTATACTGAGAGCTATTGTGCAGCACTGATGAGATAGACAGAGTATCAGACCCAGCCAGCATGAGTTTAAGAGAAGTAAGTTGTGTTCGACCCCACTAGCCTCCTTTTATGACCAGGTGACCCGCCTAGTAGATATAAGAAAAGTTGTATATGTTGTCTATTTAGACTTCAGCAAAGTCTGACACTGTTTCCCACAGCATACTCCTGAGAGAGCTGGCAGCCCACAGCTTATACAAGAACACTCTTTGCTAAGTTAAGAACTGGCTAGATACCCGGGCCCAGAGAGTAGTAGTGAATAGTGCTGCATCCAGCAGGCAACCAGCCACCAGTGATGTCCCTCAGAGGTCTGTGCTGAAGCCGGTTCTATTTAATATATTTATTGATGACATAGATGATAGTATTGAGTCCTTCATTAGTAAATTTACAGACAACACTGAGAGCATGTGTCCATCTGTTAGAGAGTAAGAAGACTCTGTAGAGAAACCTAAAATGATTAGATAGCTAGGCAAAATCCAATAAGATAATGTTTAATAAGTCCAAATGCTAGGTGTTGCATTTTAGCCACAATAACCCCCTGCAACATTTCAAGCTGAAGATAGTGTGGTGTCGCTGTGAGCCTCGCCATAAAGACACACTGGAGTCCAGAGTTTGGGTATCTCAGAGCAGCAGGGGAGAAAATCCCCCGCCTTGTTTATTACTTCCTATTTTATACTTCTTGCAAGGTGACCTTGGATTGGAGAGTGGGCATTCCAACCTCTCACCATATTGGTCAAGGGGACTGTCACACAGTCTTGTTTGTCCCAGCATGGAATGTGAAAACAATGGCTATGTTTATAGAACATAGGTGATGTTTACATGAAAGGAGTGTGAGAAGGTGCAAACCTACTTTAATATGAACACTCAGCAACTGGTAAAATCTCATGGTGACAGTGTGGCTGGACAGTACCCAAGCAGAAAGAGACCTGAAAGTGCTAGTTGATAACCAACTAAATATGAGCCAGCAGTATGCCCTGATAGACAAGGCCAACAGTATCCTAGGCTGTATCGAGAATATTGTGGCCAGCAAGAGCAGAAAGGTCCTTCTCCCCTGCGCATAGCATTGGTGAGGCCACGCCTTGAGTATTGCCTCCAATTCTGAGCCCCTCAGTTTAAGAAAGACGTTAAGATCCTTGAGCATGTCAAAAAAAGCAACAAAGCTAGTGAGAAGCTTAGAACACTAGCCCTATGTCCGGGTTTAGGACAAAATTAGAGGAAAATCTCCACAACTCCCTCCCCCACCACCGGGTTCGGGAGGAATTTCCTCAGAGGAAAAGTGGAAAAAACTTGTTTATTAAGAAACAACAAAAAAAACACTCCCCAACACAAGAAAACAGTCTGAGATGACAACAAGTGTTTTCACCAGTCCAAGAGAGGGTGAGCAGTCTCTGCTGGGGAGGGTGCCAAAGCTTCTTTCAGGTGCAGCCTCCGGGGGGGATCCCTTGACGTTCCTGAATCAGGGCCCGAAGCAGGTCCGATGTCTTCAGGGAAGGGGAGGAAGAAAAGAAGGGGAAAGACAAAAGCAGAAAAATGGCAAAAACCAAGAAAAAAAGCAGAAAGCAAGAGAGCAAAGCCAGCAAAGCCGCCTAAAGCTAGCAGCAAGCAAGCCAAAAGCAAGCAGCCGGGGGAGGGGCTCAGCTATAGACAAAACAAACTGAGAACATGGCAACAGAAACACACGATTGGGATACAAAGCATGAAAATGTCCTGTCACCCCAGGACATTCCACCCCTTATCCCATATCATGAACATGTTACTGAACACAATGAAAAACCTTCTTCTCACTTGCTCAGACCTTCCACACTTAACACATTTCCTTCCATCTTACTTGCTCAGACCTTTGACACTTTCACGTTTCCTTCTGTCTCATATCTGTATGATCTAACGTACAGATAATGGTGGTAACGCTCAGCAAACAATGATATCATCCCACAATCAGATCTCCCTGAGGTACACAACGGGTTGTCCCATCTTTCTGCATTATCCACCAGGTATAACCTGGTCCTTGAGCAAAGACAATCCCACGAATGGGTTTGCCTGTACTCAAGGCAGGATTAATCCATACTGTCTTCCCCAACAAACCTCTGACATGGGCCACTGGGACTTTATCTCCATCTACTATATTAAGGGGCTCAGACTGGGCAGGACCTGCTCGGTTGGTGGAACCTCGAGTGTTAACTAACCAGGTGGCTCTTGCTAAATGCTGCTCCCAGTTCTTGAAAGACCCCCCACCCAGTGCTTTCAAAGTGGTTTTTAACAATCCATTGTACCTCTCCACTTTACCTGCAGCTGGTGCATGGTAGGGGATGTGGTACACCCACTGGATGCCATGTTCCCTAGCCCAGTTGTTAATAAGATTATTTTTAAAATGAGTCCCATTGTCTGACTCAATCCTCTCAGGAGTACCATGCCTCCAAAGGACCTGCTTTTCAAGGCCCAGAATGGTGTTGCGGGCTGTAGCATGAGACACGGGGTAGGTTTCCAACCACCCCGTAGTGGCTTCTACCATGGTTAGTACATGGCGCTTGCCTTGGCGGGTTTGAGGCAGCGTGATGTAATCAATCTGCCAGGCCTCCCCATACTTGTACTTGGACCACCGCCCCCCATACCAGAGGGGCTGCACCCGCTTAGCCTGTTTAATGGCAGCACACGTCTCACAGTCATGAATAACCTGAGAAATGCTATCCATGGTTAGATCCACCCCTCGGTCTTGTGCCCACTTATAGGTGGCATCTCTACCCTGATGGCCTGAGGCATCATGGGCCCATCATGCTAGGAACAGCTCTCCTTTGTGCTCCCAGTCAAGATCTATCTTCAACTCCCCTATCTTTGCAGCCTGATCTACCTGCTGATTGTTCTTCTGCTCCTCATTAGCTCTGCTTCTAGGGACATGGGCATCTACATGGAGAACCTTCACAAGTAGTTTCTCTAACCGGGTAGCGATGTCTTTCCATTCTTCAGCAGCCCAAATTGGTTTTCCTCTGCGCTGCCAGTTCGCCTCCTTCCATCTCTTCAGCCATCCCCACAGAGCATTGGCTACCATCCAGGAATCAGTATAAAGGTAAAGTTTTGGCCACTTCTCTGCTTCAGCAATGTCCAGGGCCAACTGAACGGCTTTGAGCTCCGCGAGTTGACTCGATCCACCTTCTCCTTTGATAGCTTGTGCAACCTGTCGTGTGGGGCTCCATACGGCTGCTTTCCACTTCCGGTTCATCCCCACAAGGAGACAGGAACCATCAGTAAAAAGAGTGTAGCGTGTGTCTTCTGCCGGCAGTTGGTTATATGGTGGAGCTTCTTCGGCACGGGTCACTTGCTCTTCTCCCTCTTCACCAGTGAGACTGAAGCTTTCACCCTCAGGCCAATTTGTAGTTACCTCCAGAATCCCAGGACGATTTAGTTTCCCAATTTGGGTGCGCTGTGTAATGAGGGCAATCCACTTGCTCCATGTAGCATTGGTGGCATGGTGGGTGGAGGGAACCTTTCCTCTAAACATCCACCCCAGCACAGGTAGTCGAGGTGCCAGGAAGAGTTGTACCTCGGTACCAATCACTTCTGAAGCAGCTTGGACTCCTTCATAAGCGGCCAAGATTTCTTTCTCTGTTGGGGTGTAGTTGGCTTCAGACCCTCTGTAGCTCCAACTCCAGAATCCCAATGGTCGGCCTCGGGTCTCACCAGGCACCTTCTGCCAAAGGCTCCAGGACAGGCCATGGTTCCCAGCTGCAGAACAGAGCACGTTCTTCACCTCTGGTCCTGTCCTGACGGGGCCAAGGGCTACCGCATGAGCAATCTCCTGCTTGATCTGGGCAAAGGCTTGCTGCTGTTCAGGGCCCCAATAGAAATCATTCTTCTTACGGGTAACCAAATAAAGAGGGCTCACAATCTGACTATATTCAGGAACGTGCATCCTCCAGAAACCTATGGCACCTAAGAAAGCTTGTGTTTCCTTCTTGTTGGTTGGTGGGGACATAGCTGTGATTTTGTTGATGACATCAGTAGGAATCTGGCGCCGTCCATCTTGCCACTTCACTCCCAGGAACTGGATCTCCCGAGCAGGTCCCTTAACTTTACTTTTCTTAATGGCAAAGCCAGCTTCCAGGAGAATTTGGATGATTTTCTCTCCTTTCTCAAACACTTCTGCTGCTGTGTTTCCCCACACAATGATATCATCAATGTACTGTAAATGTTCTGGAGCCTCACCCTTTTCTAGCGTAGTCTGGATCAGTCCATGACAGATGGTAGGACTGTGCTTCCACCCCTGGGGCAGTCGGTTCCAGGTGTACTGCACGCCCCTCCAGGTGAAAGCAAACTGAGGCCTGCATTCTGCAGCTAGAGGAATGGAGAAAAATGCATTGGCGATATCAATTGTGGCGTACCACTTTGCTGCCTTGGACTCCAGCTAGTACTGGAGTTCCAGCATGTCCGGCACAGCAGCGCTCAGTGGTGGTGTCACTTCACTCAGTGCATGGTAATCCACGGTCAATCTCCATTCTCCTTCAGATTTACGCACAGGCCAGATGGGACTGTTGAAGGGTGAGTGGGTTTTACTAACCACCCCTTGGCTCTCCAGCTCTCGGATCATCTTGTGAATGGGGATCACAGCATCTCGATTTGTTCGATACTGCCGGCGATGCACTGTCGAGGTGGCAACAGGTACTCGTTGCTCTTCTACCTTCAGGAGTCCTACTGCAGATGGGTTCTCTGACAGTCCAGGCAAGGTGTTTAATTTCTTAATGCCCTCTGCCTCCACGGCAGCTATTCCAAAAGCCCATCTGAACCCCTTAGGGTCTTTGTAATAGCCATTCCTGAGATAGTCTATGCCCAGAATACTCGGAGCCTCTGGGCCAGTTGCAGTCGGATGTTTCTGCCACTCCTTCCCAGTCAGGCTCACCTCGGCTTCCAATAGGGTCAATTCTTGTGATCCCCCTGTCACACCGGCAATGGAAATAGGTTCTGTTCCCTCATGTTCTGATGGCATTAGGGTACACTGAGAACCGGTATCAACCAAAGCTTTATATTTCTGTGGCTCTGATGTGCCAGGCCATAGAACCCATACTGTCCAAAAAACTCGGTTTTCCCTAACCTCTACCTGGCTAGAGGCAGGGCCCCTCTAAGCCTGGTTATCCTTCTTTCCTGAGACATATGTCTTGGAGGTTCCTTCAAGGGGATTGGACAAGTCATCGTCATCATTATGCCTGACAGTTCGACTACGGGCAACTGGAGCTGCTTCCCTTTTCCTACCTTCCTTCAATTCACACACCCGTTGTGCCAGAGCAGCAGTAGGCTTCCCATCCCATCTCCTCATGTTTTCTCCAGACTCACGTAGGAAGAACCACAACTCAGCTCGTGGGGTGTACCTTCTCTCCCCAACAGAGGAACGTCTGCGTTGGATACTAGGGCCTCTAATTTGTACAGCTGAGATTTGGAGGAGGTCCTCCTTAATCTCTTCCCTGAGTTTCTTATGACTTTCCTCTATTTTGTCTTCTAATTTCTGCAGTCGTGTTTCCACAGCTGCAATTCTGGCATGAGTCGGGCCATGTACAGCATCTGCATATGCCTGAAGCTTCTTTGCCATATCGAGCACAGTCTCATATACCTCATTCCGCTTCATTATTGCTAGAGCAGAAGCGTATTCAGGTGGCCCAAGGCGCACAAGTTTCCTCCACATTATAGGTGTGCATGGTACGAAGTCCGGATTCATAGTTGTTATGTCAGCTGAAAAAATGATCTCTACCACTGCCATCTCCCTCAGGCATTGGATCCCCTGTTCTATGGTCTTCCACCGTGTCTGCTGAATATAGAGGTCATCTGCACACAGGTATCTTTGTGCTACGCTGTCTAGGACCCGTTCCCAGAGGCTGTGAGGGCTAGCCCTCCTCATCATGCCTTGGTCAATGACAGGATCATGTGACAGGGATCCTAAGTGCCTCGCTTCAGTGCCATCCAGAATGGTAGCCTCCCCTGCCGCATCCCAAAGGCGGACTAGCCAACTAATTATAGACTCATCGGGCTGTCGCCTATAATCCTTCCTTAGGCCTCGAAGGTCCTTCAGGGAGAAGGAATCAATATTGGGTCCGGAATCTGTGCCACTTGGTGTGGTCTCTGATGTTGGTGATGGTCCTTCTCTTGGATCATCATCATCCTCCACCCTTCAGTCAGTCTTGCTTTTACACTTTCCACCTTTTGTATTTGCAGCAACAGCCATTGGTTGGGGCTTACTGTCTGGTTTAACGACTGGCCTGGAGCCTGGGATGTTTGCTGCAGCCTGAGTGACTGGGATAGTAACTAATTTATCTCCCTGTTCCCTTTCCTCTATCTGCTGCCCTACAGTATCTAGCAGGGTGCGATAAGCATGTGCCAGGGCCCAGCTCACTGCAATGATCCTTTCCTCCTTAGTGTTACCATGGCACCTCTCTTTCAGATACTTTACCACCTCAGCTGGGTTCTGAATTTGTTCAGATGGAAAGTCCCAGACTACAGGATCAGAAAACTCCTTTAAAATTTGGCCCATATCCTCCCATTTCCCACGCCACTCAGAATTCTTCACCCTTGGTTTTACTCCTAAATCAGGAGTCTCACCAGCCCCTCTAGAAATCTCAGCCTTCATCTTATATAAACTGCAGACAGTGTAAAGAAAGCTTACTAAATTAAATGCCAGAAAGATGGTGTCCTTGACAGTCAGGGAGGACCAAACATTTTCTAATAGAGATGTAAACAATTCGGAGGAGAAGAAGGAAAGCAAAGGCTGAAAAGCCTCCTCCCCTGCTTCTCCCCTAACAGAGTACACAACCACAACCATGAACCATACATTCCTGGAACCGATAGCAACATTTTTATAAACCTCTTGCAAATCATCACAATCAAGCCCAGCCCGATAAATATTCTGGTTAGTGCGCCACAGCTACAAAAACTATGCATCAGGGACAATACCGGAGCTATTTCTGGATAAGAAAATAAACCTAGGGACCACAAAGGTATTAAAACTTCAAAGAACCCTAATGACCAGAAATAGAGGCAGGCTTTCACTCCAGATGACATTATATCTTCAAAAAGAGACATACCAATATGCCCACAAAACAACAGAAACCAAAATATTAGTAGAATAAAGTTTTTTCCACTTTGTATGATCGCCCTCCCCGTACGGGTCACCAAAAATGTTTGTCCTGGTTTAGGACAAAATTAGGGGAAAATCTCCACAACTCCCTCCCCCACCACCGGGTTCGGGAGGAATTTCCTCAGAGGAAAAGTGGAAAAAACTTGTTTATTAAGAAACAACAAAAAAAACCCACTCCCCAACACAAGAAAAACAGTCCGAGATGACAACAAGTGTTTTCACCAGTCCAAGAGAGGGTGAGCAGTCTCTGCTGGGGAGGGTGCCAAAGCTTCTTTCAGGTGCAGCCTCCGGGGGGGGTCCCTTGACGTTCCTGAATCAGGGCCCGAAGCAGGTCCGATGTCTTCAGGGAAGGGGAGGAAGAAAAGAAGGGGAAAGACAAAAGCAGAAAAATGGCAAAAAACAAGCAAAAAAAGCAGAAAGCAAGAGAGCAAAGCCAGCAAAGCAGCCTAAAGCTAGCAGCAAGCAAGCCAAAAGCAAGCAGCCGGGGGAGGGGCTCAGCTATAGACAAAACAAACTGAGAACATGGCAACAGAAACACACGATTGGGATACAAAGCATGAAAATGTCCTGTCACCCCAGGACACCCTATAAATACTAGCTGGAAGAGCTGAAGTTGTTTAGCCTAGAGAAAAAGAGATTCAAAAGCAACCTTATCACTCTACAACTTCCTGAAAGGTACTTGTAGTAAGGTGAGAGTTAGTCTTGTTCCTCAAGCAGCAACTGATAGAACAAGAAGACACAGTCTTAAGCAGTGCCAAAAGAGATATAAACTAAATGTTAAAAAAAAAAAAATCTTTTTTACAGAAAGAGTGATTAAGAATTAAAATTTTCTGCCTAGAAAAGTAGTAAAGTCACCATCCCCAGATGTGTGTAAGAAGGGACAGGATGTGGCACTTAGTGCCATTGTTCAGTTAGAGTTAGAGTTAAGTTAGACTTCATCCTAGAGTTGTCTTCCAGCCTAATGATTCTGAAATTCTGCAGTTCTGAAACCTTAAAGAAAACACTAGAAAGTCTCAGAAAGAAAGAGTCTGAATTTCCCCTCTGGATACCAGTGCCCGCAATATAAGTCCCAGAGACTGAGTATTAATTAAGTAACCCCAAATATGAAAGTCCCTTCCAGGTGTTGCTCACCACACATACCGCAGTGCAAACTCCAGAAAGAAGTCGGACCCATGTTACCGGAATTAAAGGACCAGTACCTCCCCCTGATGCCGGACCAGACCCAACAGTACCACCTGCCGCCTCTTCTACCTAGACAGCAATTGCGAGACCAGGAGACCTAAAATTAACTCTCAAGAAAAGGCCAAAGCAGCATCTACTAAGAGAATGCCCAGGAAAAAACTGCAAATTGATGCGTGCTTCAGCCCAATCAAAGAAATAGAGGAAGGAATTGTTATGAACGAATTCTCAGTGAGTGTGGATGCTCCAAAGGCTGCCCCTGTGTAGCTGCCGTGGCCCAAGAGGTGGCAGGGTTATGTCTCTAGAACTCCTGAGACAGCTGCCGCTGCCCCCATCACTGCCAGACCCCTTCCGCCATAGGCGGGGCCCTGCCCTGAGGAGATGCCTTGGTGGCTGCCCGGAGCCACTGCAGCTGCTGGTGTCACAGCCCCTGCCCCCCGGGAAGCGGCAGCCCTGCCGGCCACCTGGGAGCGGGAGGGAAGTGCCAAGCATGGTTCTGTGGGGCTCTGGAGGGGACAATGGGAGGCGTCGGTGCCCCGGTGCCTCAGAGACAGGCGACCCCCGTCCCTGGCGGGGCTGGGCAGCCATCCTGCCAGTCCTGCATTCCTGAATTAGCATGTTAAAAGCAAGTTGATTGTCCTAGCTGTGCCTACTGTAATCAGAGCTTGCCTAGTTCTCCCCCCACTGCCTACTTGAGGAAGGCATATGCAAATAAGACGAACACACAGCACGCTGGGAGAGAGTTCTTTAGGGATGAAAGGCACCCCAAGATGGAAGACTGGACATGGTGAAAGATCCAGGAGATGCTCTCGCCGAGGAGAAGGTGGACGCACCCCCTGACCTGGTTTGAGAACTCGCCATGATCTATTAAGAGTCTGACGGGCGTGGGGACTAGGCCAACTTGAGGGACAGAGACAGAGAGAGAGCAAGGAACTCTCGAGGTTTTTCCCTGAGGGTAAAGAGCTGACATCTGTTACTCCGCTCTTCAGTGACAGACCTCCACCACTCTGCCTTCTGATGGTTGACCAGAGAGAGCTTCTAGCTGTTCCCATGGGAACAAGGACTCGGCACCTACTGTTTGCAGCTGAGTGCTGAACTGGAACAGTACCTTCTCCTTCGTATTGCTACAGCAGCGTGAGAGACTCCTGTCGGACTCTGCCACCCAGATGATAACTTTAATAAAGAGCTGAATATTAATAAAGGCATAAGCCCTGTTCTTTTCATAAGTAACATAAAGGCTTGTGTTTATAATCAAGTGTCCTAACACTACAACCTAATGATAAGAAGCAAGACTCAGTTCCAAGCTGCTGAATGGTGGATGCACATGTGTAGTGAAAGGTCCTGCTTTTCCTTTGCATTTGCCTGTAGTGACTCTAGTAGTGGACTCTAAGAACTTTATAGAAGCCCAGGCAGCCATGCCTTGGACTTTCAGAGCGGGCTTTGACTTTCAGCAACAGGAGCTTTAGGCAGGCAGCGCTCCACTGACGCTCTGACCAGTGATTTAACTCCATCCGGCCCAGCAGACGAGCAATCGCTTCCGAGACTCCTTCCAGCCAGGGCACTCCGCACTGCGCCATGCCATGCCAGGCTGGGGTGGAAGTGCGGCAGAGCCCGGCTGGGGCTGCAAGATGTCGTCACAGGGGGATTGTGAGTTCCTGGTGAAGCGGGCCCTGGAGCTGGTGCTGGGGGACCTTTGGGCGGCCAAGGTCTGGCTCTACCCCGCCGATTTCAACATACAAGTGAGCTCCGCTGCTTTCGCACACGCTCAGTACCGGGGTGCCAGCGCCCCTCGGCTGTGAGCTCACTGTGCCTCTGCCTGACTGACAGGCAGCTCAGCCAATGGAGGCGGGGAGGGGTGGGGCCACTGGCTACTGCGCTGACTTTGCTGGTAAAAAAACAAAAGAAAACCCTTTATTAGAATTACTATTAGTTAAAGTACGTCTCCTGATTATGGCTGTTGTGGCAGCTTGGGAGCTTTGCATTGCATTTGACTGCACAAAAGGTCTAATTAATTAGGAATAAACTGTAAAAAGGAAGGTTTTATTTTCTGTTTTGTTCAAACACATACTTTTATGGGAAGGTTTTGTCTTTGAGACAAATTTTGATATCTCTGTACATTCCTTGCCTTAAACTTTGTTACAGGTTTGTGAGTTTTCCAGACCAACCTGCTGTATGGAGGGAGATAGTGTTATAACATCAGCATTAAGGAATGACTCCCAGGACAAGCAGACACAGTTTTTAAGAGGTAAGGATTCCATTCTGAAGTAATCTAAAATAAGTCCTCTGATTTACCTAGTTTGACAAATAAATTGTGAGTTTTTCTAACTTTGCCTGTGGACTGCAGGGTTTGGTTTTTTCCCTCAATTCAGCCTTAGAGACTTCATTTGGTGTGTTAGGCTTAGGAAAACAAAGGGACACGACAAGCTGATTCCCATTGCTTTGTCTCTGATATGGGTAGGTGTTGGAGTCCATGTTTCCATGGATCCTCCACAGAGTGAGAAGTGCAGGGATTGAATTAAAACCTTTAGAAAAATTAAAATATATAAAGCCACACACACATAAAGCAGAGATTTAAGCTTCAGTTTTAAGCTTCACATAGCCTGAGTGCCTAACTGTTAGTGTAGAAGTTCAGAACTTCAGGCCTAGTGATAGAGTTTAGACATAACAAAAATAGAGTACTGTTTATAAATTTTGGTATGAATTTTGCGCAAATAAGATGTTATAAATGCCAGGACAATTTATTACCAAATTCAATAATTTGGTTTATTAAAAATTCAAATCACAAAATTTGGAACCAAATCACAGAATTTTAAGCAACAACCCCCCTCCCCCCCCCCCCCCCCCCCCCCTCCAACAGCGATACCTACTTGACAGTTTCTCGCGGGAAAAAGAGCCAAGGGTGACCCTTAGACACAGAGCCTGGCAGTCTGGTCTCTAGCTGGGTACACGAATTCGCCCGCTTAGGGGCTCAGTTTAAATACGCTTTATTTCCCTTTCGGCAGCACTCTTCCCATTGTTTCTGTTAAGCACCGGCAATTAAGTGTTTACACTAAGCCCTGAAAAAGTCTCTCGGTCCATATTCAAATGCTAATGTCTAGAGTAAGTCCTTGCTTTGAGGTAATCTAACAGCTGTAGCAATGTGTGATGACTTGTCGCAGGTAGGCTAATGACTAGAGTAAATCCTTGCTTTGAGGTAATCTAACGGCCGTGGCGTGTGATGACTTTGCCGCACGTAGGCTAGTGACCAGAGTAAGTCCTTGCTCTTAGGTGATCTTCGCTGCACATAGGCAGGGTGTACGTTGGTCAATGTTCATTGTCTTCTTCTGACAGCATTAGTGCCTTGTATTTTCACCTTCTATTTCTGGACTGGGAAGATCAGGAGAGGTGCTCCACGGAAATCTGTGAGGCACGCGGGTGGAGCACGTACACATACTTTTATACAATATATTACAGTTTCTAGCTTATAATTATCTATAGAACATGAATTAAATAACCCTATTTTTCACATAAGATAAAGTTTCTCACGTATGTTAAGATAAAGTTTTTCACACAACAGGACCGAACTTTTACGCTAGCAAGACAGAGTTTTTGCACTGATAGATATGCTATATGCGTAGGTTTTTGATACTGCTTTTCGTAGTTTTTCGTAGTTTTACAAACTTAGAAAATTGCACCTAGATTGGGTAGTGTGTAGATAAAGATATGAATATGCATTTGTAACTTATGGATAAAAAGCCTCTGGGTTGGAAGTGGAGGTATCAATCAATCAATCCAATCTATCGATCCAATCTCCACCTTCTGCAGCCTGAGGAACAAACCATGCCAGGGAGCTGAAATGGGATTTTAAAGGTACCATCTATTGTAGTCTTTGTCGCTTGGGATCAGGGCCCTGAGGTTCCCTTCCCTTTCCCCCTTGCGGCGCTTGCCCCGGAACTCTGTTTGGGGCTGCTGGGGACCTTGCTTGGGATTTGGGACCCCGGGACCCCTTCTTGCCTCTGTGACCCTGCAGCCGGGAACCCTGTCTGAGATGTGGTATCCCAGGACCCTTTTCTGCCATTGTGACCTGTTGCCTTCCGATAGAAGGCAAGGCGACCTGGGTTCCAGAAAGCAGCACGACAACCCGGCCTCTCCCGGGTTGCTCGATCCACAGACACACTGGCATCGATACGATGGATGGTCCAAAATGGCGTTTATTCCTTTACCTCGTGGTGTTAAATAGTCAAAGGGGGCTTTACTACGTCAGAGGGGGGCGGAGGGTCCTTATCTTCCTGTGACATCTGAGATCTTCCGGGCTCCTGTCCTTTTCTACCACACACACCTCCCCCCCCCCCCCCCCCCCGCCCACAAAAAAATGAGGTAGTCATAAACATAGGCATTAAGATGGGGTACAGAGTAGTAACGTAATAAGAGGAAGGGGTTTGGAAAACCTGAGTAAATTTCATTAGATAAACTTCGCGACTGGCAATGCTCACAGTTTGGTTTACAGCATTTGTTGTTGGCCTTTAAATAGAATGTTGGCCCGTTCCAGGCGGGTTTGAACAATTGAGACCAGCTTGTTTAGCAGGCATGGTCTAAGGGTGAGAGCTAAAAGCAACATCACCAGTGGACCTATCAGGGTGGAAATTAGGGTGGTGAGCCACGGCGATTGATTGAACTAGGACTCGAACCAACCCTGTTGGGCTTCCTTGTCTCTCTTTCTCTGGGCCAGTCTCTAACGACTCCTGTATGATCAGCATAAAAGCAGCATTCTTCTTTCAAGGTGGCACACAAGCCTCCTTGCTGTATGAACAGGAGGTCTAGCCCTCGCCTGTTCTGCAAGACAACTTCTGAGAGTGAGGAGACTGATTTCTCTAGAAAGAAGATGGATTTCTCGATCCTCTGCAAATCTTCATCGATGGTCATTTGCAGCTGGGAAAGTCTTTGGTGTTGGGTCACCAGGGCCGAGACACTTGTGGCTGTGCCGGCTGCTCCCAGGCCGAGCAGCATTGCGATAGTTACACCTGTTATTATTTCTCTTTTGTGGAGCTTGCTGGGTTCCTCGAAAAGTTGGCACACCTCCTCGTCTGAGTGGTACAGGACTCTAGGAACAATTAGAACTTGGACACAAAACTTGTCAGAGTCACTGAATTTGGCAAGGGACACACAAGGACTCACCCCAGATTGCTGACAAACTCACATCCTGGATGCAGATGGGATCACCCACTTATTAATCTTTTTGTCAGGCTTGACAACTTTGGTGCAAACATTTCCTTTCTGCTCTGCTAAGGTGCCATTGCCAAAGCATTTGCCCTGGGCCGTGACTTGATTCAGAGTGATTCCTCTGCAGGGAGTGTCCCACCTGCACTGGTGAGGGACATCGGCTGTGGAGTAACTGAAGGGGATGTTTAAAGCAACTCCTTTGTAGAAAGGAGGTTTAACATCATAGCAAAGCCAGCAGGAATCAGTTAGGTTCGGGTTGGATTCATTCAAGGATGAAAAGGTAGCTTCTAGCATGCGAAAAATAGGGTTCGGGTCAGACACGGCTAAGCGGTCTATCTGGAGGGCATCCGCATAGCCGGTCGGGGTATTGGTGACCTTTGTGGGCAAGGCTTTGGGGTGGGTTGTGCTTTTCCCTTTCAGTGAGTCATTTTTAATAACTTCATTGGGTCCGACCGCTCGGAGCGCTGGTGGCTGGAGCCTGATAATTTGCACATTCACTCACTCTTTTGACGATTGGAGGACTACTGACCACGTCCTGCCTGTGGCCCAACTAGGGTGATCTGGCTGCAAAATGGTCATGTTATAGTCAGTGTATGTCCGACGTACAGGATCTCTATAATAGTTTCGATAGAACCTTGTCCTGAAGAAGGGTTTGTTACAGCTGGTGGGTGCCCAAGTGAACTGTAAAAACTTATTAAGCAAGGTCCAGGTGCTCCGACATTGCGGTTGACTCCGTGGTCAGCTGCTTGCGGAAGGGAAGGTGGATTCTTTTCGGCTCCGTTCCCAGGTGTTTCAAGGTGAGTTTCCTGCCTTTCATGATGAGGTTGGCGATGCATTCGACTCCCGGGGAAAATGCACGAGCTGGTCTTCCAAGGACCACCCATTGGATCAGCTGGGGCTTCTCGGAAGGTCCTTGGGCCAGTGCTCCCACTCCTCCCTTCGGTGTAAAGTGGACGTACAGATCAAGGGGCACGCCTGGGTTCCACCTGGCGAGTGTGCCAGTAGACATCTGATGTTCGATGAAGTCGAGGGAGCTCTCTGCTTGCGGAGTCAGCTCCTTGGGTTCCCAGGGGTGCTTTCCTTTCAGGAGGTCATACAAGGGGTCCATGACCTCGGGAGGGATCAGGATGATGTTGTGGAGCCACTGCAGAGATCTTACAAGTCGCTGCATGTCATGGAGCGTCTTGATGTCTCGGCGCACCTTCACCTTGGGTGGGGTCACGTAGGAGTTTGTGATCCCCACTCCCAGGAAAGTCACGCAGGGTCCTCTTTTAATCTTCGTGCTATTGATCTCAAAGTCGTTGGCCTGGAGAGTTTTCGTGACTGTGGACACTAACTGATCTACTTGGCTTGCTGATGGTGCGGCGATGAGGACATTGTCCATGTACTGAATGATGGTTGCAGCAGGGTAGGAGTGTCGGACTGGCATCAGTTCTCTGTCCGCAGTGATTTGGCATACTGTAGGGCTGTCCACAAAACCCTGTGGTAGCATGCGCCATTGGAAACGGAGGCTGGGTCGCTCACCATTTGGGAACACGACTGAAAAGGCGAATCGTTCTTTGTCCTCGGGGTGCAGGGGTATCGAAAAGAAACAGTCTTTGGTGTCCAGCACTGCGCATGGCTGCCCTTCGGGGATGGCTGAGTTCATGGGCAGCAGTGTCTGAACAGGACCCATAGGTTGAATTGTCTTGTTTACTTCCCTGAGGTCGTGGACAAGGTGATAACCTTCTCTAGACTTCTTGGGGATTACAAACACGGGGGTGTTCCACGGGCTGGTGGAGGGTTCTATGTGACCCTTTTGCAGCTCACAGTTGACTAGTTCCAGCAAGGCTGCTATTCGAGGCTTTGACAGGGGTCACTGCTCAACCCATACAGGGTCTGATGATTTCTAAGTCAGTTTGATTGGCAGCGGTGGGTGCACGGCAGTGGCCCTCAGGATAAATTTGTGATCTTGACTCCTAACATAGCAAAGACATCCCTTCCTATCAAGGGTGGGGAATTTTGCAAAATGTAGGGGTAAATTGCTACTGTCTGTTCTGGTCCCTTTTCCATGTGAAGTGTTATAGCCACTAACTGGGTGCTTCTCCAAGCCCGGGTTTGCCCTCCCACTCCATTCACTGGAGGTACTTCTTTAAATTGCCAATGCCGGGGCTAATATGCTTGTGGGATTATCGAACAGTCCGATCTGGTGTCCCCCCAAAACTGAAGCCCTATGATGTGGGGGTCCCGGCTGCCCTAAAGGCGGCACGTTCCCCAAATCATCAGGGGCTCCTTCCCTATTTTCATGGCCAGGGCCACCCAGGGGTCCCGCTCTGGGGCAACCCCTGCTGGGTCTGTGGCACAGGCGCGGTTTGCGGTGGGTACGAAGGCGCCGCTGGCGGTGTTGCAAAATTCTGTAAATGTGTCGCTGTTGGGGGTGCAAAACTGGCTGTCCCCTGTGGGGGCATGGGGTATGAGGGTTCCCCGCCCCACTGGGGGTTGGCATAGATGGGCCACCTTGCATTCGCAGTGGGAGGAGGCTGGGTATGGCCTGCACGCCCCCTCCCTTTCCCGTTTCCCTGAGGCCAGGA
Source organism: Prinia subflava (assembly GCF_021018805.1). Taxonomy (NCBI): domain Eukaryota; kingdom Metazoa; phylum Chordata; class Aves; order Passeriformes; family Cisticolidae; genus Prinia; species Prinia subflava. The sequence continues at coordinate 4,484,824 of NC_086282.1, forward strand.
CTTGCAGTCTTTAATGAGGTGTCCTTTCTTCTCACAGCTCCAACAGGGCCCTCTCGATCGCGCTTGGAGTGGGGGCACTGCTGGGGATGGCTGTGATGGCTGGGGACAGCTCACTGCGATGTGGCCTTCCTGACCACATTTGAAACATGCTATCGCACTGGTTAGGGTACGGACGGCTGCTTGAATGGGTGTCTGGTGCTCCTCTTTTACAACGTTTGATCATGTCAGCGAGGCTGGCTCCGGCCGGCAAGGAACGCAGAATGTCTTTGGTAACAGAATTGTACTGCTGGGGCAGGCAATCAGCTACCACGGAGCCTCTCGCCTCTGCAGGCAGGGTAGACGAATCTACTGCCGCCTGGAGGCGGTCCACGAACTGCGTGAAGCTTTCACTCTCTGCCTGTTTTATGCTGGACCATGGGGATGGTCTGGCCACCACTCAGGATGAGGCACGAATGGCCTCCCTGGCGGCCTGGGTGGTGGCCCTGACTTCCTCAGCCTGCAGGTCTGCGGCTTGTTGCTGAGGGGTTATCATCTTGTCATGTTTTCCCATCACCTTGGACAAGCTGGAGCTGTGCAGTGGCTGTCCTGCCCTAGAAGCCTGAGCCAGTAAGTTTGTGCAATTATCTTTCCATTCTTGTTTGAAAACAATCATACCTGAGCCGTCAAAAATCATGCGGCCTATTTGTTTAATATCAAAGGGGAGCAAATCATAATTGCCAAAAAAGGCCATCCACGAGTGTGGAGACCATGGCTGAATTAATCCCTTTCTCTGAAATTGCTTTAACAATTGCCTGTACATCTTTGGGGTTTACTGGCGTATGTGTTCTCTGCTGGTTCCCTTCTGGCCTGGTAACTCTCACAGGGAAAGCTCGCACTGTGCCCACAGGAGCCCACTCAGCACAAGCTATTTTTATCTTTCCCCAGTCAGTGAACTGGGCTGGCTCGTATTGTGAACCCTTTTTGGAATGGCTCAAAGCTTTATTCGTTTTCGCTTTAAACCACGTCGGCTTTTCCCTTTCCGTTTCCGAGTCCCAGCTATCTTCCGTCAGCTCTCCCGAACTGCTGGAGCTGGTGGTGTCTGACTGAGAGTCGGAAGTAGACTGATAGCTCACTTCCGGGCTTCCGTGCCGTTTTGTGCAGCTCTGACCCCGCCCCTTCCTTTGGGGGTGGTGCTGCTCCCGCCCCCTGGGCTTGCCCTGCCTCCCGGGGGGGAAGGTCTCTCCCTTAAATGGAAGCAGCATTGAGCGCGGCTCCCGATTGGCCATGCGCTCTCTGCCGCTCTCCCACGCACCCACGTTTGCAAAAGCACGCCACTCCAGACTGAGCATGCGTTCTCTGCTGCTCTCCCACATGTGCGCGCCCACGGAAAGCCGCGGTGCCACTTTGAGCATGCACTCTCTCCCTTCCTGCCACACGTATGCGTCAGCAAAAGTCTGCGGCTCCTGTCTGAGCATGCGCTCTTCTCCCTCTTCTCTGTCTTTTTCCCGCGCATGTGCATCAGCAAACACCCGCCGCTCGGGGCTCTCCCCACCGAGGATATCCAGGCCCCACCCCTCCCTTCGGCCGGCGCCATTTTCAAATGCGTATGGCGGGGGTGCTACCTGCGTCTCCTCTCTAGCCGCGTTTTTGGCATCTCTGGCCTCACTCACCAATCCCTCCCAGAAAAACCGTGCGTGCTGCCGCGCCTCGGGCACCGAAATGCTGGCTGGCAGCGACAAGATGGATGGGGAGCCCGCGGATTTTTGGGAAGGTTCCGTGGGCGAGGGGGGACCTGACGGGTTCTGCAGAAGGGTCGGGGGATTTTCAGTGGGCACCAGGAGGTTCGGGCTCAGGCTCAGGGAGTGGGGAAACCCGCCTGGCTCCCTCAGATCCCCACCCTCAGACAAATCACGTTGAGACGCTGTTTGCGTTGTGGCTCCTATCCCCAGCTTGGGGGTAGCTAGCAAACACACTCGTGCGGCGCTCCAGAACTCCTGTTCCTCAAGCGCCTTGAGTAGGGCTTGCTCGACCTTTCCCCATGCTTTGAGACTTTTGCTGCTGCTCAAGGATTTTGTATCCTCGGCTAGCGCGACCGTGCATCTCCCCCACACCTCCTAATGTAATATTTCTACTGGGCGCTCAGTCACCCCAAGCTCTAATAATCTTGCAATAGCAAGGTGAAAATCCCTGAGCTTGCACTTAATTCCCCACTGTTTATAAATCAAACTTACGACCTTCCCTATGGCTTCCATTGTCTGGTCCGACGGCGTCCCGTCCGCTAGGGTCAGGTTTCCTTTCCTGCCCTGGCCACTGCTTCTGTCTAGGCGAAAACCCCAATTCCCGAGGGTTTTTTCTTCCCGGGTTTTGGCACCAGAATGTTGCCTTCCGATAGAAGGCAAGGCGACCTGGGTTCCAGAAAGCAGCACGACAACCCGGCCTCTCCCGGGTAACTCGGTCCACAGACACACTGGCATCGATATGATGGATGGTCTAAAATGGCATTTATTCCTTTACCTCGTGGTGTTAAATAGTCAAAGGGGGCTTTACTACGTCAGAGGGGGGCGGGGGGTCCTTATCTTTCCGTGACATCTGATATCTTCCGGGCTTCTGTCCTTATCTACCACACACAGTGACCCCACGGTTGGAGACCCTGTCTGAGATTCGGGATCCTGGGACCCTTTTCTGCCACTGTGACCCTGCGGCTGGGAACCCTGCTTGGGATTCGTGATCTTGGGACCCCTTCCTGTTATTACAATCCCTGCAGCCGGGAACCCTGCTTGAGGTCTGGAATTGGAGGTTGTTTTATCCTAAAGCTGGAATGTTATGCTAAATTCCATGTTAAGACTACTGTTTATTCTGGTATTTTATTTCCAAGACTTTATACTCATAACCGATTGTAAGACCGCTCATTTAGGACTCTCGCACCTTCAGATATACGCTTTCATGTAATAAACAACTCTGTATAAGACCTTAAAATGTTCTTGGACCTTTAAGACCTATTAACCTGTAGAAACGGCCCCGGCAGGTAGGCTTAGTCTGCCAGAACAAGAAGCGCATAGAAGAGCAATTCAGTAGGAAATAAGTGGAATGGGACATAAAAATCATTGTCCTACAGATTGCAGAGAACAGTGCATGATCATAAAAATGGGGTGAATTCTTATTTATGTAGTGAGGGATATAAAAATGAATGGTGTCCAGAAGGGCTTGGCATTCACTGCTGGCAACCACAGGCAGTTTTGAAAGTAGGATTTACATCTGACAAACTATAATCTGCTGTTTGAATATGTGCTTCAGAAGCTCTAAGAATATTCCAGTTAAGAAAACATTTGATTTTTCATGGGCTGTGTTTATTTTTCAGAGTGAATACATAAAACGTACAGGGAAAACATGTGAGTTTATTTTTAGTGTCTCACTGGATGTTTAAATTGAAAAAACCCTACATTTTAGTAATGAAAGTATTAATTGTAGAAGTAGAATGTAAGTAAAAAAATAAATGAACAATTTATGAAAGCATCTTGAAATGTCAAATACTTAAGTATTAGGGTTTTGAGTACCTCACTTACTAGCAGTCTTAGTTGTCAATTCAAGTTCCTTCCCAAATAAACACTATTACTGATAAATATTTATTTGGTTTTCTCTGAAAGAAACGGATTTTTTTTCCAGGTATGTGTATTAAAAGCAGAAAAAGCAAACAGAAATCCCTTTTTGTTCAGCATAGCAAGGCGATGTTGATGGTCTTTTATGCTTTGTCAGTCATCTTTACAATTCAGATAGAGGTTAAATGTTTTCTTTTTTTTAAGGATTATTTGAGACCCTTCCTGGTCGGGTCCAGTGTGAAATGCTCCTGAAGGCAACAGAGCAGTGCTTTAACACATTAGAAAGGGCAGAAATGCTCCTTCTACTTCTGCGGCATTTCCCAGAGAGTGTGGTGTGTAGCAAGAGCAGGATGTCTTATGGAATGAAGGTTGAGCTATCCCAAACTGGGCCTCAGATTTGGGCCTGCGACGCCTCAGATTTGCACCCATGTAGTAGTAGATAAACCTGTGGCGCAGTTAGAAATTAAGTCAAGGTGTGGGCATGCTTTAGCTAGGACAGTTAGAATAGAAACACGGTGGCTGCCTTAAACTAAGATTGTTTGCATTCTTTCTCATGCTGAATGCCAATAGAAATGCACCTGCAACTGTAAACTATCTGACACTGTATAAAACCAGCCATTTCGGGAATAAACGGGGAGAACGTATGTTTTAACCACACTGGTTGTATCTGCGTTTGCTCCATCTCCAACCCCAAATAGAGACCCTGCTTTCAGTTGTGCAACATGGGGTAAGAGAAGAGAAACTCATAGTAATTGTTCAGGATATTGGCACTCATTTTTTTGAGATTTTCCTGAAATGTGCTTTCCTTTGCCTGAATGAGAGGATGGGTCTTTTTAGTCATGTTTAACTGTGGCTAATAGTTCAGACTGCTGTATCTTGAGCTTACCACCCAGGAAGGGATTGGGCAGAATACAAATGGAAGCAAATAAAACAATCCTTTGTATCGGGGTATCTCCCGATAACTCCGAGGGTCCAGCCAGCGGAGAAATGGCTTAATAAAATAGCGAGACGGCTTCCCAGGATATGCTTTGTAAAATAAAGTTTTAATAGCAGGAAAAATAATAAACGTTACAAAATGAAAAGAGATAAGCCGAGCACCGTGTACCAAGCAAAGCTACACAGGCTAAGGCACTCCCAAAAAGCCTCGTGTACCCTTATGCAGGCCCTTTAGTACTCGATGGTCTAGGTGGGCTTTTTTGGCTCTTGGCCCAATGAGATGGACACTAGACTTTGAGGTGCACTTCTACAGTCCTATCACTGTGTCTGTGTTGGGACCAAGCCAATTACAGCGAGCAGGCTATAGAAAATTCTAGCTTCACTTCCTTATATGGAAACACCTGCTCGGGTACAGAAATGCACGACTACATCTCACCCTGTAAAATCATATTAAAAAAAGAAAAAAAAAAAAAAAAAAAGAGAAATAGTTACTTTGAAAAAATTCTCACTTTTGTTCATAATTGTGATTGTGTCAATAACTTATTGTTATTTAACAATTTGGTTTATAGTTAAGCTATAGTTTTATGGATTACAAAATTCTAAATTTGGTACTTTCTTTTTATTAGCCAATCTTTAAAATTAATATTTAGTCTCAAATTACATATGAATCTTATTTTACTTTTTGTTTGGGGAGATTTTTTCAAGTGAACTATATTTTCTTTTTCTTCTACATAAAGATTTGACAATAACTTTTAACATACAACAACGAACAATTTTGACATGACAATAATAACTTCAAAAATTTTAACAGTGCAACTTTTATAAAACTTAAGTCTCTGCTTCAAACGTATTTCAGTGTCTATAGTGCTGGGTTGTGTCAAAATGCAGAAGTCTTTTTGAAGACACAGTCTGTGGTCACTCTGGGTCTTTTTGCATGCTCTTCTTGAGGTGTGTTCTGCTCTCCTTTCTTCTTTTGTAGTTGTGACTCAACTTCTTTTGCAGGAACTTTCTTAGAGTCTGTACCTGTGGAGACAAACAAAACCTCTCTCCCTGCCATAAAGGACAGGCTCTAAAATTTGTCTTGTTTTCAGAATTTTTATGAATATGAGAGATTAAAAAACATATATATAACTTTGTTCAACCTTTCTATAATAGAAAGCACTACACCCTTTCCCATTTTTATCTTTTAAAGAGCATTTTTAGCTATTTGTGTGCTTTTAACAATAGATTGGCTTTTGAATGAATTAGTTATAATATGTGGTAAATTTGATATGTTGAAAAACTTCTGTAATTTTAAGAACTGTTAAAAAGTGTGTGGTTAGACAAGTGAATTTGTTTGAATTGTTTAAATGGTTGATATTGCATGATACTTGTTTTTAATTTTGAGGGTTAACTTTTGCTGCTATTGATGGTGTAGTTAGTGTTTGGTAGTTTGGGCATGGTTGCACAATTGTCTTAATTTGACTTTGAGATATATACGACACTTTTTACAAGAGCTGATGTATTTTGATGTATGGTTAAAAGTTTGCTGTTACCTTGCTATTTGCTATAAAACTTAGGAGTTTAGTGTTTGCTTTAACATGTGACACAATACAGTTGCTGTTGAGAAAAAAGGAAAAAGATTAGTATTTTAATGTGAATTTTACAATTGATTAGAACTTTTTCTTGAGAGGTCTTCGCTCCCTCTACCAAACTTGCAACATAAAAATTTGTAAACATAAAATATGAACTTTGAAAAACATGTAGACAGTTGTTCTTTTTTGGTTTTGAGATATAGTTTTTAGACTTTCTTAAAATCTTATTTTTATTTTTTGGTGTTAGGATTCTACTACATGGTTATGAGATTTTAGATTTTCTTGGCTTATTTATAAAACGAATTGTTTTTAGAGGAGTATGAATTTTGAAAGGTTTTCAATTTAATTATAGAGATGAATTTAATAATTTTTTTTTTGTAATATTTATACGGGCTATTTTTAAAAACTTTTGAATTTTGAATTAACTATTTCAATTAAAGATATGAGCAAGCAAAATATTTTTGCAGAATCTTTTCCTGTAAAGGAAAAATTATTTAGGAATTCGCTTTTATAATTAGTTTGGAATATAAATTTTTTGGGCAAGTTATTACAATCTTCTTGCTTAATTGACAAAACAGAAAAGAAAAACCTTTTGTTTTGGAATTACTTGGTAGTCTTTTTGAGATCTTAATGAAAAAATTAACTTACAAAGTTCTGGGTTTCTTGTTAAAACTGCAAAATAAAAGAATAGGTCAGGGTTTTAAGGTATTTTGAGCCTGCTGCTTTGGTGGATTCTTGTGGTGGTTTTCATGACAGTCTTCTTTTGGACGAAGTCTACTTTGTATCTTGGCTGCTGGAATTGAACTGTTAGCTGTCTCTGTTCTGTTTTCTTGGAGGGTTTTAGACGATGATAAACTTTCACTGCTTCAGTCTTGCTCTGTCCTTGTTTTTGTTTTGTTTTGGTCTCCTGTTGCCAGAGCCGGGCTGGCTCTGGGGTGCTGGTTTCTTTCCTTATGTTGTGCCAGGGATCTATGCTGGCTGATGAATCCTCTGAATCATCAGAGAAACTGCAGGACGTGTGGGAAACTTTCTGATTTTTCATCGGAGTTTGTTTACATTTCTCCGGCATGGGCGCCGCCATCTTGGGGAGGGCAAGTTCCGGGATGTCACATCCGGTTCCCACGCTCCTCACAGCCAGGGCGTGTCTGTCCAGGCTGTGGGTGGCAACCCGGGGCGGTGCCCGAGGCTTGGGACCGCCCATGGAGGGGGAGCCTCCCGTGCTGGAGTGGGAGGAGCTGAGCGACACATCAGATGGAGCATGCCGCAGCGTCGGGCTGTACTGAGCCCGCCCACATGGAGCTGAAGCTTCTGCCTCAGAGATGGGGAGGATTCCACGTTTTTCATTGTTCTGTGAGCCCGCGCTTTCAGGGCTTTGTTCAAAACTCGCGCGCTCAAAATTAACGGACCGGGATCGCCCGTATCTCGTACTAGGTGACTGAGGGGGTGGGGAGGGCGGTTGGAATGGAACTGCCTGCTTGGCCAAGGCTGGCACAGGTCCCACTCCGGGGGTCTGAGGACGGCTCGGGGGAGGGCTTTGAGCCGCCCCGTGCCTTCTCCTCGGGAGTAAATCAAACCGGTTTTTTCTGGGACTTGGGGCATCAGAACTTGGATTTTTATCTTCATGTCTAAGGTGAGCAGGAGCCTTTTTGCATTTTACTTTCTGGGCTCCTTTTTTATGGTTGCTTTTAGAGGCTTTTCTCAAGGTTTCTCTTTCTGCAGTTTCAAGTGTTTTTTCACTGCTGAGCCTTTCGCCTTCTTCTGTTACAAAGTCTAACACAGTTTTAAAGATGGGTCTTAATTTTAACACAGATTTTTTCTTTGAATTATACAACTTCAATCCTATCTTGTCCCAAAATTCCACTGTTACTGTTTCAGCTGTATTAGTGTTCGGATACTTTTTATAGACCCATTTCACAAGTTTTTTAAGTTCTTTCCTCTCAAACTTATAGTCTTGAATAGTCAGTTTATAATTAAAATAACAAAAGGTGTCTCGCTGTTCTACGGATTGCCGGGTCCCCATTGTCACTCACCAGAATGGCTCTTGTGATCTCCCGGCTGCTCTTGGTTGTCTCCGACTCTCTCAGGTCACTCGGTGATTAGCTGTTCTCTGTCTCCAGCTCTGCTAGACTGTAGCTTCTCTCTTCTAAAGAGTAATCCACCTTGTACCAGAATCGGTGTCCGGCAAAGACCCCCTCTCACCGGTATAGGGGTTCAGTCAAAAGGCTCCCTCTCAGCCTTTTTGACCCAAAAATGTGGTTTTATTTTCACGACCAAAAAAACCACCACGAGCTCGCTTTTAAAAAAACGAAACCAAGAGCAAAATGGCCTAGCTGAACGTGAGGGCTCTCTGTCAGCAAACTTCGATTCAGTTACCCTAATGTAGAGTCCCTGTTCGAAGGTGCCATTTATCGGGGTATCTCCCGATAACTCCGAGGGTCCAGCCAGCGGAGAAATGGCTTAATAAAATAGCGAGACGGCTTCCCAGGATATGCTTTGTAAAATAAAGTTTTAATAGCAGGAAAAATAATAAACGTTACAAAATGAAAAGAGATAAGCCGAGCACCGTGTACCAAGCAAAGCTACACAGGCTAAGGCACTCCCAAAAAGCCTCGTGTACCCTTATGCAGGCCCTTTAGTACTCGATGGTCTAGGTGGGCTTTTTTGGCTCTTGGCCCAATGAGATGGACACTAGACTTTGAGGTGCACTTCTACAGTCCTATCACTGTGTCTGTGTTGGGACCAAGCCAATTACAGCGAGCAGGCTATAGAAAATTCTAGCTTCACTTCCTTATATGGAAACACCTGCTCGGGTACAGAAATGCACGACTACACCTTTGTTCTGTAAACAAAGGAATATCAGTCATATATCGCTTTCACCTGTCTGTGCATGTCTTCACTGACAGTTTGATGCACAGTTTTTCTCTTGGTCTTGTTTTGCTATTTTCTGACATTGCTTTTCACCTGCTATTAAGTGTGGGTAGTTTAACTATATTTGGAGACTTGCACATGCTGTTGCCACAGAATTGTTACTGAATTACTGTTCAACCCCACTGAATTGCAGTTCAAAAGTTTCTAAAACCACTGGTCCATTGTTTGATTTTCACCTCTGCTCACACAGGTAGGCCTTGGAGAAACATTATTAGATGCTGAAAGTATTGAAGACCAAGAATCTCCAGTGAGTTGTTTTAGAAAATTATTTGGTAAGAAAATACTTAAGTTCTTGTTTTACTGTGGAACTTTTTAGTATGTCAAGGTTCTGAGTTCAGTAAACTTCTTTCATGATACTATTATTAGAAAACTGCTTTAGTCAGAAGAGGCTCAGGCCATGTTCATCCAGGCTGGCCATATGGTACAAATTGCTCCTAGAGCCATTCATAGGAGTTTCGCCCTGGTATATGGTCAGCCAGAGATGACGGCTTCCATTGCTGATTGAGAAACCTTACCTAGGAGAAATAGAACAAAAAACCTGACAAACCTAAATGACTTTTTTGTTTGTTTCCTATTTTAGTTTGTGATGTTCTTCCTCTCATAATTAACAACCCTGTTATACGACTTCCTGCCAGCTTGTTATATAAATATCTGAATAAAGCAGCAGAATTTTATATTAATTACATAACTACATCTACACAGGCAGAAAGTCAATATCAAGGTGTCCTAGGGTGACTTTATGATGCTTGTATCCCCAATCGTCTGTCCTGTCTGTGATGTATATTGAGTTCTGTGCCTTTAAGACTGGCTCTGAGAGCAAAGCAAGGAACAAAGAAGCGCCAAGTTTGTTTTGAAAACAGCTCTCCTCCTAGACATTCCTCTCCGGACTGTGTTCATCTGAAGCACAGACTGGTGCCTGGGACAGAGATCTTTTTTTCCTTTTTAGTTAGTTTTAGCTAGCTAAAACAGAGAAGTTCCCTGGACTGTTTTTTTTTTTTTTTTTTTCCTTTTTCTTGTGACTCTTTGAATCTGCTCTGGACTGAAAACCCCAGAAAAGCACTGAAAGCTCGCACCTGCAGCCCACAGGGCCTAGACCTCCAGAGGGACTGGGACTGATAAAGAACTGAGTGAGCTGAGCCACCCACAGCAAAAATTTTTTCTCAAGTTTACCATCTCTGTTTGGAGCAGCGAGAGGTTTTATTGTTTCATATTATTCATTCTTTGTGCTTGTGGGCATTTTGTTGTTAAATAAATAGGTTTTCCACTTTTCTCCAAGGAAGTTCTTTTCCCAGACCGTCTGGGGAGAGAAGCCTTTTAAGTTTGCTTTCCAGAGGGACCCTATTCAGAAGTTTCCTCCCAAATTTGCCCTAAACTAAGACACAAGGTAAGAATACTTTTACAAAATCCAGCTTTCTTAGAATGTGTCTTAGTATCGCTGATGTCCATAAATAAAAAAATGCATTGTTTTTATGTAATGTATCCCATAGACAAGGATTAATAGTAGTATTAAGTGTTTCTTAGTTCTTTGATTCCAAAATACCAAAATGGTGCTTCAACTACTTAGTCAGGATACTCATGATGCTTCAGCACATGAGAGGTGGGACAAAATTTCCAAGATGTCCTTATCCAGCCTATCAGCTCTCTTGTACAAAGAGGCAGAAATGAATGCTGCTCATTCTGTGTAAAGAATGGTTACCCTGAAAGCTCCAACATAATTTTTACATGTCTTCTTGAAAATTAATCAGTTTGTTTGATTTTGTTATGAAGAGAAAAATGTGCTGGTTTTCCTAGGCTCACAAGATTCCTCTGATATTATGTCTCCAAGCAAGCGCAGCTCTCAGAAATATGTAATAGATGGTCTCACAGAGAAATCATCCCAGATTACAGATCCTTGGGAGAGGCTGTTTAAAATATTGTCTGTGGTGGCAATGAGGTGTGAGTGGCAAATGGATAAGGGAAGAAGGTAAGAAAGCTCTACTTTGCTGGGTATTTCCCCTCATGGACAATTTGGCTTTTTAATTCTTAATAAGAACAATTCTCATTGAAGAATAATTTTAACACGAACATTTTGTGTGAGTTCACAGCAGCTTTTCTTTCAAGACTGTACAATGTAAAGCAAAAACATGGCTCTAGAGAGCACTTTCAAATTAGTCTCTAAAATCAACTTTTGATGATGAAATTCCTGCATAAGCACTGTAGTGTTGTGGGGTGACCTTCCCTATCTGCCTCAGTGAAGAGAAACATGGTAAATGTTTTGTGAAATTTCACTAGCATATATTCCCAGCCTCCATTCACTTAATGCTGGGGTATATCCTCAGCAGAAACACTGATTTTTTCATATTCACTATGCATTCTTTTCTTTAGTTGCAGAGTCTGTGTAACATCTTGAACTCTTGTTATCTCTCTTCCCTTCAGACGTTACGGTGACATTTTGCATTGAATGAAAGATCTCTGCAGATACATCAGTAACTTTGATAGTGAAGCCCACATTAAATATAAGAATCAAGTAGTGTATTCCACAATGTTGGTCTGCTTTAAAAATGCTTTTCAGTATGTCAGCAATATCCAGCCATCACTCTTTCAAGGTTAGTTTCTAATGTTTCAACTTCTGTAGTGAGCCCTTTGTGATTTCATTGCTAATATCTTAAAGAACTTTTCTCATTAGTCTTTTTAAACTGTCATCTCACAGAGCAACATTTATGTGTTGTTATAATTCTCTCAAGCCATTAACCTTACCAACAGTAGTTCATAACAAATGTGTAGTCGATCAGACCAAAGATCAATCTATCTTAGCACTGTGGTTTCAGCCTTGGCCAGCAGCAGTTGATTGTCTAGCAAGGAGAAAAGTAACAGAGCACGTTATGGGAAATATCCCTAGGGTTGATTCCTACTCTTCCATGACCATCATGTTTGTTTCATTTCCTCCTCTGATTTTGTTTCTTTGAAGCTGACATTTTCCTGCTCTCCTTCAGTCAAAATAAGTGAAGATATTTTTGCATTGAGAACATACAACAAATTTGTAATTAAGCAAATAAAAGCCGAATAGGAAAAGATTTCCTGACGTTCACAAGCTTCCAGCTTGTCTTTCTTTATATAGTTTAAGCATAATCTTTGAGGTGTGTTTTGCATATTACTCCTAATTTGTAATTAATTTGTAAATTGAATGTTTAACATATGTGTGTTACCTGTGCATTTTCCTACCCACTCACGTCTGCATTTGGGACATACCAGATTGCTTGGAACACCTTGGATTGCTTCTTTTGGGATTGATTGGACTTTTCAGGAGTGGCCCAGAAGCTGAAGAAAGTTTTTTAAGCTCCATTGTGTCTGGAACTTACTGAAATAAACAGCATCACAAAGAGGAATTTTCACCTTTTAATAATGTGATAGGAAATTCCTTGCATCAATAACAATTGTCACCATAAGTAATTAGTACTTATTAATACTACAATTATTGATTCATGTCAAAATAACAATTTTAATTCTGTGTGTTGTGGTCATAAGTTTCATCACATTTTTCTGCATGGAGCAAATTTGAGGAAGGAAGAAGTCAATACAAATGATGGGTTTTAAACAACTGTACAAAGTGTTGAGTGATCAGTTGAAAAATGTCAGTAGATAGCTAAGTTCAGAGGACAAATGACATGGCAACTGGTATGCAAAGAACATAGAGTCACTTTAACAAATACAGGAACTAATTAACTAAGAGTCGAGTTTTTTGTTCTGTCCAGAGGAAGGAAGGGTTATGGTGGGCAGGAGGATACTTCAGGTGTGCATGTAGTTTTAGCTGCTTAATTCCAAGTTAAAGAAGAAAGGAAGTAAAGGGCTAGTGAAAATGTTCCTAAGTTGCACAATTTAGTATTTCAAAGCTCACATTTTCTGACTATACCACCAGAAAAAGAATGTATACTGAGGTCACAAGGGGCAGTTCCTTTGGTGCAACTTTTCTTATAGTGTCTGTCATTTTCTGAAATCAGGAAAATATTTCCAAAACATCTTTTACTCATTTCTGCTTTAGCATTGAAGTCCAGTGGTATTCAGTGCCTTTCATATCTTTTCTATCATTAGAATTTTTCTTCCTTCTTTCTGGAGGGCTTACTGTAGAAATGTAGAATCCTGTAGATCTGTGACTCTCTTCTCATGTGCGTGGATTTGCAAGAAGCATCTCAAGGGAAAACTTTTCAATGCATTTCTCAAATAATTTGTGTCTGCTTTTCTGGAGACTTGAGAAATTAATAAGGCAATTCACACCTCTCATAACTTTGAGGCTGCCTCCAGGCTTGGCAGGAGTTGCTATTTGGGCTGATGATTTTGAGGGTTTATTTATAACACTCTCTGCTAGAAAACAATTAAAGACTCTGTAAGCTTAGATTCTAGAGCTCAGACAGAAAAACACAACACTGCTCTTTGTATGCCTGTGTAACTTTCAGTACTGTAAGAGGAGGTCTGCATCCCCGGTCAAGGATGACAATGGATTTTCTTTTGTTTTAGGACTGAAGGCTTTGGTATAAAGACTACAGTGCACTTCTGGTGCTGAGAAGAGAACACTTGTTTGGAAAGCAAAGCACTTAGCTGGCATTCATTTAAGTCAGTATGAGTAAAAGAAAAACCCAATTTTTTCTTCTCAGGTGTTAGAATTAGGCAGCTCTTATTAGGAGGTTCTAGTGTGAAACTCTTCCAGCATCTCAGTTATGGTGGTTTGCATCCATGAGAAATAGATATGAATCTTCTGCATTATGTCTTGGCTCTATTATCAGTTCACACAGGTTAGATTCTGACACAGTGGAATACACGATGGTACAGGAGAGGTGATTGCAATGTGCTGTCGGTGCAATTTAAATGGTGGTATTTACTGACCTGGTTATTGTGGTTGTATTTATTGACCTATATTTGCTAGTTAGAGTAGATTGGCTGTTTCTTCGAACAGGAGCTTCTATTGTAGTGAACTCCTTACATACGTCACTTTTGAGTAGATGGGAAAAGCTTAATACAAGGGGTTTTTTTATGTCTAGAGATGAAATGAATCGTCCTTCTACTAAACTGTCAAATTAGTTCTTTGCAGTTATGAATGAGGCCTTAGTCTCATATCTTTCTGCAAATAGAAGAAAAGCACAAACTGAAAATACTTGTTTGTACTACTGTCTTACCTGGCAGAGATTTCAGAAAGAGAAAACCGATTAAAGGAATCCTCTTTCCTTTATATTTCTCTTTGACTGAACTTAGCACATCTATATGCAGCTTGATTGTGCAGAAGGAGAAAATGTTTTTGGAAGGAAAGCTGTCTCAGTAGTGACCACATATCAGTGTTGAGATTAAGAAGTATTGTTCCTATTTTATGTCTAATGAAACTTAAGCACTGGGGTGTGAAATAAAAAGTACCAGATCCCACTGGATGTTCTGTGACACCAGTGAAAGTAGAAATTGTGTTCTGTGTTTCAAAATGAGGCTTTTCTATCTTTTGGGAATGAAGATGAGCTCTGTTTACTAAAATCAGTGGGGGCAAAGCTGACACTGAGTGATCCTACTAGGGAAATCTTGTCATAAAATACACAAACTTCTTTGTGGGGTCAATGCCTGTCAGCATATTGCTTTGGTTTCTCATCAGAAATGTTTTGAGAATACTGTTGTGCTTTGCCATATTTGTGGCTGTTAACTTGAGAGTCATTTGTGCCGTTCATCTGTTGAATAATTGTGCTTATATAAAAGCAAATAATGCTTGATCAGAGAACACCTGCTGCCTGAGTATATCTTGTGACTGCTCCAGAAGAAAAGGATTCAAAAATATTCTGAAGCTCTCAGTCAGACTCTAGTGATGTCTGGTAAATGCACTCTGACCATCACTGTATGGCTGCGTTAAGGAAACCATAGCTTTACCAGCATAGTTTAAGCAATTTAAGTGATTTAATTTAAGATTTTCTGTAGCATTATAGTCATTACTTGTGAAGGAAAAAAAACCCAGCTTGCTGTAGGCATAAGACCTTTCAGATCAATTTAGGGCAATTGTGAATTAATTTATCTTTAAATCCAGGTCCAAATGCTCCAAACCAAACTCCACTGGTTCTTCTCGAGGATGTACCCAACATCTATGGTGATGCAGATATTGATCATAACAAACACATACACAATAAAAGAAAACTTGCTGAAGGAAGAGAAAAAAACAATGGTAACTTTTGTAGACTTTTTAATTCATAACAAGAATGGCATTGCTACTGGAATTTAGACAACAATGGTTTTGACATAGATGTAAAAGACATATTTTAAAGCTACCCTGAATTAGCTGTTTATGACCACAATTTTCAAACTTTTTTTTTTCTAAAGCCAGCAAGAATAAAACCATTTTCTCAGCAATTGCTGTAGATACATGTACTGCTGTGAGTGCTTTAACTTGAAGGAGTTCAGCAGAGGCACTTAAGAAGGTAGCTTTAGCAGTCAGATGTTCTACAGGTAAACTTCCAAAGTAATTGACTTTTCATGATTGGAATTGTCAATATATCTATTGCTTTAATGGTAGAAAATCACCGTTTTATACAATTTCTCTGCTATAAAGGGAATACAAGGATTTCCTTTGCATTGTGCCACTGTGGGCTTAAACTGAGTCATAAAGTGTGTATGTACTTCAACAGATAATTTGGCTGAAGCTCAGTGGTGGTACACCTCTTTTAACAGAATAAATTTGTTTGGGATACTGTTCATCACACTCTGCCACTGAGTTCTTGGTAGCAAACCAGACTGGTCTAACGTTAAAACAAGCTAAGTGAAAAATCACTTAAAGCCACTTAAACTAGGACCATGGCACCTCTATACATAACTGTTTTCTTGTGTTCAGTGGAACTTCTGTGACTTTAAAGTCCTGTGAAATAAGTATAGACTAAGAAGTTAATCTCTGTTTTTTATACTGACTTCTAAGCAGAGCTCAAATGATGAGGATCCTTCTGGGAAGGCAAGAAGTCGCCATATTACAGTAAACAAGGCTGATCTTGAAAACTGTTGAAGTATTAGAGAGTTTCAAACTGGCAAGAGAGAGCTGGGAGCTGCTTTATTCTCTGGAATCACTTGACAAAGTTAGGATAACTGTGTTTAGAATTGCATTTAGACTTCATCGCTCTGCATAGAAATCACTTTTTTATTGTTAAAATGGAATTCCTACCATTATGAATCCTTAAAATTGAAATTGCTTTTGGTCCTGAGTAATTCTGATAGAAGTTCCAGTAAGAAGTTTTATCAGTTGTTTCATTTCTGAGTATTTTGTTCCTCTATTGCATTTCATTCTTGATGCATCTTTGCTTATTCACCTCCACTTCTCTTGGAGCAGTTGGTCAGTAATAGGGCTGATAATGCTCAGTGAGGATGTGCTGCTGATGGTTGCTTTAGTTCATGATTAAGAACATGTGTTTTTACTGTGTCTCCCTTTCTAATAATAACTGGTGTGATAATCTTAAAAAAATCTCTTCTAAAAAGCAGGTTAACAGTACCACCTAGCTGCTTTTAGGTTTGCTGGACACTGTGAAGAGAAGTGAAATAAAAAAATGAGTGTGTAGGAAGAGAGTATCCTATATGTGAATAGTTTCATACTCTGTTTTGGTGTCATTTTTTCAATTTTTAAATTCAACTTTTTAATATATATTACTGATGTTTAACCCAAAGCTGTGAAATGTTTCATATTCTCTTTTACTTTTTCTTCTCTAAACACTTAACACAGAGTTCACCAGAATTTGTTTGTCATGGAAGACAGAAACCTGGCTTTGGTTAATGTTGCCATGAATTTTCCTGGTTTGCTGAGCGTTCATATTAAAGGAGAAATGTGCAGTTTCTCACGCTGGTGAATTGTAAACACAGGACCATGTTTTGTAAATATTGGCAACGTTATGAATTCCTTCTCCAAGAGAAGGGGAGGTTGAATGACGGCCTCTTGGACCAATGTGGCAGGAGAGGTGGCGATACCCTTCTCCAATCCATGGTCACCTTGCCACAGGTATATAATGGCAAAATAAACTAAGGGGCAGGTCTTCTGCCCTGCTGCTCTGTTGCACCCAGATCTGTGTCCCCAGTCTGTTTTCTGGCTAGGCCTCCACGGTGATAGGTTAAGAATCTTTCTTACAGACATGATCATCTACCAGGTAAAAAAAAATATGGTATAAACTAGGAAAAACACCATCATTGTGTTGCTCTTCCTTCTAGTAAATAACAATTGATTTCCTTCTTGTAAATAGTAATAATGATTAGCCAGTTTGACTGCTTTTAGTGTCTACTGATTTTATGCCTTAAAGTATGACTCTTCTGGGGATAGAGCCACACTGTTTGCACCACAAGCTTGGTACCCTGCTTTGGATATTCCTGTCCGAATAGCTGTTGTTTGAGTCCAGCTAATTTCAGCATGTGGAAAAGAAATCTGTGTTAGTGTTTTGACCAGTGGATATAAACAGTGTTATAGAAGATAAGTGCATTTTATTAGTCTGTCACTGCATTATATTGGAACACAATCAGAGAGAAGAATTTTCAAACAGTAAAAGGTTTTAACATGTCTCAGTTAACATCTATACTTCTCCACAAAAATTAAGCTGACTGTGCTCATTCCAATACCATCTACAGAAGAAAGCTTGTTCTTTGTTTTTCCTTTGGGTGTCCTTAATTTTTGCCTCTACTTGTGCCTGAACAAGAGCCATTTCAAACTTTGTTAGTTTGAAATAAAGTTAAATAAAGTAACAATTAACTCAAGAATATAATTATTTGATTCAATTACAAATATGATTTTGTAAACTGGCTTTTTAAAGCAGAATTTTGTTTATCTTCTTACTGCCTTGCAAATGATTGACCCACAGTCTTGGACACAACTCATCACTGGAGATTATTAGTTTAGATGAAAATTATGAAGGCTTCTTAACTGAACACACTCCATTTTGAAAGCTTCTTGTAAGAGAATTTTTTCTCTCTCTACCTATCATATAGAAAAGACCCTAACAGGTTTTTTTTAATATTCTTTTTCAAAGTGGCAGTACAAAAAAGCAATTAGCAGCCTACATCACTTGGCAGCTCTTCAGGGCTCTCATTCTTCCCAGCAAATTACAGGACAAGGATCTTTAGAAAATCAGAGAGCACTAATCCAGTTAGCATCGTGCCACTTTGCCCTTGGAGAATACTGGGTACATGCACCATTCCACACACTGGGCCTTCATCAGCTGGCCCTGTGGTTCCTATTTCTCTTTTCCTTAGAATTTTCCTGTTAGCCTGTCTTCAGCAGGATATCGAACATAAGCCAGGCTCTACTGAAAAATCCATGCTTTGCTGGGAGAATTATACTTCCTGCCACATTAACTGACTGTCCATTAGCAACTCTTTATATATATATGTGTATAGTCTGTTTGATAGTGAAGATTAGGGGGGGTTAGTTATGATTTTTCATGGCTACATGTGTTTGAGTTGTCTGTAAATGTAACCTTAATTGAATTCCTTAACTTAACTGAATTAATTCTTTAAATTGAGGGGGAATTCTTTTAGGAAAAGCCTTCATGTGGCAGGGAAAGAAAAAGTAAAGGAACTTCTGTGATCATCTTAAAAGAGAGTTAGTTATTAACTGACAGTATAAGAGACACCAGAACAATATTGTCTGGCCTGACCTCTGCATTTGCTCTACTTTTGCAATACAGTTGTGTGTTTTTAATATTGCAGGAGTGCATGGTGGTCCGAGGTCAGTCAGTGTCACCACTGACCATAAAGGCTCTGTCTCTTAGGATCTAACGTCATCCTAGCACTGCTGGATAAGTGCTTTTGTTCCTTCCCCTTTGATACTTTTTCACTGGAAATGTGATCATATATTCCCACAGACGTCTTGTTAGGAAATAGCATTAAAAAATCATTGAATTTCTATCATGCTGTCAGATTGCCATTTTCCTTTCTATTTTTACCATGAACAGAACAAATTTTACTAAAATATTCTAAGAATTCATTTGAAAACTTAATCCTTCAAAACAAAATAATTTTTGATTGCAGCTATATTGATCTTCTTGAAATGAAGAATGCCAATACCATTTTTTCACAATTAAATTGATGTGAAAATGACATAGACTCTCAGAGGTTGTTTAGTGACAGCTAAGTCTTTTTGCTTAGCCAGACTGTACTAAGTCAACTCAAGTTCTAGCAAAGAATTTTGTCTTTTTTTTTTTTTTTTTTCCTTTTGTGGTGTCTGAAATTTTTAATTGTTATTAACATATCTGAATTTTTAAGAACTTTAATTTAAATTTAGCATTATCATGTTCCTTCTTTTACAGCAAACATGCAAAAAAGTGCTTGACCTCATGCTGCATTTTACTTCCAGTACAGGAAAGAGGTAAAGTACAAGAGGAGCAACCTAAAGTCAATCAAAATTCAGGAAAGGTATGGAGTTGCTATTACCCTAAACTCAGTGCCAGCTGAATTTTAGATCATGTGTTCTGGTTGAGTATGTAATTATTCTCATGTTGTATTATGAAAAGGGAAGACATTTGTTGCTGGAGATCAGCCAGAGACAAGACAGCACTCAATATGAGTTAGAAATCTTGCTCGTTTATTCAGCTATTTGACATACATTTATACTGTGCTAAGCATATCATGCACCTAACTCTGAACATCATTGGTTAAACCATAGTGTTCACGCATCCTTGCAGTATACATAATTGGCTTAGAAGCTCTGTCCCCGTGGCTCGATGCTGTAAGCCTTCCCCAACTTATGGTCAGTGCATCCTGTCTAGCATCCTGTTACAGCTATTGCTCCAAACTTTACTTCATCCTTATCCCATCTAAACAACAGTTCAAGGACGTTTCAGCTTCTACTCTTCCTTTAGGCTAAAAGCAGGATTGTGCACATGTCCCTGCTTTTCCAGCCATGCATCCACAAACATTTTTTATTCCCTCTTGGTTTTGTATTGAGGTTTTCTTGCTTGTACCTTTTAAAGTATATTGGTGGCAAAGTCCTACCACAGGAAAATAGAAGTGAAGAAGAAAAATTTAGGTGTTTAAGTTCACATTTTGATTCATCATAGTTTACATTCAAAGTGTTCTTCCCTACCTGAGATGTGGTAATTTTGGATTTGTTTTGCTTCAGTTTAATTTCTTTCAACCTAACTGTTGTGAGACCCCTAAAGAACTATTCTGTTGCAGGGTCTGATTTGAAGCTTTGGCCATGTACCAGTAGAGCTATCATGCCTTACTGCCTTCATCTGTTGTTAGCTTGTTTCAAGGTAAGACAGGGTCAATTGGAGCTTTCTTGTCCTTAAGGCCTAGTTTATGTATCCTGAAACTGCATGGCTGTATCCCAGTCCTGTGACTGAAGGGCTGTGCTTCAACCCTTCTTACCTAAAATGGGTTGGGGGAGGGTCTTCTTTTGGAGAAGGGAGTGGACTGTTGATGGAGGAGAGTTTGTTTTTTCTTTTTTTCTCTATTTGTTTTAGTTTTGAGCAGAGAAGGTAGAACAGATCTCAAAATTTTTGTCTCTGTTCAGACTTCTCTTATAGGTCAGTTGAAAGGATTTGGTATTTTAGCTGGAAATTTCCAATCTACTTTAGAGGTGTATTTTGTTCTTCCTTAATATATACTTTTAAAAAACTTCTGTATTTGCACAGATCTAGGTGAGATAAATCCTAGATGTTTTTGAAAGCAACATGTATTTCCTGATTGTCTGAATGTAATTTTTTTCCCTGAAGCTCAGAGCTTTCACAGACAGAAGAGATGATATGGCACTGGGCCACGTAGTTGTTCTGCTTCAGCATGAGTGGCCGAGGGGTGAGAACTTGTTCCTGAAAGCCATCAACAAAATCTGCCAGCAAGGAAACTTCCAGTATGAGAATTTTTTCAGCTATGTCACAAGTATCCTTTCTCTAACCAAGAATGTCTTTCACACCCTGTGCTGTAGTGTTGAAAAAGCTGTTTGTTTCAACATCAGCTCTTTCCCTGAATGATGCTCTGTATTTATTTTCATACCATGAAAACCTCTTGTAGTAGGCTCAGTACATAATGGATTGTAAATATGCCTCCTGTCATCTGCCCTGGCACTTAAGAGTAGCCCTAAGTGCACTGCCACTGCATTTCCATTCAGAAAAACAGCAGCAGCTCAGACTGCTCATGCAAATGACAGCTACCTCTTCATTAAGAAATACTGGGCATTATGTACAAGGCTGTTATCAAAAAGACAAAGTGGTACCTGTGCTGCAGACCTGAACAATTTTTGCTCTTGTTTGTGAAATGCATTCTGTAGGTAACATGTTTGGGTTGAGTAAGATTATGAGCTATGTCAAAGTTCATGCAAAGCATGTCTAATTTATCTATTCAGATATCTGACATAAATTTTAATCATCATACACACAAATGGACAGTTTAATGTTTAACCTAAATAGACATCCAGCCATGGGCCTCAGGAAGTGGGGGGGGTCTAACTCCTGTCTGAGACAACTAAATAAGCTGTGGTGTTAAAGGAAAAAAAAAAACCAGAAAAACCCAAAAAAACCCAAAAAACAACAAAAAACCAAAAAAACCCAGTACATTTCAGTCTTGACTTAAAGCTATCTAAACTATCTGCTGCAGGGTTTTAGTGGCAGAATGCTTTAGAATATCCTGGTTGTTTATGAGAATTTGTAGTACTGTGCTTCTTAAAAGGGGAACTGCCTAAAGTTTGTTGAAATTGCACTTAGGGTCAGTGTATTCTGGCTGTTCACTAACCAGAAATGGGCTGAAGTTTTCAAAATGGGAGCCTAACATCAGAAAACAGGATCCAAATTTTAACTAGTAAATAGATTTTCCTGAGATCTAACCAACACAAAAATGAGATACTAGGTGTAATTAAAGGAAAAGTAGAAATTAAAATGCTTAATTATGTGACAGAGTATTTTCTCTTCTAAGCTCTAGATTTTCAAACTCTTACACTTGCCATATCTCACTGCTTGTAACCAGCTGTATGAAAACAAGCTTCAGGGCATGCTGCACCACATATGGTGTTGAGTAATAAGTTTTCCCAGCAAGAGGTCTTAGCACCGAAGACTCCATCTGATAACTTCTTACCTGCTGTCTCCATTTCATTGCAGTAGTTCAGCACTGTTTCTCTTGGCTCTGTTTGGTTGGTGTGGCCGCAGTTACTTTCTGTTCTCATCCTCCAGTCAGGAAGGAGGTAGAGAGAAGTGTTTCTAGCAGGACAGAATCTCTCTTTAACCTCCTTTTGATCAGTGATGTTTCCTCAGTGACAGAAAGGCTTGTAGAAGAGAAGTCCGTTTCTTTGTGCTTACTGAGCCAAAACAGTCAAATATCCTGTCCAGCTGGAAAAGCTGTGTACAGCATCTTTTATGTGGCTGTGTAGGACTGGAAGCACTTCATCAGAGAGCCGATGGAAGGGATAGTTCAGGGCATAGGCCACTGGTTGGAGATGATGTCTACTCCCCTGGAACCGCAGATAGTTTTTTTAGCTGGACTGGCTGTGAGGCCCAGGGATGGTGTCACCCACTAGTGTTGACCTGGTTAGCTCACAGCCTCCCCCAGCTGGGGTTTTTAGTAAAGTGTGCTGGTGTAGTCCTGTTTCCTGGGATGATGGTTGGTAGGCTCAGTATCTGCAAACTGCTTACATCTTTCAAAACCATCACCAGTTCTGGTTGAATGAGCTGCTGCACCATCCTCCCATGAATTAGCAGAGGCAGCTCAGATGCTGTTCATTCATGCTCAGAAAGACTGAATTTGACACAACAGGCCAAAGGTAAAGCAGTTGTTCCTTTGTCTGATCTTTTCTCAGCATAAATGTAGCAATCCTGCATCTTAATGGGTGGGAAATGCATTGCAGATATTATATGTCTTTTATAAGGACTGCTTTTTGTTTGATGACTTACAGGGCATTTTCTCCCCAGGTGAATTCCTCATTCTTCTTCTAGTACTTTTTTCTAAGTACTTTATACTTCATAAGAAATTATATTCATTTTTCTGAACTCAGTAAAGCAAACTGCAGTATGCTTTTACAAAAGATGAAATAAGATCTTAGTAGTCTGCAGACTTATAATTGGGTCCCACAAAATATATAGTTACAGTTACAGTTTGTAACCTTTCCCTTTGCTTGCATCCACTGTGGCAATGAGAAGGTCCATAGTTTTGGTTTTAACTGGTGATAAAGCCAGCTCATTCTGTTTGTGGGGCTAACAAGATTTGTTCTATGAGCTTTGAATCCAGCACCATTAAATGCTTTTGAACTCCCTTCTAGAAAAGCCAAGTTTCACAGTTTATCTGATATTCATTTCAGTGTGGGCTGTGTTAGCTAGTGAGGCTAAAGAGGAAAAGAGCAATATGCAGGAAATTGCTGCTTAATATCTTGCTCCTCTTTTTGATAAATCTTACTCTAATTAATTTAATTGTAGCCTACCTAATTGCATAAACTTGATCTGAAAGCTGTGTCCTTCCTTTAACTCATATTCCCATCACATCTCTTCTTGGGGACAAAGAAGGTTGCTTCAAGTGAAACAAAGTATCTTGAAAGTGTAATTATTACTCTGTGCACATGAGTATGCTTAGTTTTACAGAACTAAGATCTGTTTGCATATCTTGCAAACAGTAGTGAAGACACAATTGCACAGAATCCCTTTTGCAAACATCTGCCACTCTGGGACTAATAACATCTTGCTGGTCCTTTGTATTTTCTGTTTCCCTTATCCATTTTTGCAAATACTGGATTTACTCATGCCAAGAACTATTGAAAAATTATCTCATTTGAATAACTTTTGTGGCTGTTTTATTTCAGGTTATTGTAGTTGTATTAGAGTGTTAAATGTTCCATCTTTATTTGACATTTATAAGCTCTATATCTATTAATAAGCTGTAGATGCTAACCCAAATGCCCACCTGTGAGATCTGAAGGTAGGCACCTAACTCAGAATTACAGGAATCTAAAGTGCAAGTTTTGCTTCTCTGCTCCCTTTGTAGCATCTCTGGGGTGAATGGTGCACTCACTACTCAGGTGCCTAATAAGATTTAGGTGACATTATAAGAGACTTAGGTTAAGAAGCTAAACCTCTCTCCTATATACCAAATTTCTCCTTTCTCTTCTCCTTAAGTGGGGTATGGCTCTAGACGGAACCTGTTAGGTTATTATCTTGTTCTAGATAGCCCACAGAGATAAAAAATTAGTTTCATGGAGAAGACAAACTCTCTTTCAGCTGAGACAGCTTTTGGTGGTTAGTTCCTGTGGCCCTGGTCATAAATAGGAGGTTGCTCTGAGCAGGCATTTGTGCCCTGGTGTCCCCTGAAAAATGGTTTATTCCCTCAAACCCCATCCATGGTTCAGCCCCCATGTCTGTCAAACCCAACTGTTATCTCATCCCACGCCCACCCCATGTCCATCATCCCAAACTCATCTCCCAGTTCTGGAATGTTCTCCCCAACTCTGTTCCCCATTTGGTAATATGTTCAAACCACACCTTCGTGTTTTCCCTGATTGGTTTTCCCCCTATGGGGTGATCCCATACCCCACCCCTGTAAGTTACTGATTGGTTCCTGATTTTTGTACCACCCCTCTTTAAAAAGGCTCGCATTTCTTTGTTCTCTGTCTTATGGTGCCGGTTGCCTTCGGACATTAAAGGTGCTTCAGAACTGCCAAACCTTAAGACCCCGCGTGGTCCTTTATCAGCCCTCTGTCGCCACCCCACTTCTTTTGGACCTTATCACAATCCACTCCACCGAGCTTGCCGGGGTTTAGGAGTCCGGGATTGTGATACTCCGGCGCCCAACGTGGGGCTAACGGTCACTCTCCGACGTGCTCTAGTCGGGGCGACCTCCCGACCCACGGATTTACAAGGAATTTTTCCTTGCCTCGGATTGCTGACCACCTCGGTGGAAGCAGGCTGGGTTTTACCAGCAGCGCTCCCGAGGGCGGCGACAGGATCTTCTTGGCAGCACAGAAGCTGTCGCCGAGGGCTGGACGACTCCTGCCACCCTGCCTGCAGCCTCCTTCTCCCTTTCTGGCTTTCGTAAGTGTAAGAGGGAGTGTGTTTGTGTGTGTGAGTGCGTGCGAGGAGCTGCAGGTCCTTTTATTCTGTTGTTTTTTTGTTGGCTTTTGTGGCAGGGTTCCGTGGATTTTTGAGGGTGCAGTCACAGTGTGAGAATGGGTGCTGCATGGTCTTTGCCCCTCAGCACGTGGTTTATATCCAAGTTGTGGGAATCCTCAAGGGGGGAGGGAAGAATTTTTCTAAACGTTTATTTAGAGATTTTATTAAATGGCTTGTGAGGCATTACCCTCGGGTTTCCCCCTCGGACCTCTCCTCTCTGAGATTCTGGAGTGCTGTGGGTGTTTTGTTAACAGATTTAGTGGAGCAGGGTGAGGCTGAGGGAATCAGATTTTTGCCTTGTTTTGTTTTAGTTCACAGCGTTTTAGCTAAGCAGAGGGTGGCGTATCCCCAGCGTCCGGGGTCTGTCCCCAGTTCTCCTTGTCCCTCTACCCGAACCCCACCTTCCTCTGGTTGGGAGCGCAGGGCTAGCATTGCTGCGAGGGGATCGAGCAAGAGGGTCCCCGGCTCTGCACCCCCGCCCAGATCTCCGTGTCTCAGGGGGGCTGGCCACACCCCCGGGACCCCGACCCGCAGCCCGTCAACCCCAGTTTCCATCCCCAAAGTTGTGCGGTTCCGCATCCCGAGTTCGTCCCCTAGACCCTCGAGTTATCCCCCTTCCCCTGCTCCCCTTCGTTTCTCCCCAGTTTCTACCTGTTTTTCCTTGTGTTCCCCAGAGGCACAAAAGGGCTCCTGTGATTTTAATTTTGCTGCGTGGTCGTAGTTTCAAAATGGCGGCAATCGTGCCACTTCGTCTTCTCAAAATGGCGGCGACCGCGTGGCCGACCCCCCCTCTTGTGCTTCTTCTTCCCAGAATCCCTTTCTCCCCTTGTCAAACCCCTTCCTCCCTCCAAAACCCGAGCCCAACCCCTTCCTTTCCAATGTCCCGACCTCTTATTTTTCTGACTTCACCCCTTTTTTGGGAACTGCCCCTTGCTCCGCCCATGCGTGTCCCCGCCCATGTTCCCACGCCAATGCTGCCCCTTCAGTGACATCATGCAGTGGCCACGCCCAGTCCCCGCCCACTTCCGGTTCCCACGGTCCCGAAACCGGAAGTGGGGTTTTTGACACCCGGAATGAGGAAAAAAACAACATTCCCACCGTTTTACCAGTGGTATACAGTGATCAAAGAGAGGCATTCCCTACATGGGAACCTTTCTCCTCCCAAAATAAGAAAGAGCTTTGTAGAACTCAGAAAGAGTTTGGGAGAGAGAGTGAGTTTTTCAAGGGTCTTTTAAAAGCCACCTTCTCCTCAAACACCCTGCTCCCACATGACTTAAAAGATTTATTTGCATGTCTCCTATCAGCATCGGAGTACATGCTGTGGGAAGCTGGCTGGAAGCGCCGCCTTAAGGCACTCCGAACTGAGCTGTTACAAAGCTCCCAACATGGCCTCAACAGCTTTGACCATCCCATCACTATGGATCACTTGTGCGGGGAGGGAGAATGGGGGAACCCATGGGACCAAATGAGGGCTCTTTCAAAGGTTGTTTTACGAAAAATCAAGGACGCAGCAGACAAGGCATTTGCCAGTTTGCCCACTGGGGACCCACATCCTGGTTTTGCTTTTGTAAAGCAGGGAGACAATGAAAGCTTTCTGTTCTTTATAAATAGATTAAAAGCCCAAATGGAAAAGCAAATCACAGATACCAGTTTGATAAATCCAATGCTTTTAGAAATGGATAAGGCAAATGCAAATAACATCTGTAAACAAGTTATTCTAGGTCTCCCCATGGATCCATCATCATCTTTGTCCACAATTATTGAAGTCTGCATGCAGAGAGCCCCTTTTCTGATGACCAACATAACTCCATCACCAGCACAACCAAGGACTGTGGCAGCTGTTAATCCCGCACAACAAGCGACACAGGCATCGCAGGCAGCACCAAGAAAGGACTTCAGTAACATTGTTTGCTTGCGTTGCGGGAAAAAAGGACACGTGGCCCACTACTGCCGAGTCCCCTATCCCCAGGGACAGCAGCAGGGGGGGGCGAGTGATGCCACACGCCAGCAACAAAAAAACTAAGGGACCAGCGCAGCCTTGCCCCGCGCAAGGACACAAATGGAGCAGGGGTGTTGAGGCCAGCACGATATGGACTTACCCGACGTGACGATTTTCCACCAGAAATTACAACCCTCGTGTGGACCCCTCAACTGCGTTCCCTCCTGGTAACATTAACACCAGTTGTTTTTAATTCCAGGGAGTGGACGCCTGTTCAGGTTCGACCATTGGAGGATCCACTGCATAACCAGCTCAGGCTTTGTAAGTACCTTGTTGTTGGAGACACGAAGTGCACGCCAGCTGAGATCAGAGTGGCACCCCTGACTATGCCAGGGAAGCATGACAACCGCTACCTGATCTTGGTCATTTGTGTCCATCCCCCCTATTTCCTACCTGCCGAAACAGCTGTCGCGCAAGCGATTCCTTTCCCAGAGACCATCTGTGTGGATGAAACTGCACCAGAGGTTTACTGGGCTGAGGCGGTAGGAGAAGATAAGCCCACTCTCACTTGCACAATCACCAATGGAAATGAGAGTGTGAACGTGAAGGGTGTGATGGACACTGGGGCAGATGTCACGATCATCCCTGAAAAGGGATGGCCGTTGCATTGGCCTTGCAACCTGCGGCAGGCAAGATCCAGGGTACAGGGGGTGTTCAATTGGCTTACATCTCCAAGGACATCATACAAATTAAGGGGCCAGATGGTCAATTGGCAAGGGTGAGACCGTACGTTTCTAACTATAAGGTTACCCTATGGGGGAGGGATGCCATGTCCCAATGGGGGGTGAGGTTACAGATCCCGAAAACCCCTCGGGATTTTTAATAGCGGTGGCTGATGAGCGCCCCGCCCAGAAACTCAATTGGCATTCAGATTCACCCATCTGGGTAGATCAGTGGCAGTTGAACAAAGAAAAATTAGGGGCATTAAACGAACTCCTTCAGGAGAAATTGGCTCAGGGACACATTGAGCCCACTTTCAGCCCTTGGAACTCTCCAGTCTTCGTTATCAAGAAGCCGGGGAAGAACAAGTGGCGGCTCCTCCACGACCTTCGTGCAATTAATAATATCATTGAGGACATGGGACCCCTGAAACCAGGAATGCCTTCCCTGATGATGCTTCCCCAAAATTGGAATCTGGCTGTAATTGATATAAAAGATTGCTTTTTAAAAATTCCCTTAGACCCTGCCGATGCCTCTCAGTTTGCCTTCTTGGTTCCCACCATCAACCGGGAAGCCCCAATGAGAAGATACGATTGGAAGGTTTTGCCTCAGGGAATGAAAAACTCCCCAATGATCTGCCAATG
Source organism: Prinia subflava (assembly GCF_021018805.1). Lineage (NCBI taxonomy): Eukaryota > Metazoa > Chordata > Aves > Passeriformes > Cisticolidae > Prinia > Prinia subflava. The sequence goes on from NC_086282.1 coordinate 4,513,180, forward strand.
GTATCTTGCCTCGTTGCTGTCCCCATTGCGTGCCGAAGAGAAACATGCTGTGATCCTGCATTGCATGGATGATGTACTCGTGTGGGCTCCAACGGACAAGGACTTGCAGGGTGTGCTTGACCAAGTGGTCAATATTTTGACAACTGCAGGATTCGTTCTCCAAGAGGAGAAAGTTCAGAGGATGCCTCCTTGGAGGTATTTGGGTCTGGAGATTACTGCGCGGACCATTGCTCCACAACAATTGGCAATTAACAGTAATCCCAAGACTCTAGCGGATCTCCATTCCCTGTGTGGGACTTTGAATTGGATCAGGCCTTGGCTAGGGATCACCACCGAAGACCTAGCCCCCCTTTTCAATCTTTTGAAAGGGGGAGAGGAGCTCAGTTCTCCTAGGACGCTGACGCCAGAGGCAAGGACAGCATTGGAGAAGGTCGGTAATATGCTATCACAGAGACAGACCCACAGGTACAAACCAGAGCTTCCGTTTAAGTTTATTATTCTGGGTGAGTTACCTCATTTATCTGGGTTGATATTTCAGTGGGACCAGGACCAGAGGGACCCACTCTTGATCATAGAGTGGGTGTTCCTCAGTCACCATTGGTCCAAAAACATCACCACACCACAAGAGCTGATGGCAAAGCTTGTCGAAAAAGGAAGAACCAGAATCTGAGAATTTGTGACTTTGCGTGCATTCGCCTTGCGATTGGCACTTCAGCGGACAAGATAAGTTTGCGCAAAATGACAAAGGACATGTTTGAGTTCTTGCTTAAGAACCATGATTCATTGCAAATTGCACTGCAAGGCTACAGCGGACAAATTTCAGTCCACTCTCCTGTTCACAAATTGTTCAATGCAAATTTTAAATTGATAATCAAAGATAAGAGGAGTCAGAAGCCTTTGAAAGCCTTGACTATTTTTACAGATGCGTCCGGAGCGTCTCACAGGTCAGTGTTGACCTGGAAAGACCCTCAGACTCAGCAATGGGAGACAGATGCTGAACAAGTTGAGGGTTCCCCTCAAATCGCTGAGTTAGTCGCAGCTGTCAGGGCATTTGAAAGGTTTGAAGAACCCTTCAATTTAGTCACTGATTCGGCATATGTAGCTGGAGTGGTAGCCAGAGCAGAGAACACGGTTCTTAAGGAGATTCCCAACCAGCGTCTCTTTGACCTGCTCTCGCGATTAATTTATGCTGTCTCCCGGTGAGAGCACCCCTTTTTCGTGATGCACGTGAGGTCGCACACTGATTTGCCAGGATTTGTAGCGGAAGGGAACCAAAAAGCTGATTCCCTTGCCGCTGGGGCTGTTTCTCTTGCAAATGTGCCTGATCTTTTCCAGCAAGCTCGTTTGAGCCATGAGATGTATCATCAGAATGCTCCCGCCTTGGCGCGGCAGTTCCATCTGCGAAGATGCCAGGCAAAGGCGATCGTGGCGACATGTCCCCAATGCCAGAAGCTGGATCTCCCATCTCTAGGTGCAGGAGTGAACCCAAGAGGGCTGAGCAGCTGTGAGATCTGGCAAACAGATGTTACTCATTTTCCCCAGTTCGGCCAGTTGAGATACATACGCGTCTCTGTTGATACCTTCTCAGGTGCGGTTTATGCCTCTGCCCATGCAGAGGAGAAAGCTGAGCATGTAAAAAATCACCTGCTGCATGCCTTTGCCACTCTCGGAGTTCCTAGAGAAATCAAAACAGACAATGGCCCAGCATATATCTCCAAAGCTCTGAATGAATTCCTGCAGGAATGGGGAGTTGAGCACAAGTATGGCATCCCTCATTCCCCCACAGGTCAGGCCATTGTTGAGAGAACACATCAATCTCTCAAGCAGGTGCTGCTTAGGCAGTGGGAAGGCGGTAAAGGCCTCACACCCAGTGAAAGGGTGTGCAAGGCATTGTTTACCATCAATTTTCTTAACTGCAGTTTTGAAAATCCGTTTCCTCCAGCAGTTAAGCATTTTCAACCTGCGAACCCTGACAGCCGAGAGCGTCCACGAGTTTTGATAAGGGACCCCGAGAGCAGGCAAGTGGAGGGGCCGCACGAGTTGGTTTTGTGGGGGCGTGGATACGCTTGTGTATCCACCCCTCAAGGGCTGCGATGGATCCCACAAAAGTGGGTGAAGCCGTATGTACACGCCATCCAGTCCATCCTCCGGACGGTGAAGTCATGCCGGTGGAGGCCATATCTCAACTCTGGCCCGAGAGCCCATTCCAGTTCCCTGAATTTGTTCCTTTCAATTAATGTATTTGTTTTCTTTTCAGACAGAGACCACCCAAAAAAATGCATCCCCCTAAAGCCCAGACAATTATTTTCCTGTACTGAGTATCAAACAGGAGACAGGAGACTGGGTTTCTCAGCTGTTTTCTGGGTGGGTCACTTTGATTGTTCGCTCAGTTATCTGGATTTTTATCATGTTGTTTCTCATTATTTTTATGCTTGGCATGTTTAAAAGATATTATTTGTCCCAAGTGTTTAATACCCCTTCTGTTAATGCCCTTGATGTTGCTGTTGACCTTATAGTCCCTGACCCTGAGGAACCTAAAAATGAGCTCCCTGACCCATGGTTTCATGACATTTACCCCCAATCCAAATATCCCCCAGACCCTCATTTCTAAAAAAGAAAAAATGGGGAGATGTGGTATCCCCTGAAAAATGGTTTATTCCCTCAAACCCCATCCATGGTTCAGCCCCCATGTCTGTCAAACCCAACTGTTATCTCATCCCACGCCCACCCCATGTCCATCATCCCAAACTCATCTCCCAGTTCTGGAATGTTCTCCCCAACTCTGTTCCCCATTTGGTAATATGTTCAAACCACACCTTCGTGTTTTCCGATTGGTTTTCCCCCTATGGGGTGATCCCATACCCCACCCCTGTAAGTTACTGATTGGTTCCTGATTTTTATACCACCCCTCTTTAAAAAGGCTTGCATTTCTTTGTTCTCTGTCTTATGGTGCCGGTTGCCTTCGGACATTAAAGGTGCTTCAGAACTGCCAAACCTTAAGACCCCGCGTGGTCCTTTATCAGCCCTCTGTCGCCACCCCACTTCTTTTGGACCTTATCACAATCCACTCCACCGAGCTTGCCAGGGTTTAGGAGTCCGGGATTGTGATACTCTGGCATTGTGCCGTGCTCTAATAGCTTTTTTTTATATGCAGTTAGAATTTGTAAAGGTGGAAAAATCCATCTGTGGGCAACCTTTAACAAATACCGCCATGTACTCAACCTGGCCAATACCCACTGTGCATGCACTCGGCTTGGGCTCAGCAGCCAATCCCTTAATTTTAAGATGTGGGCTCTCCCAGTTTGCTGACATGCTCTTGCCAGTACTGAAGGGAAGCTGTGGTATCTGCAATGCTCCTCTGATTAAGTCTTTTGTGACTGACATGCTTCCTTGGAAGAACTGTGACAGTTCATCGTAGTACAAGTGTGTATTGGTTTTGCACCTGCTGCTGTCCTCTCTCCTGGTGTAACTGTCCAAAAATATGTGTATATATTTAGACCACAACTGTAGAACAGCCTTGCAATAAAATCTGGGGATATTTACATGTTTGATGCCGTTAGAGTCCTGCACCCCTTTGGCTGCTTGGTGATCATACTACTGTGTGAGCTCACCCTGGTTTTCTGTTACTCCTTTTTTGGAGAGTTGTTTTGCACCAGAGGGGGAGTTGGTGTGTGTGTGTTTGAATGCAGCTATTTGCTGTTTTTTAAAGGACCTCTAGCCCTCCCATGGGGTTACTGCAGCAGGAATTCATACCTGTGCTACAGCCCAGCATACAGACTGCTGACAGGTACCAAGTGGAAAAATCCTGCTCATAGTGTGCTGTGTTTTGTCAACGTGTTTTACTGCCCATGGTTTTCAGCAATTTGTTACTCAGTATTTATATTTTTTTTAATTTCATTTGTGCCCACATTGCCTGCCAAAGCATGTTGTTCTATTATAACATTTATTTTTTTTTCCCATAAGTTGCCAGTATCCGTGTCCTTTCAATTTAGTAATCACTATTGAATTTAAACAATAATGTAGAAATCCTCAAAAGTTCTACTGATGTTCAGTCATATATTAGCAAGAGCATAACCCTTTATTTTAAAAATACTGGTTCCTGGATCCATTTCTAGCAACTTTTCTTCATTTAGGTTGTTCTGAATTCTGGTTTGGGTTTAACAGCTGTAATATAACATGCATCTTCCAAAGTGCTGCTGGCTTACTCTGTAGCTGTAGGTTACATATTTTCCTTTAGGCTGTAACTGACCATAGCACTCAGCTGCCAGCAATGTTTAATACAGTAAAGACTGAAAACAGGACTTATCCCATAGCCTCTGAATATACCGTAAATATATAGTAAGTGACATGCAGTACCTTTTAAATGACTGTAGTTCACTAGAAAATCATGATTTGATTTTGTCTGTCTCTCCTTCATGGCTTTAGGCACCACACAGTTACCCGGGGTATAACTAAAGGAGTGAGGGAAGACTTCTGCCTGGCCATGGAGCGCCAGGTCTCACGCTGTGGGGAAAATCTCATAGTGGTCTTGCATAGGTTCTGCTATAATGAGAAAATACTGCTGCTGCAGACTCTTGCTTGAATGGACTGGATCCTGATGCAGTGTCTTTTACGGAGAGAGGGGAAGGCTCTTCTTTGTATCAACAAGCAGCACAGCAGTAGAAAATCTCTTGTTCAGGGAGTCAAGAAGTTCCCTGTAAGTTAAAGGTTCTGCAATACACAAACACTACTCAGTGTTTGTTCACTGCCTGGTTTTCTTATGTGAGTAGATCAAACTTTATCACCGCGAGCCTAGCCAGAAAGACACTTGGATCCAGAGTTCTGGGTTCATCAGAGCAGCAGGGCAGAAGGACTTGCCCCTTGTTTATTCTTCCTATTATATACTTCTAGCAAGGTGACCATGGATAAGAGAGTTGACAGTCCCACCTCTCACCATATTGGTCAAGGGGACTGTCACACAGTTTTGTTTGTCCCAGCATGGAATGTGAAAACAATGGCTATGTTTATAGAACATAGCTGGTGTTTACATGAAAAGAGCGTGAGAAGGTACAAACCTTCTACTTAATATGAAACGCTCAGCTAGCTAGGAGAATCTCATGGCAACAAAACTTCATAAATAAAGCTTTGTTTAAAAAATCATTGTAATATCCTATTTGTTTTGGGGTTTTTTTCCATAGCATTATACTAAGGTGGGTGGCATAGTTCTTTCCATCTTTACACATACACAGAGAACATAGCAAGGTATTTCAGATTTTTTATTAGCTCTAGTTTGGAAATCACAGCATGAGTAAATTTCCTGAATTTCCAAAAACTATTATCTTACATTGAATTGATCTGTTAGGTCTTCCTTCTCAGCAGAATTCTACCTGTATTGCTGCTTTTCAGATTCAGGGTCCTTAAGTAAATTAATGTAGAAAGAGGATTGTTTTGATTGAAATTTGGTAATATCCAAGTCATTATACAAAGTCAGTAGGAAATGGCCTTTCTGCACCCCTAGAGTGTAGCACATGATACTCAGACCTTGTCCATGTAAGAGGTGTGTTACACAAAGGCCCAGAACATGCACAGATGGGCTTATAAACTTGTAGGAGCAGCCTGCTGATTAATAAGCCAATAGGAGAGATTTCAGGCTTCAGCAGGATCCTAAACCTAAGGGTTTAGTCGAAGAAATGGGAAGAATACAGTGAAGCATGATCAGCTGAGAGCACCACCAGGCTGTGACACAGAGGTGCCCCAGAGCTTTCCCAGATAGTCACTGGCCAAGTTACATGCATGCCAGTAGCCAGAGGGCACAGGCATGCAAGAGGTGCCAAGGATACATACAAACCCCAGAGCACCTGAGTTAGGGGGTTCTGTGTCACAGGCAAGGACTGTTACCACAGGTCCTTTCTGACAACCCAGTGCAGTCACCACCATCCATCTCTTGCAGTTCCTTTCATGAACACCATCAGGGTGTCTTAGACTGCCCAACTGTTAGGGTATGTTCAGCTTCTCCATATGAAAGAGGGAAATCAGTAAAATATTTACAAAAGACAGAAAACAGAGCAACTGTAATAGACTAGTAAGTTTTTGCTAAATAGGAAAATACTGTCCCTTAAGTCACATAAAAGTCTTGATGATAACTTCCATGGCACTGTAAATTTGAACTAGTATCCCTTTTTAGTAAAACAGCCTAAGTGGCAATATTTCAGGCTAATCTACCATATTTCAGGCTAATCCACTTGCCTCATCAGAATCTAGGCCTGCTAGACCTTGACCACCTCTATCAGATTTTCCAGAATATCCTTCTCTTGTAAAGCATATATGATATTACTACCCAAAGGGTTGTTGCAGTGAGATTTTGAGTCAGATGCTCTGCGTGGGATTGACTGTCTTGCATCTTCCACTTAAAAGGGAAGTAGTTTGCAAACACTTGGTGTCCAATGTAGACCAGGATTGAGTTCATTCCTGAAAAGAAGCACAGGTTATACCATCTGAACGAGCAGGTATGGGCTTGCTTCAGAGCAAGCAGGCAGAGGTGTACCAGGCTTATAAAAGAGAGTGGCACCAAGACAACAACAGTAATTTCATTTGCCCCAAAGGTGCTATGCACTGTTTTCAAATACAGTCTGAGGGGTTCTCTCCCCCAAAACATTTATTAAAAGAAATACAAATAACCTGTGTGCTAAATTGATAATACAAGCAAATCAGTATGCTGCAATTATATTAATAAGGACAATAATAACAGTTACTGTTTTCAGGGTGGATGAATGCCAACCAATCTGGTCAGATCTGCTGCCTTTACAAATGCAGACTGCCCTTCAAAGCTCAGGGGTTTCTGGTAGGAGGTATGATACTCTGCTGCCACCCTGCCTATTTTCCTTTCCAGACACCAGCGACCAAAGCTGCTGAAAGGTCCCCTCTGCTGTGGCTTTACATTCTCTACTCATGTTCGTTGTGTGCCCACTGTGGTTAAAACCACAGTGGGATACTTTGCGAAACATGCTTATCTAAAACCACAGAGACACAACCTCCACAGCTGCCCAGGGGATTTCATCTTCCACATCTTCAGAAGTGGTATTACTCTGTTGACAGGCCTTTGAGTTTCCCATTAGGTAACACGAGTCTCAGCAGTCCCTTCCAAAACCAACTTTGAACAGTTGTGGTATTGTGCTTGGTACTAGGCAGCTCTTCACTGGGACCTTGACTTGATACCAAACTCAGAATAGTCATAGGCAATAGCAGCTTTCAGCTCTCATTTAAAGAATTGATTGTCCCTCTCTCCTAAATATCTGGTCTCAAGTGTCCCAGTTCTATGCAAAGGTTCTGCTCAACTTAATAATTCTGGAATCCTTCAGGCTACCTCATTCTAAATCCCTACTCTCTTACAGACAAGGGAAGCACAGAAAACAAAAGGATAGTATCAGTGCAGAAAGAATAATAAGGAATATGTCTCCTGATGTGATTTTACTGAGCTGGGTATAAAAATGGAGCACCTGACCATCATTTCTTGACATCCACAAGGTAATATATCAGCAATAAGAGTATGAAGGCAAAGCAGCTCATGGTTGTCACATATGATATTGACCTACAAACATTTTCAGCAGAAAATGTAATATTTAGAGAATTATGTGATACAGATCTCAATGTACAAAAGGTAAAACATTCTCTGACCTAAAATAGTATTTCAACATAATCATACGAAATGTTCCATCTCTTTGCTTACCACAAGTTCTTGTTTATGGGAATAAACCCTTCTTCTTTAGAACATTTTGTCAAGATAGCAGAAATAATTCCCTGAAATAGAAAGTCGGTAAAGTTTATATAACCGCTGCAACATGTTTCAGAAATGTTTGCATTGCATTAAAATACATGTCTTTTAAAGAGCTACATAAACTATCAGACTTACCATTACTATGCCCCATATGATGAACCAACTCATAATTTGTTTGGGCTGGTCTCTGTAGAACAAAATAATTTTTCCTGCCTTATAAAAAAATACAAAAAAATAATTAATGCCCATTAATGCAACTACATTTCAAGAGCCAGATAAATTTTCCACCAGCTACCTGTGCTAAGACAGTGTTGGGGGTTAGATTTGCCTCTTTTTCACTTACAGAATTTTTTCCCATAAGTTGCTAAGAAACCTTAACGACAGTACTTAATCAGAACAAAGGGAGTAGTTGAAGGACATGGCAGCACAAGGCTACACCTATTGTTTTGAGTGTCCGGGAGTTTCCCTCAGAGGGGAGAGATAATGCGAGCTTTGGGAAAGGTAAAAGACCAAGCTGGGGGGGCAGTCTTTCACTCTTGCTCTCCACATCAAGGAGGACAGTCAAGCTGCCCCTCGCTGCAGGAAGAGTTCAAGGCCATCACTCTGCCTCGTCCTGGGAAATCTACCGTCATCTGCTCGTGTACCCAGGAATCTTGAGCTTGCTTTCTCCAGCCCTCCCCCCACCACCGCTGCTTATTCAGAGCTTTGAGGTTTTCCTGCTACTCCGTAGCCCTGCACTGTCCAGTCCTGCTGGGACACCCTTGCCACTCCAGCTACCAGCGCAGAGCTCCTCATCTCATCCACCAGCCTGGGACTTTCCACCCTTCCAGCTTGGCCTCTCAGAGTCCTGCAGGGGCACCGAGATCAAACTGCCCTGGGCTTTTGTAAAAGAAAGCCCTCAAGGTTCCTGGTTCTGTTTATTATTAATGCTGTAGTTGTTGTTTGTTTGTTTGTTTTGTCATATATACTAGTAAAGAACTGTTATTCCTATCCCCATACCTCTGCCTGAAAGCCCCTTTAATTTTCTAAATTAGAATAATCTGGAAGGAGGGGATTTGAATTCTCCATCTCTAGGGAGGTCCTGCCCCCTTCCTAGCAGATACCTATCTTTCAAACCAAGACAGAGACCACAAATGGGATTTCCAAGTGGCTGAAAGGCTCAAAATGAGGATTCTTTGTAAAGAATGGACACTCAAGGGGAAAATATGTAAATACAACCCAATCAGCAGTAGAGGTGCACTTTTTCTCCCTTTCTTACTATGTTAACTGAGAAAGGAGACAAGCATCTTTATTAGGTCAACACAACATAAGTTGAGCTCCCTCTCCCTCGGTAAGGATTGCATGAAGGTACAACATCAGAGCCAGCCCCAAGAGCTTCTCCACAGCACCCCTGACCTGCCCAGAGCACATGCTTCTTTTCATACACCACTAAGCAATGTGTCCTGATAATTCACTCCTCAGCATCACACTTCTGTTCCAAGCTCTACCCCAGAGATATTCCCAATCAATCAAAGTCCCCAATGCCCCCAGGACCAAGATAGCCCCTAGGACAGAGGCAAAGAGGTTGTAGCACAAAGTGTTACAGTCCAGCTGCACAGCAGCTGGCCCACTGACCCAGCACACTAAATGCTCAATGTTTTCCCAGGCTAGAGGCACACATTGATGGCATTGCAGTGATCATATATTGCTGTACACAGACTTCAGGGAGATTTTAATCATCTTCTTTAAATAGAAAGAAGAATGACATCACCTGTATAACACCTGGTACCTTAGTGCCAAAGTAAAGAAAGTTTTTTTCACATGATGGATGCTTCTTTTAACCCTGCTGGCCTGAAAGCTCTTCCCTTCATTCTTTCCCTATGGCTAATAAATTGTACCTTCTACTCAGTAGAAGAGAACCAACATGATACCCCACATTAAGTTGTCCAAGTGCACGGTCTTACCTGGGACAATCTGGCACAGGTAACAAGAAGGTCAGGCAGAGCCAAATTGTTTCTAATACCAGAATAAAAATCCACTGTGGCCAGTAGGGGAAAATATCCTGCAGAGCAGGGAATCGTCCTTCCTGCATGAGGTGGAAGGAGGGGGTGTTAGCTGGCAAATAAAAGCCATGCCCTTGGGGACAACCTGTACTTCCTGGCAGGCAGTCTTGTACCCCAAATACAAGAGGGAGATGTCATTACAAAACTGGGTTCTACCAATAGATCTTTCATTTTCACAAGCAATTTCCAGACACTTACTTGGGGCAGGGGGAAGGAACAAAACAAACAAAAGCCCTTAATTTTTTTAACTTGGAAAATGTCAAAAGGAACTTTGATTCATGAGTAGAACAAAAGCCTTTTGGGAAAACAGACTCTAGAGAGGCCAAAACCCAGTATTACTTTCCCCTGCTGTGAAAAAATCTTGCCAAAATTAACTGGACAAAATGCAGACTACAGGATTCAGCGTAGAGATGCCTGTCCCTGGGCTTCCTTGGCAGTGGAAAAGTCATCAGAATTATCTTAGAATGCCTGTTTTTAAGCACCATCTGAATGGATTGGTGAAATCCTCAAATACAGTAAAGCTAGATGTGACAAAATGCAGACTGGGACACTGAAGGGTGCACATACCCAACATTGACCCTTTCCAGGTCACACTGCACTACACATCAAGTAAGGTGTTACATGTTTTCTTATCATTTCTCATGTGTTCTTTTTGCCCAAACGAGCAAAGGCTCCCAAACCCTGCTCCAGTATCAGTTCAGTTGTCATTTCCCCACAACTCACCCAAGTCCCACTATCAGCTCTTGTAAACAGGAGTTCAAGAGCAACCACCAGGTATGTGAATCCCAGCCTCTGGAGCACCCCTGGAATACGCAGATTATCCCAGGACACTGGAAAACATGCAAGCAATGTGAAAGAGGAGCAGACACAGGCTCTGTTGTAAATACAAAAGTGACCCTTCTTCAGGGAGAGCTGAGATCCACTGCTCATGAGGGACACCTCCACTCTGCCATCCCAATTTTCTGTACATCATAATCCTGGGATAGTCACTAAGACGATCAACAGTGGTTGGCACAAGAGTCTAACAGAGAGAATTGCATCAGTGCAGAACTGAACAGCACTCCACGAAATACCATCAAACTGTTGACACCATTTCTGCAACAGCCCAGCCAAGGAGGCAGGAACAAGTTACAGAAATGCAAGGAAGAGAGCAAGTTCCACTCACAAGGTCCAAGGCAGTAACTGGGATTCACAACTATGATTCCCAGCAGAATTAGCACAAAACTCCTCCAGAGGATTTTTCTAAGCACCTTCCACTTGGAACTTCCCTACCTCAGCATGGAGCCCAGTGCCAATGCTATAGATGTCCCCATGATGAATACAAACCTGGAGAACAGAGCAGATGGGAAATGGAGCTGACAGATGTCTCATAACATGTATGAGTAACAGCAAACACTAAAGCTGACAGAGCGGCCTGCATTGGCCCAACAGAGATGCATGCACTGAGTGAAACTGAGTGATTTTATTTCCTCTGATTGCTCGGAATTTCCAGGCGTCATGGGTTGGCACTGGCCAGATGCCAGTGCACCCATGAATATATGTTTTTCCTAACAACTACCGTGGGATGTGATCAAGAACAGAGCGGAGCAGGCTCAAAACTTGGAAATAGAAAGAAAACTTTATTAAACTACATAAGAACAGAAAATAGAAAAGAAAAAAACCCTAAACACACAAAAACCAGAAATGAAAACCTCCCAGAACATTTCTTCTCCTCCCCCCAATTTCCACCCTTCCACACTCCAACTTTTAACATTTACACGTTACCCTCCATCTTACTTGCTTAAACCAAAACCCTGGGTTCCCAAAGTCATCATCACTCAAAAAGAACCAATCTTCAATTCAGCACGGGAGAGAGGAGCCTCGGACCATAGACCCCCCACAGGAAACACAGGTCCACCCTCCCGTGTTCCCATGTCACCCATGACACTGCTCGGAGAAGTCTGCCAGGATGACACCCTCCTTTCCATGTCCACTGCTCTCAACACTGTCCATGGACCAAAACCACATATAGGGCTCTTTTAAGGATGCTTGGCCAAGTACCAAAAACCAGCCATCTTCTCATTTCGGGACAGCAGTCCCCCCCATTTTCCCCTGGGGCCGAGGGTTCCAAGAACAGAGATCTTCATCCCTCAAGACAGAGGGCGCCACCACACCCTCTTCCTCTCTTCTCTGTTCGCTCCATTCCTACAGTGGCAAATCACTGCCACAAAGTCTTTAGTTCGAGCCAACTGCATCCACCCAAATACAGTCTTATGTTCAGGAAAATTCTGGTTCAGTCTATGGCTAACATTATGCAAGAAAAGTCCAGCCCAAAAAGCCACTCTTCATCTCTGCCCATCTGGGATCCTTTTCATCTTCCTTTGACATCTCAGTCCCAGGCTGTCTCTCTCTCTTCTCTCAAACTACCAGCCAAGAGAATCAATGTCTGGAAAAAGTTTTTTTCTGCCTCAGAAAGAGTTGAAAGTCTCTGGCTCCTGGCAGGGCCACAGGCTCAGGCACTCCCCCACACAGCCGGGCACTTTTATCCCAGGGTGGGGGGGGGGACGGGGGGACGGGGGGGACAGGAATGGAAGGCACCTCCACAGTTCTCCACCCTTCCATTCTGGAGGGGGCTGGCTCAGCTCCAGTCCCTTTCACTCTCTTCTCCTCCCCAGGGCACCGGCCTACCTCAGCCTGGCCACATGGTTTCCCTCCCCCTCCCCCACCCAGCCTTGTAAGCTGGACAGGGGAGGAGGAGAGGATGAGTGCTCTTCTGAAACCAGAACCAAAAAGGAAATCCCTCTGGAAGTCCTTTCTTTTTAACCCCTTGTGTTCTCAGAGGCATGTCCAACCTCTCAGTGGCTACTCCAGGTGCCAGCATACAACCTGACCACTGATTGGTTTGCCCACAACTTCCTGGAAAACTCACTTCCCCCTCAAACCAGGACACCAGGCTACTGAGCTTGCACTATGGGACACTTCTACCTTTTTTGGTGGTCAGTTGAGGTAGGGTTGTAATTGCAGTCTGTTTTTTTTCCAGCAATTCATGTGCTACCTCTCAGGGTTGCTGTTCCCTGGGAGTCTCCTCGGGGTTGATGTTCCCCAAGGTAATAAGGTTTTTCGTCTTCTCTTTGCCCTAAGTGTTTCACACCGGAGGCAGAGACGACAAGCTGAGTCCTCCAGTGCATGTTTCCAAGGTTGTTTATTCTTCATTATGTCTCAGTTCTTTCTCAGCTCTGCCAGGCCTCCCTGGGCCTCCCACGGCTGACTGGGGCGGATCAGAGAGCCCCGCACCTTATGTACGGTACCCTTGACCCAACCACCGTCCAAAACGTACTTTTTATTTACAAAATTTTACCAATGCCTACTACCTATGCTAACATGTCGTTTCTACTCTAAACCAATCTCAAAAATCCAGCTCAGCAAAAGATGGGGGACGAGAGCAAGAACAAGGAGCACAGGGGCCACTCCCCAATTCCTCCATCTTGTCTCTTCAACCCCATATACTAAAAATCCTAGATTCTACATTTACATTCTATGATAAAATAAATACTACTTCTTTTGAATTCTCTCAGCTTGTGATTCTTCATACAATGTGGGCATTCACTCCCATGGCCAGGGATCAGAGGCAGTGTCCTCCTGGGCCCTGTGTGAGGCTGGTTGACCCCCTTGTACAGATCCCAGACCCCCCTGTCCGGTCTCCAAACCCTCCAGGGTGGCCAGAGGGATGTTCTAGACTCCGACAGCTACCAAAAATTCCATTACCCAAAATTAAATTAGCATCTTCAGAACAGTCAAACACCAGCTTCCAATCTATGATTCAAATTCAAAACTGACTCACTCCTCCCCTCCAGATTACGTTCACAGTCCAAGTCCAGCTCCCTATTCCAACAGAAACCACAGCTAGTGTAGAGAAGCATGTTAGGGGCAGATGGGATAATTGCTTCCCCATAGGACCATTCTCTGGTTATAGAAATATTAGCTTAATCCAAAATTTATTTGGCTCTTTTATCTATGGATACACACCAGTCCAGCTTCAAATCTTGCCAGACTGGCAGCTTTTAACACAGTGGCATGGCACTGAGCTTCTCAGGGATATTGCACTTCCTCTGGCAGGGTAGCCCTGGGCCTTGTGTGTGGGAAGAAGGAGGATGTGGGGCACCAAAACCACTTAGCTCTTCTACTGGGTCATAAGGGTTAAGGTATTTGTACAGGCAGATTCCTATTAACTGTTTAACATGAATTCCTCCAAATACATTTCCACATGGAGGCAAGGTGCAAAGTTCCACCTGCAGTGTTTCATATAAAGAATCACTTGATACAAAAACTATTCTTCAGGAAAACTTACCATGGAAATACCAGATCTGCCACTGTTAATCTTATAGAGAAATATGAACGAGCACGTTATTCACCTTGAACCCTCCTCAAATGTAACAATATTATTCTTGATTTTCTAGAGGAATTGCAGGCTGCTAGCAATTATTCATGTCCCAAAATCTAAAACATGTTATAAACAAAACTTACAAAGAGCAAATCATCTTGCTTCACTACATTTGCCACTCTTCAAGAATAGGATCAGAACTGATTGCTGTGCCTTGGGAAAGATTTCAGGGATGGGATCCTTGCTATTCCCCACTAGGGCATTATAATGCTTGACTTCATCCCCATCAGCTTACCAATCAAGGCATCATGTTTTTACAGCATTAAGCAACATCAGCAACACAAGTTAAAGATATGACCCTGTGTTGTGGTTGGGGGGGGGAGGTGAATTTTTTTAGGGGGATGTAGGCAGGCCAATCAGTGATCAGGTTTTCTGCTGGCACTTGGATTGGCCACTCGGAGGTTTGGACACGCTTCTGAGGACACAAGGGGTTAAAAGCAGGACTCCAGCAGGGTTCAGCCTCTTTTTTTGGATTCCGGTTTAATCAGACAGACATCTCAGGCCTCCTCCCCCCACCTAGCCACGAGGCTGGGTGGGGGAGGGGAAACACGTGGTCGGGCTCAGGTAAGCTGGAGCCCCGGGGGGACAGGGAAGAGAGTGAACAAGACTGGGAGCTAGCCCCCATCCAGGATGGAGGGGTAGAAAACTGTAGATCTGCCTTCCGTCCTGTCCTGTCCCCGCCCCCCCCCCTCCCCCAAAGAGAGAGACTGCTGCTTCAGAGTTTCGAATATCAACAGCAGCTAGCAGCGAAGAAAGAGCGGGGGCAGGGGAGAAGTTCCTAACTGTGTAAAGAAATGCCGAGTCCAGGACCCTGCTAGGAGCCAAGAACTGTTGGCTCTTTCTGAGGCAGAAAGAGACTTTTGTCAGACATTGCTTCTCATAGCTGGTGGCTTCAGAAGAGAGAGAGAAACAGCTCGAGACTGAGATGATGAAAGAAGATGAAGAGAATCCCAGGTGGGCAGGGATGAAGAAGAATAGCTTTTTGAGCTAGACTTTTCTTGCATAATGTTAGCCATAGACTGAACTCCAGTCTCTTTGAACATAAACTGCATTTTTGGGTGGATGCCGCTGGCTCAACTGTGCTACAGTGACTAGCACTTTAAGAGTGGAGGGAACAGAGAAGAGAAGGGAGAGAGTGTGGTCGCGCCCTCTGCCCGCAGAGAAAAAAAAAAAGCCCTCAGCCCCAAGGGAAAGATGGAGAGAGCTCAGCATGAAAGCATCCTTAAAAGAGCCCTGTATGCAGTTTTAGCCTATGGACAGTGGTGAGAACACTGGACATAGGAAAGAGAAAGTGACCCCTAGCAGACTTCTCCGGGCGGTGCCACGGGTGACATGGAAACACACTAAGAGTAGACCTGCGTTTCCTGAAGAGCAGTCTGTGGTGCAGGAGAGACTCCTCTCTGCTGAATTGAAGATTAGTTTGTTGGGTTTTTTTGAGTAGTGATTGTTTGATTTAAAACCCAAGGGTTTAGTCTATGGAGGGTAATGTGTAAAGGGTAGAAACTGGGAGAAGAGGTGTTCTGAAAAGTTTTTATTTCTGTCTCTCTGTGTGTTTAGAGTTTTCTATCTCTGTTCTTATGTAATGTAATAAAGTTTTGTTTTTCTGTTTTCAAAGTTTAAGCCTTCTCTGCTCTGTTCCTGATCACATCCCACAGTAGTTATTAGAGAAAAAACATATATTCATAAGTGCATTAACATCTAGCCAGTGCTAACCCATGACACCCTGTATCACAAATGGAAAGGCTACACACAGACTGTGATGTGAAACCATCCTGTCACTGCATGACAAGGAGAACCATACACTGCTTTGCCCACTAACAGGCAGATTCCCTGCTGAGGCAAACCAGCACCGCATCCCAGCCTTCAGCTAAGTAATAGCTTGCTGCAGCAGCTGCAACACCAACCATTTCTAGACACTGCTGCAGTTAAAACCCAGAGTGATTGTCTCAATTGTACTTTACCATTCCAACTCTCGTTTTTGAAGAACCAGTATTTTCCTCCTCCATAGTTAATAAACACCATAATTACAAGAGAGAGCCTAGAAAGACAACAAAACCACAAAGTATCACATGTGGATGAAATGCATATGTATGAACACAAAGTTAATGATTACTACTTCCACTAATGCATTTCTAACTCTGAGATTTGATTTATTTCATTTTTAAAGCAAGATTTCCAGCTTTATCAACCAGTAAGCTGTGTTTCAAAAATCATGGGTGGTGGTGAACCAAAGCAAGCTCCTTTGCATAGCATTTTCACACTGAACACGTTCTTTTGCACACCCTGCCACAACTTTAACATTTCCTCAAATTAGATCAATTACAAAGCATTTTGGAAAATCTGAGAATTAAAATCTTGATTAACTTTCAAGTAAAACAGACCACCTTGAACTGTCCATCTGCTATATATTGCCATACATTGTCAAACCTCCACTGGAAAAATCTCATTCCCTTTGAAAGAGCTGCTTTTGAGCAAGCTCTTATGCTCACCCTCGGAAGGTGTCAAGGGAACGCAGCCGCTGCTGAGAGCCTGTGCTCCACGATTGTGGGGCAGGATCACAGTTAATGGAGTCTGTTGTCTTCAGGGATCCGAGCTCCTTTGGGGAACAAGCCAGACACATGAAGAGCAAGTCAGCAGCTGCACCAGCTGACTAGGGAACAAAGGATAGTAAACTGCAAACTTTCACACACACTCTGTCTTTATTCTCCTCATCTTCCTTTTGTCTACTTCTAACCTCTTCCTGGCTTTACCACATTGCAATAATGTCTGCAGATGCTCCAGACTCTACCTTTGACCAGGTAGAAACAATAATGCAGTGAAATGAGCCTGTGCTTGAGACTCATCAGAGCTGGGTCCCCTCCAAATCAGCCAGAGACTTGCCAACACTATGAGTACTGCTTTACAACAGAGCTGAGCAGATCCATTTGCCAGCTCTCAAACAGGACCTGCTCCAACCCATCAGCCCTTGTCTGACACCATGGAGTGTTGCCATGAGGTTTTTTCCTGGTTTGCCGAGCATTCATATTAAAGGAGAAATGTGCAGTTTCTCACGCTCATGAATGTAAACACAGGACCATGTTTTGTAAACACTGCCCTTGTTATGAATTCCTTCTCAAGGAGAAGGGGAGGTTGAATGACAGCCTCCTTGACCAATGTGGTGGGGAGGTGGGAATTCCATCCTCCAATCCACAGGCCTCATAGGAAATGTATAAAAGTGGGTTTTTGTAAATAAACTTCGTCTTCTGCCCTGCATGCTCTGTCCACCCAGATCTGTCTCCCCAGTCTCATTTCTGGTTAGGCCTCGAGGTGATAATGGAGAGACTGTTTCGAGAGCTAAACCAGTGGAAAATCAATCCTTTTAAACACAAGAGTGGCTTCTTTGCAACTGGGTTCCCAAACCACTCTGATCAGACCCAGTGACAGATAAAGAAGGAGACATCACTATATCCCAGTGATAGAGATGAACTACAAGAATTGCTGTAGAGCTCTGCTTCCAAGTCTTTTGATTCTAGACAGGTTTGGACCTCTTAGATATGAAGTCCAGACTGTGATGAACTATCTACATTCTAGTATAAAATGAGGATCACAGAAATTCCAGTACTAGGGGTGCCAGAGAAATTCTGAGTTTGTTTTTTTGCTAAAATTTCTGCTGTGCTGGAAGCAGCCATGAAGGCTGTGATTTCCCTTACACTGACTATGTCAGAAGAGGACAGTATTTTCACCAACACATTTCTTTCAAGGGAACTAAAGAGGGCACAAAGCTGTATGTTCAAAATTTGCAAGAGCTTTACAGGGAATCCACTACACTTGCATGGAAACACAGTCTAGCACTCTCCATTGACATAAGATTGCCTATCTAACATCAATACAAGATTTGCTAAGGGGAAAACAAACAAGGGGAAGATAATTAGCAATAAACAAGCCTCCAGATGTCCAGATAGTATGTATTTCTCAGAGATGAAAACACTACAGAATGCAAACTAAAGATACTGTGGTCACTCACAGAGTTAATCATACGATCAGTTGCTCTGGGATTCAGTTTCTTGTAAACCCAGTTTCTGACTGGATCAATTCTGAAAATAAGTAACAGTTTAAAACACAAAAAGAAGCCAAAAGTACTTTATAGTTAATTTCACCTTGATAGAAGCTATTTAGCAGCATAAAACAGAAGTTTGGACAGTTCCTATTTCTGTTTTCACAGCTCACATAGGTAATACTGTGATTCAGCCAGCACCTAGGATCTCAGTTAAGTCCAGCTGTGGAAATACACTGACACATGCTCATGTTTGGGTGTTTTATTCTCGAGTTGCTTACAAGCAAGGATGACTTACACCATTCGGTAAAGGGTAGAAGGTTGCATTTGTTACATGCACTTTGGTCCCACTGCCTTGGATTACTGATCCAGAGCTAGACAAGGAACAAGGGACATGAGGGTGCAGCAGGGTGTATGTGAGCTTACAGTGAACATCAGTTGCTCTGCACACAAACTACCAAGGCTGCAAGATATCCCTCGAGTGAAATCGCATCACTCTGCATTTCTGGCCACATGTGCCACAATGTGCACAGGGATCTGATCTGCAAGGAGGGCTACAAGTAGGACTCCAAAGTATTACCACACTGAGATGCATGGTCTTAAACTGGCACATGCAAGGAGGAAGTTCACTTACTTCATTAGAAGGCACCCAGCAATCACGATAGCAAGGATCCCCATGTAAACCAGGAATGATGCCTTAGGGCTGGGTTTTTTCTGTTTGTCTGATAGCACTGAGTGGTGCTAGGATCTTCACGGTGTGATGGGGGTAGGGCGGCCTGTTTCAAGGACATTGTCTCTAAGCTCCAGGCCCGAGTATAAACAACCTGGAAGAGAAGGGCAAGTCGAGAGGGGGGTGTTTGGTGATTCGGGGTTATTGATTGGACGGTGCATTGCTATATGCAAATGAATGGAAACTTGTAAAAGGGGTAAGACCTGGGGACAAGCCCCTTTTCGTCTCCATCTTGGGAATATTCGGGTTGGGCCACCTCTGTGGGTCCGGAGACGCAAGGGCATGGGCTTGAATAAACACTCATTTTGTTCCTTTCACTCTATTTAGTCTCTGTTTCAGCCTCAAGGCATCAGTAATTTTGGCGAGCCAGGCAGGAGAAGGAGGCGTCTGGGAAATCTTCTGTGGACCAAAAGAAGGCAGCACCCCCCCCCTCCGCCCGCCTTCACCCTGCCAGCAGAGGTCCAGAAGTGCCGGAGCCAAGAACCTTTGAAACAGAGGCACGTGAGTGAATAAAGGGGGGTACTAGAAATATTTGTTTTGTTCTTTGTTGTGAATATCAGAATGGGCTGTGTGTTCTCTGGCGAAGGGGATAATGATATCATCCCGAGAGATAGCCCTCTGGGATTGATAATGAAAAATTGGGTGTATTTGGTCGGGGAGGAATCGGGCCTTTCCATGCCTAA
Organism: Prinia subflava; assembly: GCF_021018805.1. Taxonomy (NCBI): domain Eukaryota; kingdom Metazoa; phylum Chordata; class Aves; order Passeriformes; family Cisticolidae; genus Prinia; species Prinia subflava. Next base: position 4,532,841 of record NC_086282.1, read on the forward strand.
GCTTATTAGGCTGTCGGAGAGGATGTGGCCGACGTATCGATTAGATAATGGAAAGACCTGGCCTAGATTTGGGAGTGCAGATCCAAAATTGATATCAGATTTGATGTCCTGCCTGCGCTGGGACAGGGCTTTTGAGGAGTTAAAATATGCTCGGCTCTTTATGGTGTTGGCTTGCGAACAGGACTTGGGTGATAAGAAAGAAAATATATTGGTCTTGGAGGGTAAAAAGAAAAAACTGACCATTAACAACATGTATAGGAACCCAGGGGAGGCAGAGACCGATCTGATTGCACCTGCCATGAGGGCAGGGCCGGTCCCAGCCGCGCTTGCAGCAGGCTCGGGCCAAGGGGCGGCCCCTTCCCTGCCGTCCCCTCAGTCACCGTCGCAAAGGGGGGTGGCGGCGGGGGGGCGGGAGGCTCGGGTCAGGCCCCGGTCGGTGAAGAGGGAGGAAGGCGCGGACCGGCAGCGACGGGCACCGTCCCTGTCGCCACCTCCTTCGCCACCCCAAGGGGCGGGGAAAGGGGGGAGAGACTGTGGGGCTGTCCAGCCGCCCAGAGAAGGCAGGCAGAGGGGTAGAGCCTTTCACGGAGACAGCAGGGAGGGAACTTCCCGAAGGGGGAGGGGTGCCTCCCCCGTCCTTAGGCCTGTGAGTTACTATAGCAACCCCGAAGGCCAAGGAGCTGCCTCCGGGGACGATACCTTCAAGGACAGTAGACATGCAGCACAGAGGGTTTGCCGGAGCAAGTCTTGTGTGACTCTTTCCAGAATTGGGACTAGCCGAGCTGGGCAACTGGTTACAACCGAGTCTGACAGCTCTGAGGGGGAAGAAACTGAGGACGAAACTGATGAGATCAGCGCTGCCCCAAGTAGGCGAAGGAGGGGAAAGATAGCAAGAAGAGCGATTAGAGAGCGGAGCCCAATTGCCCGACGTACTAGGAAAAAAGAAAAAGAAAGAGAGCCAGTTCTGCAAGCTCCGCTGAGACAAGCTGTCGGTAATCAAGGGCCAGTATATGTGAAGGTCCCATACTCCCTCATAGAGTTAGAACAGTGGAAAACCACTGTGGGGAAGTATAAGGAGAACCCAGATAAAGTAGCACAACTAGTAGAGCGAGCTGTTAACTCCCAAAATCCTGATTGGGTTGATTTGAATTCTATGTTAGACACATTACTTGATCCTACTGAGAGACGAATGGTTAATAAGGCCATTACTACTTTCGTGGAAGGGGGCATAGCTAGTGGGCTGCTTCAAGGTACTGTCACTCAGATATTTCCGCTTGAAAATCCAGAGTGGGACCCGAATGTACCAGGACAGATGGAAAGGTTAAAACGATACCAAAACCTTGTGGTGTATGGGTTGAAGCATGGTGTTCCTAAAGCTATAAATTGGTCAAAACTTTATGAAGTGAGGCAAAATTATGATGAATCACCTACTGATTTTTTAAACAGGTTGAGAGAAACTGCCATCAAATATACTGATTTAGACCCTGAATCAGGTGATGGGAAGGCACATCTGGTTTTGCTGTTTATGGGTCAAGCTACAAATGATATAAGAAGAAAACTGCAAAAGATAGAGGGAGTTCGAGATCTAGATAAACTTCTAGAAGTGGCCTGGAAAGTGTTTCGAGATAGAGGTCCAAATGAGAGAGGTAAATTCCAACCTGGTAAGAAGGCAGCTCAGGAAAAGCCATTCAAGAAAGCTCCCCCTGCAGAAAAAGACCAGTGTGCATATTGTAAGAATGTGGGGCACTGGAAAAAGGACTGTCCAGTGTTGAAAGGAAAATCCTCAGTCCCCCAACTCCCAGTAGTGCAAACTTCAAGCGGCTCAGGATCTGAATGATGGGGACCGAGGGTTAACCCCCCAGCAGAGCCCTTGGTTATAGCTAAGCTGGGGAATGAAGATGTTAAATTTCTGGTAGATACTGGAGCCGCCTACTCCGCGTTAAATACTTTAAAAGGGAAACTGAGTCACGATACTGCACATGTTATCGGTGCAACCGGGGTAAGCGAAACACGGCCTTTCTTTGAACCTTTAGACTTTAAACTGGGAAAGCATTTGGTAAACCACCAATTCCTCTATATGCCTACCTCCCCTAGACCATTGATGGGGAGGGACTTACTAGAAACATTGGAAGTAGAAATTAAGTTTAAAAAGGGAAAGGGTGTACAAGTTATAATACCTGAATCTAAACTTATTGAAGTTGCTGCACTTTTTGTGCAGGAAAGACATAATGAAATCCCCGCTGAAGTTGAGAAGGAGGTAAATCCAATAGTGTGGGCTGGTGATATCCCAGGAAGATCCAAACGTGCAGAACCAGTGATCGTTACACTCAAACCAGGAGCTACACCAGTAAGGCAAAAGCAATACCCTTTGAAATTAGAGACCCGTAAAGGACTAATGCCTATAATTGAAAAATTCTTAGAACATGGTTTATTAGTGCAATGTGAGTCAAAATTTAATACTCCCATTTTAGCTATTAGGAAAGCTGATGGTAAGAGTTACCGATTAGTACAAGATCTAAGAGCGATTAATAAGATTACAGAGGACATACACCCAGTAGTAGCCAATCCCTATACTCTTTTGACTGCGCTGACAGACGAGTTAGGGTGGTTTACTGTGGTGGACCTGAAGGATGCCTTTTTTTGCATTCCTGTGCATAAAAACAGCCAAGAGCTTTTTGCTTTTGAGTGGGAAAACCCTCAGACAGGGAGAAAAAGTCAGCTTACCTGGTCAGTGCTACCACAGGGTTTTAAGTCCTCGCCGACTCTATTTGGAAATCAGCTAGCAAAGGAATTAGAGGACTGGAAAAGACAGGAGCCAAAAGCAGTTATTCTACAGTATGTAGACGACATCTTGATTGCCGCCGGAACCAGAGAGGACTGTATACAACTTACTGTAAGTTTATTAAATTTTTTGGGACTGAGTGGGTATAGAGTTTCAAAAGACAAAGCACAGATTGCTAAAGAAACGGTAGTTTATTTGGGGCTTGAGATTTTTCGTGGACATCGTCAGCTCAGCAAAGAACGGAAAGAAGCCATCTGTCGACTCCCAGAGCCCCACACTACAAGGGAAATGCAAGCCTTCCTGGGAATGGTAGGTTGGTGTCGGTTGTGGATAGCAAACTATGGGCTGCTGGTAAAACCCTTATATGAAGCCTTAAAGGATGCTGAGAGAGGGATTATTATATGGACTGAAAAAAGCAGAGCAGCTTTTAAACAGCTGAAGCACTCTCTGATGTCAGCTCCGGCGCTGGGTCTGCCAGACTTAACTAAACCTTTCGAACTGTTTACATATGAAAGACTGAATATGGCTTTGGGGGTACTAGCACAGCGGCTTGGGAACCAACGGAGGGCTGTGGCCTACTTCTCTAAACAGCTAGACCATGTTGCCCAAGGCTGGCCAGGGTGTCTGAAGGCTGTGGCAGCCACTGTCATCCTGATTCAAGAAGCCCGAAAGCTCACCCTTGGGCAACACATTGTGGTGTATGTACCCCATGCTGTAGAAGCTGTACTTGAGCAAAAGGGGGTACATTGGTTATCTGGTAGCCGGATGCTTAAGTATCAAGCACTGCTGCTAGAGCAGGATGACGTTACTTTGAAAACCACTTCTGTCGTTAACCCGGCTATGTTTTTGTCTCCCACGTTAATTGACGGTATGCCTGAACATGACTGCTTACAAACAATTGAAGAAGTCCATTCTAGTCGACCAGATTTGAAGGACAGGCCCCTAGAAGATCCAGATTGGGAACTCTTCACAGATGGGAGTAGCTTTGTGAAAAATGGTAAAAGAATGACTGGTTATGCTGTGACCACACAGGACAAGGTGATTGAGGCCAAGGCCCTGCCGGCAGATGTATCATCGCAGAAGGCTGAATTGATTGCGCTGACGAGGGCCTTAGACTTGAGTGAAGGAATGAAGCTAAATATATGGACTGATTCTAGATACGCGTTCAGTGTTGTCCATGCCCACGGAGCCATCTGGAAGGAGAGAGGACTTCTGAACGCTCAAGGCAATCCAATTAAACATGCTCAACAAATACTTGCTCTTTTAGAGAGCATTAAAAAACCCACAGGAGTAGCTATTATGCACTGTAAAGGTCACCAAAAAGGGAAAACTGTTCCAGAATTGGGAAACTGCTTTGCTGATAAAGTGGCAAGAGGAATTGCAGAAAAAGGTATCCTAGCAGTAATTCCACAAAAAGAAATTGATTTATCTGAGTTTACCCCAAAATATGATCAAGCTGATCATAAACTAATTAAGTTCCTTAAGGCTAAGATCACAGAGAGTGGATGGGCTGTTACACCAGCAAATCAGGTTGTAGTATCATCCTTGATCCTTCGGGAACTAGCCCAGAGAGAACATGAAAACACACATTTTGGAGTTGAGAATCTTCTAAAACATTTAAAAAAGGTAGTGATAGGGAAGGGAATGGCTGACATTGCACAATCAGTAGTGAGTAAATGTGAAATTTGTTGTAAAAACAATCCTGACACGAGGAAAAGAGTGGTGATAGGAGTAACAAAGGCAGGGGATCTTCCTGGGGATTACTGGCAAATAGATTTTGCGGAGTTACCACGTAAAGAGGGATACCGATACTTGCTGGTACTAGTAGACACTTTCAGTGGATGGCCGGAAGCTTACCCCTGTCGCACCAATATGGCTAGGGAAGTAACAAAAGTCTTGCTTAACCATATCATTCCAAGGTTCGGGGTTCCCTTGGGAATGTCATCAGATAGGGGACCACACTTCGTTGCAAAGGTGATTAAAGAGATCAGTCAAATCTTGGGAATTGCCTGGGACTTGCACACATCATATAGACCCCAAGCGAGCGGTAAAGTTGAACGTATGAATGGGACTCTTAAGACACAAATTAGAAAAATTTGTCAAGAGACATCTATGACATGGGTCCAAGCGCTGCCTATAGCCTTATTAAGAATTCGCATCCAACCCAGGCGAAGGGATAACATCAGTCCCTATGAAATATTGTACGGGAGACCCTATCAAATCCCACATATCCCAGGTGAGATTCATATGAAAGGGAAACTTGATTTACAAAGATATTTAATGGCTCTTAGTTCTACTTTGCAGAAGCTTCAAACCTATGTCGTGTTATCTAGACCCATAGGATTGGATACACCCGTACATCCTTTCCAACCTGGAGATTGGGTGTATGTTAAGTGGTGGGACAGTGATCCTTTCCAAGCAAGATGGAAGGGACCATTTCAAGTCCTGCTGACCACCTTCACCGCAGTAAAAGTCGCTGGCCAAGGACCATGGATCCACTACTCCAGAATTAAGGAGGCTTCCGCCCCTGAGACAATTGCAACAACAAAGACTGATGCAAATGATAATACGTTGTAAATGAATTCTTTTCTATGTTTAAGTACTGTTTTCTTTACATTTCCGACTGGGTAAGACATAATTTTGTTAGATACTCTTACTGTTAGATATATATTTTCCGCTAGATACTGGTTGCTATATAGGTAGAGACTCGACAAGGTAGAGGCCTTGTCAAGCCTCTAAAAGGGGGGAAACTGATGCCTTAGGGCTGGGTTTTTTCTGTTTGTCTGATAGCACTGAGTGGTGCTAGGATCTTCACAGTGTGATGGGGGTAGGGCGGCCTGTTTCAAGGACATTGTCTCTAAGCTCCAGGCCCGAGTATAAACAACCTGGAAGAGAAGGGCAAGTCGAGAGGGGGGTGTTTGGTGATTCGGGGTTATTGATTGGACGGTGCATTGCTATATGCAAATGAATGGAAACTTGTAAAAGGGGTAAGACCTGGGGACAAGCCCCTTTTCGTCTCCATCTTGGGAATATTCGGGTTGGGCCACCTCTGTGGGTCCGGAGACGCAAGGGCATGGGCTTGAATAAACACTCATTTTGTTCCTTTCACTCTATTTAGTCTCTGTTTCAGCCTCAAGGCATCAGGAAAGCTAAGAGAATAGCTACATGAAAAGAGAACACAACTCTATAAATGATCTAACAAAACCATTCAGCGACCTGGGCTTGGCCAAGCGTGACAAACACGACACAAAGCCCAACTCACCGATCATCATACCACCTTCTCCGTGCAATACACATTCCAGAGGAAAATAAAAACCCACAGCAAAACCCCCAAACTACCCAACACAAAAGCAGGCTAGTTTCAAAGTGCAGCTCAGTGACTCCACATCTCGGCATAAAAAGAGCAAAATAAAACCACATTGCATCACAAGACACTAGTGAGAGAACAGTTGATGTGCTGTGATGCATTCTGAAGAAGAAAGTAGAGATTTAAAAACAGCCTCAACATAAAGAAGATAGTGGAAAGGGCAATACACCTAGTTAGCAAGCATGGAGATTTTTTCTTTACAGTTAGGAAACTGGAAGGACTGAATAATGTAATGGAAAAAAATGGAACAGACATAGACAAGAGTTTGAAACAGTCCTGGATAAGAGATGAACAAAAGAGAACAAGGTCAGGTTTTTAATTTAAAAGTGCAACAACAAACAAAAATCCAAACACTGTGTCAATTGTTTCCCATTTTGTGAGAGAAGATAGAGGGAAGAAGAGGGAAGATTCTGTGTATATACATAAACATGCAGGGAAACAAGAACTAATATCTTTCTCCAGACACATATGCACTGATTTTTCTGTACTAAAGCCTGCTGGGCAGACAGTATATCATGTGAAGAGGCCTGATCCTGGTCAGGGCCTCAAGATGGGTGAATAAAACATAAGGAGGCAAGGATATTGAGAAAGAAGAAGAACAAGCCCATGACAACTCTTCAGCACAGCATGAGTGGCAGCACAGGCTTCTTAGGAAGCTGGTTCTGCTCAGACATGCGAGTTGTAGAATGAAAGGGAAAAACAGAGCTCTACATATGGAGGTAGCTGTTGATAGGGCCTTCACTGATATTAGGTCACAAGAAACAGTTTGGGTGCTTGTACTTAGGGTCTTTACCACAAGGGAGTAATTGCCAAGCTCTCCAAAATGATACTGAATCCTGCAAATGATAAAGGAAACAAAACTTGGTGAGCCACCCCCAGTACATGCAGGTACCACTGCAGCACTTAGGGGGGCTGTAAGCCTGAATGCTTTGGGAAAGGCAAGCCAAAAATGTGGACCAACGCTGTGATCTAGCACCGAACTTGCCTCTTCCAAGCATTTCCCTCCCCTAGCCCAACACCAATTCTTTACCACACATGCACTGCTAGCATTTGTCTTCTTGAACTAGAGACTCCCTGTAAGAGAAACCAGGTGCTTGCACATGCTGCCTCAATGAACACCGTCTTGGCTCCTGCTTGAACCTAGATCCTTTCAGCACAATTCCAAAGTACACCACTGTTACAGCAGTGGGGTGAAGACTGAGCTCTAGGTCTAAACAGCTGGGAAAAAGGAGGCGATGAGCAGGCAGTGTAGAGGCACATGGCTCCAAAGGGAAGAAAAAAAAAGCAACCAAACAAACACAAATACAGGATAGAGCTACCCATGTATTCCCTGGGGCTGGGCCATCTACTTGCAGAGATCTCTGTCACCCACAGAGATGTTAAGCAGCAGGGTGAGTGGATGCTGGGTATCAACCATTACCGATGCCGTGCCTGGTTTTCTCAGGCTCTCGTTGCTTGGAGGGACAAACGCCAGGAACTGATACAAGCACTGTGGAAGACGAGGATGAAGGGAGCTCATTAGTGCCAAAGGAAAGTGAAAGGGGGTTCTGTCTTGCATGGTGGCAAAGACAACGAAAGATGCCACGGGGCTGGAACATCTCCTGCTGTGGGAATTCCCTGTGTGAAAAAGGCATATTGTGTGTGTGTATCTCTACGCAGATATTTACTATATGTAATATGCTAGGTAGAAAAGTTATGCAATATTAACATTTTAAATAATATAGTAAATGTAGTTTTTAACATTGAATCTAAGTAAGAATTGTGTGTAAGGTATTTTTCCTTAGCTCAGAAGAAAAGAGAAGATAACCCGGAGATTTCTGCACAGAGAGAACAATTACAACAAGCCAGACTAAAACCCCTCTTGGATGTTTCAGAGGGAAAGATGCATATCTCCTTGAATCCACAGAAACCACCCTAGTCAAGCCAGGCCATGCATATCTCCTTGAATCCACAAAAGCTACCTGGTTAAGCCAGACTCCAAGATGCCAGGGGTTTAGCAAAAAGCTCTTAACAAATGGGCTTTTCTTAGATAAAGTATGCATAATCATTAAAGTTTGTCCTCAAAAATAGAGAGGCTTCTCCCTAACGGGGCCCTTCTCCTTCGCAGCCTTTGTCTGGGAAGAAGAGGGGACGGTAGTCCCGGGCTACCTTTTTTGCTCTTATTGTCTCATTATTTGTCCTGTGTCTGAAAGCTTTTTAAACTTTTATTATTGTATTAATATTTTTGTAACCAATTTTTATTCTTTATTAAATTTTCATAAATTTCAAAAAGCGAGTGATTGGCGTTTATCACAATTTGGTAGCAGAGGATGGTTAAAATACCCCCACTGCGGGTGCTGTGAGAGGATTAGAGCCAGGGAGACGCGTCCCGCCTGCATTAGGCGGCCTCGGCTCTGTTCCTTGCAGAGGACCCCAGAAAGGGGTAAGATCCAAGGACAAAAGGAGACAGTAAGGCAAAGAGAAGGGAAAGAATTCCCTAAAAACCGCGGTAACCAGCTCCTAACATCAAAGTGTACACGAAGAATAAAGACCCAAGGACAACGGAGTGGTAAGAATTGCTGGGATTGGGGGGGGGCAGCGTTTGGCATGGAACGGGGGCTGAAAGTGTGTGACTGAGAGGCGGGCTGGGGTAAAACCCAGACATTCCAAGTGAAAGCGGAGTCTTCTATGCTGCGTTTTCGTTTTCCCGAGAGGGAAACGGCCAGTACGAAGAGGAAAGTGAATGGTAAAAAGGAGTGAAAGAACCCCCCCGGGAAGAAGTGTGTGAAAAGGGGACCCTAAAAGCTTTTTGCTGGGTTGAGGAAATTATTCCAAGAACACCCAAGTTTATTGTAATAATAATCTGATGGGATTGAAGAAAATTCCAAGAACACCCAGGTTTATTGTAATAATAATCTGCTGGGATTGAAGAAATTTCCAAGAACACCCAGGGTTGATAACCAGCTGGATTGAGAAAAATTCTGAGACATCCAGGGTTATGTTAAATTCTGCAGAATATATGAAATAAATCCAAGAGCATCTGGGGTTGGGAAGAGAGAACCCCAACATTGCCAGATTGAGGGTTTTGTGAAATACATTATCTGGCCAGGTACTCTTAAAGAGTGTAAAAGTTGTGTGGGAAATAAAAGGTACCTTGTTGTTGTGATTGTTTGGTTGTGTGTGAGATTAAGTGAAAAATAGGGTGGAGTGAATGTAGATGAATGAAAGTATAGAAAGTGTAGATTTTTATTTTATTTTAAGCTTTATTATAGTTCCTCAGAGAAGGTAAATTGTATTAAGAAATAGTGTGAGAAAAAGGAGAAAAGTAGTTTTTGTAGGGGTAAAGGGAAGTTGAACAGAGATGGGGGGGGTTGGAGTAGAGAGAATATTGAAAAATGGGACAGAAATCCAGTAAAGAGAAGATAGGGAAGAAAAGAAAAAGTAAAAAACCATCCACAGAAATTCCTCCAGACAGCCCACTGGGAATCATGTTAAATAATTAGAAAAAAACCCCTTGTACAAGGACAAAGGATAAAGTAAAGATGATACAATTTTGTATGCTAGAATGGCCAAGAGAGAAAATAAGATCTGATTACGTTTATTGGCCTAGATATGGTTCCTTTGAAAAATAGATTTGTCAGGCTTTAAATGAATTTATAAATTCAAAGGAACAGAGTGATTTAGAAGAAAGTAATTACGCGGCCTGTTGGACTGGAGATTATAGGAAAATAAAAATTTTTAAAGTAACAGAAACCCCTGGAACAAAGCAAGGGAGGAAAACAGGGAAAGGGAAGGAAGGGGAACAGGAGAAAGGGGAACAGGAGAAAGGGGAACAGGAAAAAAAAGAGAGAAAAGGAATGGGACCCTCTGCAGTTTCTACCCCCTCCTTTTCAAAGCACGCCTGCATTGCCAGAGCCAGGACCCAGCGGGAGGTCTCCCTCGTCCCCAGTGTCGGAGCTCGTCCCCGCCCCAGCGTACACCGCGGGTCCCAGCTTGTCGTGTGGTCTCGCCCCGGTTCCCATCCCGGGCGCGGGTCCGCTTGGGGTGGCAGCCCCGGTGGTACCAGGTCCCCTTCCCCCCCCCCCGCCCCCGTTAGCGGCTCCCTGTCTGCCTGGGGCGGCAGGAGCGGGCTTTCTGACCCCTTCCTCCATAGTTGTAGGTCTGCACGCCTTTTCGCCCGCCACAGTGGCGGCGGCGAGAAGTCTCCCCTCCCTTTCTCCGCCGGTGGCGGCGGCGGGTTCGCCGGCGGCAGCAGTGGGGGAGGTTTTCCCTTCCCTTTCTCCGCCAGTAATTGCGGCGGACTCTCTCCCGCTCGCGGCGGCCGCCTGTTTCTTGCCCCTTTCCCCCGCAACCCCAGGTCCCCAAGCTTTTCCGCCAGCCGTGGGAATAGTATCGCCAGAAACGGCGGCAGGGGCAGCTCGACCCTTGCACGCCTCTCCTGTGGCTATGGGATCACCAGCCCTCCCATCCGCCACGGTGATGACGTGATCCCTCTGGGATACAAGTCATCCAATATGTAGATGATCTCTTGCTATCAGGAGAAGTAGAAGCTGAAGTCAGAGAGGCTACTATAAAGCTTTTAAATTTTCTTGGAGAAAAAGGATTGAGAGTATCAAAAGGGAAACTGCAATTTGTAGAACCAGAGGTAAAATATCTTAGACACTTAATAAGTAAGGGCAATCGGAAGCTCAGCCCAGAAAGAATTGCAGGGATATTATCCCTTCCCTCTCCCTCTTCCAAAAGGGAAATCAGAAAACTACTCGAGTTATTAGGATATTGTAGATTATGGATTGAAGGATACACACAGGCAGTAAAATTTTTATACAAAAAATTGACAGAGAGAGATGATATAAGATGGAACAAAGAAGATGAAGATAAATTAAGAAAACTGAAGTCAAAACTAGCTTCAATCCCAGCTTTAAGTTTACCCTCACTAGCAAAACCCTTCTATTTATATGTGAATACAGAAAAGGGAGTGGCTCATGGAGTTCTAGCTCAGGAGTGGGGAGGAGTAAAGAAACCAGTGGCTTATCTATCAAAAATGTTAGATCCAGTGAGCCATGGCTGGCCAGTATGTATTCAAGCTATAGCAGCTACTGCAATCCTAGTTGAAAAAAGCCGTAAACTGACTTTTAGAGGTAAACTAATTGTGTGCACACCTCATGCAGTTCAAAATGTGTTAAACCAAAAAGCTGAAAAATGGTTGACAGACTCTAAGATGTTAAAATATGAGGCAATCTTAATAGACAGTAACGATTTGACACTGGAAGTAAATAAGAGTTTAAACCCAGCTCAATTTTTATATAGAGAACCAACAGATAACTTAATACATGATTGTCTAGAAATTATCCAATACCAGACAAAGATTCGAGAAGACCTTGAAGACCAAGCCCTTTTAGAAGGAGAAATAATTTATGTAGATGGTTCTTCCAGATGCCTACAAGGAAAAAGAATGTCAAGATATGCAGTAGTTGATGAGAAGAACATGCAAACTATTGAAAAAAGGAAATTACCCTCAAACTGGTCAGCTCAAACCTGTGAATTATATGCTCTAAAAAGGGCACTAGAACACTTAGCACATAAAAAAAGTACAGTTTACACTGACAGCATGTATTGCTTCAGAGTAGTACATACCTTTAGAAAAATTTAGGAAGAAAGAGGGTTGCTTAATTCAAGAAAAAAAAGATTAGTGCATGAAGAGCTCATTCTAGAGGTCTTAGAAGCATTAAAATTACCTGAAGAGATAGCTGTAGTACATATTAGAGGTCACCAAAAGAGAGTAACTCCAGAAGTAAGGAGAAATAATTTGGCAGATCAAGAAGCAAAGGACACAGCAGAGAATAGAGTGGAAAGAGTAATGTTGATATTAACTACAAACGAGAAGAAATTAGAAATTCCAAAATTTAGTGAAACTGAGGAAAAAGAATTAAAGGAGATAAGAAGTGAACAAGATGAATCAGGGAAATAGAAACTTCCTGATGGAAGGCAATTACTCAATAAAATACCTATTAGAAGGATATTAGAAGACATGCATCAGAAAACTCACTGGGGTACCCAGGCTTTGTGTGATCATTTCTTAAGAAACTATGGGTGCATTGAGATTTATAGAGTAGCAAAAAGCGTAACTGAAAAATGTATAACTTGTCAAAGGATAAATAAGAAAGTAATGAGGAAAACCACCCGGGGAGATCGGAAATTAGCCCTTAGACCATTTCAAAGTATCCAAGTAGATTTTACAGAACTTCCTCAAGTTCAACGATGGAAATATATATTAATAATAACAGACCATTTAACTCATTGGGTGGAGGCAGTTCCCACTGCCAAGGCTACTGCTAATGTGGTAAGTAAAACCCTTTTAGAACAAATCATTCCAAGATATGGGATGGTTAATAGAATAGATTCAGACAGAAGAACACACTTTACATCAAAAGTGTTACAACAATTAATTCAAGCTTTAGAAATAAAATGAGAATTACACACCCCATGGCACCCACAAAGTTCTGGCCGAGTAGAGAGGATGAACCAAACTTTAAAAAGAACTTTAACTAAATTAATAGTTGAAACCCAAATGTCATGGGTACAATGCTTGCCTTTAGCATTACTGAGAATTCAAACACAACCCAGATCAGATCTGGGAGTGTCACCGTATGAAATGATGTTTAAGTTACCTTTTCTGACCACCAAACATGAAAATGCTACTTATGAAGTAGGGGAAAGGAGTGTTAAGAGATATATTAACACAATTGCAAAAACTCTTGAGAATTTAAGACTAAAAGGAATAATCCCTCAAACCACCCCTTTAGACTTTAAAATCCATAATATTCATCCAGGGGAGTGGGTATTAGTAAAAACATGGAAAGAACAATCTTTAACTCCACAATGGGAAGGTCCTTTTCAGGTATTGCTGACGACCGAGGCTGCGATCCAGACCAGGGAACGAGGGTAGATCCACGCCAGCAGAATCAAAGGACCTGTGGAAAAGTCTAAGGAGTGGACAATATCATCAGAACCGGGTGATACGAAATTAACTCTAAAACAGGAATGAGAGGTAATGAACTGGGGAGATCCGCATGATCCAGGAAACATACGCAGGATCACACCAGACTGGGAAGTTAGACCGAGTTTGCACCAGTGGTTTCAAATACCACCTGGGAAAACTTTGAGACACCTCCGGTACCCTCCCTGGGGAGGAATACTTCCACCACAGACAAGAGGATCGAGATTGTTTCAGACAGAAAACCCCTGCGTTCTGGCCTTAGCCTGTGATTTATATAAAGAGGAGGGTGAATTACAACCTCATACATTACCAAGCCAAATACCCTGTTTGATTCACCCAAATACTAGACATGCTAGTTGGTGTAAATGTGTTTGAGCTGTGGGAAAAATTAGTACTGTAGTTCACACAAACGACACCCTCGTTGCATAAAGTGTAGAGTGTCACCTGAGCCCCCTATCCAAGCAGAACTTAGAGCTACTGAAATAACTTAGTTGTGTAGTTGGGAATTATTAGTGCGTGTTGAATGGGAGATAGCTGAAAAAGAGTGGGAGACCACAGTCAAGAAGTGTCAAAAACGATTTGCCTAGAAATTAGCTAAGAGAAAGTGACAAGAGCCGAGAGGGCAAGACCAGATTAGCCTCTATAATCGCCACCGAGAAGATCACATACACCTGCTGTGGGTTGCCCCCCCATAGGCATGGGAGGTAAGAGTATAAGCCATACTAGACCTCTCCTGGTTCTGTCACTCATTTTCTGGCTCTTCCCTTTTGGGATGCCGACCAGGCCATGCTACAGGTGTTACCAAAAACTGTATATAGAAAGACACCGAGGCTCCTTCTTTATTTCTCACACTCATATCAACAGTCACTGTTATAACCCTTCCAAATTAAGAAACTGCATATACAATAGGAAAAAGTGTTGGATTGCGGAAAATTTAAGGGGAAGTGAATGTGCAAAAGGGGAGAAATAGATGTGTTTCACCCACATTACTAAGAGTAAAGCAAAGGATTTGGTAAAAGAAGAATTGATAAGCAAAAAAGCTAGGCCTGCACCATCACCAAAGCCTGTACCAATCTCGCTGGATGGTTTGTATAAGAAATTAGAACAACAATTAGAGAAAGAAATAGATATTTCACGGATGGGTAAAAATCTGTTTGTAGAATTAAGAGAAAGAATAAGTAAAGAACTTAACGTAACCAATTGTTAGGTCTGTAGAGGGGCTTTGATGTCAGAAAAATGGCCATGGAAAGGCAGCAGCTTAGGCCCAATCGAGCTCCTGAAGTGGAACCAAACAAGTATAAGGGAAGAAAATTGGCCAGGGAGATAAATTTTAAGTTCAGTAGTCATAGGGGAGGAATGTCTTTGGTGTGAAGGAAAAAAGTTCCTCCATGAAGTAAGAAAAACCCCCTGTAAAAGATACAAGGTTAGCAATAGAACCTCTGTATAGTAGATCCCAGAAGAACCTACCATGTACTGGACCCAGAAAAAAAAAAAAAAAAGAAATTGTAAATATAATAATAAAATCAGGCTTTTTCAATGTAATGATACAGGAAAAAATCCTTATGTTGGCATCCCAGAGATTTCTAAATTTTGAGAGAGTATAGATGAGCAAAAATTAGACTATTAAAAAGCTCCAGACAGTTTGTTCTAGAAATGTGAGAAAAGGGTGTATCCAAAACTCCCTCCCAAGTGGAAAGGGAGCTGTACTCTGAGTGTCATACAACCAGGATTTTTTCTTTTGCCCAGACCTGAAAGGGATCACTTAGGGATACCAGTTTATGAGGATCTAAAAAGAAGCAAGAGAGATGTAATTAGAAGATTCCAAAAATGGGGAGATGATGAGTGGCCCCCTGCACGCATACTAGAAACATATGAGCCAGCCACCTGGGCACAAGACGGGAGTTAGAGATATCGAACTCCCATTTATATGTTAAATCGTATCATAAGGCTTCAGGCAGTCATAGAGATAATAACAAACAAAACTGGTAGGGCAATGGAATTAATATCCAGGCAACAAACTCAAATCAGAGCCGCTGTGTACCAAAACAAGTTAGCATTAGATTACCTATTAGCTGAAGAAGGGGGCGTTTGTAGAAAATTCAATACATCAGATTGTTGTTTAAAAATAGATGATAATGGAGAAGCTGTCCTAGATATAGTCAATGATATCAGAAAAATCGCCCATGTACCAGTTCAGAAGTGAGAATCCATGCTAAATACCAGCTGGTGGGATAATGTGCTAGGAATAAAATAGTAGAAGAAACTAAGCTTTTTCCTCTTATGTGCTACAGCTAGTTTAATATTCCTTCCTTGTTTGATCCCTTGTTTTATCAGACTAATCACTAGTGTGGTTCAAGGTATGCAATTAGTGACCTTAGATCAAAAGATAGATACAACAAAAACAGTACAAAAGATGATAGTATTAAAGAAACAAAACAGAGTAGAAGACCCCCTCCAAGAAGCTAGACTGATTTATGAAGAAAATGAACATAGAAGAGATGCAAGAGAGCAATAAATATCACTCGAGCCAATTTATTATAAAAAGAAAAGAGGAGGGATTGTGAAAAAGGCATATTGTGTGTGTGTGTCTCTACGCAGATATTTACTATATGTAATATGCTAGGTAGAAAAGTTATGTAGTATTAACATTTTAAATAATATAGTAAATGTAGTTTTTAACATTGAATCTAAGTAAGAATTGTGTGTAAGGTATTTTTCCTTAGCTCAGAAGAAAAGAGAAGATAACCCGGAGATTTCTGCACAGAGAGAACAATTACAACAAGCCAGACTAAAACCCCTCTTGGATGTTTCAGAGGGAAAGATGCATATCTCCTTGAATCCACAGAAACCACCCTAGTCAAGCCAGGCCATGCATATCTCCTTGAATCCACAAAAGCTACCTGGTTAAGCCAGACTCCAAGATGCCAGGGGTTTAGCAAAAAGCTCTTAACAAATGGGCTTTTCTTAGATAAAGTATGCATAATCATTAAAGTTTGTCCTCAAAAATAGAGAGGCTTCTCCCTAACGGGGCCCTTCTCCTTCGCAGCCTTTGTCTGGGAAGAAGAGGGGACGGTAGTCCCGGGCTACCTTTTTTGCTCTTATTGTCTCATTATTTGTCCTGTGTCTGAAAGCTTTTTAAACTTTTATTATTGTATTAATATTTTTGTAACCAATTTTTATTCTTTATTAAATTTTCATAAATTTCAAAAAGCGAGTGATTGGCGTTTATCACACCTGCATGCTGCTCAAAGATAAAACCGAAGCGAAGCAACCTGACGAAGCCATGGGGAGACACCGGAGAAGCCGAGCAGCCCCGCCGCGGGCCGGGCTGTCAGATGTGGCGGCTGGGGAGTGACCCCCGTCCGGCACAGCCCCTCACCTGGTGGCAGGAGCCGGAGTGGGCGGCGAGGTTCAGGCCCAGGGCGGGCAGCTCATTGCGGACGAGCGGCAGCACCTGGTCCATCCGCCCCGACTGCCGCCGCGCCGCCGCCACACCGTCGCGGGGCCCAGGCTCGCCACGCCCATCGGGCTGCGAGAGGCCGGGCGCCATCAGCAGCGCGACCAGCAGCGTGACCAGCAGCGCGGCCGCCGCCGGTGGCCCCGCCTCCATCTTGCCACGCTCGCCCCCGGGGCGGGGCCACCGCCGCCGCCACCGCCCCGCGCGGCCGCGCTTCCTGGTGTTTTTCGGGGTCAGGCGTCCCTGTCCATGCCGCTCGCAGCGCGGGCCCACCTGCGCTGAAACACGGGAAGATGCACAGTGCGGTGAGCGTCGAGCTCGCAGCCGCCTTTAACACGTCTCACTGCCACGCGTGGTCTCTCATCGTAGGCTGCAGGCTCCGGAACGTGGTCCCTGCGGGACGGCTGGGCAGCTGGCACTGAAAAAGCCGTACAGGCGTTCATCCCCGGGCTGGGAAGAGGGTCCTACTTAGCCTCTGTCTTTCACGGAGGATGCGAAAGGCACGGTCATGGAAGAGAAACCGCATTGCATTAGTGAATAGAACAGGGCATATGCCTTTATTAATATTCAGCTTTTTATTAAAGGGATTAGCTCTTTATTAAAGTTATCAGCTGGATTGTAGGGTCGGACAGGAGTTTTTCACGCTGCTGTAGCAATCCGAAGGAGCAGGTGCTGTCCCAGTTCATCACTCAGCTGCAAACAGTAGGTGCCAAGTCCTTGTTCCCATGGGAACAGCTAGAAGCTCTCTCTGGTCAACCATCAGAAGGCAGAGTGGTGGAGGTCTGTCACTGAAGAGCGGAGTAACAGACGTCAGCTCTTTTCCCTCATGGAAAAGCCTTGAGAGTTTCTCGTTTTCTGTCTCTGTCCTTCGAGTTGGCCTAGTCCCCACACCCGTCAGACTCTTAATAGATCATGGCTAGTTCTCAAACCAGGTCAGGGGGTTCGTCCACCTCCTCCTTGGTGAGAGTATCACCTGGATCTTTCACCGTGTCCAGTCTTCCATCTTGGGTTGCCTTTCATGCCCAAAGAACTCTCTCCCAGTGTGCTGTGTGTTCGTCGTATTTGCATATGCCTTCCTCAAGAAGGCAGCATGGGGGGGAACTAGGTAAACTCCGATTACGGTAGGCACAGCTAGGACAATCAACTTGCTTTTAACATGCTAAGGCAGGAATGCAGGACTGGCAGGATGGCTGCCCAGCCCCGCCAGGGACAGGGGTCGCCTGTCTCTGAGGTGCCGGGGCACCGGCGCCTCCCACTGCCCCCTCCAGAGCTCCACAGAACCACGCTCGGCACTCCCCCCGCTTCCTGGGGGCAGGGGCCGCAACACCAGCAGCTGCAGTGGTTTCAGGCAGCCGCCAAGGCATCTCCCCAGGGCAGGGCCCCGCCTTTAGCGGCGGGGGTCCAGCAGTAGATCTGTCAGGGCTGGGGGTTGGGGCAGCCATCTCCGGAGTTCTGGAGACATAACCCCGCCACATCTTGGGCTACGGCAGCTACACAGGGGCAGCCTTTGGAGCATCCACACTCACTGAGAATTTGTTCATAACAGTTAGAAGGGAGTTTCTTCCCAGAGAGGTGTCGTCCATCTCACTGGCGTTACTGCTTGCGGCCATCCTGCTCCTTAATGCCCTTCTCTACCTGTACCTCAACAAGTTTTACAGCTCTCTGGGATGTGTTGAAACAGACCCTAGCCTCTGTCCTTTTTGGGCATTTTAAATTCGGAGCGGTGAAGAATTGTTCCCTGTGGCTTTCCTGTGAGGCCATAAATAGGGAAGCCAGGAAACTCAAGTGTGTTGGTGAAGGTGCTGTGAAAAAGGTGAGTTTGGATTTCCTTTTTGCTGTCCTCTGGATAAGGAGCTTGCACAGTTTGCTGTCTAATTAGTGCCAGCACTGCTGTTATGATTATCCTCTCAGCAGCTAATTACTGTAGGCATCCAGGACCATATGGCTACTGATAAGGTGAACACAGCAGGTGCAAGAGCATGATTTGGGCCACCTCTCTGACACCAAACGACATCAAGCTACACAAGCAAAATCACAGATTAGTACAATCATGGCAGAGTAAGACTGGCTATTTGAGTGATATAAAATAACTTAATTCATATGCATTGTCCATTCCAAAGAAAACTTAGGAAACCATGATGTAGCTGTGGCATCAGAAAGGGCTCGCTGTGACAGGTACATGGCTCTACCTAAAGCTGACTGTGCCTAGTGACTGTAATTTGCAGTTGTGACTAACCAGTCACAGGAAGAGGTCAGCAGCAGTTGGTAGTAGTTCATAGAAGAAGGCTCTCCACATGTCTTATGTGTTTCTTGTGTGTTCGCAGGTCTTCCTTTCTGAGTGGAAGGAAAAGAAAGTGGTCCTTTCACAGCTCACCAACTCAGAGCTGAAGGAAGACTCTCCATGGACTAAAGATGCTGAAAGCCCTTCAGACCAAGCATGTTGTCCGGCTGCTTGGCTACTGTGAGCAGCAATTCACAATCATCACTGAGTACCATCCTCTTGGTTCACTAAGAGGCCTGAATGAAACTCTCCACATTCCCAAATACAAGGGCATGAACACCTGGCATCGCAGGCTGATGCTCGTTGTGGACTACGTGAGTACCTGCACAGTAGCCCCCTGGGCACCTTAGTGATGTGCAACTCGAATGACCTGGACAAGGTTCTCTCCCAGTATCTCCTAACAAGTGACTTTCACGTTCTGGTGAACGATTTGGATGCTTTGCCTCTTGTGAACAGGACTGCTGGCAGGCTGGTGAAGTGTGGTCACAGGGAGCTCCGGGGTGAGTTTGTAGCTCCTGAGCAGCGTTGGCCCTATGGAGAAGATGTGCCATTTGAAGATGACCTTATGCCTCCATATGATGAGAAAACAGACATCTGGAAAATCCCAGATCTCTCCAATTTTTTCTTGGGCCATGTTGAAGGAAGTGACATTGTACAACTGCATTTGTTTGACAACCATGCAGCGTGTAGGACCTAGCAGAACGGCCCTCTGCCCACGAGGTCTTGGACACCTACAGGAAAGTTTTAACTCTGCTTATTCGGGAGGCAGCCATGCCTGGTACTAGAGAAATGTTATGGTGAATCATGAGGCAAACAACATACTGAGGTTTTAAGTTGATGTCCTTCCTATTTATGTAGCTTGCCTGATGGGCAAAATCTCTGTCCCCAAAACTGAGAAGAAAAGAACTGAACTTGTACCTCTTGATTAAGAAAAAAAAAATCCCCCCTATCCAAGAGTTGTGCAAGCTTTCCATTGGTATGTTTAGTCTACTATTGGAAGAGGAGGAGGGAGAGAAATGAAGTTGTGTGGGTGCAGGGGAAATTTGTTCCTTAGGAAATGATAAATTTTCTTTTGTAACATATACACAAAAATATCTTAAAAATTACAGAAAAATAGCTAAAAAATAAGCTAAAAAATACCTTAACTTGTTGGCAGAGGACTGGAGAGCAGAGACTGTGGCATGCCCCCCACAAGCTTTGTGCTGATTGCTGTGGCTTTGGCCTGTGTTGTATCCACAAAGCCCTCATCTGCTTTCCCATATAGTAAAAGCAGTGGTCACTCAGAAAGGAGTACTCCATTTCACTTCAGATTTTGGTGATCTGCAGTGGCAGTCTCTCCCTACTGGCTGGGGCATAGGTTGATTTTGGAGCCATATGGCCGTTGCCCTGTGGGCCCTGTATCCCACACCAGCAAGTGTGTGGCCACTTTTGGAAGTAAGATGATGATGCAGATTCTGAAGAGTCTGCTTACAGACACAGTTTCTTGGTTTTCAAGCCTTTGTCCTGTGGTATTCTCAGATGTGCTCTTTAGAGATGAAGCTGTTGAATGCAAGTCTCTTGCTCCTCTGCAATCCACAGAAACACTTTGGAAGAGAGCTGAAGTGTGTCTTTGCATTCACTTATCCTCGCTTAGTGTCATCATGATTTGATGGAAAGGAGGATAACAAGGAAATGAAAGAGAATTTGACTTCCACAGCAATGAGCATTAAACACAAGCTTTGGAAAAGAAAATTCCTGTATTCTGAGCATACAACTCTATTGGGTCTGAATTCAAAGTCCACTAAACATAAAGGAAGGATGCTAAAAAGTAGACTTGTTTGGTGTGTTAGGAAAAAGTTTGAGGTAACACATGGATGTAACAGCCTGGTACCAACAGCTGGAGAGGAAGAACAATGATGCCTTAATCCAGCAATAAACTCTGTTTGGTGGGACTAGGATCCAGGATGTAGTTCTCTTGGTGAAAAAATAGGAATAATATGAATGAGAAACATGGACTCCACCATTGTCCACCTGAGGACCTTCTGTGCTGTGGACTAAATCTTTGAAAGGCCTAAGAGACAACTTCCATGTTTTGACCTGAAAGATTATTTGTAAGCAGAGAAGTACACTGTCCTTTTTGCTCCTT
This sequence comes from Prinia subflava, assembly GCF_021018805.1. Lineage (NCBI taxonomy): Eukaryota > Metazoa > Chordata > Aves > Passeriformes > Cisticolidae > Prinia > Prinia subflava. The sequence continues at coordinate 4,553,829 of NC_086282.1, forward strand.
TTTGAAGGGTTCTGTTCTTTTCTATGCTGCTATTCCTCTTCACATAAATCAGCCATGTTCTGAGTGCACTGAGATCATGCAGTAATTTCATATGTATAATGTTCAAATCTTGGTATCAGAATTTTATTATAAATGGGAAAAGTTTCCTGCAAATTAGTAAATTCATTCCTGATATCATACAATGCCACCAGGAGCCCTTTAAAAGCTGCTGATTATGCTTTTCCTTTCCCTCTGGGCAGTCTGTTTTCTTAAACTAGACTTTTGCCATTTTTCACTTATCCATTCCTTCCTTGCAGCTTTCCTGCTCAGGTTGTCAGGAGACAAAGCTCAGAAATCAAGGTCTCCAAAAGAGAGCAGTGATTGTGGATGCTTCAGGTTTGTTTTGGAATTTGACTTGAAATGCCTAAAAGAAGCATGGGGAAAAGAAATGCTCTGTTGTAAATGCATCACCCCAAGAACTCTTGACTTCTTATTATTAGGGTTAGAGTTCTTCAATTCCAGCATGAATACACAGTGTGTAACAGTTGGAAAAGTCTCCTGTTACAGCTCCTTGAAGCCCGGGATAAGGCTTTAAAGGACCAAGAGTCAAATCTTTTGCATGTTTCCCCCACAATAACTTGTTACCTTTTGTTAGCCACCCTGTACACTTGAAAGGGAAATCATCATCTGAGAGCTGTAAATAACCATCCCATGAGAGGTTTTTATGAATGTAGCAAGGACAAATAAGAACCTAACAAATATCTTATGCTGGTCTCTCTTGGTTAAGACAAGCTTCTGCTGGGATTCTTGCTCTGTTGTGCACTGTTGCACCTTGAAAACAGCCATATTAATTTCACAGAGTGAAAAAAATGAGGAAAAATTCCAGTTCATAATAATTATCTTGCCATGGAGATGATTCTCTGTTCCTGGATAAAATAGTTACAATTTTTTTTAGAAAAAAAATTTTAGAAGAAAGGAAAGGTGTCTCCCTAAACATTCACCCTGAGCAGTGGCTTCTCCATGTCTCTTTCCCATTCTCTCTCCTTCAGTTTGTGTTATCCAGCATTGTATCACAGCAGGAATAAATCAGATTTGTTCTGAATACAGCATTATGGAGCTGCAGTTTCTTTTTTGGGATGTTGTTTCTGTCTGTGAGGAAATGCTAGATGGCAGCATGAAGGTCAGTTTAGCATTAGTTATTACCAGCTGCCTCGGAAGCCCAGAATATGGCCTTGCAGCCAGTATTTTCCTAGCAAACCTCCATAAACCCGTTAAAGATCTCGTGTTTGCTTTAGAGAGTCTGAAGGAACAAGACAGATATATATAGGGGCTGACCTATTAACCACAAATGCCACACATGCCACTTCCCCTTTAACTTGCTCATGGTCTTTATGTACTATACTGTCTGTTTCTATGTCGACCTGGTGAGGCCAAAACCAAGTTTGCGTGTCACCTCCTCCCAGTCTTTCAGTAAAATAAGATGTTTGTACCCTATGCATGTTTCTATTCTTCCCTGCTAGCTCCTTCTGCAATCTCAGGATTGCATGAATCCAGTCCTTCCCACATTTCCAGCTTCTTTCCCTTAAAGGGAAGAGGTAAGGCATCACAGAGAGGGGGAAAAAGAGGTAGGACAGTGATAATTTAACCCTCCGTATTCCCCTCAAAGGGTCTCAGCTAGCTCAGCCCTTCTCAGGCCTAGGAGGATTATATCAAGGAAGACAGGATAAGGATTCAAAAGAGGCTCTCACCCTTTTAGCTGCAGTCCTTTATTCCAGGTTGATGTCCCAGGAGAGAGAGGGCGGACGGGGGACAGGGGTCCTTTTTCTCAAGATTTCTCAGGGAGGGGCCAGCTGGCACACAGCCAATGGGGTCAGAAGGGGAAGGAAGGGTCAGACTACATGACAGGAGTTCCAGGGGTCCCTGAGGGAGAAGAAACCATTTCCCCAGGGGGATGTAACAGGACAGCCCTACATGCAGTAGTCTCTCCTCTTTGCAATTCTCTTTTCTGGGCATTTCAGTCTTTACCACCAATCACAGCCTTTGATAAACATTCAGGAACTTTGTTGCCTCCGTACAAGCAGCTCTTGTCTGTCTAGTGGAAAACATCAAAAGTTGAAGGGCAGGAAGAGGCCTATTCACAGCTGGGAGCCTGCAAGTCCCTCTCAGCTCACCCACTCCCCAGCCAGCTCTAGACTAGTGGACATGACGACCCCCCCCCTTCCCCCACTAAGACCACTGCCATAGTTCTGCCTAACCTCAGTAACAGCTGCTGGTTCTTATCTCAAGCTCAGATCAAGTGTTCCACATTCCCCATCCTTTCCCACAAAAGATGCTTCTCTGGGGATGGTCATTGCCATGTTTCTCATTGTATTACTGTTCTTCCATCCCAAAAGTCCAGTCAAAGAAACTTCACAAAGATGCAGGTCACACAAGAAGAAGGACAGCTACTGATGTTTATCTCCTTCAGAAAACTTCAGAGGAGGTTCCCCAAACCACCCTAGGTAGTCTCAGGTTTAACCCCCCAAGATTAGGGTGATAAATTGTCTCTGCCCTTTGATGAGTCGTGAGCCGGGTGCAAAGAAACACATGGAGTCTTCAGGTTTCTCGTGTTCAAGGTCTCACTCTGTTTATTATTTCTTATCTCACAAGCTCTTCTCATGCCCTGCGGAGCTCCGTGCAGCAGCAGGGGCGACGACGCTCTCCCCTCCTCTGGGAGGGTCTTGACCTCTTATACTACATATTACGTTTCTATTATTTACAATTAATCACCAATACCCAACACCTATGCTAGACAGGTCATATCTACTTTGACCCTATCCAAACGTGCCACCTTCACAGCAGAAATGTCAGACCAGAAGAAGAAGAAGAAGGACAGGACCACACCCTGAATCCTCCATCTTGTCCTCTCGAGTCCACACACCCAAAATACATGCACCCCCAGTGATAAACTGATTACTATCTATTTCACGCTTTGATGACTTGTAACTCCTCCTGCAGTGTAGGTAGTTTCTCCCATGGACTGAAGTCAAAGCCTGCATCTCCCTGGGCTCTGTGCCAAGGCTTACAACCCCCCTGTACAGATCCCAGACCCCCCTGCACACGTTCCAAACCCCCCTGTCCAGGTTGCAGACCCCTCCGACCAGGTTCCTGACCCTCCAGGGCGACCAGAGGGATGCCCTGGACTCCAACAAGGTAGTCAGTGGTGAGGCAGATATGATCCCAGTCATTCCAGGGCTTTTGTTTGCTATCAAGATGAAGGCCCTGGGTCTGGCCCCTTTCCAAGGGACAGGGCAACCCTTTTGCTGAGGTTAGTGTAACCACCTTACCCTTCCCTTTTGGGCAATGTGTCCTATGCCATCCCTGCAGCAGTCCCACAGCATATTTCACCCACTCAGCTGCTAGACAGAGAATCAAAGCAGAAGCTGTCTCTCAGACTCAAGAAATAGCACCTAGTTCCCAGACTGAACTCTGCTGGAACACTGCTGTGCAAGCAGTGGGGGAGACCAGGAAACTTAGGGCATGCTAGCTGAGCCTGCTGACAGTCTGGCTGCAGGTGTCAGCTGTGTCAGGGCTCACTACTGGTATGGTACACTCTATCCTTGGTCCAATGCTGTTGCCAAAACAAATTGCCAGTGGATTTCCCACTAAAGTTTAGCCCTTACCAGGTAGGTTTGTACCACAGGTTACAGAATGGAAACCGCCTGTGTCAGAGCAGAGTCCCAGATTGAGTTCAAACCCATTGCTCCTTTCATTTTCTCCTTGGAGCCATCCAAAGAATAGCACTGTCAAGTTTATGCTATTTTCCTTTCCAAACTGCCTGCTGGCTGCATGCTTCTGGGGGGTCAAGTCTGATGGAGCATTTCCAGTTTTGCGCTATGGATTTCAGACTACATCCTGAAAGCACTCCTATAACACTAAATCCCATAGGGGTGAGCAGCCTATAGGGCAACTCATCTGTATGTTTGTCAGCATCAGACGTAAAAAGTAGTGCATTAATATCTGCAGCAGCTGTTGTGTAGGTCTGGGTAAATGCGGAGGAAATAAAATGGACACAATGTATTTAATTGAACATTTCTTTGATTTTTTTTTCTTTTTGAATGATCCATAGAAAATCTGTTACTCTGTATTTAATAGAGTGGTAACTTTTAAATGTATCAAAAGTTTAGAATACCACACAAAGTTTTTGAAATTCTGTCACAAGTTCTAAAATAATATTTTCCTTTGCTACCGCATAAACAAAACATCAGATCATTATCTTTGTGAAACAGAGGCAGTGTTGTTTGCCAAATATAATTTGTGAGCTATTTGGCAGAATATGCAACTGTAAACTGATTCTATCATTTTGACTGTAACATTTTACCAACAGTCAACAGACCCTGGGAACAAGAAAAAAGTGGTTCTCAAGTTCTTCTAGTGTGATATAATGTGTATATTTGTAGAGTCCAACCAAATAAATTATATACTAGATGGTACTTTCAAAAAAGGAAAAGGATTTTGTGGTTTTATTTTAATTGAGGCACTGTATACTTGAGATGACCACATGATTTCCAATAATTGTCAGTCTCTGTTCAGAAGTCTATAATCCAGTATTTTTCAGGATTAAATGGTAAATATATTTACATTATAGAGATATGTCTCAGCAATTTTTGATTCTGTTTAGCTCAAAGTAACTCAAAATTCATTAAAATGATATATTTATATATAGACACACACGCAGATTCTTTGGCCACATTTTTTTAAAAGACTGTAAAGATTTTAAATTCAAAACTGGGCAGAAACACTAAATTATGTAGAGGTTTAAATATTTTCTTATTTTGAAAATTAGGAGAAAAAGGCAAAACAGGCTTAAAGATAAAAAAATTAGATTTTTTTAACACACACTAAAAGAAAGAGGGAATGAAAAAAAAAGAAAATGAAATGTTTCAAAGCACTTTCTCCTTTAATGGTTTACTTTCTCACATACAACATAAAGAGAAAAAACTTGTAATTTTCAGTCAGTTTCACTATTCAAATATAATCTTTCATTAGTTCTTCTAGGAAAGGAGTCTCTCTTAGAAACTTCTATGGAATTTCTCTACTAACAACATAAAAGTTGTCTTGTGGGTCTCATCTCTCACAAAGACAGCTGCCCAGGAACCTGTCACTGTGAGGTCTTTCTTAAGAGCAGCTTTCTCAACACTGCATTTGGGCCATATCTGCTTAGTAGGGGTACTCTTTAAGGATGCCTCTGACATGCAGAAAGGACTCTAAAACTCAGAGGCAGAGCGAGTTTTAAAGTAGGTATGAAGTTTATTCAGCGCTTGCCACGATGCGAGATAATTCTCAAAGCCATGCGCCTCGCTCACTTTTACATTTTTTCTTTTATCCTCTAGAATGTTACATATGTATTGAGTTTCACAATACCCTCATGCATATTCATCCTTTGGCTTCCCCCCCCCCCCCCCCCCACCGCTTTGTATGCTAATTAGCTCATCAGTCTTTTGCGCCTGCGCAGTTGTCTCTGCTGGTCTCCTCAGGGGTCCCAGGGATGAAGGAAGAAGTCTTCCTCTCGACTCCTCTCTCTCAGGGTTGTTGTTTCCCTGAGATTCTCCTTGGGGTTGCTGGTCCCCAAGGTAATAAGGGGTCCCCCAAGGTTGCTGTTCCCTGGGAGTTTCCTCTGGGTTGCTGTTCCCAGAGGTAATAAGGTTTTCAGTCTTCTCTTCGCCCTGGGTGTTTCACACTGAAGCCAGAGACGACAAGTTGAGTCCAGCAGTTTGTGTTATCAAGCTGTTTATTCTTAATTATCTATCAGTTCTTGTCCAGCTTTGCAAGGCGTCCCCAGCAAAGCAAGACACGCGGCTGGACTGGGGCGGATCAGAGAGCCTCGCACCTTATGTACGGTACCCTTGACCCAACCACTTTCCGAGACGTATTTTTTATTTACAAAATTTTACCAATACCTACTACCTATACTAATGAAAAGAACAGGGCATATGTCTTTATTAATAGTCAGCTCTTTATTAAAGTGATCAGCTCATTATTAAAATCATCAGCAGGATTGCAAAGTCCGATTGGAGTTTTCCACACTGCTGCAGCCATCTGAAGGAGCAGGTGCTGTCCCAGTGGATGCTGAGTCCTTGTTCCCATACAAACACCTGGCAGTTCTCTCTGGTCAACCATCAGAAGGCAGAGCAGTGGCAGTCAGCTCTTTACCCTCAGGGAAAAGTTTCAAGAGTTTCCCATTCTCTGTCTCAGTCAGCTCAGCTGGCCAGTTCCCATTCCATTCAGGCTCCTCACAGGTCATGGCAAATCTTCAAACCAGGCCAGGGGGTGCATCCACTCCCCGCTCGGCCAGGGCACTATCCAATTCTCTTCTGACGAATCCAGCTTCCTGTCCCGGGGTGCAGTTTCCCCCAAAAAAACCTCCCAGGATCCACGGGGGCAGCCCTATCTGCATATACAAATGCATATGCATTTGTCCTGGTCGTAGCCGAGGTTACTCTTGCTAAATGAGGTCATTACAAAGGACAATAGGGCTATCTAGGTGTGGGCAGCTTCTTTTCACATTTCAATTAGGTAGGGAAAAGTTGCCAGGCAACTTTCCTTCAGGGCAGCACTCCCTTCTCAGATTGGCTGGGGTGTGGGGGGTGTTACTCTAGCCGGGAGAGGGTCAGTTGTGGGGTGGGGGTTTTTTTTGTTTGTTTGTTTGTTTGTTTGTTTTTTCTTTCGTTCCTAACAAATCCCTCCTCTATTTCTTTGATCGGGCTGTAGCCCGCATCAACTTGCAGCCTCCTACTGAGTATCCTCTCAGTAGACACTGCTCAAAGAAATTTAGGAGTTCTCTAGGGGAATTGCCCAGCGGGAGACTGAGCAGATGTGGGAGGGGTGCTCTTAAGCTTGGGGTTTTTAATCAGGAATTAAGACACACTCGATAACAATTTAACTAGGGATAGGTCTCTTGGTCCCTCAATTGCTGTCTAGGTAGAAGAGGTGGCAGGTGGTCCTGTTGGGTCTGGTCCGGCATCAGGGGCGGTACTGGTCCTGTGACTCCGGTAACATGGGTCTGACTTTTTTTTGGAGTTCGCACTGCGGTATGTGTGGTGAGCAGCACCTGGAAGAGACTTTCATAATTTTTCTCTTCTTAGTTACAGAATTACAGAATCACTAGGCTGGAAGAGACTTGTAGGATTAAGTCTAACTAATTAAACAATGTCACTAAGTGCTACATCTACTCTCTTCTTACACACATCTAGGAATGGTGACTTTACTACTTCTCAAGGCAGAATTTTTTTTTTTTTTTTTTTTTGGCACCGCTGAAGACTGTCTTCTTGTTCTATCAGTTGCTGCTTGAAGAACAAGACTAACTCTCACTTTACTATAACTACCTTTCAGGGAGTTGTAGTGATAATGTTACTTCTGAATCTCTTTTTCTCTAGGCTAAACAACTTCAGCTCTTCCAGCTAGTATTTATAGGGCTAGTGTTCTAAGCTTCTCACTAGCTTTGTTGCTTTCTTTTGACACGCTCAAGCATCTTAATGTCTTTTTTAAACTGAGGGGCTCAGAATTGGGCACAGTACTCAAGGAGTGGCCTCACCAATGCTATGCGCAAGGAAAGGATGACCTTTCTGCTCCTGCTGGCCACATTATTCTCGATACAGCCTACGATATTGTTAGCTTTGGCCATCAGGGCATACTGCTGGCTCATATTTAGTTGGTTATCAACTAGCACTTTCAGGTCTTTTTCTGCTTGGGTACTGTCCAGCCACACTATCTTCAACTTGTAAGGTTGCAGGGGGTTATTGTGGCTAAAATGCAACACCTGGGATTTGGACTTATTAAACATTATCTTATTGGATTTTGCTTATCTATCTAATCATTTTAAGTTTCTCTACAGTCTTCTTACTCTCTAACAGATGGACACATGCTCTCAGCTTAGTGTCGTCTAATGAAGGACTCAGTACTTTCATCTGTGTTATTAATAAATATAATAAATAGAACTGGCTTCAGCACAGACTTTTGAGGGACACCACTGGTGGCTGGTTGCCTGCTGGATGCAGCACTATTCGTTACTACTCTCTGGGCTTGGGTATCTAGCCAGTTCTTAAGTTAGCAAAGAGTGTTCTTGTGTAAGCTGTGGGAAACAGTGTCAAAGACTTTACTGAAGCCTAAACAGACAACATATACAACTTTTCATGTATCCACCAGGCGGGTCACCTGGTCAGAGAAGGAGGCTAGTGGGGTCGAACACTACTTACTTTTCTTAAGCTCATGCTAGCTGGGTCTGATACTCTATCTCATCAGTGCTGCACAATAGCTTTCATTATAAACTGCTTTATTATCTTACTTGGTACTTTGGTCAGGCTAACTGGCATATAATTACTAGGCTCTTCTCTACTCTTTATGAATGGGAATTACATTGGCTAGCTCTCAGTCATCTAGAACTTCACTAGTGAGTTGAGACTGTTGGTAGATGATGGAGAGTGGCTTTGCAAACTTATCTGTTAGCTCTCTTATCTCTGGGATGGATTTCATGTGAGTGGGCATTCAAGCAACTTACTACTTCTCTGACTACTTTGTTTTTGATAACAGGACTATTCTGTTCTTTAAAAATATCTACTGACTCAGTATGACCACTGTCTTGAAGACAAGCTGTCTTCTCACTAAAGACAGCAGCAAAACAAAGCATAAAGCACTTCTGCTTTCTCTTTGTCTGCAATTACTAAATTTCTTCTTACTTTGAATCATGTTCTAGATTGGCTAGGGGTTCTCTAGCGAGAAACTGCATAGGGTGATTAATTCTGTCACTTGTGTTCATTATTTTAGAGTCAGTCAACTAGTGTTAAGTCTTCTGGCTTAGCAATTTTTCTTTTGCAGTATCAACCTTTAGACTTCTTTTATTAGGGTAGCTGTTACTGCAACTGTTTGCAGGCAAGTTGGCTATCTCTTAACTACTGGGTCTAGTAGTTTTGAGAGGTAGACCATAGACCTTGATTTTCACTATCAGGCATCTATAGTCTCTCATGCTTTGCTTTTTTTCTTCTTGGTCTGAATTTTAGCTGGTGTCTATTAAGGGCATCTTATGGTCCCTTGGGTGTCACAGTCTATTTTTATTTGTTTATTTATTTATTTTCTTTATATCTTTATTTTTGCCATCTGGACTATCTGGGCTTCTTCTGGAGTGAACAGAACTATTAGAATAGAGTTCAACTCTCTAGGAATAACTATTTGGCCTCAGAAGCTGGTCTAGCTGGTTAGACATTCAAACAGGGTCTTCTACTAAACCCTCTCTCTTTCTTAGAGTCTTGGGCTTCAGGGGCTGTCAAAAGGTGCATTTATAAACTTTAATCTTTTTAATTAATCTATAGGAACTTTTCTAAGGGGAAAGACCTTCTCTGTTCTTGGTGCTTTGTAATCTGTCTCTTCCTCTAAAACACCAGGTAGAGAGAGCAGTAGTGGAGACAGGCCAAGAGAAACACTGGGCAGGGGTGGTTCCCACTCCCAAGTGGGGAAGTTAGGGTATCACAATTGGTGAAGGGGAACTGTTGGAGAGGTTAAGGAAGAGACTGGAGGTACAGCTGGGGTAGGAGGGAGAGTTTGCATATTTTCACATTTTCATTACTTATAGTTTTCTAGCCAGCAGGCTGCATAAGATAGTTGTTTTACATCAGGGTCTTCTTGGGCTTAGAGATGTTGGTTTAACTGGTTACACATTTACTGAATTCGGGTCTTACACTATGACTACTCTCTTTGTAATTTTAATCTCAGCTATATTCTTTTACTATAATATGTCATTTTAACTTTATCTGGACTCTTTGTGGTCTTTTAAGGATATTATTGGTCTGACAATTGTTCTAGGGGGATGTTAGGGAGAATCTTCTTTACTGTCCTTTTGGAAGGGTCTGCTTGTTTACTATAACATCATCTCAGATTTTAGGCCTTAAAATAAAAGGAAAAACGAAGTACTTTAACAGTGCTTCAATCTAAACTGGAATATTCTGATTGGCAATCTAAACTTTAAGATAACTAAAGGTTGTCTGATCTCTCACAACTAAACATTCTGAATCTCTTTGCTGAACTTTAAAGGGTCAGAATCTAATTTCTTGGCAACCCACTTTTGACACTTTTTCGTCTGTCTCTTTTTTAAAACTCTCTCTTGGCTATGACACTTACTACTATGAATCACACCCATTGTTTTCTGCTAAGGGTATCTCTCTCTTAACTTTTTGACTTAAGTCTGAACTTCTTTCTAGGCTTTCTAGGCTTGGACCCCTGCTGAGCCTTGTTTGAACTCTCTAACTTCACAAGGCTTAGGAGGCTTGAACTCCCTGCCAGGCTGAGGTCGAACGTCCTGCCTAGCCTCACACCTGAACTCCGGCCAAGCCCCCCTTGCCCCCTAGGCTTAGGAGACTCGAACTCCCTGCTGGGGTGAGGCCGAACGTCCTGCCAATCCTCATACCCGAACTCTGGCCGAGTCCCCTTCGCCTACCCTTCCTACAAGGCTTAGGAGGCTTGAACTCCCTGCCAGGCTGAGGTCAAACATCCTGCCGAGCCTCACACCTGAACTCCGGCCAAGCCCCCCTTGCCCCCTAGGCTTAGGAGACTCGAACTCCCTGCCGGGGTGAGGTCGAACGTCCTGCCGATCCTCACACCCGAACTCTGGCCGAGTCCCCTTCGCCTACCCTTCCTACAAGGCTTAGGAGGCTTGAACTCCCTGCCAGGCTGAGGTCAAACATCCTGCCGAGCCTCACACCTGAACTCCGGCCAAGCCCCCCTTTCCCCCTAGGCTTAGGAGACTCGAACTCCCTGCCGGGGTGAAGTCGAACGTCCTGCCGATCCTCACACCCGAACTCCGGCCGAGTCCCCTTCGCCTCCCTTTTTGTTTATCTGGCTGCTCTTTTTGCTTGCCTTTTTTTGCTCATAAATCTTGCTTGCCTTCTTGCTTGCCTGTCTGCTTTCTTGTCTGTTTGCTCACCTTTATGCCTGCTTTCCTGCTTGCTAATGATATCTTACTTGCTTGCCCGGATATGCTTAAACTCTCTTGGGGACAGCCCACCTGCCTCCTGGGACATCATGCCCTATCCTGCCAGGGACTTCCCACTTGCCTTATTAGGGATCTTCCTTGCCTGCCTGTCAGGGCATCCTGCCCTGCCCGAGACTTTCTACCTGCCCTGCCCGGGACTTTTTCTCACCTGCCTACTGGGGCATCTTGTTTTGCCATGCCGGGGACATTACCTTGCACCTGCTCTGCTGGGGATCTTCCCTCGTCTGCCTGATGGGGCATCTTGCCATGCCAGGGATCCTCTTTCAATTCCCTTCTGGAGCAGCCCTGCCAGGGACCTCTCACCTGCCCTGCTGAGGATCTTCTCTCATCTGCCTTCTGGAGTAACCCTGCCAGGGGCCTCTCACCTGCCCTGCTGGGGATCTTCTCTCATCTGCCTTCTGGAGTAACCCTGCCAGGGGCCTCTCACCTGCCCTGCTGGGGATCTCCTCTCATCTGCATTCTGGGGCAGCCCTTCCAGGGACCTCTCACTTGCCCTGCTGGGGGTCTTCTCTCACCTGCCTACTGGAGCATCTTGTCTTGTTATGCCAGGGACATTACCTTGCACCTGCTCTGCCGGGGATCATCCCTCACCTGCCTGATGGGGCATCCTGCTGTGCCAGGGATCTTCTTTCACTTGCCTTCTGGAGCAGCCCTGCCAGAGACCTCTCACCTGCCCTGCTGGGGTCTCCTCTCACCTGCCTTCTGGGGCAGCCCTGCCAGGGACATTACCTTCCCTGTTGGGGATCTCCTCTCATCTGCCTTCTGGGGCAGCCCTGCCAGGGACCTCTCACCTGCCCTGCCGAGGATCTTACCTCACACCTCAAGAGCCTTTGCACGCTCGATGGGGCCCTCCCCCAAGGAGGCGCCTCAGTCACTCTTCTATGCCATTCGCTTCCCGCCCGTTCTCGGCCGGCACCCTCTCGGGAGACCGGAAACGCGATACTAGGGGGTCTACTTTCGCTCTGGGGGTCCGAGCTGCCGGCCCCCATCTCACTCAAGCACTCATTCACTCGCCTCCCATTTCCGCCACGGATTTATCTCACCCATCTGGCATTCTTCTGCTTTGCTTGGTCTCACGCTGATCCCAGGGCCGATCCAGCGCTGATCCCAGGGCCGATCCTGCATTCTTCTGTGCTGCTTGGTCCCACGCTGATGCCAAGGTCCGGGGGTAGCCAGCGATGCCCAAGGATCCCTCGAAGCAGATGATTGTCCTCTTCAGGGGTGGTCCTTTGTGGGCGTGGCTATCCCGGACGACCCCCCAATTGAAAAGAACAGGGCATATGTCTTTATTAATAGTCAGCTCTTTATTAAAGTGATCAGCTCATTATTAAAATCATCAGCAGGATTGCAAAGTCCGATTGGAGTTTTCCACACTGCTGCAGCCATCTGAAGGAGCAGGTGCTGTCCCAGTGGATGCTGAGTCCTTGTTCCCATACAAACACCTGGCAGTTCTCTCTGGTCAACCATCAGAAGGCAGAGCAGTGGCAGTCAGCTCTTTGCCCTCAGGGAAAAGTTTCAAGAGTTTCCCATTCTCTGTCTCAGTCAGCTCAGCTGGCCAGTTCCCATTCCATTCAGGCTCCTCACAGGTCATGGCAAATCTTCAAACCAGGCCAGGGGGTGCATCCACTCCCCGCTCGGCCAGGGCACTATCCAATTCTCTTCTGACGAATCCAGCTTCCTGTCCCGGGGTGCAGTTTCCCCCAAAAAAACCTCCCAGGATCCACGGGGGCAGCCTTATCTGCATATACAAATGCATATGCATTTGTCCTGGTCATAGCCGAGGTTACTCTTGCTAAATGAGGTCATTACAAAGGACAATAGGGCTATCTAGGTGTGGGCAGCTTCTTTTCACATTTCAATTAGGTAGGGAAAAGTTGCCAGGCAACTTTCCTTCAGGGCAGCTCTCCCTTCTCAGATTGGCTGGGGTGTGGGGGGTGTTACTCTAGCCAGGAGAGGGTCAGTTGTGGGGTGGGGTTTTTTTTTGTTTTTTTTTTTTTTTTTCTTTCGTTCCTAACACTAACATGTCAGTTCTACTCTAAGCCAATCTCTAAAACCCAACTCAGCACAAGATGGGGGACGAGAGCAAGAACAAGGAGGACAGGGGCCACTCCCCAATTCCTCCATCTTGTCTCTTCAGCCCCATATGCTAAGAATCCTAATTTCTATATTTATATTCTATAATAAACCATCTACTACTTATTTTTAAATTCTTAGGATTTGTGATTCTTCCTGCATGTGAGTGTTCACTCCCATGGACAGCAATCAGAGTCAGTGTCCTCCTGGGATCTGTGTGGGTCTAACTGACCCCCCGTACAGATCCCAAACCCCCCTGTACAGTCTCCAAACCCTCCTGTACAGTCTTCAAATCCTCCAGGGCGGCCAGAGGAATATCCTGGACTCCAACACCTCTTGAGATGAACTTCTGACCCTGCCGCCTTGTGCATGCTCACTGGTGCTCTGGTCATAGTTCAATCTGTAAGGTCAGTTTTATCTGTCCCCGGGGGTGCTAGGCGCCTGCTATATTCGTGTCTTTGGTTCACTTGCATTCTTGTCTCTTGCTTTGGGTAAGCAGTCTCCTTCTTATCAAGCATCCTTGCCTTCCTACATATTTCTGTTTTTTCTAAGGGCAGCAATACATCATCTGAATGCCTACTCTTTTAATCAACTTTTCTAATTTCTATGATTAATATCCTCTAATTTCCAATATCATGTTTCAGTCCCCCCTTTTCAATAAAGTAGTAAATTCATTTACTTAGTACAAGTTCCAATCCTTACGATATGTGTCTCTCAATGCCTTGCCATGTACTTGGGATAAAGAGATTAATATTGCTATTCGTTGTAACAGTTTCCAATTCCAAATAAGCGTTACAAGAGACAGCACTAAACTTATACTAACTAATATTAGTAAGACAATGTTGGGGTGACATAATGTATTTAGGATCCCAGTTGCGGTGGGTGACCATCCAAAGAATGAGTCCCACCAATTGTGACTTGCATCTTGTTTTACCCTTTGTAGAACCTTATTTATTTCCTTTGTGTCATGATGGACAGTAATTAAGGTTTTCTCCCCAGTTTCCTGAATACTTTTTAGAATTTTAACAAGGTCCTGATGATTAATTGTTTTATTAAAGTGAGATTCATCCCAATAAGTGTGGGTGACAACTTGTGATATATTGTACTGTCAGACTTAACTAGCTGGCGGGACACAACTGGTGCCAAATACAGAAAGTCACACCCTAGAATTTTAACGAAGTTACAAATACAAAAGTTAGACTGATTCCTGCTAATCAAAGCTACATTATCCCTGCCTATTTTTATATAAGCACATGCAGTCCTTAGGCATACACAACCCTGACCAATATATACAAGTATAGTTTTTTGACTAGTATTTGGATGAATTTCAAAATGACAGACACTTTGTTCAGTATCAAGACATATCTCAAGCATCGATTATGTTACTTTCACAAATGAACCCCTGCTGTTCTTTGGTAATGCAGGATTCTAGATTCACAGTTTGCCATTTCTTATTCACTCTCCGTGCCCACGTTCTGTGTTCTGAAGGGCAGAGCACCGATCTTTCATGATTCAGCCCTAGTGCTATAATGGGGTGAATAACATAAACTGTGGCCTTGTGAACGGTGAGCACAAAGGCAGTAGCCATATTGGCAATTGGATCATAAGCGAAGTTTAACAAGGTCCACCAGGATTGAAATTTCTTTTCAAATTGAGTAGCATTTTCCCAGACACCTTTTCGGATTTCCATTGGAAAGGCTCCTTCACTTCTTTCTCTTATAATCAATGCAGCTGTTGATTGCAGCCACAGTTGTGCCTGTATACAGCTGAAAGCCAAAGATATATTATTCTGAGCCATACCAAGTGCATCTATGATTAACCTATGGTCTTGGTCCTCTGCTTTTTCCCAACTTGGCAACACTTTTGAAACCTGCCACTGACTTGTTCCCAATGCCAACAAAGATGATTGTAAGAGTTGTTTTAAATTAGTTAGATCACTTGTTGCAGTGGCCAACTTATTCATTGATATTTCAGAATCAATTCCATTTAGAACTCCTAGCCCTGTTCCCAATATTCCAGTCAGATCCCTTCACATTCTACTCTTGGTGTATGTCTGCCTTTGCAACCATGTTGTCCACCCTTCAAAGGATGTCTTTAGGAAGGAAGAGCAGGCTGGTTGAACTTCAGAGATGTTAGTTTGCATTAGTAGTTCAACACGCTTAAGGGACCACTTTGGATTAAATAGCAATTGCTGCTGGCCCATGTCCCTTATTACATATGGGCCTATTTCATAAATTTTGGGTCCAAACCTGGTTGGTGTGATTGGGGTTTGGGCTGGGGTGCTAGTATAAGTTGTAATGGGTTTAGTGGCATTTATTTTAAACTTGAAGGAGAGCCCAATATTGTCATGGGCCCAAAGACAGACCACCTCAACAGTTTGTACTAATGTAAAATTATACCAGCAGTCCAATTTATTTGAACGACTACAAACTTCTGTGTGTTTGCCTGTGCGGGTGGTTGAAGCGCTAATTTGGATTGCCTTCTTATGAGCAGTTCCATTAATCAGCCTACATACTATTCTAATTTCCTCTCCTATAGTCCCTTGGAGCGACCACAGCTTCTGTTTTTGCCACTGTTGTTTTTTATACACTTGGTTTTTGTGCATGACTACAGTTGATAGGTTTAAATCTTTTATATTAGACTACTCTCCCACGGATCCAGTATACTGAATGAAAGCTTGGGACCAAGGCCATTCAGTATCATTCTGGCTAGAGGTATTTCCCAGTTCTTGGACTGTGATTATGATTATGCACCAAACAATTTTCTCAGCTGAGCTCTTGCAACTTAGATTATAGAACATCCTCAACCACAATGTACTTATTTTGCTCGAGTGAATTTTAGTTTCAGTTCTTTATCACCCGGTGTTACTTTCCAGGGGGCCTCAGGAGCTTTCTTCACTTGGGAGTGGTGAATCCAGGCGTTCTGCTCTTGGATCTTAATTGCAGTAAAAGTGGTGAGAAGCACTTGGAACGGTCCTTCCCACTATGGCTCCAAGGTTTTTTCTGTAAAAGACTTGACATACACATAATCCCCAGGTTGTATGTCATGCACTGGCCCATCTAGCCCTCTGCTTTGAGTTCCAGCCAGGTTTCTCAATTTTTCTAAGCTGTGTGCCTAAGGCTATCATGTACGCAGTCAGCCTTTCTTCCCCAATTTGGGTGGATACCCCTTTTTGCACACCATATGGTCTCCCATAAAGCATTTCGAAGGGGCTCAGCTTTTTTTTAGTTATGAGCTTAGTCCGAATTCACAGCAATGCTAACGGGAGGGACTGGGGCCAAAGTAAATTAGCCTCTTGCCCTAGCCTCACAATTTGTTGTTTAATCAGATGGTTCATTTTTTCAACTTGGCCACTTGACTGGGGACGGTATGGCGTATGAAGTTCCCAGTTTATGCCCAGATGCTGACTGATCTGTTGGACTATCTTTGAAATGAAATGTGGTCCCCTGTCTGAAGATATTGTGGCTGGAACTCCAAAGCGTGATATTTTTTCTTGCAGTAACACCTTGGTTACCTCCCGGGCTTTGGCAGTTCTGGTGGGGAAAGCTTCTGGCCATCCTGAAAAGGTGTCTGTTAGCACCAACAAATATTGATACCCTCCTTTTCTTGGTAATTCCGAAAAATCAATTTGCCACTGCTGACCGGGTCCATGGCCCTTTCCAATTTGGCCAAGGTTTGGTTTAGGGGTATTCTTAGGGTTAGTCTGGAGGCAAAGTTCACACTGCCGGGCCACTTGGGTGATAGCGGCATATAAATTCCTGGCAGTGATCTTTCCAATCAAGTAATTATACAAAGCATCAATTCCCCAGTGTGTTTTCTGATGTTCTTCTCTTACTAATGGCCACAGTAAATGGGAGGGGATAACCAATTTCCCTCCTTCTGTAATAGCCCATCCCTCTTGGTTATATGTTCCCTTTTGGTCTTCAATTAGCTCTTTATCCTTTTTATTGTACACTGGCTTACCTCCAAGAGAGATTTGGCCATTGGGAATCAGGGCTCCTTCCACTATCACCTCACCTTTTGCTGCTTCTTTTGCCTCTCTGTCCGCCAGCTCGTTTCCCTCTTCCAATTCTGAGCTCACCTTTTGATGCGCCTTAATGTGCACGATTGTCACCTTTTCAGGCAGTTGAACTGCTTCCAGCAGTTGTGCACGTTTAATGTTCTTCCCTTGTGAATTTAACAGTCCTCTTTCTTTCCAAATAGCTCCATGAGCATGCACTACCCTAAATGCATATCAGGAATCCATGTAGATGTTTATTCTCTTTCCTTTTGACAATTCTAATGCACGGGTTAGGACAATTATTTCTGCCTTCTGTGCAGAGGTACCTGCTGGTAATGGTGATGATTGAATTAGGTCTCTGGATGTGGTGACTGCATACCCAGCATGTCGTTTTCCATTGCTGACATAACTGCTTCCATCAGTGAACCAGGTTTCCGCATCGTCCAAAGGGGTGTCCTTCAGGTCTGATCGGCTGGAGTAGGTGGCTTCAATGGTCTCCAGGCATTCGTGATGAATCGGCTCTCCTTGGTTCCCACTAAGGAAAGAAGCTGGGTTGACAATGTTAGTCACCACTATCTCTACATCATCTTGTTCTACCATGGTAGCTTGGTATTTCAGAAACCATTGTGGGGAAAGCCAGTGGCCTCCCTTTGTTTCCAGTACTGAGGATACCGTATGAGACACCAGCACAGTCATTTTCTGTCCCAGGGTGAACTTCTGGGCTTCCTGAATGTTCAGCACCACTGCAGCCACTGCCCTGAGGCAACCTGGCCATCCTTTAGCTGCTGCATCCAATTGCTTAGAAATATAAGCAACTGCCCTTCTGTATGGACCCAGGTCCTGTGCCAGTATTCCCAGGGCAATTCTCTGTTTCTCGTGAGAGAAGAGAAAAAATGGTTTACTCACGTCTGGCAATCCTAAAGCTGGAGCTGACATGAGGGCCTTTTTCAGCTGACTAAAGGCCTGTGTGGCTTCCTTTGTCCATTGGAGGTCTCTGCTTCCTTTTGCAATGAGCACATACAAAGGTTTCACGAGTAATCCGTAGTTGTAAATCCATAGTCTGCACCATCCTGTCATGCCCAGGAAGGTTCTCAGTTCTTTTGTTGTCTGGGGTTTCGGGGTTTGGCATATTGATTCTATGCGTTCTCTCCCCAGAGTCCGTTGCCCAGCACTGATCTCATAGCCCAGGTAGATCACCTTTTGTTTCACTACCTGAGTCTTTTTCTTAGTCACTCTGTACCCCTGAAGCCCCAAAAAGTTTAGGAGGCTTACCGTCCAGGCCACACAGTCTTCTTCTGTTGTGGTAGCTATTAGGATGTCATCCACATACTGCAACAGTCTCCCTTCTCCTGGTGGAGCTTCCCAAGATTCCAAATCTTTTGCAAGTTGTTCTCCAAACAGGGTGGGGCCGTTTTTATAACCTTGGGGAAGTACGGTCCATGTGAGCTGAGTTTTGCGTCGGCTTTTGGGATTCTCCCATTCAAATGCAAAAATTTTCTGTCTGGCTTCATGGAGAGGGAGGCAATAGAAGGCATCCTTCAAATCTAAAACAGTAAACCAAGTTAGCTCTGGTGTCAAACACGTTAACAAGGTATATGGGTTAGCTACCACAGGGTAGAGATCCTGTTATGTTATTGACAGCCTGTAAATCCTGCACTACCCGATATGAGCCATCAGGTTTGCGGACAGGCAGGATAGGAGTGTTAAAATCAGATTGGCACTCCTTCAGCAACCCCAGCTGTAAGAAATTTTCAATTATTGGGCTAGTTCCTTCCGTCTTCCTTTCTTAAGGGATACTGCTTGATTCTGACGTTGTTTTCCTTCCTTGAGCTTAATTTGTATTGGAGATGCATTTCTTGCCCTTCCTGGCACATTGGAGGCCCATACGCCTGGAAACACTTGGTTCAGTATTTCCTCACTAATTTCTTCTTTAATCTCAATAGCTGTCAGTATTAAGCTTAATACTTCTATATATTTCTGCTCATTTACCTCCAGAGTAACCTCTCCATTTTTAAACGAGATGGTTGCCTCTAATTTCTCCAACAGGTCTCTCCCTAGGAGCGAATCCGGGGAGTTGGACATGTACAGAAATTTATGGATGCCCCACTGTTTCCCATATTTGTATTCAAGTGGCTTGCAAAAGTATGCTATTTCAGGTTGGCCAGTTGCTCCCCGCACTCTAACACAGTCATTCCCCACTGGCACCAAAGCTTTATTCAAAACTGAAAGGGTCACCCCCGTGTCTACCATAAATTTCACCTCCTTCCCCTCCTTCTCCAGTTTCATTTTTATAACCGGTGGATCTCCTGGGGTGAGGTCCCCCAGTCCTCCTCAGTCGCTTCTAGTGTGAGCGACCACCACCTCCCTTTCCCGGTTCCCTTTCCCATTTTTTCTTAGTTCAGTGCTGGGAAGGATGAAGTAGAAAGGCCTTATAAATATGGTGTTTTAGATTCTGGGAGTCTGAGTTCAGCAAGCGAGATAGAAATGAAAGCATGCTTTGAGATTTAGGGTGTGGAGTACAGGGCCATCAGCTAGTGAATAATGATGTGCCAAGCTGAGGGCCAGCTCCCTTGATTAAACAATACCCTTCTACTTGGCTTAGGTAATGGGACATTTCTATTGGCTGTATGTAAATGTTGTTATCTTGTATTAGATTGGTTGGTCCAACTCATACTATTCAACTTGGAAAGATATTTATTGTACAGTATTCAGAACCTCCCTCTCTTATCCCCTCTTCCCTTTTCCCTGCTCTTATCCACTCTTCTCTTTTCCCCTGCTCTCTTTCCTCCTCTCTGTTCCTGCTCTCCTGGCCTGCTTTAGCTGTGCCCAGCAGCTACAAGCAAGGCCCTCACAATAAACCATGTGCTACCCCTGCTACTTTGCTTATAGAGATACTTTGTCACCAACTCTACTGTCTCGGAGATACTCCTTCAGTTCAGGGCACTCATTTTTCCAGTGCCCAAATTTTCTGCAATTTGCACACTGATCTTTGCCCAGATGGGGTGGTCCTCGCCTGGGTGGTCCTTGTCCCCACCTCCCTTTCCCTTCTTCTTTTACCACTGCCATTAACTTTTTCATCCCTTGCTTATATCCTTCCTCTCGATTGCTGAAAATCCTCCATGCCTCATCTACCAAGGCCTCTAAATTCCTTCCCTCTGGTCCCCGGAGCTTCTGAAGCTTCCTCCTGATATCTCCTGTGGATTGCCCTAAAAATAAATTTACTAACTGCTGTATCCCTATCTCGGACCCGGGATCTAATGGTGTATGACTGCGCATTGAGTCCCTTAGGCGATCTAAAATCTCCGAAGGAGTTTCGGAGGGACCCTGCTTAATTGCATACAAAACTGACCAATTTATAGTTTTGGGGATGGCCTGTTCCATTCCCTTTGCTACCCATTCTTGATAATTCTTTATCTTCACTAATTGTTCTGCAATGTTTGGATCACAACCCAGATTCTGGAGAGGAAAGACATCCTTAACATCCTCTTGTGTTGTTCTGCAAAAGTTCTCTGCTAAATCCCCTGCTGTTTTCAAAACTAACTGTTTCTCTGTCCCCGTTAATGCCTCTCATAACTGGAGGTCTTCCCAGTCTGGGTTGTGCTGCTTAATCATATATCTTAACCTTTTAGCTGTTCCTACAGGATCAGCCCTATAATCCTTAGCAACTTTTTCCCAACTGTTGTAATTTAGGTTTAAGGGGGGGGGGTCCTCGGGGAGGGTTCTCTGGGAGCTCCCCGGGCTCTATGTTCATTGGTATTTGCATGCAGGTAGGCAAGGAGACTCTAGACGGCTGGTGAGGTGCTGATGAGATGAGGATTTATTCGGAGTCTTACCCCAGGAAGGCAACATGGTCAGTGAGGGAGAGGGGAGAGGAGGGGGAGAGGGGGAAGGGGAGAGGAGCAGAGCCTCCAGAGGCCTCCAGGGAAAAGAGGAAACTCCCTACACTCTTAACACAGAGTTTCGAAGCGGGCGCGGTAAGATTCTTCAGCCAATGGGGTTACAGAGACACGATACTGCAGGGAGGTTACAGACTTGGGATAAACCATACATTTTCCAGGGGTGAGCCAGAGCATACCATGTCAATAAAATGTAATTCCACAAATTCACCCTTTTTTCGTTAAAATGTGAGAAGAGAAATATGACATATGACAATTAACAGTTTAAAAATGAAACAATAATTACACAGTTTTGCAGCATAAGAACAAGTACAATTGCAGTAAGGATTATGTTATACTGTGAACAGTTTATCTGACTTTGTAATTGCAATAAACGGGTTATGTGGGTTTATATTGCAAGATTTAAACAAATTAACAAATTTGTTTAGCCTTTTCAGTGTGACTGGCCTAATGGTGTCTAGCCTTTTCTAACTGGCTTTTCAGACTACCACAGCCCCCAGTTCTATCCCCGAAGACTTAACAGCTGCCAGCTGTGGCAGACAGATGTCACTCATTTCCTATTGGCGATTATGAGAGACGGGAAGACTGATTCGGTGATCAGAATTCGATTTTACTCAGGTTTTCCAAAAGCTTATATACTGTTTCAGACAGGTTAATCATTTCTACTACAATAATCAGGTTAAAAATCACACAGAAAACTCATGCATTTTACAACAACTCTTTGCTTGCAGAAGTTGATTGAATCTTCTCTCTTCCCGTAAGCAGGTGTAATCCCATCTCCTGTAATTTTCACAGTTCTGTTTGTTCCTGCCATGGCATCTTGGTTATCAAACCAGATATGCTAATCAAGTCTGTTTGACTCTCTGTCTTGTGTATTCCCAGATCTCCCCCTTCTGTATTAACCAAGAATACCCCCTTGATGGCTTTATTAACTAATCTTTGCACACATTGAAGCAAGCAAGGTATCATAACTAATACAATTATTATTAAAATCATTACATGCATTCCTATCCTAAGAAAATCTTTTAGCTAGGGTGTCAAACCCCAGCCACTAAACAAGTTATCTAGCCAAGATCCAGATTCTACCTTTAATTTAAATACGCTATCTTTTAGCTGCTGAATGCTTTTATGGATAGATTCTGAGTGATCAGAAAGATTCATACAACACATTCTATCGAAATCTTCACATCCATGGCCCTGAGCAAGGAGGATGAAGTCAATGGCTGCACGGTTTTGAAGGGTAGCATGTCTTATACTGTCAACATCTGTTAATAAATTTGATAAAGCTGAGCTGGTGGCATTTGTCTGCTTTGCCAGCCAGCAGGCTACCTTATTTAATTGACTTAAGGCCTTTTTTGCAGCCATTCCTGGCAAAAGCGAAGAAGCCAAATTTATCTGGGTCTCAGACCACAAAGACAATTTATCATCGCAGTATTCATCAAATGCATGCAGAGTGTGCCTTATTCTGTGGGGATACTTGTGCTGTAAAATCATGGATATATTAGGTGTTAGCACAGTCAGTTGTCTCAAACTACAGGGACCTCCCTTTATGTGTGAGGGGATAGCAGCCCAGGCCCGATCCCCACAAATCAGAAACATTCCTGATGGCAGCTACAGTGGGGCATTACTGGATTTAGAAGGGCTGCCAGAAGTGTAATTGCACCAAGAGGTCTGATTTTATATGCAGGGTGATAGGGAGAAACATCCCAGGCTTTTGACTGGTTTTTTCCTGTGTAATCAAAATTAACACAAAAATCCATTTTTACAGAACCCAGGAGTTCTAATTCTTGTGGCTCCAAGGGTGTTATTGGAAGGTAAGGAGTCTACTGATCCCATGTATCAACAGGATTTGAGCTCTGTACTATGCTTTTGGTAATTTCTGGTATTGGCCAGCCATCTAATGGCAAACCGACTAAACAGGTTGAAAATGGATTTTCTGGGGATGCAGTGGCCAGGCATAAGGTATCTTGTTTGGTTGCATTAGCCAGAGTTATCCAAACATTTGTTTTGGGTTGATTAATAGGCCAGGCAGTGCTACAAAAGGCAAGCAATGCTAACAAGTATAGCATTCGATTTAACTCCATGGTGCCTTTGTTTGTTTGTTTAGAACTATGTTGTGGTAAAAGGAAAAAAAAAGAAAACAAAACCTTTTTTAGCTTATCTCCTTTTGGTCCTCGTTCAAGGCCTACCTTTTTGGTGGTCAGTTATAACAAAAAATTCAATGGATTTATACCTGTTTTACATTACGCTTTTGCCAAAAAGGGCTCTGTGATATCACCAATTCCCACACCCTTCACACAGACATCAAACCTAAAAGTTCACAGTTTCCTTTCTCGATAGAACAAAGGATGTCATCAACTGCAGTCTGAGTGGGGTTCCTCCTCCTCTTCCTCTCTCGGGGGCTCGGTGGCAGTGGCGTCTTGGCCTCCGTCAGCTGTCGGTAGAGGTTCTCGGAACGGCTTCACGTTTTTTGCCGGAATCCAGCGGGGTCCTTTTTCTGAGGAGATACAAGCATAGCCCCTTCCCCAGGTGATCAAAGGGTAAGGGCCAAGGATTTTACCAGATTCTGGGTCACGGATTAGTACTGGTGGTTTCTCTTTGCAGGAAAGCGATGTGGATGATGTAAAATGCCTAGTCATAGGGGGATTTAAGTCTGTCATTGAACAATTCAAGAAATTAAAGACATACAAGGCTTTGCATAATCTTTCCGCAGGAGTATCCTCGGCTCCCCCTTTTTGTTGTAACAGAAGACGTTTGAGAGAGCAATGGGCTCGTTCTATAATTGATTGTCCTGTGGGTGAGTGAGCTATGCCCCTTTTGTGGGTGATATAATGAGAAGAAGTTTGTAACTCTACGGGAAATATATGCGGGTCCATTATCTGTCTTAATCTGTTGCGGAATTCCTAAGGTGGCAAAGGCAGCAGCGAAATGACGGCAGGCGTCTTTCCCTGTCTCTCCCGTGTGAGCTGAGGCAAACAGAGCACCTGAAAAGGTATCAATAGAAGCATGCGCGAATTTCAAGCGGCCGAATTCAGGAATGTGTGTTACATCTGTCTGCCAAATTTGTAGGCTCTGTAGACCTCTTGGGTTGACTCCTGTGTTCACATTAGGAAGTGTGCAACGCTGACAGTCAGGGCATATAGAAATGATATTAGAGGCTTGTGCTGGAGTTAATTTAAAAAGTCTTACCAAAGCCCCAGCATTTTGGTGAAAAAAGGAGTGACTCAGTTTAGCTTGCTCTATTTTGTTAGGCAAAACATGCTGCACTGATAAGGTTAACAAGTCTGCTTGGGCATTACCTTCAGTGAGAAAACCCGGTAGATTGGAATGTGACCTGATATGCATCACAAAGTAAGGAGCCGTCCTCTGGTCTAACAGAGAGACCAGCAGTTTTAACTAGGAAAAAAGAATGTCATTTTTAACATTTTTCAAAACAGAATTCTCTGCTCTCTGTACAATACCTGAAACATATGCGGAGTCAGTAATCAGATTAAAAGGTGTGCTGAATTTCTGAAACACTCTGACAACAGCAGCTAATTCTACTATTTGTGGAGACCCTTCAACCACAGCAATATCAGATTGCCAAGTTCCAGTTTCAGGGTCCCTCCATACAATCACTGATTTACGGGTTTTTTCAGACTTATCTGTGAATATTGTCATAGCTTGCAAGGGAGTCTTACTTCTCTTTGGCTTGGGGATTAAATTAAAAGACGAACTTAATAATTTGTGTTTAGGCAGATGGATAGATATCTGCTCTGGGTAATTGTTAAAGCAATTTGCAATTTTTCAGACATCTGTAGCAACTAATTCAAATAAAACATTGTGAGAGGTAGATAGATAATATCAAAATCTTTCTCAGCTAAAGAGGTCAGTCTTTGCTGAGCCTTGACAATCAACATGGCTATAAGTTCATCTTGCATGGAAATAGTCTTGGGCATATTGTTAGGCAAAAAGACTTATTCGATAATTAGAAGAGGATCTGGTTTTTCTGAGTCCTACTGAAATATTAATGCATAAGGCTGTTTATTAGGATTCAGAATAATTAGCCACAAAGGCAACTCTGGAGCCTACCTAGCTGATTGCCTTTGAGAGATAGTATCAGCTACTTTTTGAAGCGCAATTTGTGCTTCTTTGTTTAAGTGTCTGGGTGATAAGAGGTTAGGCTCTCTTCCTAGGAGGGCAAACAATGGCTCTAAATCTGCATTTGAAATCCTAAGCAAGGGACGGACCCAATTTATTGTTCTTAGCAACTTCTGTGTATCATGTAAAGTTTTGATTTCAGTTGAGATTTGCAAGGGTTGTGTAGAAATAGAATGCATGCTTATTCGCTAGCCCAAATATTTCTAGGGAGATGTCTTTTGAACCTTTTCAGAAGCAATGGTGAGGCCTGCTGAGGTAACAGCTTGGCAGACAGCCTGCACTGCTTCTTCTATATGACTCACGGTTTTTGCAGAAATAAGAATGTCATCTATATAATGATAAAAAGAGAACATCAGGCATTTGTTCTCGTATCGGGCTCAGGGTTTTTGCCACGTACTACTGACACAAAATTGGGCTATTTTGCATTCCTTGGGGAAGTGATAACTAATGATATCGATTTAGAGGTGCCTGCATATTAATGCTCGGCACAGAAAAGCTAAATTTGGGTGCATCATCTCGATGCAGAGGAATGTCAAAAAAACAACCTTTTAAATCAATTACTGTTAAATGCCAATTTCTAGGAATTATAGAAGGGGAAGGGAGGCCTGGCTGTAGGGGCCCCATTCCCTCAATTACCTCGTTTATTTTCTTCAAGTCATGCAATAGCTTCTACCTTCTAGACTGCTTTTTGATTACAAACACTGGTGAATTTCAAGGGCTATTAGATGGGACTATGTGTCCCTTTTCTAGCTGTACCTTTACAAGTTCTTGTAAAATGCGCAGTTTTTCTAATGACATGGGCCATTGGTCTACCCAAACTGGATCAGAGGATTTCTAAGTCAGTTTGGGGGTCTCGCGCGCTCTAATGACCCTTATACAAAATTTGACTGTATGAAAATTCCCTATTGAGACAAAACATCTCTCTCCCATAAAATCAGCGGCGCAGACAACACATAAGGCCTGACAGTTGCTACCCTGCCTTCAGGCCCTGTGATCTGTACTAGGTGTTGGCTTTGATAGCTTTGACTGTTTCTACCCACCCCTGAGAGGACCTGGGGGACAGGCATTAATGGCCAATCATTAGGCCATTGATTTTGGGAGATAAGACTGATATCTGCGCCTGTGTCAATCAATCTGGTTAAAATTAACTCTTTACCTCTCAGAGACACCTTACATCTGCACGTAGGACGTTCAGGAGTTATGTGCTGGGTCTAAAAAATTTGTGGTACTCTCGTTGAACCAAACTCGCTTCTCCTCTGATTAGCTATCGGGGGTGTGGATAAGGGGGCTGCTGGAAAAGGTACAAGCTGGGCTATTTTGGTCTCTGCTGGGACCACGCAGGGGGGCTGTGGGGTCCAAGCCATGATTTTTATTTCCCCAACTGTGTCAGAATCAATAACTCCTGGCAAAACAAATAATCTTGTTACTGAGGTAGAAGATCTACTTAAAAGCAAAGCGTGGTGACCTGGTAGCAAAGGTCCGTAAATTCTTGTGGGGAGACAAAACACTGAGGAATTGGTCAACGTTACTGTATCACGGGTTGAAATGTCTAATCTGGCGCTCCCTGGGGTTGCTGGACGTAGGTCGGAGATGGTCCGGCGGGCAGGGCCTGCGCTGGCTGGAAGCTGAAGGTTGGCTCTGGCTGTGACAGCTGCTGGGTTGGCTGTGGGACTTGTGTCTTCACGCGTCGCCATCCCGCGCTGTGAGATGAGTTTCCTTGCAACGGCTGGCCATTTTTGTGAAATTTAGAGCGACAGGAATTAGCAAAGTGAGGACCTTTCTGGCAACGAGGGCACATATTCGGTGTTCTCGGGTTTTGTGCTTTTCGACAGTCTTTTTTAATGTGCCCGGGCTCCCCACAGCTGAAACAAACTGACTGCTTTTTGGGTATTATCTTTAAAGCGGCAAAAGCATCGGCTATGCCTTGTCTCACAGCTTGATAGGTCACTGCTGTAGTGTGCTGCAATGTCCCCAGGCGGTTGCAGGCTTTTATCATTTGGAGCAGTGTGGGCTCAGGTTCTGGGGGCAGGGCCTTCAAGAGTCGTTTACAGTCATCATTAGCATTTTCAATAGCTAGTTTTAGGAGCACAACTTCTCTGGCTTGATCGTTATCAATCTGTCTTTCTAGTGCTTGTTTCAATTTGTCCACAAACTGCATATAGGGTTCTTGGGGAGCCTGTTTAATATTTATGAAGGACTGTTGCGGGGTTTTTGCATCAGGGACTTTAAGAAATGCAAAACGAGCTGCCTCCGTGATCTCTTCTAGGGTTTCCCTCGGCAAGGCAGCTTGGCTATTAGGATCGGTATGCGCTCTCTCCCCTGCTAAATGGTCAATAGTTAAGGCAACCAGGGCTTGGTTTGCTTGCCCTGCATATGTTATAATTAAGTTCTCTAGTCTCCTTTTCCATTGTGCCATGAATATCGCATATTGCGTTGGAGTGAGCAAAAGGTTTGCTAAGGATTTAACATCATGAGGGGTCATGAGGTGAGTACTGAAAGTTGCTCTCAACAAATTACTGAAGTAAGGGGACCCTAGACCGTATTCTGTTGCGGTACGGCGCAGTTCCTTAATTTCTGAGTGGCTCAAGGGCTCTCATCGGGGATTCCCCCCCCTCGGGCCGAGACGCACAGGGGCTACAAATATTTTTGCTGCGGTATTAAAGTCTCTGTCCTTAAGGGCTTTCTTTTTTATCTTTAACTAGTTGTTATGCCTATTTGAAGGGAATAAGTCCAGATCATTTTCGGGGCTGGGATCAAAAGACTCCCCGTCACTGCTAAAGTCAGAGTCCCCATAAGCAGTTAGCGTTCGGCGGCTCTGGGGTCGCTGGTGGGATCCCGGTGGGGGTGCAGCTGGCGGCTGGGCTTTATCTTTGGCGTTCGTCGGGGAGGGGGTGCGGACGGGGGACGGGGAGCGGGACCTGGGCAGGTTTCGGTCTGGCACGGCCTCTGGGGCCGTCTCCGCGGTAGCCTCACGGGCTGCCTCGCTCCCCCCCTCTTTTTTAACCGCTTCTATGACCGCCCTCCATGCAGGAAGCAGGCGCAGCTCTGGCTCG
Organism: Prinia subflava; assembly: GCF_021018805.1. NCBI lineage: Eukaryota > Metazoa > Chordata > Aves > Passeriformes > Cisticolidae > Prinia > Prinia subflava. Next base: position 4,581,990 of record NC_086282.1, read on the forward strand.
TGGCCAGGCAGCGTAGCTAGGTCGTAGAGCTTTACGCCGACCTTGTCTCAGTAGCGGAGAGTAAGAACAGAGGAAGGGGTGGTATCGGGGAACATGCGTGACACCCATCGTAGGAGCGACTTAAGGTCCTGCTTAAGAATGGGGGATCCATGCTTGCTCAGCAAGCGCTGGATGGTTTTCTTAACGTCTCTCCCGTCGGACATGACCTGTCCCATACCTTGAGTTCCCCTGGCTCACCTGTCACGTCCGGCGTACAGATGATTGTAGGCTCAAACACGGTTCTTTCACCGCCACGATCAGTTCTAGGGGCGTCGCCAATTGCCAGCAGACCGCCGGTTCTTCTCCTCACACGGGGCACCAATTATTGGCGATTATGAGAGACGGGAAGACTGATTCGGTGATCAGAATTCGATTTTACTCAGGTTTTCCAAAAGCTTATATACTATTTCAGACAGGTTAATCATTTCTACTACAATAATCAGGTTAAAAATCACACAGAAAACTCATGCATTTTACAACAACTCTTTGCTTGCAGAAGTTGATTGAATCTTCTCTCTTCCCGTAAGCAGGTGTAATCCCATCTCCTGTAATTTTCACAGTTCTGTTTGTTCCTGCCATGGCATCTTGGTTATCAAACCAGATATGCTAATCAAGTCTGTTTGACTCTCTGTCTTGTGTATTCCCAGAATTTCCCACCTTTTAGAAAGTCAAAGTATGTGCACGTATCAATTGACACATTTTCTAGAGCAGCATTTGCATCATCTCATCAAGGAGAAACTACACAGCACGCCATAAAGCACTTCCTCCTTGCCTTTGCTACCCTGGGAGTACCAAAACAGATCAGAACAGATAATGAACCTGCCTATGTCTCTTGTAAGTTAAAAGAGTTCTTCAGTGAGTGGGGAATAGAACACAAGAAAGGCATACCTGCAAATCCCACAAGACAATCCATCATAGAGAGAACACATCAAACCCTCAAAAGAGTCCTCAATCAGCAGCAAAGTGAAACAAAAATCATATCTCCAGTTGAAAGACTCTGCAAGTCTCTCTACATCATCAACTCCTTAAATGGCACAACATCAGAGCCTGATCCCCCAGTACTTCGCCACTTCGCAAATACCACCCAAGCAAAGCTTTCTGAGAAACCACCTGTGCTAGTAAAAGACCCAGAGACACATCAAATTTCTGGGCCTTTCCAGTTAATTACTTGGGGTAGAGGATATGCATGTGTTTACCATCTAGCCCAAGATGGTACCCAGGAAAAAACATAAAACCATACCTAAGCACTACAAAGACTACTCAGTCAGACACTGACAAGAATTCCTCTGAGTCAAATACAAGACCGCCTCAAAACCAGACAAGTTCTGCCTAGAAACAAAGGCATCGCCAAATATCCACATACCGAAGAAAAGACCAACCCTTCACACGACAGCAGAAGAAACAGAAAAGATGAATAACATTCTGCTGCATCAGTCAAGCTATAAGCCAAACAAAGCCTGAATACAAAATTGTTCTCTAAATTACGTTATTACCTCTTTTTTTTTTTAAATTTTACCCTAAAAACCCCTATTATTCCCTTTCTCAACTCTTACGAAAAAACTCCTAACCTCACACCCACTTACCCATCCCTTGTTTATATATATATATAAAAAAAGAAAAAAAAAAAAGGGGGGGGGGAGGAGGGAAGGAAGAGAGGAAAGGAATGAGGGAAAAAACCCTAACCCTCCCCTCCCATCATAAAAGATAACAACTTTTGCTTATATTCCCTATCAGAAGCCTTATCCCTGTCCAGAGATGAAAACTGGTGCTCTCCTCACTTCTGCTTGGATGGTCTTCACCGTACTGTATGCCTACAGCTAGATTAGCCCACAGCCTAGCCATAATGTTTGGGTAACCTTAGCAAAAACATTAAAACAGGATAACGTGCTTATCCATGGGCAGCATTGATAACCCACTTTCCAGATGTCTAGCAGGGATTCCTTTCGTAGCAGATGACTGGCCTGTCTATAATTCAGAGCATACTACTTCAATAAAATGCAATTCCACACCCAACCTTCTAAGTCAGTTGTAGAAAAAGGGACTTTGACTAATACCTTTTCTCTCCCGGGCCCCACAGCTTGTCTCAAAGGGGCTTGTATCACTTCCCTGATTTGTTTTCTAGTTCGAGATGGTATGGGACCAGTCACACTCGTGGAAGGTTCCTCATCATCACTATCACTATCAGGCAATGGGGTATTCAGTGCTGTTTCTAAGTCAGAGGTGTGTGTGGGGTAGATGGCCCAGCTTGTCTCCCTTCCAAGGGAGCTGAATCTTCTCTCCTTTGTCCCCTTCGCTCCTCAGAAGGTGGCTGAGATAAATCTAGTAATTCTTGCATTTGTGCCTCTGCTTGATGAACCTTGTCACGATTTGTGCATCGCTGGTTTATTGAGCAGGTGCTACAGCATCGTTTAGGCTGCTTTCTATTGACTTTATTTTCCTTTTCAAGGGCTAATACCAGGGGATCAGAGGGAGCTCTGATCCCACAATTCCTCTGCCATTCAGGATGATTTCAGAGGGAGAAAAACATTTCTGCATATGAAACTTCAGCCCATTTCCCCTCATGTTTGAGGAAAATCATAAGCTGCAGCAAAACATCATATTCCAAAGTCCCGGTGGGTGGCCATCTATTCCCATCTTCTAGCCGATATAAGGGCCACCACTGTGTGCAGTACTTCACAAGGGTGGGTTTGGATTCTGTACCTCCTGAGCCTGCAATCTCCTTCCAGTGAGCTAAAACACAGCCCAAGGGGCTTGCCTTTGGGATTTCCTTACCCTCTCCTGATCCCATTATTTCCACCAAGTACTCTAAATCTCTGGATTAGGGCCCTCTTCACCCTGTTACCCTACACTGGGCACAAGCACTGTCTTCAACTCAAGAAAACACCACTGTCAGCAAAACATTAAAACAAACCGTACCAACCTAGAACAGCATTTATCATCTAAACCCTAAAGGCAATATTCACAACAAAAGCATAAAAACAAACAGCAATACACAAAAAAACCAAACCAAAACAAAAAAACAACCAAAAACAAACAAACAAAAAAAACCCCACCAGACAGTTTATCACACAAACTCTGGAGGCTCCCAGGCACCTCACAACAACAATCCCTATAGACAGCACCCCATCAAAGCAGAATGCAAAACCCTTTAAGGACAGAATCCTTGGCAAACTATACTAAACAAAATTTACAACAGCATGCTGTAAAAGAAAAAATAAAAAGGAAAAAAAAGCCCAAAGAGTTTTCTGTGAGCACAATAAGAAAGGAAATACATATAACCAGTACTTTGATGCACTTATAACCTCAGAAACACAGCACAGCTCTCAAACGCACGGTCATTTCACATACGCTCTCAGGCAGGCACAGAACCAAACACAAAACACACTCGAACTTTTCTCAAACTCACATGCACACAACCAAATAGGAGTTCACTCAATTCACCCCCAGAATTACTAGCGGCCGATCCACGGTCAACGAACCCTTCCCCACTGCCTTTCCCTCGGTCAGCGGTTCCCACCTTTGGCCGCACGTTCGGCCAGTGTTCACCTGCAAGCCCAAACCCACCAAGACCCTTTCTGTGGGCTCAGACGTCTCTGTGCCACTTATCAGTCGTCTTTACGGGGTCCCTTTTTAAAGAGATACATACCGTTTCTCCGCTGCTCAGGGGCTGTTGTCTGCCCCCACAGTGAGCGACCTGAGGAGCGGAATTCCTTCCAGGAAAATCCCTGGGGCGCCTTAGGAAGTCTGACACTCAGCCAGTCCTGCAGCTGGGCAGAGAAAGTCCCATCTGCGGTGCCAAAATGACATGCGGAAAAGACTCTAAAACTTGGAGGCAGAGCGAGTTTTAAAGTAGGTATGAAGTTTATTCAGCGCTTGCCACGATGCGAGATAATTCTCAAAGCCATGCGCCTCGCTCACTTTTACATTTTTTCTTTTATCCTCTAGAATGTTACATATGTATTGAGTTTCACAATACCCTCATGCATATTCATCCTTTGGCTCCCCCCTCCCCCCCCCCCCCCCCCGCTTTGTATGCTAATTAGCTCATCAGTCTTTTGCGCCTGCGCAGTTGTCTCTGCTGGTCTCCTCAGGGGTCCCAGGGATGAAGGAAGAAGTCTTCCTCTTGACTCCTCTCGAGATGAACTTCTGACCCTGCTGCCTTGCGCATGCTCACGGATGCTCTGGTCATAGTTCAATCTGTAAGGTCAGTTTTATCTGTCCCCGGGGGTGCAAGGCGCCTGCTATATTAGTGTCTTTGGTTCACTTGCATTCTTGTCTCTTGCTTTGGGTAAGCAGTCTCCTTATCAAGCATCCTTGCCTTCCTACATATTTCTGTTTTTTCTAAGGGCAGCAATACATCATCTGAATGCCTACTCTTTTAATCAACTTTTCTAATTTCTATAATTAATATCCTCTAATTTCCAATATCATGTTTCAATGTTGAAATTGGATCAGGTTTTCTTGGGTCTCCATTAGTTATGTTTAGCTTATGCCAGTGCCATATATTATTACTACATATTATTAGTTTGGTGCCTTCAGGTTTTGGTCATAGGCCAGGATCCTGTAGGTCAGATGCTATAAAGGCACAGCACAAAATGACAGTCCTTTCCCTACACTCAGCTTTTGCATAAGAAAATATAAAACAACTTCTGTCCTCATGCATGAACAGCGTACACAATTATTGGTTATCCCATCCCATGTTATCCAAGACACAAATAAATATGCTACCTAACTTACATGGACAGGTAACACAATTTCTCACATGAAATTGCAAGGCCTGATTATGCTCTGACTGAATTCAAGAGCAGCTTACATTCCCACTGATGAATGTGCTTTAGGAGCCTAAGACTGAAACAAAAGCCCAAGCTCTAAAAGGAAATAACAATGCACTACTGTCCTGGGGTGACAGGACATTTTCATGCTTTGTATCCCAAATCGTGTGTTTCTGTTCCCATGTTCTCAGTTTGTTTTGTCTATAGCTGAGCCCCTCCCCCGGCTGCTTGCTTTTGGCTTGCTTGCTGCTAGCTTAGGCTCGCTTTGCTGGCTTTGCTCTCTTGCTTTCTGCTTTTTTGCTTGCTTTTTGCCATTTTTCTGCTTTTGTTTTTCCCCTTCTTTCCTTCCTCCCCTTCCCTGAAGACATCGGACCTGCTTCGGGCCCTGATTTAGGAAAGTCAAGGGACACCCCCCCCCCCCCCCCCCCAGAGTCTGCACCTGAGAGAAGCTTTGGCACCCTCCCCAGCAGAGACTGCTCACCCTCTCTTGGACTGGTGAAAACATTTGTTGTCATCTCGGACTGTTTTTCTTGTGTTGGGGAGTGGTTTTTTTTTGTTGTTTCTTAATAAACAAGTTTTTTCCACTTTTCCTCTGAAGAAATTCCTCCCGAACCCGGTGGTGGGGGAGGGAGTTGTGGAGATTTTCCCCTAATTTGTCCTAAACCAGGACAACTACACAAGCTAACCTGTAGGCCTAAGAGTCAACCAACTTTGCTGTTTGAACTAGATTCTTCAAGGAAGTAATGCAGAAGGCCTGCACCCCCCAGAACTCCTATTTCTATAGTCAAGTAAGGGGAAGATCACCCCTTTTCCTTCGGTTTGCAGGGCTGTCACACTCAGGGCAGAACCAGCTGTTGTGCTCCTCAGTCTAACCCCATCCTATCCACTGATTCACATTCACTAAATTCAGAGGGGTATCAGAAGAAGAAAATCTGTCTCTGTCTGTCTTGTAGGTTGGGGGCAGGTGGATAATCAAAGTCTTAAATCAAGCATTTCATTAAATCAAATGAACTGGGCAATGCTAGTGAGGCAGTCTGTTTCTGTGTGCTGGAGGCTGCAGAGAAAATCCCAGGACCTGAGATCATGCTTTGTGGATGCAGGCCTTGGTTTCCTCTGCATGGGAGGCTATGTTACTCACATTTGTTCTTTCTACTTTTCTTCAAAGACATGTAATGCTTTCTTGTCAGGCTTGTTAGCAGAAAAGTTCAACACACTAAAAAAGCAAACAAAAAGCCTCAACTTCACAAGAAACTGCTTGAAATTCCTCTGTAACCATGTTGCATAAGTGACTTTTTAAAAAATCTCTCTTAGTGGTTTCCACAGTTCTGTGTATGGGTGCCATCCCAATTTAATGACCTAGAATTATGTCTAATTGCTGTTCTATCCCCCTTTCCCACACCATGTGGGGCAAGGAACTTTTCTCATGACTCCAGTGCCTTAAGTTTTTATTTTTTTATATTGTCATTTTCACTCATATTCTTTTATGTCCTCATCTAAGGCCTCTTAAAATGAATCTATTCCATACCATGAAAAGAGAAAGACTTGGAACATCTTGCAGCCAGAACAAAGCTCCCCAAAGGATGGAGTTTCCCCAGGCTGATTAGACATCTGCAAAGCAAGTGCCATCCAAATGAGGTGTCTAGAATCCTTGCACTCAGTAAGGGATCAGAGCATTTCCCGGGCACAGGACGTGTGTCCTGGGTTGAAAAATGTAACCAAAAATGTGTATTCTATTTTCATCTGTTGAAGTCAGTTGGGAGATATTGTTCTTTATCTCTTGTAACTCTAGAGGTAGAAAGAGAGCAGATGCCTTCTGTTAATGGGACAACTGATAACACCAGCTAAGGCAGTGCCTCCTTATCTCTTCCTCCACCCATCCTCTTCTGAGGGACATCACCTGTGAATGGGCCATTTAAGGCCTCTCACATGACTGATAACATTACTTCATTCCACTGTGAGATGCTCCACCCAGCGGGAGGAGCCAAAGCCTTTCCACCAGGATAAAACCAGCAATCCCAAACACCAAGATAGCATGTTTCCACTGGATTCCCAGAGGATGATTGGACCCTTTCTTGAGGATCATCTCTACTTCAGCCGAGCCACAACTGTCACTCTGGGAGAACTTACTTTGGGCTGTTTCCAACACCCTGACCAACAGGGTGTCAGGTTTGCATTCTGACTCTTTCAGTGGTCCTTTGTACCATTGCATTTATCTTATTTTTACCTTTCTTGTTATTTTTTCTTCTCTCTCTATTAAATTGTATTTCTGACTTGGAGTCTCACTGGTTTTGCTTTCAAACCAGCACAAGGTGAGATTCATAATGTTTGACAACAGTTAGATAAATCATGCCCCAAAAATATTTGGGTTTTTCCCCTTGATTTTCTTATAAAGGGTGAAGATGGATAACAATAACACAAGCACATATCCCAAATACATGCTAACCAGAGGGACATGGACCATATCACTGATGTCTAAATTGTAACAGTTCTAGTATCTGAAGGAAACTATTGTAAAAGGAAGCAGCAGGGGCAGAGGTGGATAGAAAGAAGCAGAAGGCCCTAGAGAAAAACACACCTAACCTCTCATGTAACTCAAACACTCCACATCGGGTATTAGGGAAAAAGTTTGTGTGTATGTGAGTGTTAGAGCAGCTTGGTTTACCTGCACCTCATTAAGCAGTTCAGAAAACTTCTCAGGGTTCTGAGCTGAAACACTTGCTCTGCCAAAGCATAATCCTAGAATTGTGCCTTTTTCGCATCAGGAGCATATGGACCATCAATTAAGCTATGTTATTCCAGCACCTGAATATCCAGCAACTCTCATTTTGGCACCAAAAAAAAAAAACAAACAAACCCAAAAACCTAAAAAAAACTCCACGCCAACAAAAAACCAACATGACAACAAACAAACAAACAAGGCTCAAAATCTTTCAGAAAGCGTGTTGTTATGATTTTCAGACGGCACAGAAATAACATGTCTCTTGATATGATGGTGAAGATAAAAGCAAACTTTATTCTTCTAAATTCTACTTTTATAGAGTAGTTCAGTACAAAGAACGATTGGTTATTCAGAGTCTACATCCTTTGTCAACAACCTTGCCAGTAAACATGTTGGAAAAACACCACCTGCAGATGGTTTCTCACTTCCTAAGGTTTGTTTGAATTCCTCCTTTAGATTTTCCCAGGCCAGAATGAGAAAGTGTCTCGCCTGCCTTTCACACAGACACTGGCAGAGCCTGAAGCCTAAATTCAGACCAATTGTCGGCACCCATAAAAGCGCTCTTTCTATTTTGACAAATTTAAACTGTCACGTTTAGTTCCTATGTGAAAAGCAACAGCTCATGACAATCTGAACTTTTTTTTTTTTTGACACCATGCACTGTAGAACTACATTGCACATAATTCCACTGCCGCTGCATAAGTACCAGCCCAGCCAGATGACTTCATGCCTGCCAAGCTCCTAGAGCTGCTGAATTCACCCTTCTCCTGGCCCCACACCCATCTGTGCCTTTCCCTTGGATGCTGGCACTGCCAAACCAAAAGCCTTGTTATATCTGCAGTGCCCATGCCCCTGCGAGAGAAGTGGTTCCCTTCTGCATGTCCTCTCCCCTAGGGTCTGGTAGCTGGAGGGGAAATTAAAGTGTGAGAAGGTACCCCAGGCCCTCACAGACAGTCCAGAAAAATTGGATTTGTTACCCAGCGTGCAACAAGCCAGTAATTACACACCCGAAAGATACATTGCCTATTCCCTCTACAGCTCCCTGAACAGAGCTTGTAGCCACATGAGCCTTGGCCTCATCTCCATGGTAACAAGTGACAGGACAAGATGACTGGTCTCAAGTTGCGCCAGAATAGCGTTGTTATAAATGCCAATCCAATTCCAATTAATAAAATATGATTTTATTAATTAAAAAATTACAAGACAAAATTTTAAGCAAAACCAACAATCGGAAGCACAGTGCCGATGCCCGGGATCGACACTGGGTGAACCTCAGTTACAGCCTCTATTGCACTGTAACCTTCTTGTTCACGAATTGGCTCTTTTTAGGGTCCTTGTTTTATACAGTTTATTTGGCTGGTGGCAGAAGATTTCTCCACAGTTCTTTGTCTTTGGGGTGGTTTTTTCAAATTCATTTCTGCTGTCTGGTCTGCTGAATGGGGTTTCCCTGCAAAGAGATGGGTGTTAATTTCTTTCTTCCGTTGTATGAATGGGAGGCAAAGTCCTGAATGAAAGGTGTCCCCCTGATGGTATCTTGGGTGATGTTTGGGCGTTTCACAGTTCTGCTGCCCCCGGAGGACTGATTTCGATCTTGATTTGTCTTTTATTCTGATGTCAATAGCGGGCTCCCAATTCTCGGCAAGGCATTGTCCTTTTCTGAATAGCGGCCCCTGGGTGTTGCTCGTCCTGCGATTAGTTGGTTTCGTGCCCGACCTGCTTACATATTATTTTACAGAACATATTTACATTCCACATACACCAAAAACACAAATTAATATACCATATTTATTACAGTGGTTAAAATGCATATTATATAATTGGTTTTTCGCAGATATCAAAATGAATATCCCATGTGTTATGTTGGGAAGTTATTTTGTATTCATATAGTTTCTTTCAGTAATATGGTAAATGTAGTTTTTAGGTTATAGAATAATAGTAAAAGAGAAACTATGTTATGTAAAGATGCTTTTGTAATTAGCTTGAGAAATAGAGAAGATAACCAACGATTTTTTTCAGTGTCCTAGCTTGATAAGTGATAGCTGCAACAACTCTAATAAAGCTCTGAGGAAAGATTTATGGCATAGCCCGAGGACAGTATGGAGCCATGAGAAGGCCAGATTTATAGATGGAAGAGAGAAGGGGGGGGCTGAGATTAAACAGAAACACCTAAAATTTGAAAAGATTGTTTGAATCATGTATGTAATGTATGAATATTTGAAGTCTGGGACTCGATCTTGAGGCTGGAGACCGAGCAATGCAGGTCCAATCAACGTGATTAATAACATACGTTCTCCTCTTTATTCACGAGATGGCCGGTTATATACAGTAAGAAAAGTTTACAATAACAGGTGCATTTCTATTGGAAGTGAAGCGTGAACAAATATGTAAACATTCACAGTTTAAGGCAGCCACCGTGTCTTCACAGTAATTGCTCTATTCTATTGATACCCATACCTTAACCCAATTTCTAACTGCGCCACAAAGCTTATCTACTTCTACACAGGCCAAAAGCTGAGGCCTAGCAGGCCCAAATCTGAGGCCCAGTTTGGGATAGCTCAAATCTCATTCCACAGCACATTATGCCCACGATCTCTAAGAAATTCGGTTACAAATATTCAACACACTAGTGTTTTTAAAGGATGAGTCTTTTTTTAAGGAGGGTACCCTGCATGGTGAATCCCATGTGAAGGCACCCAGGCGCCTGTAAAAGGATACTTTTGTTTTTATTGTCTCCTGATTGTCTATTTGTATTTTTTTTACTAAACTTTTAAATTTTACCAAGTGAACCTCGTTTTTCACAATAGGTTTAAGTTGGGCATTAGGAGGAATTTCTTCACAGAAAGGGTTATTTGACACTGGAATGGGTTGTTAAGGGAGATGGTGGAGTCCCCCGCTCCCGAGGTGTTTAAAGAAAGACTGGATGTGGCAGCTGGTGCCATGGTCTGGTTGACATGGTGGTGTTCTGTCATAGATTGGACTCGATGGTCTTGGAGCTCTTTTCCAACCTCACTAGTTCTGTGATTCTGTGAAATACAAAGTTGTGTTTCGTGTCAGGGAAATAAAAAGAATCTGTGTAATTGTAATTGTAGAACACCACCATGGGACAGTTATAAAGATGAGTTCTAATAAACAACCAAGGAAAGCATGGAAGAAGGTTTTTGAACAAACTTAGCCATAAAGAACCATAAATCAGTGAGCTGAAGTCTTTCTTCCGTATCCAGGATGGTTTGTCTTTTTTTTTTTCTATTCTGTGAGAAAGCCTTTTTACATTCTAAAACTACAGTTTAAAATTCTTTAATACAAAACAAGCTTCTAAAGTTATAATTCAAAGACTCTTATTCCAGAATAGCTTGAGACTTATAATAGGTAATTGCAAGCAAAAGATTTATTCAAAAACTTTCTTTTATGCTTTCCTTGGTTGTTTATTAGAACTCATCTTTATAACTGTCCCATGGCCGTGTTCTACAATTACAATTACACAGATTTTCTTCATTTCCCTGACACGAAACATAACTTTGTATTTTACAGTCCCCACTCTGCTTGTATAAATTTTTATTTATCTTACTTATTCGTGTCTGGGTTTCAAATCTGGCTAAAACTTTAGAAACTTTTCCTTCTTTGTCTTTTTTTTTCAATTTCATTATTTTGGATATTTTAGATGTTTTCCCAAAATGGCCAAATTCCTCTGTAGCTAGTTCAAGGTCTACTGGCATCACAGTGACTTGCATACTTTGAATCACAGAGTGGATAAGCCAAACAAAGCATGGAATTAAGCAAGGTAAAAACAACAATCTAGTCAATGAACACAATATTATAAACACTATTTTCTTCTACTAAGCCCCGCCTCCAAACAACTGGTCTCACTATGGAGCTTGAAGGATAGAATTCTATTGTTTAACAGGCATTTGTTTGTTACTTAAATATCTCTCAGGTTTTTTTTGTGGCTACTACTGATTTTAGAGAAATTTGTGGTATACATTCTCCTGCAAGGGGTTTCCCCTACCTTTGTCTCAAAAGCTTTCCTTTTCTTGGCTATGCATTTTTGGCTTATCACTACATTTGTCAATACCTATCTTTCTGGCTGTTCTTCAGGTTTTGTAATTCTTGTTCAGTTCTACTTTCAAATTTGTGCTACTTCTAACCCTTCTCCTCTCTAAGGCTATTGCTCTGTCATTTGGGTCCCACCACAAATCCAGCACTTGGAAACATTTAATTCTATTTCAATTTATTGCATTAAACTCATAAACAAATTGTGTCTAAAAGCGGAAAGGTCTAACTCTGGCAGCTGTTTCTTTAATTTCTTATACAAATTTGGGGAAGCAACTTTAGATTTAGAGTGGGTTTTCAACCCTTCTACTGTTTTCTGCACTAAATTCTCTCTATATTGGTCTTGAACTCTTCCCATATCAGTGTATCTCCACATACTTGCTTTGGTAAAACATATATATTCTTCTCTTCTTGGACATGTCTGGTAATTACGGCCAGCTTCTCCTCTTGCTCCTAAATTCTTTGCCATCTAAAACTCTCTTGCTCTTCACAAACACTTAACTGACTTTCATCATAACTACCTTTGTTTATATGGGTGTGACTAACAAAGGATACCATTGTAACTCCATTTCACCGACTGGTGACGGGTGACAATTGTCGATTGCCTTGGCAGTGCTTACACACATGATCAGGTATATAATGAGAGGTCCAGTATGACATGCCTTTCCATCCCTCCAACCTATTGGGTTGCTGCCAACAGTTGGGATTTTCATCTTCTTGGTGGCAAAGGCAGAGGTCAATCTGGTCTTGCCCTTTATTTATTCTTACCTGAGAATTGTTGCCAGGCCCACTGAAGCTTAGCTCTGTGCCACTCCCTTACTTTAATTCAGTATCTGTCTGGTATCTAATTGTTGTAATCACACTCAACTCTTTCTAATTTTGCTTTTGCTTCTTCTTGCAGATCAATCCCAGCCCGTGTCCCGTGCAGCCAAGTCCCCCACCAATCCTTATCACCTACTTTGATGTATCCTTTCTCTGCTGCAGCCCTTAGTGTTCTGTCTCTTTGTCTATCTCATCCTTACAACTCCAGCAAAGGGTACTAGGGATCTTTGCCCCCACTAAGTTTGTATACTACAATTTCTGACACTCAGTGCACCTGGAACAACTCCAGGGAAAACATTTACAGTTTTGGGTAGGACATTTCACTTTTCTTGGAAGGTTTTGATTCTGAAGCCTCAGGTACAAGAGTTTCTAAAACATGCATCAATCTTTTTTAAGTTTTATTTTCAGTTCTTTAGGAGCAGAAATGATTTTCTACTGAGGCTTGGCCGGTGCCTCTGTTGGTGGTCCCACTGGTCCTTTAATCATGATGCGTGGGTCCAGCCTTTCTCTGCAGTCTGGATGGCTGTACCAGTGGTTAAGTGTTGGAGTCCAGGATATCCCTCTGGTCGTCCTGGAGGGCTTGGAAACTGGACAGGGGAGTCTGGGATCTGTACAAGGGGGTCAGCCAGCCTCACACAGAGCCCAGGAGGACACTGCCTCTGATTCCTGTCCATGGGAGTGAATACTCATGCAGGAAGAATCACAAGCCGAAAGAATTTAAAATAAGTAGTAGCTAGTTTATTATAGAATGTAAATATAGAAGATAGGATTTTTAGTATATGGGGCTGAAGAGACAAGATGGAGGAATTGGGGAGTGGCCCCTGTGCTCCTTGTTCTTGCTCTCGTCCCCCATCTTCTGCTGAGTTGGATTTTAGAGATTGGTTTAGAGGAGAAACGACATGTTAGCATAGGTAGTAGGCATTGGTAAAATTTTTTAAATAAAAAGTACGTTTTGGACGGTGGTTGGGTCCAGGGTACCGTACATAAGGTACGGGGCTCTCTGATCCACCCCAGTCTGCCGCGTGTCCTGCTTTGCTGGGGACGCCTTGCAAAGCTGGGAAAGAACTGATAGATAATTAAGAATAAACAACTTTGATAACACGGACTGGTGGACTCAGCTTGTCTTCTCTGGCTCTGATGTGAAACACTTAGGGCAAAGAGAAGACAGAAAACCTTATTACCTCAGGGAACAGCAACCCCGAGGAGAATCTCAGGGAACAGCAACCCTGAGAGTTAAGGGGTTAAATATTGGCCTTCCCATTTAGGAGATAAGCTCTCTTTTTTGCAGCTTTTAACCAGCACTCAATCACTTGGTTTTATTTTATGTATGCTAAATCTTACAGGGGTAGATTGAGCTAATATTCCTTTTTCTCTCAACTCTAATACATTTTGTCTAATTGTTTGGATATATTTCTGAATAGTCATATCTTCAACTATTACTGATGTTTGGGGTATCTCCTGGGAATATGGCATTCCATAAAGCATTTCATATGCTGATAGCCCAGTATCTGCATTAGGAAGTGTTCTTATATTAAGCAATGCTAAAGGTAAACATTTTATCTAGGACATTCTGGTTTCAATCATTAATTTAGTTAAATGCTGTTTTATAGTTTGGTCCTTCTTTTCTACCCTCACAGAGCTCTGAGGGTGCCAAGGGGGTATAGTATTCTCAGGAAATACCCTTGGCTTGTGTTACCCCTTTGATGACACTAGAGGTAAAATGGGAGCCTTGATCAGAATCAATGGCTCGAATAACCTCAAATCGGAGAATAATTTGTTCTAATAGTATTTTAGTTCCAAATTTGGCTGTGGCCCTTACAGCTGGGTAAGCTTCTACCCAGTGAGTTAGTTGATCTACTACTACTAACAGATACTTCTACTTAATGACTTTTGGAAGCTCAGTATAATCTACTTGAACTCTTTCAAAAGGTTCATAGGCTATTTTCTTACCCCCCCTGTTGGGGTTTGCCTCATTACATTTTTGTTGACTTTCTGACAAGTAACACACCCCCATGTTACTTGCTTTGCTATTTCAAAAAATCCTAATGCACCTATAATATTTAAAAAAAAAATCACACAAGGTTCTGGTTCTTCAATGAGTATGCTGATGTAATCTCAAGGTTGCTGTTTCCTTGAGAGTCTCCTTGGGGTTGCTGGCCCCAAGGAAATAAGGTTTTTCCCCAGGGTTGCTGTTCCCTGAGGGTTTCCTCTGGGTTGCTGTTCCCAGAGGTAATAAGGTTTTCAGTCTTCTCTTTGCCCTAAGTGTTACACACCAGAGGTAGAGACGACAAGCTGAGTCTGCCGGTGCACATTTCCAAGGTTGTTTATTCTTCATTATCTCAGTCCTTTTTCAACTCTGCCAGGCCTCCCTGGCAGGGTACCTTATCTTAGTTTTTTCTCAGCTCTGCAAGGTATCTCCGCAGAGCAGGACACGCGGCAGACTGGGGCGGATCAGAGAGCCCCGCACCTTATGTACGGTACCCTTGACCCAACCACTGTCCGAGACGTATTTTTTATTTGCAAAATTTTACCAATACCTACTACTTATGCTAACATGTCAGTTCTACTCTAAGCCAATCTCTAAAACCCAACTCAGCAGAAGATGGGGGACGAGAGCAAGAACAAGGAGGACAGGGGCCACTCCCCAATTCCTCCATCTTGTCTCTTCAGCCCCATATGCTAAGAATCCTAATTTCTATATTTATATTCTATAATAAACCATCCACTACTTATTTTAAATTCTTAGGATTTGTGATTCTTCCTGCATGTGAGTGTTCACTCCCATGGACAGGAATCAGAGTCAGTGTCCTCCTGGGATCTGTGTGGGTCTAACTGACCCCCCTGTACAGATCCCAGACCCCCCTGTACGGTCTTCAAATCCTCCAGGGCGGCCAGAGGAATATCCTGGACCCCAACAATGTAATTGGCTCAAAATCTTTTGTGCATAGGCTTTGGGCAAAATTTCCCACCTATCTAAGAGTACTCATTTTCTTTGTTCTTTCTTAGTATCTAATTTCTTTATAGCTTCTTGGGAGCTATAAAATTTTTTGGAGTTCTCTTTGAACTTTTGTTATAACATTCAACTGAATTGTTTCCTTCAATTCAAAAGCTGCCTCTTTTTGCAGCTTGGTCAGCTATGTTATTTCTTCTTGCTAAATAGCTTGTGCTTCTTTGGTGACCTTTTACATGTGTAACAGCTATTTTTTTTTCCTGGTCCTTTTAATGATTCAAGCACTTTAAATATTAATTCTTGATAGATCAACTATTTTCCGTGGGTATTGATCAAACTTCTCTCTTTCTAAATCTTCCTAAAAGTATGTACAATTCTAAAAGTATACTCTGTATAAATAGTCTCCACTTTGTCTTTTAACAGTTCTAAAGCCTGGTATAACGCATATAACTCCCAGGCTTGTGTGGACCAGCTGGAACTTAACCTTTTCCTTTCTAGTATCGACATGTTTCCTCCCTTTACAATTGCATATCCTGACCTCTGCTTCCTTTCTAATACTTTGGAGGAGCTATTGATGAAATATTTCTCCCCTTCAGATAATTTTATTTCAGTTAAATCTGGTCTTACTTTAGTTTGTAATTCAATTAGCTCTAAACAATCATGAATCAGTTGTCCAGTTAACTTCTCATATAAAAATTTTGCTTTTTGGCTATACTTTTTTATCTACTGCTTACAATAGTTTAATAGCCTTACCAGCTGTCTTATCTCTCCCTTTGTTCTGGGAGAAGGTAAGGCAAGTATGCCCGATACTCATTCGGGGTCCAGTTTCTTTGTTCCTTTACTTAACTAATTACTCAAATATTTCATTTCTGCTTCTACAAATTGCAACTTGGACATTGAAGCTTTCAAACCCTTTTTCTCTAAGAGGTTTAATAGCTTAATTGTGGCTTCTTTTGGGCCCCAGGAACTGATCTAGTCTATCAGACATCCTCATTTCCTTTTTAAAGGCTCTCATATCCCTAGTGTTCAGTGGTACTGATATATAATAGCTGTTCCCCCCCCCTCCCCTTGGTATCTTACTATCAGTACCTTCCTTAATGGATACAACTGGCCCCTTTTGCTCTCATCATCACTGTCCTTGCACCTTTCTGCCCGAACTGTCTCCCTGCTTCTATGTGCAGGTGGTTGTCATGGGTTAGCAATGGCTAGATGTTAAGGCACCTATGAGTGTATGTTTTTCTTAATGAGCTACTGTGAGATGTGGTCAAGAACAGAGCAGAGCAAGCCTAAAACTTGAAAACAGAGAACAAAACTTTATTACATTACATAGGAACAGGAATAGAAAGGAAAACTCTAAACACACACACAAAACAGAAATGAAACTTTCCTAGAACATTTCTTCTCTTCTCCTAATTTCCACCCCCTACACGTTACCTTCTATAGACTAAACCCTTGGGTTTTAAATTAAACAATCACTACTCAAAAAAAACTAATCTTCAGTTCAGCAAGGGAGAGAAGAGCCTCTCTCGCACTACAGACTGCTCTTCAGAAAACACGGGTCCACCCCTCGTGCCCACACACGGAAGGCACTTCTACAGTTTTCCACCCCTCCATCTTGGATGGGGCCAGCTCAGCTCTAGTTCTGTCTATTCTTTCTCCCCCCCCGGGGCCCCAGCTTACTTCAGTTCGGCCGTGTGGTTCTCCTCAGCTCAGCCACGTAGCTCCCCTCCCCCACTCAGCCTAAAGCTGAGCAGGGGAGAGGAGAGTTTCTCTGCTGAAACCGGAACCCAAAAGAGGCAGACTTTCTGAGAGTCCTTGCTTTTAACTCTTTGTGTCCTCAGAGGCGTGTCTAACCCCTCAGTGGCTACTAAAAAATGCTAACATTCAAACTTGACTATTGATTGGTTTGCCCACAACTCTGAAAAATTCACTTCTCCTTCAAACCGAGACAGTGGTGAATCTGGAGGAAGAGGCAGAGCAACAGGGGCTTGAGGTGCAAGCGGTGCCATAGGGGTTTGAGGTGCTGGGGGTGCTGGATTAGGCACCTCTGGTGGGGCAGCTGGTTGTGGTAGATAAGGGGGGGGAAGGTGGTCTAAGGGGTCCCACGGATTCTTCTCCTTTTTGGTTTTAAAGCATACAGGGGAGAAGGCCAGGACCTGTGCTATAAAGCAGCATAATCGCTCTCTTCTTGGTTAATTGGATCTTTTTTGTTTATACAGGCATTCAGGGCCTGACAGATCCACCCCTCAGATGACCTGTATATTGGCCAGTAAAAATTATCGGGTAGTATCATTTCTTTAGTCCATTCTATCATACAGTATTGTATCATTTTCTCTTTAGTTTTTCCTTTCTTGGATTTACATTCATCCTAAAATGTTAACATTAACCCCAGGGGACTGTCCTGTGGTAAAAAGCTCCCTCCTTTCCCAGTACCTTTAGTACTTCTATTTTCCTGTTGGTTTATACCAACCCCATGGTCCTTGACTTGGCATTGACCCATCCTAAGAAACAGGTATTCCCTCACTTGCCTCGACCACACTCTTTCTGACTTCAGTAATAAAAGGCCTTCCTATTTTCTCACTTGTCTAGGATTTCTTTAGTAAAAAGTCCCTTCAATCAGTACCGCTTCCTGCCTCTGATTTACTATGAAGAAATCCTCCCCAACTATTGCCGCATCCAGCCCCCGATCTTTTTATATAAAAGAATTCCTTTTACTTCCACTCGCTTCGTTCCTTCACCTGCTGCTCCCCTCGCGGGGAAACAGAACCGAGGTTAGAAGAACTATACAATCACTTCGTGGCCAGGCCACATCACACACACACACCACTCACATTTTCACACGTGTGTACCCGTTCTTAGCCCACCTAACCAAGCAATACTTACAGCCTCCTTTTCTCGCCTGGGTCTATGTGCACGAGTTATTACAGGTGAATTTTACTGCAGTCTTATCTGGGAGCTCAAAATCCTTTGCTCACAATTTACCTCAAGGATCTCCTTTTCCTTGAAAGATTCCCCAGTCACTCAGGGCCACCTGAGGCAACAGCCTGCAAGGTGGGGCGCCTCCCCGAGATCAGGGGCTTCCCCCAATGGATTGGAGATGCCCGCATTCTCCACCAAATTGTTAGAAATGAGACGCTTACACGGCCAATATATCAAGCAGCAATTCAATTTAATAATTAATTAATTAACATGGTAAAGTGTGAGCAAAGACAGCGCGCTGGGTACGGTGGAAGGATTTTCCCTTCCAATTGCCTATCGATTGCTGGACTTGCTGGGATTTTATTTGCTATATTCATACATATTCGTAAGCTTTCTTAGCAGTGTCCATTTCTAGTTTTAACATCACAATTCAATACGTAACAGTCATAAATTTATATTTTGTCCTGTACAATTCTATAGGCTATTGTGATCTATTTTGATATTTCAATATTCCAGGATGTACTTCTAGGATATGTTTTCTAAGTGGCAGGGTCTAGCTTCTAGATGTGGGGTCCAACTTCTGTTTTCCAGGTCTATCAATCTTTGATAGTCATGTTCAGTTTTCCTTTTTCAGGAACTATAAATCAGCAAGCTGAAGTCTTTCTTTCGTGTCCAGGATGTTTTGTCACTTTCTGTGAAAGGCCTGGGCTCCCTTCTTACTTCTTTCTTTTGTCTAAAAGGCTTTTTACATTCTAAAACTACAGTTTAAAATTCTTTAATACAAAGCAAGCTTCTAAAATTATAATTAAAAGACACTTATTCCAGAATAGCTTGAGACTTATAATAGGTAATTGCAAGCAAAAGATTTATTCAAAAACTTTCTGTGAAAAATGCATATTATATGTCTCTACGCAGATATTTACTATATGTATTATGCTAGGTTGAAAAGTTATGCCGTATTAACATTTGAATAATATAGTAAATGTAGTTTTGTAATTAACATTAAGCTTTAGTAATTAAAATAGAAACTGTGTGTGTGAGATGTTCTTTTTAGCTCAAGAAAAAGAGAAGATAACCAAGAAATTCTTGGCATGGAGATAACAATTACAGAAACCCCTAAATTTTCCAGAGGAGAGGGATTTATAGCTTCCTTATCAACAGAAACAACCTCTTCAAGCCTGACTTAGACTCAAAGGCACCTGGGGATTAACAGAAAGTTTTTGACAAGTACCAGGTGAAATTTCTTGTTTTAAATAAAATATGCATAATCATGAGGTTACTCCTCTTAAGGAGTAAAGTCTCTTTTAAATGAGTCCTTCTCCTGGCTCACTTTGGTCCAGGAAGGGGGACCCAGCCCGGGCTGTAACTCTTTGCTGTTATTGTCTTATTAATTGTCCTAACTCTAAATTGTTTAACCTTTATTATTATATTTGTATTACTATTTTTTATAACCATTTTATTTTTATTAAACTTTCATAAACTTCTAAAACAAGCCATTGGCGTTTATTACACTTTCTTTTATGCTTTCCTCGGTTGTTTATTAGAACTCATCGTTATAACTGTCCCTTGGCCGTGTTCTACAATTACAATTACACAGATTTTCTTCATTTCCCCGACACGAAACATAACTTTGTATTTCACATGTAGGGAATGTAAAACGTGACCTGGGCCGAACTGAGAGTGGCAGAAGGCCCAGTGGGTTTGTCCCATGAAAAGGCTCCTTTGGGTAATAGGTGGCTCCATGTGCCAGCTTCCTCGCGTGTAACTGCGGAAAACAGCG